>NC_133024.1:6270000-6950000 GCF_048771995.1 Taeniopygia guttata | reverse complement strand
GTTTGAAAAAATAATTCATCCCTAAATTCATTCACTAAAGCTATCTAAATCAAATCAGATCCTAAAATGACATTTCAAGGGGTTTATTGGCAAAGTTAAGTGTTTAACCACCTATAAAGTTCTTGGTCAAAAGGCAGGAGGATTTAGACATGAAATCTCTGCCTTTCTTTCTGCTTTGGTATCATGTCATGGTGCAGCCTTCATTTTCCTTGCTTGCAAAATGAGGATACAAAAAAGGTATTTTCAAATGACTTGATATCTAGAGTAAAGTTATGATGGTTTTCTGATGTAAATAAAAATCAGACATCCTTGAAAATCTTCTAATATTCAGTACCTGCATTGTAGTTATTTTGATGGGAAGGAACTGAACTCAGAGAAGTGAACATTAGTTGTATAGGATGAGGAGCTAGGAGAGAGACACTGATATGATCTCCTCTACGTGTTTCCTTGAGATGTCCCAATACCTCTTGAAATGTGAGAAGAGACACTGTTCTGATATATAGTGCAGAAATAATTGCCTTCTGTGTCTGTCCAGCACCACACTTACAGTAGAAGGCCTTTAAAATATTTGTGAAAGATCCTGCAATATGATTTTTTTTTGGCAGCAGTGGGGTTGTTGAAATACCTCAGAATGTCTTCTGAAGGTTAATTAATTTTATGCTAAGAAGCTAGTCTTTCAGAAGCAGCCATCTAGTGGAAATAGAAAAGTCTTTAATTAACAAACATTGGATATCATACTCAGTAGTTATATGAAGACACACAAACCTGCAGTTTTTATATTATCACACCGTATAATTATTTCTCCATATCTTCCACTACCCCAGGTTTTCATCAAAGGAAAAACGCAAAACCTTTGTGCTTCTTCAAATTGGATCTTGCTTTTTATTATACTGCTGCTAATAATAGAAGAATACTTAAGAATATAGAATGAGTAGGAAGATTCTTTTCTTGGAATGTGACACAAAATAATGAATATTCAGTTTTTTCTTTAAAAAAAATTACTTTTATGTCTGTGTTCTTAACTCCAAACATTAAGAAGCAGCATTCTAAGAAAATATATCAATTTTAAGCAAATTTCAAGAGAAATGTAAAGATATTTTCTTGTCAATATCTGAAAATTATATTAATACATTACACAGCAGGGATTTTTTAGGACATAAATAACTACAATATAAGAGAACTGTTGATTATAGTTAAGCTTTTAAGTTCTGTTTTAAATTTCAGTTTCACTCTGCTAAACAATGACAGAACAGATTATTTGAATTGTAGAAGATGATTAGGAAAAGCATTTGTGCTTTTGTACATTCTTTTAGTGCTGTGGGTAACAGTTTCACTGCATGGAGAGGACGCTGGTTAAAAAGAGAATCCAAATTATTGACATCTTCGAATGGTCATGTGAGGAGTCAAATCTCCTGAACAGGATGGTGCCCCACAACTCTGTGCAATGAGTGTCTCCATTGCTGACAGCAGCATCTTCAGCTCAATGGCATAAGAGTCTCCAAAATGTTGCTTTCCTAACTTCAGATTCTCCAGCTGATCATGGTTCTATAAAACACTCCCACACGCACCATCCATTTTGGTTATACCACTTACATGTAAAATATCTCTTAAACATCTTATCTGTGTACATAAGACCATTATTTGAAAATGTTCCTACATCTACATGAACCTTTTCTGCTGTTTATTGTGTTTAATCTTGGCTGAATGCCACATACCTGCTCAGCCAGTCTCTCCCTCTCCTAAACAGGACAGGGGGAAAGAAAACAAGATTAAAAATCTTGTGGGTTGAAATAACAACAGTGAGATCACTTAACAGTTACTGTCATAGGCTTGGGAAAAAGCTGTCATTTGACTTGGGGAAAAATAATTTCATTTCATTTATGGCCAATTAAAATAATGGTGGATGGTGAGAAATGAAGACAAACTCCAATCCCATAACAGCTCCTCTCTGTTGCTCCATCTTTCTTTCCCACACGCTTTCCCTGCTCTGCTGTGGTCCTTCCCACAAGTTGCCATCTTTCAGGATAAACCTGTTCCAGTATGGAATCTCCACAGACTGCAAGTCCTTCAGGAACAGCCATCTGCTGCAGTGTGGGGTCCTCCACAGGCTGCAGTGGAGGACACCTGACCAGCTATGCTCTCCCTCTCTCTTGGGGTTAAAGACATGCCTGGCTCCCCTCCTGCTCCTCACAGCACCTGAGCACCTGATGGAAAAGATTCATCCCTAAATTCATTCACTAAAGCTGTCTAAATAAAATCAGATCCTAAAATGACATTTCAATGTCTTATCTACTTGCAATCTGATCATTTCCTTGTCAGGAGCTGTCTATGACTCCTCAAGGATGTCGACCAGCATGCTTAAGTTGTTGGGAGTTCAGGTGACTCTTTTGACTGGGTCCTCTCTTTCCAAACAGGCCTCTGTGTTCAAACAAGAAGCTGGGGAGTCATGCCTTTATTCAGGGAACTTGCCAAGGTTTTAAGAACAGCAAGTGCACACAGAGGCCCAAAGTGCTACTTAAATCTCCAACAAAAGTTGAGAAGAGCATGGAGTCTCATCCTTACACCTTGCTTTGCTCTTGGGCCACTGCAGGCTGACTGTGAGTGGGATTTCCCACGTGTCACTCTGCCTCCCAGTGGGAAGTGGTCAGCCCTCCAGCAGCCTCTCAGCACCCCTGTCTCTCCACAGCAACCTTCATCCCAGCTGCAGGAACCACCAGAAGACACATTAGCAGTGCACACTGGTGACCCATAATAGTTCATGGAAGCAGTTCTGAGTCAAGCCCATTATATAGCTAGCTGCTAACAGCTCTGGCTGTGTTGAGGTCTCTTCCTGTTGCCTTGATTCTTAGGATTTTCTAAAGCCTTCTGACTTTACATTCTTGTAGAGAACTTTCTCACACAACTTTCTGTAAACAACATATTGTTTTGCATTCCTCCATAAAGGTGAAGAACTTTGATGTACTGGTAGTTTGTCCAATGTCATTGGAGAGGTGGCACATTCACCCTCCAATCCATTGTCACCTTTGGAAAAGTATAAATGCTGGAGTCAGAAAATAAACTTGCTCTTTTTCACCTTTGCAATAGCAGCAGCTCGCATCGTGCTTTCACTTGTCCTATAGTGATATCTTCCCATTGTAGTTACTTTAATTTTAATTATTGTAAATTGTGACTCCACCTTATAATCCCTCCTAATGTTCCTCCATTATCGGAAGGGGCAGGGAGAAAAGGGAGCAGCTTGAGTGGGTTTAATTTCTAGCTGTGTTTTAAGCCAGCACAATTATAGAACTGGTTGCAAGGCTAATATTTTAACATAATTATTCAGTTTAAGAATGTTTAAATAGAATAAATTAAAATAGAAGTTCTACAGAAACTTAAAAGTTAAGTCCTAATATCATTTGATATGAGATAGACAGATGAAAAAACTCAGATATAAACTTTTGAAACATTTGAGTAAGAATATAGTCATTGATTTGGATGCAATATTTGAAATTTAAAGGGTGAATAAAAGAGGAATAAATTCAAAATTCACTAATTAAAGTATTTAAAATGGGTGACCTCTTCTTCACCGAAACTAACTATGCTTTATATTTTATTCTGGGTCAGGACAGAAGAAATATTTAATTACTTATCCTACTTCTTAATTAGCTATCTTCCAGTTAGTATTCTTTTTTTTTTTACTTCAGCCAAATTAATCTTGAACTTCTAAGATAACCATTTGTTCTTAATAGTTTCAATTTGGACTTTATCCTTGATCTCATCCAAGTTAAGACAAAAGCCATACCTCCCAGGAAGAAACTGTTTGAAGTTTGCCCAGTTACAGAAAAATCTGGGCAATCTTAGGCATAAATATTCTATATAATCATCATAATGATAAAAAAAAATTCAAGATTAAATATCAAGGAAAATTTTAAAGATCTTTTTGTCGGGGGGAGGTGAAGGGATAAATAAGTTGTAATATACATAAAGCTGGTATAAATTCTTCAGAATAGCTGGAGGCATGCACTGAGGTGGTTTTGCACTCTGTATTCTTGCTTGTCCACTGTCCTTTACTTTGCACAGCAGCATTAGGCAGCATTTCTAAGGCAGACATCACGCTGTCCATCCTTACCCTAGCCTTGAAGTTGAGGAAGCGTCCACTTTGTTGAAAATGACTAGTGATTTTTCTATTAGGATAGAAATTCTAATCTGGACAGGGGAATTTTGCTGCTGGAGCCAGAAAATTAGTATTTTGTTGAAGAATTTTCTGGGGTATAGGAATTGTACATCATATGGATGGGTGTCCTGGTTTTGGCTGAGATAAATTCAATTATCTTCTTAGTAGCTGGTACAATGCTGTGTTTTGTATTTAGTATGAGAATAATGTTGATAATAGACAGTTTGGCTGGTGCCAAATTGTGCTTACCTTAAGGACTTTTCAGTTTCCCATGTTCTGCCAGGAAGCAGGGGCACAAGCAGCTGGGAGGGATCATGGTTGGGACAGCTGATCCAAAGTGGCCAACATGATATTCCACAACATAGAACATCATGGCCAGTATATAAATGGGCAGCAGCTGGATGGGGAACGTGCTGGGCATCAGCAAGTGTGTGATGAGTAAATACATTGAGCATTGTTTGTTTCTCTTGGGTTTTATTCCCCTCCCTCCCTGCCCTCTTCCCTCTCTCCCTCCTTCCCTGTCCCCTTCCTTATTATTATTACTACTATGAATATTGCTGTTTTTTGTTGTTGCTGCTGTTGTTATATTTTATTTCAATTGTTAAACTCTTTTTATCTCATCCCATATGCTTTATATTTTGCCAATTCTCCTCTCCAGGAGGGAGAGAGTGAGAGGCTGTGGGGTACTTGCAGACACTGGGTATGAACCACAACACTGGGAAACAAAATTTAGCTGGTGTTCCTGTTCCTCATTGCTGCCAGAGGTACAGATTTAGAGCCAAGTACCTGCTCCAGTGGCTGAAATGGTACTAGTTGGAATTAAAAAAAACCTAAAATAATCATGAGTTTCACATACCCATGTCCAAAACTGTCGTTGGCTGTGAAATTTTCTTTATTTGAACAGAACAAAAAAAATTGTGTGGTTTTGCTGTGTTTCCTTTGTTAATTTTTTTAAGGAGATGATACTTCAACATAAAAAGATCAATGTATTTCTATATTTAAAACCCAGCAAGATTTACAGTGTAAAAAAATTAAAGTTCTCTGAACATTGTGTTCAGACAGCAAGTTGTTTCACTCAATGTGTTAACTCTAAGATTTTATTAAAAATAGAAAAGACTCATCAAAACATATTTCTGAGGCATATGCTTTAAAATCATAAGAAGTAGAGATTTTTTTTCCTCTTCTTTCTTTTTTTTTTTCTTTTCCCCTTTAATGTCTATATTTGTCAACCTTTAAGATGATTTCTGAGAAAGTAGTCCAGAAAAACCAAAGTATTTCTGGGGACATTGTTAAACTTTTGAAAAAGGCAGCTGGACTTTCTGGACTTGGTATGGATGATTGCAAAACAAACCAATAAGGCTGAAGGATCTAAAGGTAGACACTGATGTTTTCCATTCTGCATCACTAACATTTAAATTATAAGGTAGCAATGCCACCGTTCTTTATTTTGTGATTGTTCTTCTCACTAATGGCACAGCTGGAATCTTGCAAAAATGAATAATAACTATTAGCAGCTTTCTTTTCTGTTATTCATGAAAATTTCAAGGATCAGAGGCTTTGTAATTTCTGGTCAAAATCCAAAGGGGTACAAGTATGCTACAAATCCACTGTACAAGTATCAGTGAAATGCACCTAATAATTTAAATTTTGATGTTTTGTTCCCAGTAAATTTTATTGAAAATACCATTGAAAGCATGCTCATGCATTTCAGTAAAATCAATTCTCAAGCTAATATAGATTTTGTCAATTGGTTGTACAGTTTCATGCAAGGTCCTTCTGCAGAGTTCTGAATGACAAGGAATTTTGGGTTTACCTTTTTTTCCTTTCCATCCCTAGGCTTTTTTTTAGAGTTGGTATGAGTGAAAGGGTGTACAAACAGCCTTTATCCCTTCATTCTTGCATGGCTGCATTGATCCCAAATTTTATTCTAAGCACTTGGAAAAGCTAATGGATTATAGTGCAAACACTAGAATTAGTAGACAAGAATTCCATTTGCAGACCTACAGCTGGCAGATCATGCCCTTGTTTACATGGAGGATCATGATCATTTCATTTTCACCAGGGGCATGAAATCCTAATGCCATACTAGATTAAGACTTCACACCTCTGCTGAAAGCCAACAACATGTCTAGGTTCATTTCAAAAACCTTTTAAACATAAGAGGCAAAGTTAAAGCAAGGCCATTTCCTGCATCCTCTGCCACAGGTAAGTTTTGATCAGACTCTGAGAAGAGCTGCTATGTACACTTCAAATGTTTTGGAGTTCATACTGCATGCTTGTTGGGATGATTTTAGCTATGTATGATAACCAAGATGTGAAGAACAGGGTGACAAAACTTGATAAGGATAAGTATGAAGAAGAGAAGACATTTAAGGAGTGTGAAATAGCAGCATGTAAAGTTAACACAGAGTGGAGAGACAAATGAAAATAGATTTTCACATTCCCTGCGCTGTCAAGATCCTTGTAGTTTTCACCACTACAAATAGAATGGGAAAGAGTGGAAGGCACAATGAACAGGAGCTCACTGGATTTCTAGTTGTAGGCTTCATTCACCCACTTTTAAACAGGCTGACACATTCACCAGCATGAAATATATCCTTCTGCTTAAGGTGAGCATATGCAAATATTTTGATTATGCAAATTGTTTCCTGAAATAATTACATAAATGCCAGACATGGAGGTGTGCAAAATATGGTAGTTATATAAGACAAGCAACCTCTAAACAGATTGATTTAAATGTTTCTCATTTCTATGTCCTTTTCCATAAGTTGTTTAATCATGTGTAGGATTTTCAGTCTTGCAATCACAAAATGAATTCTGTTTTATTTCAGTCCTTATTGTCACCAAACATATGAACTTGCTCTACCCTGTGTGAAGAATCACTAAAGAAGCAGTTCAAGATTCTGTTGGGGTCACTGGGGCTCTGGGAAAACAAGTGGCCTTTTCCTGCCCACTCTACTCAGTCTCCACCTGCCTCCACCCATTCAGCACTCACTCCTGCTGTTCACTGGGCAGATCCAAAAGAAACAAGCTATCTGTTAGGATGAAGAGCCCATTCTATCTTATTTTGAACTATAACAGAATTAAAGAATCATAAATTCACAGAGTTGTAAAGTTGTAAAAGTTCTCCAAGATCATTGATTCCAGCTGTTAGCCAAGCACTGCCACGTGCTAAACACCAACCCAAGTGCCACATCCACACAATATTTTAATACTGCTAATGGTGATTCCACCACTTCCCTGGGCAGCCTTCCCAATGGCAAATCACACCTTCTGTGAAGAAATTTTCCCTAATGTCCAATCTAAAACACCCTTGACATGCCTTCAGGCCATTTCTCTTATCCTGCCACTTGTGGATTGCAACCTTCCTTCAGAGAAGTGAGAGTGAGAAAGACGCCCCTGAGCCTCCTTTTCTCCAGGCTACACACCCCCAGCTGACTCAGCTGCTCGTCCTCAGACTTGTCCTCCAGACCCTTCCCCACCTCCATGTCCCTCAATGTCCTTCTGGCAGTGAGGGGCCCAAAACTGAGCACAGGAATTGAGGTGTGACCTCACTACTGCTGAGTATAGGGGACAATCACTGCCCTGGTCCTGCTGCCACACCACTGCTGATAAAAAGCAGGTGCCATTGGCCTTCTTATCCACCTGGGCACACACTGGCTCCTGTTCAGTCACTGTTGACCAGCATCCCCAGGTCCTTTTTCCCCATGACAGGTTTCCAGCCAGAAGTACTGTTTGGGATTGTTTTGACCCAAGTGCAGGCCCTGGCGCTTGGCCAATTTGAACTTCATGCCACCAGCCCCAGAGGGTCAATCCAACCTGTCCTAATTCCTCTGCAGAGGCCTCTTGCTCTCCAGCAAAAATCTCACCATGATACTTGCCCTGTTGGTTTTCCTCCTGATTCTTACCCACAAACACTCAACACTAGCACCTCCAGGCTCCGAAGAAAGCACTCCCTGATTTACAGGGCATCCCCATTATCTCCTCTTCCTTGCCTATCCCCTCTGAAGGGTTTATAGCCATACTGCAGTTGTTTGAGTCACCACCACATTTCTGTGATGACAAAATCTTCCTGCAGCACCACGATTTCCAGTTCCTCCAGTTTGTTGCCCATCCTGTGTGCATTAGTATAGATGCCCTTCAGTGGGTTATTGATCCAGCTGCCTTTTCAGGGAGAAAAGCTCAAATTCCTGCATGATTGTTTTCAGAAGCCCTGTGGTTTCTACCACATCAATAATCCTTGTGTCCTCACTGCTGCAAATTGCTTTGCAAGTAATACATAGACACCAAAAAATGGTTTAAAGGACAGTGACGTCATAGTTACAAAGAAAGGACTGATATTATGAGCTTAAATGCCATTGCAGATTTTGAAAAATTTGATTAATATTGATAATTTTACCTCAAAATTTTCTAAACTGAAGCTCCATAAATACCTTAAATGTTTCAGTTTCCCAAATGTCCTTGAATATCTCAAGTTAGGAAAAGACATGGCTGCTGGACTGAGTAATGTGCAAGTGCCATAAATATTTCACGGTTTTTAAATATTCCTAAATTCAAAAAATGACACAATGAATGCTATTTGGAACTACTCCATTGATATAAGTATGTCTTCAAGAAAGAAATCTGGATAATGTCTGAGTCCAAGATGTCAAGACAATGGCAAAAAGCCTCGATGCTGCTTAAAAGGTTTAAATAACTCAACTGAGGTTGAATAAAAAGATTAATTTAGATAATGGAAATAAAAACTGTCTGACATTAATAGGTAGAAAAGTTACTGGTAAGTTTGGGGCTGGTACACAGCATTTTTAGTTCACCTTTAAACAAGTAGAACTCCAGTGACTTGAGTAGTTCTGATTTATGCTAGGATAAATGAGAGAAGAATCTACCCATACGTCTTCCTGCATGCCTGTAATAAATCCTGCAGGCTATTGGTGCTAGATAAATAACATAGTACGGTTGGGATAAATTGCCAGACAGAGGGTTACATATAAATATTGTCAGAATTGGGGTTTATGAGGTGATTTTTGTGACATGGCTTACAAATAATGTCACACTCAACTTTTTCACAAATTATTCAGGAACAAGATGAAATAGCAACAGACAAAATAATTTGGGATTTAAGTGAAATTTCTAAGCAGTTTGTAGCAAAATACAGAATTATTTTCAAGTTGTAATTTTTGTATTTCTCTTACTGTCCAACTTTTGTTCTTTTTCTTGTAATATTGTTTATAATGATAATATAAAAGACAACTGCCCCTTGCAGCCTTCAGTTGGGAATACTTCTATTGGAGCAGGCAAAGATTCTTTGCAAATACTGGATTTGGATTCCCTTAAATTTCAATAGTGGGTTGAAAGTTTGAGTTTTTTTGCTCGTCTCCTTCCATCACCACTAACACCACCCCTGCTTAACTTGGTTCTTAGCTGCAGGAAGATGTCAGTGCCATTTATAGAGCATTTAACTGTGAAGATAAAATCACTGCTTTTCAGTATACCACCAACAGGCTGCAATGAGAGCTTTTTATGTCATAGTTTGTTAAATTGTAAATAAATAACCAAAGATTTGTTTACCTTCAAGAGCAATTGTTAGATTTATGCCCTCTTTTTGTTACTGTTGTAGACTAAAGACTGCCTGATTTTTTTTTTTTCTTTTTGCTTGTGTATCTATTTAAGCAAAATACTTCTAGAAAACCGAGTCAGTGATATGATTTCCAGACAGCAAAAGTTAATTTGAATTTTGGGGCTTCTCCCTACATCACAACTAACCAGCTTATAGACTAGTAAACAAGCCTTAGCCCTCAGACTACAGCTAGTGTAGTCACATAGAAGACCATATGTCTGATCTTTAGTTTTAATTTATGACCAGCTCTAGGTGTAAGTTTTCACGAATTGTCCAATGCCCACAACTTATGAATGCAGCTGTTGTCTCACAGGTTCAATGAATACTTATTTTATTTTTTATCTCAAAATTAATATTTATCCTTACTCTTATTTTTAAGCATTTTTAAATGTGTGAATGTTAGGATGCCTTTGGTTCTGCAATATTTTTATGCTATGATTGTTAAAAACTGATTCCAAGAAAGAAGAAATTTATAATTAATAGTCTCATTTGACTGTCTGTACATTTTGCTAATACACTTATATTTTGCTCCAAGCTTTCTGGCATAAGTCTCTATGTATTCTTGATGGTGTGTCTTCAGAACCTCCATTAATGTTAGAAAGATTTATATCTGCACTGTAAAAGGCATATGCTGTGTCTACTTTTAATCCACCTCTCCTAACTAAACTAATTCCCAGGAATCTGTAAAAGTAGAGGGAAAATAAATTCAAGTTCAAATTTCTTGGATGGTTACCATGAAGACTGTTCCTCCTTTGGGATGCAATATTTTTAATCCCACATTCAATGCAGTTTTGTACTGCTGTTTCTTTCTATAGTTATATCCTATAATTTTCCCCAAGTTCTCAGTGACACATCTGTAAAAAGATGAAAAGCCTTGTGGTGTATTCATATGGAGGATGGATTGGATTCCTGCTTTCAGTCACTTTCTGAAGAGTCAAGCTAAACTCCAGCTATACTCAAAGCCCACAGGTAAATTTTGTGGTCTTGTCTCATGTCCTGTCAGGGAAAAGTTAACATTGGTTCACAGTTTATCAGAATAATGATGAATATTTAGCAACTTTGACGGACTCTGGATTTTACTCAAGATTAAGCAGAGTGGAAAATTTTGAAATTTGATGTATTATGTAGGATTCGTATTCTACCAGCTCAGATTATATGTGCCTTCATTCCTTCAGAGTACAATTAAAATTCATTCCTACATTTTAAAATTGAGCAAACTCTGTGTGGTTAATACATATTCTCCCACTTGATGAGAGAGGCTGTGATCCTTCATAAGCTGCTAACCCTGCTAAATCTGAAGGGGTGGATATGGATGCAATCAGCTAAGTGGGTCTTTATGCTGCCTGGCATCAGCACAATCAGATTGCATCATGGGACATAAGTGAAGTGCAGATTTCAGACTAGGAACTGAAAAATAAAAAGTATTTTGCTGTAGTAACCAGGGAAAGGGACAGTTATTCTGAGCAAGCCTGGAGTACAGTATATTAAAATAATCTGAGACAGAAATCGCAGAGGTAAGATTTATACATAGTCAAACAGAGAACATTTCATTGTTAGTTTGGAGGCCTCAGTAAGAGCCGAGCTAGGACAGTAATTGCCTTATAATGTGCTTATATTATAACAAAATATATAATTTTCTAAAAACAGAGATTCTAACTTGAGATATCTGTTTCTGTGATAGCTGTTTAACTGAGAAGGCAGAAACTGGCACCTCTTCAGATATCACTAGGGAGAAAAACTGTGAAACTGTGAAGATACTCTATTACTGTGTGACAGATTTGAAAGGTAGTTCTCTAAAGACAAACAATCCATCAAATTAATTTTTAACGGATTATTGATCACAATGCAAGGAAAGGGTATGGTCTCAGTTAATCTAAGTTCTACAGTCTTACACACCTTGTTGTAGAAGAAAAAAAAAAGTGCTTATTCTGAGCCATGATGTATCGCTTTTTGTGGTATCCAAGGTGGGAAAGCCATTTCCTCTGATATTCATTTATTAGTTTCCCCTGCATCTGTTTCATTATTTCCTGCAAGCTCCATTAAGAAAAGGTAAAAGAGACACAGTCTTGGTCATGATTGTGGAGTTCTTCCACAGTAACAAAAAAAAACAAGCAATCAGGATAAGAAAAATGAGAAATGATAAGGAAATAACAAGGGCGGAAAAGAGAAAACAATAAAGAAAGAAATAAAGAAAATAAGGAGGAAGAAGAAGTACATAGTGTTCAGGGAATAGTGTAGGAGACCAGATAATTCTTGAAAGAAGAAGAGAAAGCATCCTAAGGGGAATCCTTGATTCTTCTGAAATCCCAGATTTTATGGATATTAACTCAAACATATTAACATATTAAGTACAAAGCAAATAATTACAATTTTCAGAATGTAAAATGGATTCAGGGTTTAAAAGTAGTTTTCTACTGCACCAAAAATAATAGCTTCAAAAGAAACTGAACTGCCTTGGAAGGTAGTTTGCAGGGATATGTTTTTATTTATTTATTTTATTTTTTGGTTGTTGGTTTTTGTTTTTGTTTTTTTTTTCTGTGCAGTATGACTCTTTTAGTCCTGCCAGTATACTCCCATTTGTATTCGTTATACAGATTCCTAACAATTTTTCTTTTTAAATTTAGTATTCATCGGGTGGCTTTCTCAGTGACACTGAAATATAATAAACAAAAGTGACTCACAAGGTCACTTGCTGCCACTCCTATGTTAATAAGCTCAGTTTTCCCCAATTCCATATGGAAGAATTGCTTCTGCTGTGAAGGTGAAGAAAATTCAGAGGGCAGAATCTGTGACCATTGTAACCTACCCTAAGCATTACAACATAAGTGAGCACATTATTCTCTCTGAAAAACAGTTGAATCCAGTTTTGTTGTTTATGCAAGTAAATATTTCCATTCTCATGAGAGCTACTAGCACAAAAAAAAAAAAAACAACAAAAAACAAAATCACCAACTCCAAAACCTCATTGTGTTTGAAAAAAAACTTTATTTTATAAACTATTTTATTGGGTTTTGAACTCCTTTAGTTTAAATGCTTCAGTGAGAAAAAGAAAATGTTAAATCTCTTAGTAATGATTTACTAAGAATGTTCTGATTCTTTGCAATTTAGCCTGTTCATTAATTTGTATTTATGAATATGAATGTTCATGTGTCTCTACCCTAAAGAATATTTGCTGTAAAGTAGAAGTGGATGAAAAAATTCAACCACAGAAATTTCCAGCAAGTGAAACGAGATTTGTTTCTTTCATGAGGCAGAAAACCCATTTGGAACAGCCCTTTTCTATCAATAATAGATAATACTCTGTAGTAAAGGTAAATTAGACAAAACAGTAAATTAGAAATACAAGGTCATGGGAAAAAAAATGAAGAAAAGCTGTTCTAATTTTATACTGTCTTATCAAACTGTAGATATGTTTGTGCTAGTTTTTTGTATCTTCCAGAAAAAGCAGAGAGGTACAGGAAAGTGAAGGAGGAACCTGAAATTTTATTTCATCTCCTGAAGTGCAAATTAGTACATTGGTGACACAACAGGATAATTCAAAAATTGAATATTAATTGGGTGAAGAATATTTTGCTCAGGAGGGAGAGGAAAGGCTAAAGATTTAGCTACTATATCCATATATCCAGTTATCTCTGATAACTGGAAATCATCCTTGTTTTCCAGTTATCAGAGAAGGAGGCCGAAAATATCTGATAACAACCGATATTGTCTACTTTAGGTATCAACTGGACAGGACTTTTCCCACACAAATCCAAAGTCATTCAGAATAGGCTTCAACATAAAGTTAAATTAAAGCATCCATTTGGAGGGACATGCTTTGGGACTCAGGGTGGCATTCAGTGCCTAATCTGAATTTAGTATTTTAGATGCTGTTCTCTTGCTGGCCCTCCAAAAGGGTGAGAACAGTCCACTTGTCTCAAGTCATATCTTTAGACTCATACAGATATCTCAAAACCCTGCCATGTCTAAAATGAGCTGAAAGTTTTGTGAACTCTTTCTTGCTTACAGGATAATTGGAAATAAAGAGAAGAGTTATAGATGTGCAACACATCTACCATGGAGGGAGCTTCAGTAATGCAGAGTAGCAGGTAGCTTGGGCAAGCATGGATAAGAGGTGACAGAGTCCAGAACTTTTAGGAAAATAAGGAGCATTAACAGAAATTCAAAATAATGGATTTAGGAAAAATTACTTCAGTCACCTTGAAAAACTGGTTGATGAACTCTCTTGGGAAGAGCTTCCAAGACAAAATAATAGTGAAGGTGATGATGGTGGTGGTGATGATGATGCGAGCAAGAATATTTCTTTAAGCAAATGCCAGTTCCAGAAGTTTCAAATATAAACAATTCAATTGAGAAGGAAAAATCAAAATAATAATAAGATCAACTTGACCAACACATATATTATCTAAATATACTTCAAGTAAAACAGTGAAGAAATACAGCAGAAGTTTACATGAATAAAAGCAAAAAAATCAAGCTTCTGTGCTGATGTCAGCAAAGTATGATAAGTGTATGTAATGAAACAATGCACAATGTAGAGAGTGGAAAAACAAAGAGAAATAGAAGATCGTGCTGCTTCTTCCAAGAAAATGAAAATTATTGGCTAAAGGTACTGAGTAAACATGTATTTAATGTCGTTTTGCATTTGTTTTCACCAAAACAGGCAACTATGACCAGATGGCTGAAACAATTAGAAATAGTGATGTAAGACTAAGACCTTAAGTCACAGTAAGTAAAGGACAGATTGGAGTGTACTTATAAAAATTAGATGTTTTCAAATCATTTGGAGTGGTAACTGAGAGGGCTAATGAGATCCTCAAGTCATTAGCAATTACCTTACAGAGCTCATGTACATGAGCAAATCTACAAATGTCAAAAAAACCAAAAAAAAAGATTGGTGAGATTATTTTATTTCCTTTACAACTTCACAATTCACTTGTTCCTCTCAGGTCCTTCTTCTCTAATCCTTCCTCCCAGATAATCAATTGCCCCTCTGCTGCGTGTGTGGAGCATGAGTATAAATCCAAAGGGATCTTAATCAACCAAAAAATATAAAGGTTAAAGACCTATTTCTGTCCAGATGTACAGAAATATTCTTGTGTCTCAATCATCACCAAGTTTCTACACTTTTGGATCTTAATCATAATTTAAAGAAGTAGTAGAGATGTAAATATTATCTCTACAATAGATTTAAAAATTGTATTCACATTTTAGTTGTTCTTTGGGAACAAGTCTCAGTTAATCTGAGCAGTGGCAAATGAGTGGGAGCACAAAGCAGGGTGACACCACTACAGAAGGTTCATCTGTGGGTGGGCAGAGAGTTGGGCACAGTTTTGTCTTAGATCGCTGATGCTAGAGCTCATCTGCCAGAGCCTGAAATGACTTCCCAAGGTGCAAAGTAGTGTATTATCAGCTTTTAGAATGATTCATTTTTCTGAATTCTTTTAAACATGAATCTGGCTGTAAAGGAAGGCTGATTACTCAGTTCCTCCCTGCACCAAGTTCAGTCTTTTGTCCACAGTTCAATACAGACAGGGAAGTGACTAACTTGTCATTTTTCTTTTACAAACAGCTGCTGGTGTAAGAGAGAAAATGAACAACCATCTATAATTTCTAAAGTCTTGAGGCTGAGAGAAAAAAAAACCAACAAAACAACAACAACAACAAAAAAAGAAAACAAAACCAAAACAACAAAAAAAAAAACAATCAAGAGGAAACAGGAGAAACTGCAAAGCAATACAAAAATGGGAGAGAAATGGAAAATTGTCTCTTTATAAAGAAAAGGAGAAAAAGTTGTGAAGAAACTAGAAAAAAACAAAAACAAGGAAAATAAGATGAGATATTCTAAAATGAGCTATCATTGCTTTTTAAAGTTAAATATTTAAGAAATGGCTTTGGTTACATATATGCACAGAAGCAGAGTCACAGCAACACCAGCTAGAAGTTCAGCTGGCAGTTCTTTAAGCACATAAATATGGTTTCAGGACCTAGTTACTGCAGTTTACCTCTCAGTAATAATTTTTATCTCACACACAGCGTAGTACTGTGGTGGTTGTGTGCCTTATGGCTTACATCTGACCAATTAGCTCACACAAATTTGAGCTTGGGAGCCATTGGTTTCTTGGAACATCTTTGCAGTAGTGTCTTGTTACCCTTATTACAGCCTTTGAGAGAAATTTTTACAGATGCTCCTGATGACTACTGCAGCATCATGCGGACAGACTGCCTACATGACTGTGAAGCAGGTAATTGAATATAACTTGCTACAGCTTTGGGCAAATCAGATCCTGCTGTATAATTTTTTCTCTTAGGGAGGAAAGAAGATAAGATTTGGTTGCAATAGTAATTTTGATAGCACCCAAATATGTTTGCATATGTACCATACATGCTACTGTTTTGGGTCAGCTCTGGTAGGCAGCTAAACCCACCCAGTTGTGTGCTCCATACTCTGCCCCTCATCTGGTGGATGGGGCAGAGAATCAGAAGGAGAAAAATGAGAAAACCCATGGGTTGAATTAAAAACAGTCTAATAGGTAAAATAAAAGCTGCATGTGCAAGCAAAGCAGGAAATATAACTCATTCACTTCTTCCCACGGGCAGGCAGGTGTTCAGCCTCCCCAGGAGAGCAGGTGTCATGGTGACTTGAGAAGACAAACACTGTCACTCTGGAAAAATTCCCCTGCCCTTTCCTTTGTTTCCCAGCTTTTATTCTTGATTATCATGTCATAGAGTATTGGATATTCCTTGGGTCAGATGGAGCCAGCTGGCACAGCTCTGCCCCCCTCAATTTTTTAGCACAGCACATCTTCCTCTTTTGTGGAGTGATGTAAGAGGCAGAAAAGGCATTGGTGTTGTGCAGATGCTGCTCTCAACAGAGTGTTATCTATCCTGCTTTGACCACAAAAACAAAACATAGAACTATACCAAATAATATAGAGAAAATTAAGTCTATTCTAGCCAAATGCAGAGCCAGTACATATACAGTGTATCAGTGTAGTAAGTTGGTTTATTTTCATTATATTCAAAATGAAGTAAACTAGCAATTGCAACCTGTTTCACATTGACTTTGGGACAAAGGTATAATGATACATGTATAGTTATTATCCATTTAAGATGCTCAGAGAAATAACTCCTTGATGTGATGGTGATGATCTATAATCAATTTATCATTAAGATTTTATCTTATTTACACAATTGGATGCTGTCCTGAGCAACTTGCCCTGGCTGACCATGCTTGAGATGATTTAGAATAGATTATTTCCAGAGGTCCTTTTCTCGGTCTGTGTTCTGTTATCATAACTAGATACAGGTCTCATCTGCAATAAGCCCTTTCTAATAAAAAAAGAGAGAAAATAAAGCTTTCTTTTCTCTTTTATTTATTGCCACCCCGCCCAAAACCTCCCTCTGTAATGTCTCTTGGCCACCTCTCCCTTAAGAGCTCAGTAATAATGGTGGTTTTAAAAAAATTTCTGGTAACCCATTCTTTTTTCTTTTTTTCCTTCAGAGTGGTATGAAGGACACACTAAAACATAAATCTATTAGGTCCAAAAAAAATCTGAACTTTTTTGAAGTTAAGCTGTACTTCAATCTAGATTTTGACAGATATTTTGGAGGGGGAGGTCTTGGGCGCTAGAGTCAAGCAAACAAAAGGACAAGGAATGGACACACTGAAGACAAACTACTGCTCTGTCCTTTAAGAAAGGCAAAAGAACATCTCTTCAACGATTTTTATCAAAGCCTGGACACAGAAGTTGAGTGCACACTAAGGACATTTGCCAACAGCACTAAATTAGGAGGAGCTGTTAGTTCCTCAAGGGCAGGGAGTCCTTACAGAGAGTTTGATAAATACAAATGCTGGGCGATCCCCAGCAATATGAAATTTTAAGTAGAAATGCTGGATTCTGCACATGGAATGGTGTAATCCTGGGTTATGGCAATGGTGAGGGACAAGAGGCTGGAGTGAAGTCCTCAGAATTCATCTGGATGTTTGGGTTGGTGATAAGTTCAATATGAGCCAAAATTGTGTCCTGGTGGCCAAAAGGGCCAAGCTATCTTGGGGCACATATAAGCACAGTTGAGAGAAGTGATTGGCCCACTGTACTCAGCATTGGTGCAGCCTCTTCAGGAATTCTGTGCAATCTTAGGCTCCACAAATTCTATACTTTGTGATTTGTTTGTTTGTTTGTTTGTTGGTTTTCACTTTAATGAGAAATATAGTTCAGTGATTTTCCTCATGAAGAAAAAGAGCATTAGCCAATTACTAGAATTAGAAGATTTTAAATTTTTCTATCTACATGGTTTCCACAGAGTCAGTCAGGCTTCATTTTTGTGGTTGAGAAAAAAAGTCAGAAACAATGTTTATAACCACATATCTAATTCAGTTTACAGTAAAAATTTTTGCATTTTCTAGGTCTGCATCTACATGAGACCTTTCTCCTGCTGAGCCAGAAGTTATGACAGTAAAACAGCATGGGCTTATGAAATTAAATAAGTGGTTTGAGCTGCAATTAATTCCTTTATCTACAAATTACTTCTAGGTTTTAACAAATGCAGATTGTCAAATCCTTTCAGTTTGGCTAAAATTAGACTGCTACCTTGGTAAGTTCTGAGCACTTAAAGATTGACTTCAAAACCTGGCTTCCTCAATACTTGGCTTTTCCTCATACATTATTGCAAATATTGTCCTTACATCTCATATGTGTCATGGAATTAGTGATTATCAATGGTTATGTCTATGCAGAGTTTTGCAAAGGGGAGCCTCATATGCTCCATCTACATATTAAAGAAATGCAAGTCTGCTCTTTTTCTGAGACAAAGCAGAGCCTGGAGAACTTAAATTGTGAGGTGCTAGTCCAAGGAAATAATCCTCCTTGGGAGTTTTAGGACTGAACTGTACGGCACATTCAAAGCTTAGAACCCCTGGTGTGCTGGGCTGATCCCAAGCCCCGTGGGCAGCAGGGCAGGGAGGGGATTCTGCCCCTCTGCTCCGCTCTGCTCAGACCCCACCTGCAGGGCTGCATCAGCTCTGGGCTCCAGCACAGCAAGGACAGGGACCTGCTGGAGCCAGGCCAGAGGAGGCACCGAGGGGAGCAGAGGGATGGAGCAGCTCTGCTGGGAGGAAAGGTTGAGAAAACTGGGATTGTTCAGCCTAGAAAAGAGCCAGCTCCTGGGTGAGCTAATTGTGACCATCCAGTGCCCAAAAGGAGCCCACAGGAAAGATGAGGAGAGATGATTTACAAGGGCCTGGACAATGGGGAATGGCTTCAAACCGAGAGCAAGTTTACGTTAGATATATGGAAAAAAGTCTTCCCTGTGAGGGTGGAGAGGCACTGGCACAGGCTGCCCAGAGAAGCTGTGGCTGCCCCATCCCTGTAAGTGTTCAAGGCCAGGTTGGATGGGGCTCTGAACAACCTGATCTACTGGAAGGTGTCCCTGCCCATGGCAGAGGGTTGGAACAAAATAATCTTAAAAATCCCTTTCAATCCAAACCAATCTAGTATCTTATGATTATCTAATTTTTTTTGATAGCAAATACTCTACTATAATGGAGTTAAGATAGTTAAATATTGTATCAAAATTACTTTTATGTTCACAGATACAGTGATCTGTGTGCATCAGTAGTGAGACTACCCTACCCCATGCAATGTTAAGCAGTTTCCTTATTGTGACAAGTTAAAACTAAAAATATATTGTTCAATACTATGCTTTATTTATGAATACATTAATTTATCCATATAAAAACTTTTTCCTTTCTGTGATTTATTAAGCTTATTCAGTAATTAGATATTAACATAAGAAATGCAAAAGCATTACATTGTTTTAGGAAACTATTCATAATGTAAATAGGATTAACTCCTGTGCCTAGATTTACTCCATAGTAAGTACAGAGAATCTTCTCTAAGAAATGCTTTTCAACCAGAGTCATAGTGAAAGTGTTTTGCCTTATCTGTTAGAGAAGTTACCTTTGTCCACAGTCTGTGAAAATGCTTCTTTTCTATGTCAAAGGCAGCTTGTCCTATGCTAATTAAATAGCCAGAGAGAAAGAAGCTGGTTATCCCTTATCTCCCACTGTGCCAGAGTTTCCTCAAAAGGGCATTCAACTTCTGCTTGTATATTGAAAATGTTCACAATAAATATACCCCAATTCCGTAATCTATAAGGGAGGTTTTTTAAGGACATCCTCAACACTGATGTGCTTCAACATTTAAATTCCTGACTGGAATTTAACCTCTCAATACTTCCAAGGTCAGGGTCTGAGGGGCAGTTGATCCATAAATGCATCTCAGAAGTTGATGCTCAGCAGGTGGCATGTAACTAAAAGGCTAAAAGTTAGACAGGCTTAGACACATTTGTACAGCACAATAACTGGAAGGAGTCTAAATCTACTAGAAACATTTTAATGTTGACACTGTTATCAGTAAGAGCTAAAGAAAGCCTTGCACAGTAACCCTCCCTTAATGCTGTAAAGGCACAAGGATAAACAGCTTTGTAGGAAAAAAAAAATTAAAACTAACATAAAGCAAAGAAAACATACCTCTGGGTGGTAATTCCTCCCAAGAAGAGGTCATTCCCAGCAAGAATGTTACAATAGAAATCATATTTTGCTCACAAAGAAAACTTGCCTGTGGCTATTACTTTCTGTAAGTAGGTTTTATGAAATATAAATGCCATGGTGAGAATCCTAAGAGACTGAGAAACTTGTGAGTAACCGTCCATTCAGTCTTGCCTTGAAAGCCATTCCTTTAAGCAGGGTAGGCAGAAAATGAGTCAATAAAATCTCAGTATGTGACATTTAATCTCTGCCACAGACCTCAATCTTGAGATCACTTACAACTCTTTTTTTCCTGATGAGTTACTAGAATGGCTTTGCAGAAATATCTTCTTACTTCTTTGGTACTGGTAAAGTAATCCTGTGCCAGCATCACTTGGGCTGATGTCCTGGAATATCTCTAAAAACATCAGAAACTTGTTGCATAGCAGCACTCTGCTACTTACCACTTCAGAATGATTGGCTAGGCTGGACTTCAAATGATTCAGCAATAAACACCATGCTGTAATTCCAGTTACATTTTTTTTCACAGCTTTTTACAAGTTAGTGAAAATGTGATTAATTTCAAACATAAGAAAATATTTGCTGTGAGACTTGAGTATTTTCTATTTCAGTGGGAAGGAAGTTTTCCTTCACAGGAAGGGAAGACCTGATTATGGCTTTGCCAAGCAGAAGGATAATTATTGTCTGAGTACCTTCAAAGAGACACCAGCATCTCCAAAACAGAATAAGGCAAACAAAATGCAGCGTCAGGAAGAACTAACCAGGTTGTTTGTATAAATAAATAGTAATTAATGTGGTGAAAAGTTTGTACAATCTGATTGATAACAAGGATGGATTTGGGACATAATGGGACTAAGGTCTCCCAAGATTAATAGTGTGTTTCAAAAACAGAATTTTCAGCTATAAGTGCTCTGATCAGAGACCTGGTCTGCCAGGTGAATTGTGTAGATGGAAAAAATTAGAGCTGATGATACACATACACCATTTCTCTTAGGCTGAAAGTTTCAACTATTTTATTTTTGCCTTGATAAACCCCTGAAAAACAGGATACTAGATGTTCTTGTAAATAGTGACCACACCTGTAAATCACAAAATGTGTTGTTAACATATTTAACATTTTCCCATTGTAGTTTTAGCCCTTGTCATCCAGAAACCTCTGAAACAATTTGCAGGTACTTTCCAGGAGTCAATGCATGAGCAAAGGAGATTTTGTCACTGGACATCCTGATGTGTACATTCTATTTCAAAAGTTGGGGGAGTTTAATTGGAAAGAGAGAGGACTTTGAGTTTTGTCTGAGTCAGCACTGCAAAGAACAAAATATTTTATTAGTGAAGATGTAGCTTCAGAGACTGGATTTCGAATATGTGTTTGTCAGGGCATTTAAAAACTTACAAGGTGTTTTTCCACCTATCCTCACTAGTCCTTTTTAAAGCTGCTGTCTCAGTGATGGCAAAGTGAACATCAGCATGGAATGCTCTGTTACATATGCAAAGCAGGAGGGATGAAAGCTCTACCCTGAGAGTCTGAAAAGCCCGTGTCCCAGTTGAATAACACAGCAGGATTTGCACCAGTTAATCTGCTTAATAGTTTATTCCCTGTGACATTAGACATTTTAAAGTTTCAGAGGAGGGTTTTTGACAAATTCTACCCACAACACACAGGTCAGAGAGATGTGTTTCACTTTACACATTTATTTATCTAATCCAACACATTTAAGCATCTAATCCAACACACTTAGGCATTCTCCTGCTGTTAATGTAAGGAAAGGGAAACTCAAATAATATAATACAGCATCTATTAAATCTTTAAAATGCATACACAAAATTTTGATTGTACAGGTACACTCCATTCACAACTCCATTCACAGAGGATACATTCACTTGTTTCTCCCAAATCTCAATGCTGAAAACTCTTGTCACATGATTTAACGTCAAAACTCATTAAAGATTGTGGAAACTGATCTGCATCCATAGACAACTTTCCAAATTAGTGTTATTATGTACTTTAGCTCATTGCTTTGTTGGAGATTTTAATTTCCTTTTAGTTTTATTTATTTGGTTGGGTTTTGTGGGGTTTTTTTTGGAGGGGTGAGAGTGGCATTGTGAAGGCAAATAACAACCAGTGAGAGATCTTGGTGCTGTGATTTTGCATGGAGTGGACATGATATAATATTAGCTGTTTCATCATTGCAGTACCCTATGGAGGTGAATACTTTTTTAGATCTGCATTTAAATTTCAATCTGTCTTGGCCATATCCAAGTATAATAAAAAAGACTAGAACATTTGACAAATATGAATGTTATTTCATTAATTTTTATAACTTTAGAAAAGTCTCATGAATGTAAAAAAGGTCCATATAGATCCTTTTTTGAGACAGGCCATCACTAGAAATACCATAATGATGTTAATTTTCTAATCACTGTCGCATATGTATAAAGCACAGCAATTGACAGTTTCAGCAATTTCAGTAGAAATATGTGTCAATTAAATTCACTTGGTATGTATGAGAAACTGACACTCATATTATAGCACTTGGAAAAATTTAATGTCATCTTAATTGCCCTGGTGAATTTGAAAAATATAATCTGTTCTGTACTTAAAAATTATAACATTTATTTAACTCATTAGAAGATTTTTTTTTTTTAAGATTACTTTTAGGTGGAAAGTACCATAAAAAATTCTTTCTACACATACTTAGGAGTAACAAAGATCTGGCATCGCACAACAATTAAGTCCTAGAGTGCTTCAGTGGTGTTGCACTTGACATGCAAAGGAGATTTATGTTACTACAAAGACTCTTCAATTGCATTTTACCACTGGGAAGCATAACATTTCTTGGGGTTTCCTTCCACAGAGACAGCATTTCTCTTTTTAAAACAGAAACTGTTTTTAACAGTCAGTGAAATAAGACTGTTAGGAAAACTGTGATGGTCAAGCTTGGCTTGAATGAAAATGCCTGGTTTTGGGTTACTTCAATGGAAATAATGAACAATCTAAGCATCAAAATTCATAGAAAAGAGTAGTTTTGATGTTTCTTTTGTCAACTGAAAACCAGAAATGGCAGGATAAGAGGATCAGAAAGACAGACATGTTGCAAAGATTAGTTTTGCAGAATATTATGCTGTCTACAGCGTGAAATTAGGAACTAAAAGACAAATCCTATTTGTCTCACTCAGAGAAGTCGCTTTCAATCAATAAAGTCACATTAGTGTTCAGACTTTCAGGATCATGTGTTCTACTTACACTGCTGAGCAGCTGAAATGAATAGCCGAAATGCCAACTGAGCACTCACAAGACTTATTGGCTTCACATTGAGTTATAAGTGCTTGTCGTTTCCCAGATTCAGATCTTTCATGCATAAAACTCCCAAAAAAATCAATGCTTTCTATGTGTCTGGACCACAAGAAACTTCACACTACTATCTTTGACTCGTGTGTGTAGATATTCATGGTTTTATTATGGAGAAGGCAACAATTCACGCTCCACAGCCCCAGATTTTTCAGTCCAGGTAACTTCTTGGGCACACTGTAGGTCTTTCCTGCCTGCTCAGATGGTTTTAAGTCCTGTGTTAAAATGGAATGGACAATGATTAGTACAGCTCAGAGACAAAGAATTTGAAAACCAACTCCTTTGTCCTGCACTATAGATACTCGCAGAGACACAGCACACATTAAGAGCTGCTCAAAACTGAAAAGAAAAAAAAAAATTCATTTCCATTATATCAGGGCTTATAGGCAGGCTATAAGCCTGTTCAAATAAAGACTTTTCAAATAAAGAATGACATCATAGACTATTGAGATTATTTTTCTGAATTAATTGACACTATTTCACATTATTCCACACTAGAGCATACACTAGAACACTCCACTTCAACCCAGAGCCTCTGCAGAAGGGAACAGGACAGGTTGTTCAAGCTACAAGTTACTGCCAGGACTAATAACACTTCATTTTTTTCAGCTGCAGAAGACGTGGAGCTCCATTACTTTTTAAAAGTGAAAAGTACATGTGCTGAGGTTTTGCCCTTTCACCCCTCATGGGGGAAATAAGTAGAATGGAGGCATCTCAGGCCACATTCCTTATGTGCAATTTACTGTGCTTGTTAAAAAAACACCCAGCTTTGTGTAGTGCAAATTCTCTTAAGTAAAATGTATTGCACTGTTTCCAGTTAAAATGAAACCTCATTACTGTGTATTTTATTTCATATCTACTTAACAAAACATTCTGAGCACACAGCGAAATCTTAAATTGCAAAAGAGATCAGAAATTGATGTAGGCAAAATGTTTTTAGAATAAAGCAGTGCTTGACTCCCCATCCAAGACCAGTACATGTAGCATTCATTTTAAAATGAAGCAAAATTACAGCATTAAAAAGACAGGAAAATACCCCAGAGCTGTGGTTTGAAAACACTGAGAACTCCCGCAGAGAACATCAGTTCACATCAGATCAGTGTGAGTTAACAGGGAACATAATGCTGAACATAACCAGAAACATCTGAAAGTGAATCCCATTTCAGCAATAGCTGTTTCTAATAGGAAAAGGAGGATTGAGAAAGACAACCCTTATTAAGTGGCCTAATATCTTAATATTGTGGCCTATTAGTTTTCTGACATCTACCCACTGCAGTTCAATTCCACTGTTTCTAAAACAGTGGGGGTTTTAAGGTGCTGACCTGGTGTTGCATAATTTAAACTGCTGTACTGAATATTCACCTGACCCTGCAGCTGTCAGAGTCCAACAGGCTGAAATTTCCATAGAAAACAAGAAATACTGTAAAAGACATCCCTGTTCTTAAAGTTCAAAATTTTTTATCAGGCCAAATTTGTGTGTAGCTGTAGATTAGTTGTAGAGGTGATATTTCATGTCTGTATTATTTTGCTTCTTAGATTTCAGTATCAAATTATTAAACATTACAAAAATGTAATTTGTTTTCATTTATGATAGCAAAAATGAGCTGAGAAAGTACTACTTCTTGAATCAGTTTTGATCAAGAAATTTTATTTATGAAATTAAAAACTATAATGGAAACTTACTTAACCCAGTTGAAGAAAATATCTGTACTTTAACATCAGTAATATTGTATGTGAAGGGTTTTTTTCTGTCACAGAAATTTTGTATAGTCCAGAGAATTAGTTAATAATAGTAACATTTTCAAAGTGAAAACTGGAAGGTTTTTTTCTTTTAATTAAATTTAATCTGTTTTTTCTGGTCTTGTCCCAAAAGTATTCTAATGGAATGAATCCTTGTAGTATAGAGGGTTTAGCTAACACATCCCATTAAAGCGATGCCGCTAAAACCACAGTGCAATATTTTCAACTACTGAAAATCAGGAAAGGAGAAAAATGTTCCTTTATTATAACAGACAAAAATAGATGTTAATTATAGCTATCTGGATGAAAATATTTGTACTATGATCTAACTACACAAAATGCATTCTTAATCCCGAGCTTTTTTTCTCCAAAATCAGTTCATGAACATCAACTCAAATCAGGGGCTAGTCCAGGGAAGTCCACTGCTATTTTAAAACATGACTGAACTTTGTTTAGTTTAACATTTATTTCCTCATAACTTGACCTAACTCTTCCAGAGCTTCATTGTGGAAGTTATTTATTTAAAAACTGTATCTTCAAAATATATCTACCTGTCTCAAACCCAAACAAGTTATTTTATTCATCAGCTGTACATCCTGATGAACCTTGTTCTGTACCATAACAAATATGCAGCAGACACCCTGGTAATTGCTGTTTCATCACTTGTGTGATGAAACTTGTGTGATTTCTAGTGAAAAAAACTCAATAATATTTTAATTCAGAAAATATGAATTTCCCTCAGTTGTTTAAAGATATGAGGTCCTCTGAAATTTAACTTTGGGAGTTATTGTAGTGAATATGGCATCTTTGTCTCCATAGCATCAGGTAGCTGAGAGTGGATTCACTGATCTCTAAAGCCCTTTTTGTGTTTTGAAATGCTAAATGCTGGAGGAATTGTGCCAAGTCTGATTGGTTCTCCAGTTTGTCCTTTGTAAATTCACTCCTGTTTTGCTGTTAGACTCTCATGCTGAGCAGCCAAAGAGGCTCTCAGGGTGTAATGCAACATTGCTCTTTGAATTGCAGAGGGAAATACTGGGAAAATTCCTATTAATCAGCTCCCAAATCAGCACTTTCCTTGTTTCTACTGGTGTGCTTTCCTCTTATCTTGTAATTTATTTTCCTGCATCTTTATTGTCAATCAGTTACCCATATTGGGATCATAAATCAAATACTTCAAAAGACTGCAGGTTCTCAGGCTTTCTGTGAATTTTTATTTATACAAAAACTTGAATGTGCATTATTGTGCAGGATCAAGTGTATCCGCAGATAAGTTTTTATGCTCTATTTTTTTGTTTTGTTTTCTACATTGACCAAAGATTTACAGGCACCTTGTAGAAAATTATAGATGGTCTCAATACATAATGTAATAAAAAGGACAACGCTGGAACTCTGGTCTCTAATCCAACTTGCACCAGATTGTTTTCAAAATGGAATTTTTAACCAAAGCCCTGCAGAGTGCTTTCAAAATTATATCTCCTTGAAAATATTAGCTCTAGCTTAATCTGTCCAAAGACTCTAAACTGACTATTTCTTGCATGTTCTAAAGCTACTTTATGCTGTCCATCTCCTTAGCCATGGCCATCATACAACATATACCAACAGTGACAGTGCTTTCCAAGCACCAACCTGTATCGACAGCCTGAGAAGCCCTTCCAAGTAACTCTTACCTTGGAAACACCACAGATTCTAACTTCTAGAGCTATCCTTGGTCCTGAAATAGTAAATACTTAACAACTTGGGCAAGCTCAAATGTTAAACTCTGAAGCATCAGGTTTAAATCTAGTGTGTTAATTCCTGACAAAACAACCAACCAAACAACCAACAATAAAAATCCACAAAGCAAACCCAAAACAAAAAACCTCACACAAACAAACAGAAAAAAACCTCCAAACCCCACAAAAAAAACCCCAAAAAAACCCACAAAAAACAAAAAACAAACCCAACTGACCAAGGAAATAATAGAAAAGAACCCCAAAAATCTATTCAAAATTCAGAAATCCTTGCTACTCCACAGCAGCCATTTAATCAGGTTATTCAGGCAGATGCCAGCCAAAAATCCACTTTCCATGTTCATATCATATGGTAATTCCATGGCAACTTCAATCACCCATCTCTGCCAGATTGAACCTATAATTCTGCATTTAGAACAAGCTGACTTTTCCTGTACAGAGACATAAATGTGTGTGTCTATGGAGGGAGATGGGGGAACTGAAAGAGAGATGACTTACTGGGATCATGTCAAGTAGACAGGATGAGGTGATTTCAAAGCAGATAATTATTAAATTTATAATGTCTTTAGGCCATGCTTCAGTTTTGTGCAGGTGGATATGTTGTTAATTCCTGTTATCAGGCAGAAGAAATGGTGCTTTTTAGAAAGGTTAAGGTGAGCCCAGAAAGACTGATGAAAATCACATTCTATATGTCTGGAAGGTCATTTTGGAAAGAGTAACAAGATAACTCTGTCTTGTAACATTAGAGCTATAATAAAGCACTCTCTGTATCTAAAAATCCACTTTATAAGCCCTGCAGACAGGCACAAAGTTTCCACTAGTGATTCTGAGTTTAAGGCTCAACTGTCCTTGCTTTTTGTTTTATTAGCACTTTCTGCAGCTGGACTGTAAAATAGTCCCTCTTGCCAGAACTGAAACAGGTCGCTGAAATCAGAGCAGCTCTCTGATTCTAAGGGTCATCCCATGGCTCTGTTGGAGCAGTGTTGCCATGGAGAAGCTTTTTTTTTTTTTTAATTAAATGGGGCTTTGTTTTTATTCTTTTCCCTTTAAAATATGTTGTGAAATTGAAGAAAAACTCATTAAAATAATTTGGTATGATTAGGCTGACACTGGTGTCCCCCATCTCTGTCTGGTTCTAGATTTCTCTGCCTTATGTACACATAGTTTTGATGCACATCTTCGGATACATCTTTTTTAATTCCCCTAATTTACTGCCCAACCACTGAGCTGTCATGTAAATTACTCTCTTCAACAAGAAGAACAGAATGAGAGATGGAGAGCCTGGGTTTCTACCTTCTGTTATTATTCATTTGAATGATATTTCTGTTCAAATAACCCTGAAATTAATAGTCCCAATTGATGCACATATCTGTTTAAATAAGGTTAACGGTGAATGTTTCAAATAAGACTAGTAGGCAAATTATTTAAAGCAGCCCATGCCATTAAGTTCTATAAAGCATTTCCTGACAGTATGGAGAGGAATTACAGATAAACACATAATAATTTGAAACTGGCTGTAGTTTAGTCTAACACGGTTCTGTCCATGGAACTTGGACAGATACTTTTTGACAAGGTATTCTCTGTCGTGTGGTTCAGGAACTTGTTGCATCAGAATAATGAAGATGTGTGCAGCTGGAAATAAATATCTGCATATGGTGAATTTTTCATGTTGGTCCATGTCTCGTGTTTTACCCAAAATTTTGTTGCCATAATAAAGCATACACTTGAACAAAACAAAAAACAAAACAAAACAAACCCCCCAAAAATACCAAAAAGATGCCCAAAAAAAAGCCAAAACAACAAAAACAGCGAAAAAACCAAAACCAAGAAACAAAAACAAAAGCATCAGTATTTTAACCTTTTTCACATAATTTCTTTGTTTTAACAAAACTAATTACCTATATTATGTGGAACTTGACATTAGCATTGACGAAGACAGGGAATTGGAAGAAGCCACAGGTTTCTATGAAATTCAGCTTCATGTACTTATGGAAGTGACTTTTCAGAACTGATAAAAGCCAGTGCTAAGTGCTTTTGAAAATTTCAACAGAACACATCTTGTGTACCAATAAATAAATGTCTAGTAAAAAGGCTTGAAACATAAAAATGACTGTAATGTGAAATATAGAAGCCAGAGGCTGAATATTTCATGTTACCTGGCATTCTGAACCAAAGAAAACTCAAAGATTAATTTGATGCACAAATTTTAGAAGAAGGACATTTTTAAAAACATTTTTTTATTTCCACCTCACCTTCAGTTTTGAGTGAACATTGTAAAATCCTAGAGTTCAGAAAAAATACACATAATTATTAAGAACTAAGAGCTATCATGAAGGTCCTGGATCCCACAAGATTTTTGAAAAAAAAATTTCTAGATTTTTTATTTACCTTTTGGTTGCTGGATCTCTGTAAATAATTTTGGAAGTATGTTTTGATATTTAAAAAATTAAAGTTTAAAATCCTTAATTTAAAAAAAAAATCCCCAGAACATTAACATTATGTTTTATTATTTTATGTTTCCTAAAAATAGTATTTTCTTTAAACATATAAAGTACTCACCCATCCCTACTTGGAGATATCTTCTCTATTCTCCTTTCCCCTCCAAACTCAAACATGATAAAACATGACAATGAAATTAGACTTCTCAACAATATAGCTTTAGTGGTGAATGTCTAAATATAACTAAAATTTTTAAAATAATCTCTAATTTTATCTCTTTTTGTATTGAATAATTTAATCTAACTTGGTTGCAAAATATTTTATTGACTCTTTCATAAAGAGAAATGCTTAATTAATTAAATTTGACATTCAACTAGCAAGTCACTCTGTTTTCTGAATGCAATAGCACTAAGAGGTCTGGGAAAGGCCAGAAAAGACTCCATTTGTACGGGAGCAGCAAAAACTAGTTTCTACTAATACTTCTATTACAGCAAACAGGGAAGATAAAGGAATATGCTAAAGTCAGTCTAAAAGGGAAGAATTGATGCTCTGGGAAATTATGATTTAGTGAAGTTAGGAAAAAAGGTATTTGTCAAACCAACAAATTATATTCTGTGCATCATTCTAGTGCACAAAATAGAGTAAAAGATTCCAATTCTGATGTATCTGTGCTTTTGCCAAGCTACAGTTAACTCAGCAAATATTTGAGGACCATTTCAGTAGAAGGGTAAAGGTAAATGCTTTGTGAAAAGCAGTGTGTCAGCAGATTTCTAATTTGGAGCAAAAACTAAGAGGAAAGAACAGATGGAGTAGAAGACTTACAGTGGTTATAGTGCACAAAATGTAATTTATATTTAAACAATTAAACATTTTGAATGGACTTCCTTAATTAACTTCCAGTGCACAGCAGTAAGTACTGTAGGAGGAGTTATCAGTAGTTTCCTCTGATTTATGAGCTGTGTATGAAAAGGTAATATTCAGAGTGTGGCATTGCAATAGCTACATGTGCGTGTGAGGATAACACTGGCTACACTTTGAAAGAATGAGTAAAATTGATCTATTAATTTTTGGAGACAGCTCGTTGTTCTTTGTGCATAATTTAATTAAACTACATCCAAATATAATGGAAATCTTGCTAATTGGCTCTAGGAACTTGCTGAGCAAGACTTACACCCTATTGTTAACATTTGGATTATTTCCTTTGAATACTTTTTCTGAGCATGGGGTCTGCATTTGGATTTCTTTGTGGGTTCTTCTTACTAATGTTCCAAGGGCTAAGAGCTGCATCAGGGGTATAGATTACCTCCACAAGTATTATCATTCTTGACAGCTCTTGCAAAAATGTACTTCCACAGTTACAAAACTGACAAAGCATTGTTAATAGCATGCCAGGTGTTTTATGGTCCTTGTCCACTGCTTCTTTTCCGTGCTACTTTGGGAGTGTCACCTTTCCTGGTTGCTGGTGCTGCCTGGATGGCTCATCTGCCAGCTTTTGGGATGCAATAACTGTTTCATCTAAACCTCTCTGAGACCCTCTGTACCAAACATTTCTCAAACTACATCAGGGAAGGTATAGGTTGGATATTATGAAAAAAAATAAGAATAATAAAGTACTGGAATTGTCTTCCCAGAGAGGTGGTAGAATCACCATCTCTGGATGTATTTAAAAAAAGACTGGACATGGCACTTGGTGCTGCAGTCTAGTTGAGGTGTTAGGACATATGTTGGACTTGATGACCTTAGAGGTCTCTTCCAACCTCATTATTCTGTGATTCTGTGATTCTGTGAATGTCAGTCTTTCTGCTGCTCCATCTAGTCCTTCTTCCTCTCATTGTTTAACTGATGAGTTTCATCTTGAGACAAAATCCTTCTGATTCCTCAGTCTTTCAAATTCCACCAGAACCAGCTGCTTACAGTCTCACCCCCAACTTAGTGTCTACAGGCTGTGCATCCTCCTCTCCAAATGGCTTCATGGACACAATGCCCTAAGAGAAGAGTCTGAGCTCTGTAGGGAAAAAGTGCTGAATCCCACCTGTGGGGATAGTGCAGCAGAAACTGACTTTTTTGGGGGTGAGGAATAAGTTATCCTCTCCTTGAGTCAGCTGTGGAAAATTGAAAACACAGAATCAGCTACAGCTTAATTTGGAACATTTTCCACGTCATTCACATTCATATAACAGCCAGTACCTCCTTCTTAGAGTTATTGGAAAGAACTGAGTGGAATTTCACACTGGAAAGAGTTAAAAAACTGATTTGAGGAAAAAGAGAAAGAATGACAAAAAGGCAATAAAGAATTTCACTGAAACCTTCTGTACCCAATGGGATGTAGTCAATGATTACTGACCTGGTATTCTCCTTCCTTCTTTTCCTCTACCCTAGCCTGGAAACAAGTGGCATCTATACATGTACAGATGTATGTATAAAAGTGAAACAATTTCACACACACACACACACACACAAACACATACACACACACACAATATAACATTATATAAAATTGTATAATGAGGCATTATAATCTGTATTATGATGTCTTAAATATCTTTTCATATATGTTTCTATTCATATCTTGCATCTAGATTATAACGAAGCTTCAAGGATGGTGGGTCAGGACAAATGCAATGAACACTGGGTCGAAGACAAGAAATGAAAATTTCTTTTTAAAAACAATTAAATGCAAGTACATGTGTATATAGTTCAGGATATCTGGAGATCTGAATAGTGGCCACATTCCTATTTCAGCAGCAGTTCCTTGTTTTCATCATGGTCTTGTCTATAACACACAGATATCTTCACCCATACTGTCTATCACACACATTTCTAGGCACCTTAAATTAGTAGTCTAAATATTATTCTACTAATCTGTCAAGGTTACATTCCCACAGTGATTAGTAGTGAGCTTTAATGATGAATAAACTTTTACTGATTGGTGTTTACAGCTGTGGGAACAGTGGTGTCATTCTGTACTTAGCCTTTCAAAACATCAGTTATCTTTTCGTGCCTGCACTTTTGGTGGTCCTAGTTCCCAATGCCAGTTCTCACTGAATGGCCTCCAAGCTGCAGTTCCTTGTCAACAAACATTTTATTCAAATAATCTAATAACAACCACACTCATGTTGCAGGATCCTGGAGCATTTGACTGGGGAAAAAAATATTGATCTGTGAGAAGATAGACGCACATAAGGTTATTTGCTTATATTAATATATTTTAGTTATTGGTACATTATCAAAATTGGTTCAGAGCAATCAGTTCCCTCTTCCAATATAATCTGTTCACATTACTGTCATGAGTCCAACCAAGCTGTGCACTCCTGAACCTGCCCCATCTCACTGGCACTGGCCCCTTGATAAAGGAATGTATTTTGAAATGCTCTAGGCTTCTGATGTTAAGTATCTCTTCAATTTTTTTTTTTTAATAACTAGTCAGGAATAGTTTTGCTGCAATACACAAATATGTTTCCATAAATATAAAAACTTCTTTAAAGTGATAATAAAAATATTTTCATTTTCTACAATAATTATGTGTATACAATACAAATATTATTTTTATACAATACAAATATTATTTGATTATATGTATACAAGTATTATTGGAACACTGCACATAGTAAAATTCTTAAGAATCAACTCCTGATTTCTCGAAATCCAACTCAACATCTATATTTACCTTTCCATATATATATTCTGAAGTGGTGATGAGAATCCTGATTTTGCATTTGATATGTAGAGTAAAATTCCCATTTTTATGGATTTATTCATTTGTTACAGGCATCCTTGAGTTCTCCAGGTTTGCAGGAGTCCATGGGAAATGAATGCTCTACAACCTCTTGTTCAGCCAGACTGACAGCAAGAGTTTGTGCTGGAAACCTTTCCAGCAACTGGAGCAACATGTTCGGCTTTAAACTTCATGGGGAGAGCAGGAAGAGGGATCATAAAGGGTAATTGGTTTCTCCCTTAAATGTGTATTCAATTACACAGTCGACTACTACCAGCACAGAAACCTCTGTGTTTGATTAGGCATTTCTGAGATGCAGAATCCCTGCCAGGATGCTTTTCCTTTTATTGTGCCATGGAATAACCTGAACCTTTTTTCATAGTTGTCTTGTCCACTGATTACAAGTTTGATTCATGAAGATAAGGCTTCCTTTCTTCTTATTTCTTCTTTCTTATTTTTTTTTTTTAATTTTCTTTCATTTTAAAAAATGGCATTAAATAACCAGAGATTCCTGCAGTTAGTACATGCAGCTTTCTATTGATTTATGGTCAATTTTTTCCCCCTTTTTAACTGCAGAATTCTCTCATTACAACTTACTCAAAATATTAATTTATACACAACACAATTGCATCTGTTGTCAGACATTTTTAAATATCCAGAAGTACCACTTCTGTTTTTATCATCTTTACCCCAGGTTTCAATAAAATCCTATATTGTTATTAAGTTTTTGTGCCCTAATTTGAAGACCTTCTATAGTGAACAAAGATCAATATATCTCTCAGAATTTTGAATCCATTTTCTCCTTAGAATTCTTAAGGTAAGGGCAATATTTATATTGTTATATATTATATAATACAACTGGAAGTATTTTGATGCTATGTCTTTAAGCAACTGAGGCTGGTGACTGAGGAAAAGATGTTGAAATTTTACTTGAGGTGATCAGTGTTTCTGAGCAATTGGGTTTATAGAAATCTGTATTTTGTGGTGATTTTAGGAGCTTTTAAAAAATTATATTATAATAAAACCTACTGCATTTGGATAAAAAAAATTAGTAGAAAAGACTTATGGCTAGTCTCCTCTGCCTATGGGGCATGAGCAATGGAGTGAGTGCTGATGAGGTATCTCGGGGTGAGACACAGGGAATTCTTCAGATAAGCACACACTGCTCCCAGAGTTTAGTGCTAGACTATTTTACACAGCTTGAAGGCAAAGGAAGTCTGTCTATCTCACAAGTCACTTAGGAATGCTTTCCACTTCAGTGAAAATGGTTGTGCATGTGAGAAAGCATAACTTCAAAACACCCCCAAACCCCCCCAAAACAGCAACAACAAAGTCTAGTTTTGTTAATCTCTTTGTAGCTAAATAAATGTGATTGCACTATAAAATTCTTAGGCAGGCTTGGGTTTGTTTGAAGACCATTCCTGAAATCCATCCATATTTCTCGATGTACACATAATGTAATTTCTTATCTGGTACTTTGAATGTTTCAGGGACACAAAATCAATTTTTTCAAAGTTGTTAAGGACAGAACATCAGACTTCAGCATACTTAAATGCTGTACAGTCCATTGGTGAAATTGCAATAAAACTAAACATCAAAATAAAACTTATATAAAAGTTAATAAGCTTAGCGTGCAGGATACTTTCAAGCATTTAGAGAAATTGCATTACCAGAAGCCATGATCACTATAAAGCCACTATCCTCATTAAAGACTTTGAGGAGGATATAAGCTTTTCCAAGCAGGTTTCCTCATTATAATTCTTGCAGTGTATGCGAGTAGCTTAGACATTTGCCTTATCACAGAAAAGCAGTAAAAACCTTAAAGTCTGCATTTGATACTGCCATGGATTTACATGGTACCAGAACATCATTACTTGGTGTGAAAGACCAATGGCCTGAGTGAGGAAATCAATTGACTTTCTCAGATTTTTATGCATCCAGGATTGTCATGGGGAGTTGTTAGCTATGTGTCATTTATTTTCTTTCGAAACCTGATGTTGTGCATTGGGTCTGGCTGGGTTGGAATTCACATTAAGATGTGAATTCTTTCACATCATCCTACATTGTATTGGGGTTTGTGGCTAAAGCAGTCTTACTAACTTGCCAAAATTCTAGATTTTGGGAGGACCTAAGTGTGGCTCTCCAGTACCTGAAGGGAGCCCACAAGAAAGATGCAGATAGATTTTTTACAGGGGAGCCTTGAAAGGACAAGGGGGAATGGCTTCAAACTGAGAGAGAGTAGGTTTAGATTAGATATTAATTAGAAATTATTTACAGTGAGGGTGGTGAGGCCCTGGCACAGGTTACCAAGAGATGCTGTGGATGTCCCATCCTGGAAGGGTTCAAGGCCAGGCTGGATGGAGCTCTGAGCAACCTGGGATTGTGGAAGTTGATAAAGGAACAAGATGAATGTTCTCAAGGAATTAATGATCTTTAAGGTCCCTTCCAACCCAAACCACTCTACTATTTTATGACTTCTTCTACTGCTGGATAGTGCCAAGACTTTCTCTTTTACCCACTCCACCCCCAGGGTTGTCTAGGAATGGGCAGGTAATTGGGAGAGGACAAAGCTCAAAGGCGCAGGCCATAATATTTGACATCATGCACAGGCAAAGGGAAAAGGCAGAGGGGATGTAATTATTTATGGTGTTTGTCTGTAAGGTGTGCTGAGACCATGATTTTCAGTTCATGGTTGGTCATCTGCCTGCTGATGTAGAGATGCACACGTCAACACTGCTGGGATTGATGAATTTTCCTGAAGAGAAGAAAATTACTTTATTAGCATTGATGAATAAATAGGCCTTTCCAGGATGGTCATGGGTCTGGTTACATTTTTCTCTGGGATACACTGGCAGCATCTCAAAATTCTCCTTATTCAGAAGCTGAAGATTCTGACTGTTAGTTCAAACCCCTGCATGATAATTTAGTTTGTATTGCCAAATATTTAACACCAATCTGTGCTTTGGACCTTGACTTCTTGTTACAATTCTTCAACCTCTTATTTGATAATAACAACAAAGAAACTAAATTAATAAGCAAAGTTAACTTTTACCCAAACAAAAATTTGTGGAGCCTTTTCATACAAGAATCTATGAGATTGAATTTGTAATAGTAAATGCATCAGACTCCTTGGTGTCAGAAGAACTGACTTAAGGAAACAGATGATCATGTTTTGCTCTGAATAATCAAACTATTGTTATCACCAAAAGAGAACACACAAACACACACATATATATATATAAATGTGAAATCACAGTTTTTTTCAGCCCAATGACTGCTTTGACAGCCTAATAGTGAAACTATTACCCAACTTACAATAATAACAATACTCGTAAGTGAAATTGATATGGGAAAAAATATTAAGAACTTTAAAAATCATTATACATTTGGAGCTACTAACCATTGCATATAGGTAAAACCTTACAGAAGGAAGGCCTTGTAAAGCCATGGCTCAGGCTGATTACTTTGGTTAATAGGAAAGGACTATGGGAAAGTGACACAGCTGAATTAGAGGTAGAAAAGCAGTTTATATAACCATCATGTTTCACATTGTGGTGTATGGTGGTTGGTTGAATTATGTTTGTTATGATTTAAAGCTATATAACTGAGAACAGCCTGGTTGCCTAAAAAGCCTGATTTTTACAATAAAGCAGCTCTCCTTTGCACTGCCTGGGGACTCTGCACTGCTCTGCTTTGTACAAATAAAACCAACTTGTTTCCTCTCGTATTCAGCCAACCCTTCCAATGTCCCTCTGGGCACTTCTGCCTTCCCCAGGGGTACCAGAGCCACCTGATGCAGCCAGAGGTAAAAGAGGCAACATGAGGAGCATCCTTCTGCTCTGAGGAGAGGAGGAAGGATGAGGGAGGGAAGAGGCCACAGTCCCAGAGGAAGGAATGGTCTAAAGGTCACTGCGATGCCTGAAAGGCCAACAGTTATGATTCAGATTGGAGCAGAAAAAATCTGGTTGTGGAACTGGGTTGCTGGCTTTATGGGGTTTATTTTTTGTTTGTTTAATTTTTGTTTGTTTGGGTTTTTTTTGGTTTTTGAGATTTTTTGTGGTTTTTTATTTGTGTGTTTGTTTGGGTTTCTTTTTTGTTGATTTTTTTTTTTTTTATATTTCAAGCATAAATTGAAGACAAAGTCTGTGGTAAAGACTTGTGGCTGAAGACTAATTCAGAGCAAGCCCTAAGAGAGCACAAAATTCTTCACACAGTAAAGCCTAATGACATAAAAGGAACACAAATACAAGTCTGTTTTAGTTTTCTGATGAACTGAAATCCCATCAAATGGGATTGCTTTATCTTTGCAGCTATCTCAGAGAAAATATCCAGGGAAAATTTACTCAAGAACAGCTGCTGTTATTTTAAATCTGGTTTTATCTAATCTTGAATGATTCTAAATGGATTTCCATAAGGTAAGTTTATTTGAATTAATGTTACCTCATATCTCATATTTTCTCTGGTACAGCAGAGTAAAAATTTGCCTTTTTTTCTGACATTGAAGCAACATTTTGAAATAAAGCATTATTTATTGAATGCTCAAAAGCACAAAGTATTTTGGAATACAGATTAAAAAATGTATTTTGGCTACACCTCTGTAGATTCTTCATGCTAGCTTCATCTATCTGACAGAGAAAAGAAAAATCAGTCAAAGCAAAAGCTGCAGAACCCCTTGCTGCCCCTTTGTCTTCCTCCCTCTGCAGATTTTTGCCTCTTCATCAGTGTTGTGCATACAGAAACTTGGCAGGCTCATTCTGCTCCTTCAAAACTCTGGTCTAGCATCAAATGGGCAAATTTTTATATCTCTTTTGGCCCCATTCCAACCTGAATGAAACCAGACAAATAAGGTTTGTCCCCACTGATTATGGAGATATTATTTTCTTTGCTGGTTTGAGTGGTGACATTACAAAAGATTGACTTGCATTTCCTCTAGATTGTGTCAATTGTTGTCTCTATTGTAGTTTTATCTGAAGAAAATAGTTAAATCACTATACCTATCTCCAAGAGATTCTTACCACATACATAAATATAATACAGACATTTCAGAATTTACCATAACAGATTAAATTTGTTGTTTACTCTTGCCAGAAATAAAAAAATACTGTAAAATAATTTTGAGTTTGTGTTATCTTTTGCCTCCAACAAGAAAACTGCAGCATACCCAGGGCCTTGCACAGAGATAGGCTTGACTAAGCATTTTAAACTTAACCCAAAGCCTTCTCTAGAGGATTTTGGGGTATAAAGAAACAACTATATCAAGTCTTGAAAGAGAAGGCTTTTCTATTGCATTTGATCTCTCTCACCATTTTTTAAAAATGTAACATTTTACTGATTATAGATCTACTTGTAACTGTTTGGGGGTTATTGTGTGAATAGAACTTTTGATAATTTTTTTAGTTCCTCTGCAACCTAATTTATTGCTGAAATTTGAAGATTTCGAATTTCCATTTATCTGGACAGGAGTTAATTCACCCAAATCACTTCAGTTGCTCTGATTAAAAATATATTTTTATATTTCCAATATATTTATGTATTTATTAGAGACAGCAAAAAGGTTGAATCAGAACAGATCTTACACATAATCTTTAGAAATTGTACAGGCTGATTCAAAATAATTCCCATCTCTTGAACTCTCCGAGGCAGAACTTCTTCCTTTGGAAACTGACAACTCGACAAAACCTCTAACTTCTAGAAATTTCCTTTTTATCTGACATCCTATAGTTTGCCTACTTCCACAAAATATAAAGTGTCAGACCTTTGAATGTGAAGCCAAGAAAATATCTAACAACTTCAGTACCACAAGAAAAATATTTTATAAAAATTAAGGCAATCAAAAGTCTCTCAAGTGACTCTATCTGTGGAAAACAAGTTCATTTCCTCAGAACTGGATGAGAACTCCCAAATGTGAAGTCAAGCTCTCAGATTTTATGGCTCTTTCTTCTAGAATTCTCATTAGAGGACAGGCAATTCTATTCCAAACTGAAATTCACTTCTAAACTTTTGAACCATTGCACAATTTTGGCATGAGGAAAAGTGATCTCTTATTGGTGAGGCTGTAAAGAGGAAGGGTTTCTAGGTGATTACCCTGAATTAGGCTATTATGTTATATTATTCCAGTTTTCTAAAATAATGCTACAAAACAGTGCAGTGGTCCTTTCACAGTAATACCATGTAAATACAGAGCTACCATGGGTCTCCAGTATTGAATGTCCCTTACCTCTCTATGAAATATTGGTCTCCTATTCTCAGGTGCCCGTCCTATTTGGATAGAACCTAGTACATTTCATAAACTGGAAACCAGTTCAGAGAAAAAAAAAAAAAAAAAGGCTTGCTAAAAAGAAAGAATTAGAAGAAAAAAAGAAAAACACATGAAAAGAAAATCAAAAGCCACTAAACACCAAATCAGGTACTCATGGAAAGTAGAAGATCAAACCAAAAGCATAATGTCAGAAATGTTTAATACATTGTGTTGCCTAGATCAGTAATTGTCCTATGTATTTTTGTGATTAAAATTAGTTACTATGTACATAAGGAATACTCCTTTTAAATTATCTTAGTTGTCTTTTCACTGAAGGGTTGAGAAAGTTGGAATTCATAGAGATAGCTTGAAGATAATATGCCCAAACAATGTAGCTTATTGTTTGGAATTGTGGCACAAGGGGTTTGTATTGATCCAAGAAAGCAAATTGTAAGGTAGGCATAACTCCACAGCACTAAAAAAATAACCTCAGAGAAAGCTGTATGCTTTAACCAGACTTAAAATAACTGGAATGATTATTTTTGTAGAGCCTGTTGACTGCAGATGGGCACAGCCTGAAAACCTTCCTTTATGCAGCTAAAATTAAATAAGAGCAATCTGACCTTGAAAAACAAAGGCAAGACACAAGGGAGGGCAAAGGGCTCTTTCCTCCTCTATGTTCTGCCAGAATGTGGAGGTCTGGCAACTTCTATACCCTGTTTATAATGAGTTCCAAATCATTGGCATAAAAAGAAGAAAATAATGCTTTAATATTCAGAATAAGATGAACATAGCAATGCTGCAAAGGCAAAATAGTTCTCCTTTTCTTATGCAGATGAAATGATAAATCTGAAATAGTTTGCTTTGGCTTTTTCTCCAACACACAGTCAAATTGACAGTTTCCTTTTAAACATTCTGATTTTTACCAAAACTGAGTTTTCAAATGAAGTGTCTTCTTACCTTTTATGACAGAATCACAGAACCATAGAATATTCTATGAGTTGGAAGAGACCCACAAGGACAACTGTGACCAGCTCCTGGCCCTGCACAGGACCATCCCAACGAGTCACACCATGTGCCTGATGCATTGTCCCAACATTTCTTGAATTCTGTCAGGCTTAGTGCTGTCACCACTGCCTTGAGGATCCTGGTTTTCAATTATCCTTTCTGTATTTCCTAGGCAAATGCCAATGAAAATCCTATTCTGGATTTTTTGTTTGTTTGTTTGTTTGGTTCATTTGGGTTTCTATGTTTTATCCAAGTTTTTTGTAACTTATAATCTAATTTACATGTATGGAATGTTGGCTGGTTCATTTGGGTTTTTATGTTTTATCCAAGTTTTTGTAATTTATAATCTAATTTACATATATGGAATATGCCATTAAATAAAGTGCACTGTCTTTCTTCCTCCAGCCTCTCTCCCCCAAATTCTAGAATTTATTTTTTAAAAGATTATGTAGAAGAAAATGAATATTCCACTATCACTAATTCCTTGTTACACTAAGCATCATTATCCAATATATAATTTATTCAAGTTTGAGACCAAAGTAAATACAAGACTTCTGTCCAGAAAAATGCAATCTCTTTCTTTGTTTCTTTTTTTTTTTCTTTTATGTTTTTGTCATTATCAGCTACATATTGGAATTAATTACATTTCTTTTTTGTTAAACCTGCATTCATGGTTCTCTCTAGTGTTATACGTATAGTGAAATTAAATATAAGAATCAACATGTCCTTTGCCATCTCATTGTGTTTTGCAAATAAAGATCATCTTCAATATAACTGTTGTAGCAAAAGTTCAATTAACTGCCGAGAAGAGTCTAATTAATTAGAATTTTGAAAGAAATATTGTCATGTTGAAAAAGAGAATTTGGAACCCTTTCTGTGGATCCAGGATTTTACCCTTCAAACATCACATGGAGTCATCCTAAGAATTGCTGGGACTAAAATGATGATCATAATGACAATATTAAGACAAAAGCCTACTCAAGATTTCATAATTTTACAAGCTGTATAAGAAGAAAACTCAAAATATCAATAGAAGTATGTTCTTGGGAAGGAAAATTCTTACACGTCCTTTGGTTCAGGGCAATGGAGCTTGTGTTAAATTTTGGCGTTCATAAATACTGCAAGGTCAAGTAAAAATCATAGAACAAACTGGAACAAAAACCAAGGAAAACTAAATTAAACTAAGTGCTGCATGAACTACACCTGTCTACTAACAAACTATATCATGTGAGTTAAAAGAATATTGCCATAGAAAAACAAACATATAATTACGTATAACAGCCAACTACATCTTCAAAATATTTAATAGTAATAATAAAACAAATAGCAACAACAATAATAAAAAATATATTTTAAAAATCCTAATTTTTATAGTGATTTATAGCATTTCCTGCATGAAAGGCTGCTTCCAATAAGTATTTGTTTCACTAAAAATCCCATTTACAGTTATCAAGCCTGGTTTCTGCTCAAGAAAAGCCTCCATGAAACTTCAGCTGATTTGAGGCCATAAGCTACCCATGAGCCCATCTTATTAGCTGTAGTATTTGCTTTTGTCTGGCTAAACATTTTTGGTTTTCTGAACATCTGGGGTTTCTTACTGCAATTAATACAGCTTCCTACCAAAAACCCCCAAACCAAATCAACCATTTTAAACACCAATTTAGACCTTCTTCCTTTAATTATGAGACACTTTTTGCTCTATTTTTTAAAATCCTAAGATACCAGCCATTTAATTACATTAGGCTGGCCCATAATTCAGCCTTTTAGACTTCTGCATTCTATGAAATTGTAAAATACTCCCCTCTTCATCGCTTTCTGAATTTAGAAATTCTCTTAAATACAGTGCAATAAAAGTTGTAATTTTGGCATTTGAATTTACATTCAGATATTTTTGTCTCTAGCAGATGTCACAGGGAAGTAAATAAAGACAGCTGGAAAAAAAGAATCAAGAGGAATTCATAGCGAATCCATTACCTGTAGTATTGGTATGACACATAAAAGTTCACACAAGGGGAAGAATGGTCTCAATTGACAAATGTAAAAATATTTTAGGCTTGAGGCACAATATAATTTTATATCTGTTTGCATCCTTAAAGAATTAAATATTAATGAGAATACATCTTTGTTGATGTGGTAATTATTTCCATGATCCTTACTCGTGATCTTTATTCCTTGTCTCTCAAAACTGTATTTTCATTGCTTATTTATTGTCCTCATTTTGGTATCCCTTTGTTGCACTTATTAAATTTCATATATGCCATAATATCCATTGTGCATTATCTCATAATTATTCCAATGTGCTCACATGGGGTCCAGCCCTTTCTCTGTGTCATTGAAAGTTTAAATAGGCACTGTTGCTTCCTAGATTTGAAGCCAGTTTTCACATAAGAGGTGTGATGGCTGTATTCAAAGTGTTCTTTGTGGTGAGGTTTGTGTTCATTTGGAAGTGGTTTCAGATGATTGCATTCCATCTTATACACATTTTGCCTATCCCCAAATACTATCCATAGTCACAGTCTTATTAGAGAAATGGTGTTTAGCTGCACCTATTTCAAAGCTGAGTAAGCTTGTAATGAAGGAATGAAATGTTGAGTCTTTCCTAGATGATGTAATAAGACCTAAGTGAAGTAAAGATTGTAGGTAGAGAGTCTATATCAATATCCCTGAGCTAAACTGTCTGAAAAGGAACAGCTCAGCTTTCAGTAAGAGATATTCTTGAGATTATTAGAATGTATATTATCATACATTTACATTACCACATAGGAACAGAAATGACTGTCCATACCAAGTAAAACACATGCCTGTACATTTGCTTCCCTGCAGGATGTGGCTTAAATGGTAGTTAACTGAAGTTTCCTCACAAATGTTCTCCCTCCAAAAATTGCCCTGTAGGAGTCTCCCAACTTTCTTTTTTCTCTCCCATTTGACATTAACTGGAGGTTTCCACAGTAATTGTCATAAAGTTTATGTGCATCAGTGATGCTTGTAATGCTTAAGTAATATATTAATGCAGAGAGGAAACTAAACAAGATGCTCCGCTTTTATCACAAGTGCTTTAAAAAAGAATAGGTTCGCATCTTAGAATAATGACTGAGTAAAGAAACATTGGTTTGAGAACTCCTACCCAGTCTAAACTCTGGTTTAGACTGTGCTTCCACTTGCAGGTGTCTTCAATCTCCTGACAGGTTTGAATCCAGTCACAAGGAATTTATTTGAACTTCAACCTTTAAAAGCAGTGGGGAAGTGAAATAAGTTACTTGTGGAGAAAAGTCGTGGTTTTGCATCACAAGGTTCTCCCTTTAAAATGCCAGTCTTGGTGCCTTGGCTATGCTTTATCTTTGAGCATTTTCAAGTGGTTCATTTGCACTGCTCCTACCCTTTCTGGCTGAATACACCTCTCTCTCTGTGATCAGCCAGCCAACATGCTAATGGAATGTAATTTGCACTGCACATAATTATCTGGATGGGAGACTCCCTTGCTTGTGTTCTCTAATGGAGAGCTGGATTATGTAGCTTTATTATTCAAAGCAAATGGGAACGTGAGCTACATGCTGTGTATCTGAAATGAGTAGGGTCCACAGGTTCAGCCTGATGCTTATGAAGTGGCCTGCTATAGTTAACTCTTGTAAAATAGGATTTATAATGGGATCATTTAAAATGGGAACACCAATCTATCCCCATCTACCAGTAGCTATGAAAATATTGTTACATGGCAGACTGTTAGAACAGAAAAAAAAGGCTCAGCAGTATACATTTCATCACATATCCTTTAATGTGCCTAATGCAATAAGGCTTTAATAGTCAAGTCATTGTTTTTATAGTATTTCTTGATAGGGGAAATCTAAGAATGTACCCTAGTTTTTGCTGACTTGTCTACTTTGTACATATTGTCGCAGAATTAATGAGTTTTTTATATAATCAATTTCTGAAGGAGTCTCTTAAAAGAAATAGTTGCAAAATTGAACCAGAGTCATACAGAAGGTTTTTTTCTTTTAATAATTTTGTTAGATGATATGCTGATAATATCTATCTTTGTTTGGTGTCCACATACACTCACAGACAAAAGTAAAAGTGGTGCTGGAAAAGTGGACTTATTGGAAGTGGCCTTAAGGAAGACCTTGCTGGGTTTTGATTTCTGCAAAAATATATTTTGTTTTATTTACATCTTTATACTTTTTCAGAGTCATACCCTAATCAAATGCACCTTAAACAAATGCAGCTATTGGTATGAAGTGACAATCTGTGTTGGGTATACTGAAAAAGTGTAAATATAGATTAGAACAGATATAAGGAAGAAAATATTCTAAGGGTGATGAGATGCTGGAACAGGTTGCCCAAATAACTTGTGAATGCCAAGCCATTGGAGGACAGGTTGGATGGGGCTTTGAGCAACCTGGTCTAGTGGGAGATACCCATTGGAATTAAACAATCTTAAAGGTCCCTTCCAAACAAAACCAAAATGAAAGAGAGAAAATCAAATCTACAAATGATGGATAGGTTAAAAATCTTTGGAAATTGACTGAATTAGTATAGGAAAAAAGGTAGGGAAAAGATGTTTTAAAATAAGTGGGGAAAATATTAAGTAGGAAAATACAAGTGTGAAAAGCACTGGGAAAAGAAAAGAAAAGTTTTAAATTAATGTTTCATAATTCTTTTCCTTTAATTTGAAATATTCTGTATTTTTCCAAATTTTCAGTCAAAAGACAAAATTTGCCTCTGCAAAAGGCATATTATGCCAACATTATTACTATTATACACTCCAAAGTAAAATGTTTTTTTGTAGGTCAGGGGAGAGCCAGAACATAACTTAAATGTAATGTCACCAGAATGTAGTAAATCTCTGAGCAATGGACACCAAACAACACTCAGCTTCTTGCCTCAGAGCCCTTTATAAACAGCTGTGTTCCACCTTATGTTTGAGAGAATGGTGGTGCTAAAATGTGTACAACCCAATCACATAGTTTCCTCATTTTCACCAGATTGTTAAGGTCTGTCTTGAAAAAGAAACTCAAAAAGAAAGGAAATGAGTTAAGAAAAACGGTTTGTAACACTGACTATAAACTTGCTTCAAGAGATATGGCAATATAGGAAGAACTTGGTTTCTAGTTGGCTAACATCAAACTAATTATATGTTTATACCATCATTTTGTATTTCAGTCAATAAGAAAATTCTTCTTTTTCTACTTGTTTCAAGAGATGAAGAAAAAATTTCCCCTCTTCTTGCATGGTGTACAGGTATCTGCAGTGTAAACAATGCCTTGCCATGTACAGGATTAAACACTGAGAATCGTACTGGAACTGCAAATCCTTTTATTAATTATGGAAGATGTCAGTGCAAAAGTGTGTTATAAATGAATATAATGACATTTTTGGAACGTTCATTACTACCGTTAATGTTGAGAGCCTACTATATGAATTTATCATATATAATAGCTGACTCTATCACAAATACAGTATTGAATGCTGAATTTATATCAGTCCTTTCCAGGCAGGAATTGTGCCATAATTGCATTACAGAATATATATGTTAACCTGGAAGGAGGCAAATCAAATTTATGTTTTAGTAAGTGAGAAGGTGAAGTATCTATTTGTTTATTTTATCAAAGTATTGTTAGAAATCACATTTTTATGCATGGTTACAAGTTTTCTGTTTGGTGTTTAACAGGTATAGATAAGCCCTTTTGACAAGTACAAGAAGGAGTAAGTGCTTTAGAGAAAACATGTTTTTCAGCTAACAGTATTCATATTTTTGCACAAGGAAGTCACAAGTGGTTTTATATGCTATATAATACAATCACACTGATAAATACTCAGTCCCTGCAACTAATCACGTTTCTTCTCAAGCACAGAAAATGTGTATGTGTTTGATAGCACATGCACATGACTGCACCTTGAAAGAGGGTAAAGATGGGGAAATACATTAAATGGCACTTTAGCTGAGGTGCAGCTACACTCCTTCCTGCACAGCCAATGGACCCATCCATGGTATCCATGATATGGGTTATGGCTTTGCTTTAGAATGTGCCCTCATGTTACTGCTGAAATTTTGGGTTAAGGCATTTAATGATGCAAACTAGATTTTGCAATGACTTAAAGTTGCTAATTTGAGCAATAAATTTAATTAGAGAAGATATGTCAAATCTTTAGCTTTGGCTGAAATCTAACCTCTATTTGTCTACTAATTACTAATAAATTACTAATTATTTAGTAATTTACTTTGTTAAGATTAGCAATTAAGTACACCCTTATTTACTGTACTATCCTAGCAGCAGAATTCTAACTCTGTGCGAATACACTGAGACAATACTGACTCAGGATGACATTAGTTGATTCTACAGTGTCACTTACTGCTGCTTCCTTGTGGATTCAGGATATCAAATGATTTTTTTTCTAAGATTAGTCATATAAATCAATGTTTCTGTTTCTAAGATGATAAATATTATACAAAATTTTCTGTCAAAGTTTCAATAATCTGAAATTCCCCTCTTTCTGCAATACTTTCTTGAAACTACCTCATGTTTTAAAATTATTTTAGTGTCAAAAATGTGTGAGGACACAAGTCCAGCATTTCCTGAAGTTCAGATAATTTCAGCTATATAGTTTAAATCTATTAAAAACAGAAAGAGTGCTTGAATACGACAAGGTAGGATTAGAATGAGATCTTGTGGAAACTAGTAGAACATACAATTACCAACTTGTAAAATCCACAGAACAAAATTATGGAGTGCAGAGAGCAGGGAGTAATAAAGCAGGAGTTCTGAAAAAAAATGCTTAAGATAGAATATTTTCAATTTCAGTGTTAAGCCAACTTTTGCTGATTGCAATTACCTGGAGTCAAGATTACCAGAAGTGAATATGATCTCTTACATCTGAAAAAAACTTCTGTGAGTAAACATGTTGAGAATTTGGAGGGTTTGAACCATTTTCTTGAGCCAAAATTGAAAGACAGCATAGCAGAAAAAATGTTTAGAATTGAATGTGAAAATGAATGTAGAGTTTAAAGATTTTGTTATTTATCTTGTCTGAAGAAATATGACTGGAAAAGGCAATTTCCTGACTTATCAAACAAGTATAATTTGCAATTTGTGCCTAAATATCAGCAAATTGCTTTTGGTCAATATGTAGTTATGCTGTCATTACAATCTTGAGAGAAAGCACTAGAGAAACCATTTCATGAGGTCAGTTTGAATTTTAATAGAAGATATTCATCTTAAAATAACTTCCAGATACAAAGAGTCACTTCTGCTTGCATGTTAATAACCAGGAATCTCATTTGTTGTTAAATATGTGATTAAGTTTGTGCTCCTGGATCTGACAGCAGATGAGATTTTCCATTCATAAATTCTCTTACTCATGGTGTTCTACTTAGAACCTGGACAGCTTTTCTGGCAATATAACGTAATAGTTAAGATATCCATAAATGCTCTAGGTAAGTGCCTTGTCCCTCGCTGCAGTCATAAAGGTATTTTACAAGTGAGTAGAGCAGATTATGGCTGTACTGCATGTTCCTGCAGCCACCCAGAAGGTATCCATCCCTTTTAGGCAGGAGCTGCTGTGTTAATTGCAGCTAACAGGTAGGATGTTGTAGGCCAGCTCTAACACAGTTTGATCCACAGGGCCACCACACACTGCATGGGGACACGAAGAGCTGAATTACTCACAGGAATTCAAGATCCAGGTACATCCTGTGGGATAATAACATTTACTATCACACAATTTACTATGTGATCTGCTTTCCTAATTTCTATGGAGACAACATTTACATAGAATTAACTTGTGTGATTGTAATAATTTTTTTTCTTAGTGGTAGTAGCCACTATAGCACATGTACTTAATACCAGGACCCCCCCCAAATCTTGTGCATCACTATATTTCTCTGTAGCAAATATTTTCAATCATTTTATCAACAAGTCACTATTTATTGAGGGTTTCACTGTTGCAGTAAGGTAGAAAAATCATGAAGAAAGGCTTCATAAAATCAAGCCTGCTCTCCTGGAATCAGTGGCTGGCCTTGTCAAAGCTAGCATTTTGCATGTTCCCATGTGAAAGCAATCCAGTTTTGAGCAATTTGTTAGTATAACAATCTATTCCTGAGTAAAAAATAACTTGCATCTGCATAAACTGTTTTTGCACTCTTAGATTGAAAAATGAAAATTGCCTTTCACAAACAGCTTCCCTCACATACACACCGAGAGTTTGAGTGACCAGTTAATACAGAATAACAACTTGTTGCTAACCAATAAAAGTAATTAGCAAGAAAACTATGAACCAATTGGAGTGTCACATGAGGTCTGTAAAACTATAAAAAGGAGTTATGTGAATAAAGGCCTTTTATCCACCATGAAGGAAATAGAGTCCTGTGTGATTTATTCCCATATTCCACCTTAATTTGTGACCTTCATTTTATCACCTTGATACCACAGAACTGTCAGACTGTACTTTTAGCAAGAGCTGATGCTTGGTATAAGAAGAACTCTTGGTCTGTTTCCTGGTGACAACAAAAGCTCTGTTCTTTGTTGGTTTTGCACCTTTCTTCTCCACATCCTTATTGTCAGTGATGGCAAATTGCATGGAACCCTTTGTGCCACACATGGAGCCCATGGAGAAGCTCTGTATAATTCTTTTAGTGGCCAGTATGGGACAGAAGTGCCATTTAATTGGTTTTCTGATACTATAGTTTTACTCTCATGCAAAGCAGTACCTCTCCTGTCAGCAGTTGTTGATGAAGTTGTTCCTTTCCTGTGATGCTATAGTTCCAGGGGTTACTTTCAATAAAAAGTTATGTCCCTTCTTGGTTTTTATGCAAAAAAATTAACACTTTCAATTATAATGTCTTCTCCAAAGCCAAAAAAAAAAAAAAAAAAAAAGCTTAAAATGGGCAGGGGTAGGGAAGAGATTGAATTTTTGTATGTTTCATAAACATAATGGTGAATATGAACAGAAGGAATCTCTTGAAGGGATCTGCACTCTGCTCATCTCAGCTGATCCACCCTGAGGCTGTTGGGTGACAACACAATCAGAATCACAGGTGACAAGCACCAACAACTCCCACTAGCCCATGTATTTGTTCTACATATGAACAAATAATGTTTTCCCAAATTCTCTTGGGTTTGTAAAGCATTTTCAGTAACACAAATAATATTCATTCTTAATAACATGTTTCTGTACACGAATTTTCTATAGATTATAATTTTCTTACACTAGAAAACATAACCTAAAATCACTGTGCTGGGAAATGGAGATATGAATAAAATGTTATAGATTGCATTTCTTTAAAATAGGAAAAATAGTTATCTCAAAATTAATTGCCCAAGAATTTTTTATCTCTCCTGTTACATGACACTGACATTCATTTCGCTTAATATTACAGTTTTTTTTCTGGTAGCACAGAATTTGACTGTTCAAGGGTGTGCAGTGTTTCAGGTATTCCCTTCCTTATTTATTGATCTTTGAAAATTTCCAAGTTTCCTGCTACATAAGACTATTACAGAACTGTGCCATATGCTTTATGCATATGCCAAGCATTTTGGAGAAGTTGTCAGTGTTGTGTTCTGCAGATCTGCACAGAAAGTGCCACTCTGAGACTTGGCAAATTGTTACAGCTGGAGAAAAAGGTCTTTTAATTATAAAACAATAATGGAGCTGTGTTGGACTTCTTCAGGAAAGCCTGACACAGATGTTTGTGCAATGGAAGCCAGTTATTAATGGAGAGAATTAGCTCTGTCCTGCAAGCTGCTCCCAGCATGTGGAACCCATTGATTTCAGCTGGACTCTGCAAGGGCACAGTGCCTTCCAGCCAGATGGACCACTTTGCAGGGTCAGAGATTAACCTTACCCTTTGAGTGAGAAAAAAGTGACACATGCTTCTAGCCTTCAATGCAGTGGTCACATCATCTCAATTTTTCACTGCTTATTTCCTATTGTTATCATGTGAAAACTGCCCATAATTCAGTGGGATTTTATTCAGGATGTTAAGAGCCAGATTCTCAAATAGTAAGTGTTCCTATGAGGTGAAATGAAATGTTACTAGCTATCAAATTCTCACTGCAAAATAGAATGGATTGAGGATTAAAACCTGTATCTCTTTTTTATGCTGTAAAAAAAAAACATGTCACAGTGGTTGGATGGTCAATTTAGTGTCTGCTAAGGCTTTTACTCTAAAAGCAGATTACATCCTCTATGAACTATGAAGAAAGGCACACTAGATAGTCCCAAAATCTCTGAACTGTCAGAAGTACTCACTGTAGAATCAAGGCTCTCTTGTTTATATTGAAGATTAGGCTACTATCAGCATGGCGAGATCCTCTGAGCCCAGTTTAAGGGAGAGCATGCAAAGCTTTAAGTTTGAGTTCTAGACAAGAAAATAGCACAATATTCCATTTGTATGTCCATGTCCATATTGCAGCAATCCTTCATTGGTAAGAGTATGGCAACGTGCAAGCCACACTGTGCAGATTGACAATTATATTCTGAAATATGCAGAAAACAGTAATCAGAACATATCAGCTGTTGCAAAACAGGTACATTTTCCTTAACAGTGAAAAAAAAAGAAATTTCAGAAAAAAACCCCAAACACGTGACACTAAAAAACACCCAAAACAACCCCAGAGAAATAAAACCAAAAACTAAAAACAATATAAATAAAAAATTGCATACTACTATGATCTGATTTGTATGTGAATTATTCTTGACTTTTGTCTTGGTTTGAAAGACAGGTGTCTGCTAGGGAAGTCAGGAGTCTCCCTTGGAATAGGGAATATAAACCCCCTCCCTCAGAATTGTTATAATTTTGAAATTAAGGGGCTCGCAGGCAAAGATATGAGGATAACAATAATTCTTTACTAGTATTCTTAACAAGACAAACAAACAGCCCCCATCTTTTACCTGCCTCGATTCTTACCCCTAGGAGAGAAACTCCCAGAAAAAAGAAGTGTAGCCTGATGGTATACTCCTCTCCTGACTTCAACCACTTCCTTTGGATTTTTTTTAAGTACCCATAAGTCCCCAGTAGTTAGTTTCCTAACAACTTATGGGAAAAATTCTATAAGTAAAAGAAAAAAAGAAAGAAACCCAACCCCCAACAACTTTATATTACCATTTAGAATCTGTAAGGCAGAACCTAAAACAGTAGGAAAAATAGACATCACAAAAATGTTTCAGAAAGATAAGGTAGAAACAAAGGTATAATATAATTTAACCATAAAAGAAGCATATTAGATCTTTTTATACAGGCTATTATTCAAGAATTAAATGGTCATCTATGGTCATTAATTTGATCTATTTCAATAAAAAATACTTTTCTAATCATGACTTTCTGTTTTACAAAACTTAAAAGATCTTAATCCACTTCTTGAGGCCTTGCTAACACTGAATGTCCCTAGGTGACTTTGTGATGCTTGTATCCCCAATCCCCTGTTCTGTTTATGCTAATATGTTTATGCTGTTTATGTTATGCTGTTTAAGTTCTGCAGCTTTAGGACTGGTTCTGAGAGCAGAGGGGTGAGGGGAAGAAGAAGAGCACAGTTTGTTATCAGAAGCTGCACTTGCCCCCCCGCATTTTTCCCTCTCTCGGTGGATGTTGTCTGCAGCACAGACAGCGGGAGAGAGCTCTCCTTTGCTTTTTAGTTTGTTTTTTTTTTACCTAACTAAAGCAGAAAAGTTTCCCAGACTGTGGCTTTTCTTTTTCTTACAACTAATTGGCCCTGCTCTAAACTAAAAACCCATAAAAACAACAGGAGCTCACACCTGTGGTCCACTGGGGCCCAGAACGCAGCACTGGAGGGACTGAGTGCACTGAACTACGCCCCACAATAAGAACTTTTTGAATTTGTCATCTGTTCAGAACAACAAGAAGTTTTATTGGTTTATTGTATAATATTATTCATTTTTTATGTTTGTGAGTACTTTGCTTGTTTAAGAAATAGGTTTTTTCCACTTTTCTCCAAAGAAACTTTTTTCCAAACCAATTGCAAGAGGAGCTGCTTAAATCTTTTTTCTAGAAGGAATTACCTCCCAAATTTTCCCTAAACCAAACCATTTCCATTTACTAAAATAATCAATAAGTCCTCTCCTTCTCTAGAGAAAAAAATAATAATCTGGTTTAGGAGGGTCCTCCAAAGATCATATAATCCAACTCCCCCATCTGATGCCTTGATCATGGACAAGCCTGATATCCCCTCTCCCCTCAACTCTAGTTGAAAGCTCTGTAATGAACTCCTGCAACCCATGAGCAGAGACTCTTCCCTCTTTAAGAAAGGTGAATCCTATCTAACACCAACAGACCTAATGCCTTGTAGGCCATGCCATTATTAAAACCTAAAAATTGTGGGCCATGCATTAATAGACTGGGTCCATCTGTGCCTTCCAGTGTCACTGTCTGCAGCTGGAAGATAGAAAAAAAATCACTTGTGCTCCAGATTCCCTTACCAATCATCCCAAAGACTTGAAATCCTTTTTGATCACACTTGGCCACACTCCACAGTTTCATTACTACCTACATGGAAGAGCAGTCATGGGCAATAGACCAATATGTTGCTCAGTGCTACAAGATTTTATGGGTTTTATTATGTTTGTCTGTATCAACTTGATCTGTGTAAAATTTTCCAGCTTTATTAGTTCTACTTCAGTCCATTCACTGGTTCTATTGGCAAGTTGCATGTCTAATCTTGATTTGTATGTCTGGTGATTTAATCAGAAAATATAGTAGATAAAAAGGTAAGGAAATAATCCACTCTACTTTTTTTTTAAGGCAATATATGAAGACAATAGTTTTAAATTTCTTTCCACTGATAATGATTCTGAGATAGAAATCAGAGATTTCTATTAGTTGGGGCAAACAAACTTTTTTTTTTTTTTTTTTTTTTTTAAAGTCAGAAATATTGAAATGAAAGGCAGTAATTCTTTAGCTGTAAAATTAATGCTCTTTATATGACTGTCTTCCATGACCTTCTGCCTTTATAGGCAGAAGATACCTTCCAGGCTTTAGTGATTCTATCATGTGACTAAAGTTTTCACATGAACTTCCAGGACACCTTAACACTGCATAAGACTTTATTCAGTGGAAATAACAGTGATATGTTGGACAAGAAACTTAAAACACACAATGCCCAGGGATGAGCATAATTATGACACATACTAAGATTATAGGTTGCCTCAACATTTTGGTGTGATTTCTTGCAGGTATTTGTGCTGAGTCTGGCTGGGATAATGATAACTTTTTTCACAGGATCCTGTACATGCTGTGATTTAGACTTGTGGCTAGAACAGTGTTGGCAACATGCTGATATTTTGACTGTTGCTGAGCATCATTGGCGCAGGCTTCAGGCACTCCTGAAACAGGAGTTGTGCAGGTGTTTAGCTGCTGGTCTAGGTCAGCCCAGAAATTTGTCTTTGTTAATAAGCAACCACTGAATTCAAGTTGGAAGGAATCCCAAGAGGCAACCTTGCCCAGAGCTGGGTCAGGGATCCAACCAAGTCATTCAGGGCTTTGTCCACATGGTTCTTAAAACTTCCAAGGATGGAGAGACTGCACAGCCTCTCTGGCAACCTGCTTCTCTGATTGACTATTTTCAAAAGGAAAAGGGGATTTTTTTGTGTCCAGATGGAATATCTTTTTCTCACTTCATGCCAGTTGTCTCAGGTCAGCATGACACATTACTCATGGAGATTCTGACTCTGTCTTCTCAATGCCAACCCCACAGGCAGCTGCTAGGTCCCCCTAAACTGCACCTCCTCAAGGTTGAAGAAGCTCATATCCCAAAGTCTCTTATTGCATGGCACATTCCTTCTCTCCTGACCAGCTAGGTGGTCCCCCACTGAAGTCGCTCGTTTGCCGATGTCTCTCTTTAATGGGGAGGTCTGAGCTGGACAGTGGCTGTGCAAAGAAGAAAAATCATTTATGAACCAAATGAAAATGTAAACCATTTTCACTTCTAAGTGACTGATACAGATGTTAAATAGGATAGTTTCCTTTGTATATCCTGAAGAAACTCCACATGCTTCTGGTCTTGAACCAGAGGAATCACTAAGGATTATTCCTTGAGACTGACTAAAGGACCCAACCTGTTTCACATCCATCTAGACCATCACCTAGACCACAGATGTGCCACACTACTCACAACGAGGATGTTCTCAGGGACCACAGATGTGCCACACTACTCACAACGAGGATGTTCTCAGGGACCACATATGTGCCACACTACTCACAACGAGGATGTTCTCAGGGACAACTTGAAAAGTCTAGTTAAGTAAAGACAGGCAACACCCACTGCCCTCCCCTCACCCACAGCTACTTCATCTTAGAAATAAGCAGGTAAGTCCAGTAGCCTCTACCCTTGAAGAAAATAACACAAACCACAAAATAGAAGTTCAAGATTTCCTTTTGATATATTCTCATCACTTTCCTTGTTGCCAGCTCCCATGACTATATTATTCAATTGAAAGTAAATATCAGGAATTCACTTTATTGACTGTATAATACATGCTAAAAAATTGGTTTGGCTAGAGTAGGCTAAGCCTAGATATAGCTTAAACTTGTTATGCTGCTTAGCCAAATATTTCCTAAATTTTAAGCAATATATACAGGTATATATTGCAATGTGCCATTGCAATACCAGATTATTAATAATTGTGAATCACATGTGATACACAACAGGGGGTTTGGAGTCTGTCTTTGCATTATGTATTGTATATTTATTATATTTGCTGTAATAAGCCTTGGGAAATTAGTACTTCACTAAGATTTTCTGCAGCTTTAACCTTTGAGATAAAGTTGCTATGTAATTAGCAAAAGCAAAAAAGTCCTGCATTAAATTGCTTTTGAAGTAATTTTTGCTTCTGAAGAAAAAGTGAAATAATAAATTGATTTTTTTCTTCTTCAAAGTTAGACTATATACAGAGATTTTTCTAGCATTATTAATTTACTCTAAGACTTTATATGAAAACTGTGTCAGAAGTTTAACATTATTTTCTTTTTCATCATGAAAGCTAACTTGCTAAAAGTTTTCTTGATACCTCTTTCCCTTCATCCAACATTTGTCCTTCTTAATGAAGGAAGCTATGAGGACTTTTTTATGTAGTAAAAAGACTCATTGTAAGTGTTCCTCACCTTGTTGCATCTTCTTGAACTTGAAGCTGGCTGCAAAGGTTTTATAGTGTCATTGTGGTTCTTTGGCAATTTTAATTACAGAAAAGACAATATACAGTGCATGTGCCTAACTCAAAGCTGCCCAAGAAGCAGACAAAGCCTCTGTCTACATATGAATCAGTTCATTTTATTGTTACATAAAAGGCCATTACTTGATGCATCAAAGTCTTCACTTCTACAATACTTCATTATATAGCACATTTAAGGAATTTCTTTTTTGATTCTGCATTCACAAAAGACATTGAGAGTAGGTGATTTTGTAGAATTTCTTTAAACTCAGCAACTTTTTCATTACTTGATTTAACCAGAAAGTACCCCTAGGCTGTGGCAATATTTAGGTTTCAGCTCACATTACAGTCATTGAAATTTAAATTTTGTTCCCATCACTGATAGTGTGTATTGTTTAAGTTTTTGATAGAGCTGGATGATGAGTCATCAACTGCACTATCAAACATTGATTTCCCCAAGCATTTTGACATTTCAAACTTTTATTTTACTACTTCAGGTTGCTATTCAGAATCTGTACATTGGGTACCATGGATTTAAGCTGCATCTCTCTAATTTAGAGACAAGGATATGGTGCAGGACCGTGTCAATTGCATTTCACAAATCCAAGTAGACAGTATCAACTGGTCTTCCTTTATTTACCAGTAATTAATCCCTTTAACACTGTGATTCTGTTACAACCCTCAAGGTCTTTTAAAAAAAGCAAAATCCATTTACAAAATTTTTTAATATTTATTCTTTATTTTTGGTTGAAGATGGTTCAAATATATCCCTATGTATATACATATCTAAAAAGAATAATAATTTAAAAATCCACAACAAATAACAGTGCTTTATTGCAGTGCATTTTAAAATTGACTGCACTAATTGGCATTTCAAATTTAAATGGTACAAAAAAGGCGAAACATTATAGTAATGTACTTTGTTCATTTGCTAGAAGCTGAAGTTATTCTAAGATAGCTAAGTGACCAGCAGCTACAGTATCTTATCTTTCGTGTGTTAGAAAATAGAAAATCTTCAGAGTAGAAATGAGCCATTGATTTACCAATGCAGCTGTAGCATAAAAATGAAATATATATCAGGACCACAGAGAGAATGAATAAAAGAAAGCAATGAAAATAAATGAAGATTCTGAGTAGGATTCATTTTTGGAGCAAATAAGTGGGATGCATAGCCTTCAGGCAGAGCATGAAAATATTTGAGCAATCATTTCATGTTAGAGAACAGAAAAAGAGATAGGTATGGAGATAGGTATTATTTCATATATGTATAAACACATTTGTTCCTACTAAGCAGTATTCATGCAGCTGAAAGAACAAAACTAAGTGAAGAAAAACTGAAACTAGAACACTGAGCCTAAAGATAAGCAATGCAAAATGAATTAGGCTATTAATCAGCATCTTTTGTCTTGGTTAGCTAATATTTTCTAACCAATATTGGTAAAATATTTTAAGTTTTGTTTCTGCAAACTTAGCTTACTTTTCTCTTTTGTTTTCATAACCAGCTTTATCCCCAGTATTCAAAAGCCAGGAGGCTATTTATTCAAGCAATACTTAAATCTTAACCCAAAGTAATGCAACACACACCAAAATCCTTCATTAAGTCTTAGCAGACACATTCTTATCAGTAAAGGGAGAAAAATTTCAGTTTATTTAATTCTGCATCTACATAGTTTGCTTTGTTTCATAAGCTGAGGAATGTGTGGTAGTCCTACAGTTCTCTTACTATACATCCAAGACTAAATTATGCACACGGTTATAGGAAATTTTTCATATGGGTAATTAACACATGACTCACAGAAGTCCTTGGACATTGGCTTCCTTCCATTTCAAATGTTAAAAGCACAGAAGTAACTAACAGTTGATGATATGCAGTCACTAGGCCAATTGAAAATTAAGATTTACTACTGGTAAGAATATGATATTGAAGGAAGAAGAAGAATGAAAATTACTGCTGAACTCTTCAGAGAAAAAAGTGCATGCCTGTATTTCTCTTACCTAAGTGATTAATGGAAATAAATTGTAAAATTAAACAAAAAATATATGTTATGGAAATGACCTTAGAAGTTGACTACATAAGATTTTGTTTCTATATAAGTAAATGAGAACGATGAAAAAAGGAAAGCCAAAAAACCCCTCCTCCCTGCCCCACTCATGATTTTTCACTGAATTTTAGGAAATACAGATTTTTTTCCCCAAAAAAACTTGATTCTGTTGTCCTAGAATCAAGTTTTAAGGAATTCTTTGTATAAGAGGAACATAAAGGTATCAATTTCCACAAAGGAACAATTACTCTTTTTTTTTAGTGACTTCAAGACTGAAAAACAATGGCCCACTTGGTTAACAAATTGGCATATATTAAGGCATAGTATTGTGGATAAGAAATGTGTGTGTTCAATATTTAGGGTAGACACTTATTCCAGCACTTTCACAGTATGCTAAAAAAAAAAAAATAAAGGAGGAAAACTACTTTCCCTCCTTATTTTAAAAGCTCTGGTTTGTTTGGGTTTTTTTTGGCTAGCACTTATAAAAAGCTTTACAGGCATCAGTAAAGAAAACATAACATTGTGAATGATGATACCTGCATACAAAACATTGCAAATACTTGAAGCAAATTCCTAAACATCCTCAGAGAAGATAAAGTTGAAAACAAACATCTACTGAGTGTAAGGGAAAGAGATGGTGTCTTATCCTTCCTCTTAAAGGTCTGGATTAAGAGGATTGCTTAATTGTATCAAAGAATGACTTATTTCTGCACATAAAATTACCAAACCATCCTTTAAGATGGCGAACTATCCATTATTGAAGCAATGGATATTTACCTCACTTCCAAGGAGCCTAAAGCCTTCAGGCATCTTTCCATACAAAATAATCAAGATAAATCTATCTACTGTTTGTAGGATTTAAGTTTGTCAAACAGAAATCTGCAAAAGGACTAGCAGAATACATTATCCCATGTGCTCCATACCTTTCTGAGAGGAAATATCTGTAACAACAGTGAGATGAAAGTGGGAAGGTTGATTTTTAACCATTTAGCACACGTTTGGACAGGGAAATGTCCCTTATATGCAGACTAATGTTAGTAGAACACTCCTGATAAATCTTCAGAGGAACTGAAAACAATTCCCATTGAAACTCTGGAAATTGTGCCTCTTCATCACCACTGAAGTGCTGCCTTCTGGAAGGGCTGAGTAATTAAGAAAGTGCTTGCCAGTTCAGCACAGTGTGGCAGCAGCTGTCTGCTTGCTCAGGTGAGAGAATTGAATTCTGGAGAGCTCTTTATTCACTTTCTCTGGCTTGCTGTTAAAAGGGAAGGTCTATGCTTCATGATCTCCCCTTGGTGTTCCATCACTACCCTACACAAAACTTCCCCCCAGAGAGTTCTGTTCATCTTTTTCTTCTTTGCTATAGACATTAGGTTGTTGGGCTATTGCAAAGTTTCAAATAAAAGGAGTTAAAAGGGATCAGAGCAAGCCACTGATTATCTTCTGATAGATTCTGGTAGATTTTAAACCCTCTTTCTGGCCTTATTTTAATAAAGTAAACAGAATATTTTCTTATTGCCAAATACCTAGGCAATTAAATAAAGAAAACATGGAAAGTGAGAGCAGTGAGGCATAAGTCTGTATGAAAGAATATATTCAGTTGCTAGCAGCAAGACATTTCATTTCAGCTTTGTAGGAGATTTTTAGCATGCAGAAAACATGAATTTAAAAGCTAGTTTCTGACTGAGAAGGGAATTTTACTGAAATTTGAACCCTTGCAGACATTTATAAACTCAGACATTAGAACTGAAAAAAGCACGTTAGTATGAAATTGCCTGCAGGACTTTGAAGTCAAGTACCTGGTTTCATATCTTTCTTTCTCTATATTATTTTGATTTTCTCTTTTGTTTAGTAACACTCTGATTCTGTCCTTTCTCTTTTACTTCTATCTATCCTTGCAAAGCATATTTGTAATCACTTTGATCTCAACCTCAGATCCCTTCATTTCCACTGAAGGAAGTCAGTGTCATCACTAGAAGTAATGCTAAAAGAATTTTTTTTTTAAAAAGGCATTAATTCTGCTTCCCAGTTATTATCTATTATATGTTATGTTGTTACACCACCTGGAACCTTCAAGCAGCATATGCATTTTACTTGAAGAGTAAAATTTACTTTTCCATACTGCATTGTATATTTCACATTTACCTCCAAATGTGTTTTGTGAATCATTTTGTTGGTGGCATAATGTTCAAATACTCTTTTTCCTTTGGTATTCAAAACATTTCTCTGTATATGAAGCAAGCAGTACAACTTCAATGACAGTGTAGAATCTAATCAGTTTTTCTTGATATGATCACTATCCAAAATGAGTTCCAGTCAACACAAAAAAGTGACTGAAGAGCAAAGTTTTTTTAAAATTTTTACATTTGAATCGACCGTCAGCCCCCACTTTCTTTCTTGATCATTTTGGTACCTTAATGAAGAACCTGATTTTCTTTATCAATAAACCATAGTTTTAATTTTTATCTGGAAAAAATGAGATTGCAATTCACATAAATTTTATCCTAGACCTTGCCTTCCATGTTTGCTTATAGAGCTTGCCTGCTTGTTGACTCCTGTGTTTGTCTGTTTTCCTCTCCTTTTTTCTATGATTGTTGTTAAGTGGAAGCATCTTTTTCCTACTATTTGCTAAGTATTATCGATATTAATGTTGATGATGATCACTTAGTGAAAGGGCTTGTAATTAAATTCTAAAAGCCATTCCCAAAACATCATTCTCATCATTAAAAGTTTCCCAGGAAAACTTCATTCTCTATCTTATTGCTTTAGCGTTGCTCGCCCAAAGAAGCATAAAATGACTGCATGCAATGTCTTGTAAAAAACTAGCAATTTTCCTCTTCCATTTGCTTCCTTCTTCATTACATGTCCACTCTTTTATTTCTGTCTTTTCCCTCTATGTTCATATTTTCCCTCCCATCATCTATTTCTTCTATTTTCTTAAAAAAAAAAAAAAAAAAAAAAAAGTAAAAAGGACAGGACAGAGAGGAATGAAGTTGTCAGAGGAAAATGGATTTTTTGAAATAGCTGTTTTACAGTTCAGCAATGTTAAACAGAGACTGACTGTGTTGTACAGGAAAATTTAAGAACATCATTAATCCAAAATAGCTGGTTTTGACTAAAGGGTATTGTGGAATAATGTTCAGTACCTAAAATCCATTAGGTTTCATTCTTTTTCTTTCTACTTTCATTGCTTCAGTACAATCATATTTCTCAGTTATCACAACTTTTTCATTGAAAACTTTCTTCGTGGTTCAGAGACATCCAGCTAAGGGTCAAGAAAATTTTTGAAAACATCCTGAAAGACTCAGTTCAAAAACCATTTTGAAACAAAAGATGGAAACTGCTGTGGTAATAAAGGTAAAAAATATTTAAGAAACATTTTCCCTGCATGAGGGAGTTGGGCACTGCATATTTTTATAAGTGTTTAAAGTGAAAAAAACAAGTTTTTTTCAGTTCTGCCTAGAGGAGAGCTGATTAGTTAACAATTAATCCTGAAGCCCTTTTTGACCCGGGAGAACTCTATATATATGTGGGTTTCAGATGGCTAATGATAATGTTACTGCAATAACAACTATTTTAAAAATGTTTAGTATATTGCTGCTAAAAAAACCCAAAGAAAATGGGACACATACAAAGAAAAAAAGAAAAAATGAAAATGCTGCTGAGTAGTTTGCTTGAGAAAACACATGCACATAGATACACTTTCAGGTTAAAGTCTGACAAATAGAAATGCCAAGGAAGGAATTCACAGTGTAGTAATTCACATTGGTTTTTCACATCCTGGCACTGATGAAATTGGCCATGCCTGCATTCTCCTTTCACCCTCCCACCCCACTGTTATAGGGAACAGTTGCCACTTCAAGCAGGATTAGCAGGAGTTCTGATCTCATTGAGCAAAATGTTGCATTCAAAATCACACTTGAGACCAAATCTCCCAGCCTCAAATGATCTATCATCCATCTATCTATCTATCTATCTATCTATCTATCTATCTATCTATCTATCTATCTATCTATCTATCTATATCTATATCTATATCTCCATACAGGTTTCACAGTCAGAAAGCCAGTCAGGGCCAAAAAACATGCATCAGTCAGGTCAGCATTTCTCAGGTAAGAAAATAAAGGAGAAACATTAATTAAAAAAAATTTAAAAACAACAAAATACCAAACCAAACAAATAAAAAACCCAACCCAAACAAAAAAACCCTCAAACTAACAAAAATCAACCCCACAAAAACCATACCATTTTTTTTCCTTTGTACAGCACTGCAGTACAGGTAAAAGAACTGAAATATTTTCAGACCAGAAGCAATTTGTTTCAACTAGATTAACTATTAGGTCAAACACTGCAGGGGGAACAGGCAGGGAGCAAGAGCTCCTCCTAAACACTGATGTGGAAAGCTCACGCGGCATAATGGTTCTCCATGACGTTTGGATTGTTAAAAAATGCATATCAACATCAAGAAAAATCTGCAGAAATATGTATTAATTTTGACCTCTTATGGTCAAAGAGGGAAAAGCTTAAAAAAAGATGGAAAAAATTTGACAAATGTGGGAGTTTTAGGAATAATTTTACTTTAAAATGGTTTAGCAATTTATTTAAATTGTATTCTAAAACTGGCAAAAGTCAATGCTTGACATTTTAATTTGTTACTTTTGTCTTCTAGCTTTCGATCCATGTAGCATTTTAGAAAGGAGTAAAAGCATATTTTTGAGCCAAGATTGATTTTTATTGGGTTTTTTTTCCTTCTTAAATAATAATAAGAAAGTTTTTGATTTAATTAGCTAAGACTGAGCCCTTATTTTTGCCTATGAATACTACTGCAGCAAATTAACTGAAAAAACAAACTTTTTGGAAAAAAAAACCAAAACAAAGCAGCAATTTCTGGTGCATCAGTTTCTACAGTAAAGAAGTTGATAAGAAGAAAATACAATTTTTTTTATTTTTATAAAGTGGTTTTGGAATTATTCAGTTATTTATTTTCTAAGTATGTCTTTAAGATGTTTTACAAGCACATGAAAGTCTGACAAAACAGTGTGGAAAGGATTCCTTTAATCACTTTTGATGAATGCTTGTTTTCATACCTATTAACTGAGCACTAGATGGGAGCTTATTCTCTTGCACAGTCATTGCTGGGGGCTTGCAGAAGCCTGTGCTCTATATTTTTAACTACCACTGAATTAATTATATACAATTCCTGTTCCAAAATTCCTCTTAAACTAGCAAAAGACTATTTGTGCCTCGATCATCACGTTCATCAAGTGGTCCTTTGTGTAAATTCACCCTGTAAATATCAGTTTAGAATCAATTCCTTTGATTCTGTTTTGAAAGATTTCAAAACAAACAGTGCCACTTAGTACTAGGCAACGATGTCACAACTTATGTGGGAACCAATTACAGCTAATTACAGTTTGCCTAACATTCTGTGCCATTAAATTCTTGTAGACTCTCCCCAGCTCCTGCTCTGCACTAATTTTTTTTCCTAATAATATATCTGGTTTGGGACAGTTTGCTGTTTTGGTTTGTGGGTTTGTTTTGGTTTGGTTCGTTGTTTGGCTTTTTTTATGTTTTTTAAATTTATTTTTATTATATTAACCAGAAGAAAAGAGAGATTCAGGAAATGAAGGAGAATCCAAAACAGATCCAATACTAACAGTCTGCTAGTGACCTCACAGCAGGAGCCAGGTAGTTTCACCAGTTTTAAGGTAGTCATAGTCAACATTTACTTCAGTAGCTGATTTTCTTTAAGTGACAATTAAAACCCACAGAAATAAAGCCTTTCAACACTGTGAAAAGGTTCTGGAGTAATATTGCCTTGGAGCAACTCTGATCACTTCTGGGATACTAAACACAGCAAAACTGTGGTTCCCCGGCAACTAATGGGAAGGACTTTTTTCAAGGAAAAGGAAAAAAAAACAAAATAAAAAAATATGTGAACACATTCTAGTAATATACTAGAAATCGAATTGCAAAAACAATTCGATAGACGAAGGTGCTAGAAATTTAAATTATCAGAATCTGGGAAATATTTGGGAATATGATGGTGAAAAGGAGCTTGGGACAGACTGAGAATGAGAACCTAGCATAAGGAAGAAAATGAAGTTGAGGATAAGGAAAAGATGGGTAGGAAGGAGAGAAAAGGAGGGAGGGAGGGAGGGAGGGAGGGAGGGAGGGAGGGAGGGAGGGAGGGAGGAAGGAAGGAAGGAAGGAAGGAAGGAAGGAAGGAAGGAAGGAAGGAAGGAAGGAAGGAAGGAAGGAAGGAAGGAAGGAAGGAAGGAAGGAAGGAAGGAAGGAAGGAAGGAAGGAAGGAAGGAAGGAAGGAAGGAAGGAAGGAAGGAAGGAAGGAAGGAAGGAAGGAAGGAAGGAAGGAAGGAAGGAAGGAAGGAAGGAAGGAAGGAAGGAAGGAAGGAAGGAAGGAAGGAAGGAAGGAAGGAAGGAAGGAAGGAAGGAAGGAAGGAAACTATGTCATCATGATAAGACCATAATAAAACAAATAATGATAAGAAGTTATTTAATCTTGTTTGTGAGTATTTGAATTCCCTCAAGAACTAGACAGATGTGCATAAAATACTAGGTTTATGATGCAGAGAATCAGCACAAACCTATAGGACAAAAATCAGTTTGCTCAAAGCCCAAAGAAAGATACAAGTGGAAAGAAATATGAAACATTTTTCGTTGGATAAATCTTACCTAATATTAGCTACCAGTGATGAAAAAGTCTGATGAGAGCTGGATGGAAAATCAGCACTGCTCACATTTCTTATGAAGAGACATTTATCCTTTTCTTCTAACTGCAGAGGGAGCCCAGATGACAAAAAACTATAGATTAAACAGATTTATGTTTGAAGTATCTATGAATACCATAAATTAGGTGTTATTAAAAGCATTGTCTGTAATTATTTAACTAAGAAAAGAAAGGCTTTTTAAAGGAAGACAAAGGGCATCTTCTCCTGCTCAGTGATGGCATGGCAGTTGTTGATCCCAAGGAGACAGGACGGATTAAAGCCTTTTTGCTTCCAGGTTCATTGCCATTAGACACTTAAAAGAATACATTGCAATGACACAGACTAAGATTTTTCTTTCAATAGAAGTAGAGTGTATTAAAGAGTAGGTAAGACATATGTTTTCAAGTTGGCTGGGTGTGATGAAATTCACTATATCACAGTCTGAGGACTGGCTGGAGTAATCCCAAAACCATTTGCACTTGTCTTTGGGAGCTTACAGAAAAAAGGCAAAGCCAGAAGTGTAAAGTTAGTACCCACAATCAAAGTGGGAGGGTAAGAAAAGGGAAAAAAGTGCAAAAATGGAAAATATTGTCCAGTCAGCTTTATTTCTAATAGCAGAAGAATGCTGGATCAATGTGAGTGCTCTATAACCAACTAGAAGATAATCAGGAGATCAATATAGTCCAGTATGGATTTATTATTATCTAGGTTTGTGAAGACAACCTAATTCCTTTTACAGCAAGAAAATTGGCCTTGGGGTTGCAGAGAGTTTGTAAATACTTTGGCATTGCTAAACGTCTAACATTTTCTCAGGTAACATGCTGAGGAAACATGGTAAAGACATAACACCTGCTGAATGTCCTACATTAATTAAATAATTAATTAATTAAATGTCCTACATTAAATAATAATTAAATAATCACATTAAATAGTGATTATTTTTTCCCTTTAAAATAAAAATCTGTTTGAGTGCAGTTCTATACTGATTCCAATATAAATTTTTATTTTTATTTTTATGTAATTTTGATAAGAAGTGAAGACTGGGCATGAAATTTACAATTGACAACAGGCTGAGAGTATTTGCAAGCATGACAGAGGCCAGGCATAGAATCTAACATGATCACAGCCAACTGAAGAAAGAATTTGGAGAGCAGAAATACACTTCAATAGGATAAATGACAAGCTCCACACTCAGCAGAAATAATCAACTGCCATAAATACAAGACAAGAAACAGATGATTAGACATCATTGGTACTGAAAAGAACCCAGGTATTTAATGGGCCACGAGCTGAACATGAGTCAACAGTGTCACATAATTACCTTAAAGAGAAATGCTGTCTTGAATATGTGGGTTGGATTGATGTCCATAAGGTTGGTGACATGCTCTTGGATTCTATTCAGCACCACTTTGAACTCTCTCAAGAAGAATTTGCCACAGTTCAGGAAAGATGCAACCCAGGTGAACGGAGTTCACCCAGGAATAATGAACCTTATTAGACCTACGAAGAACTGACATAGGAAGTCAAGCTAAAAAGGAGACAGAACATGCACTAATAATTAAATGTATAATAAAAGTGTTGTAAAAACAGAGTGGAAAGAAAATCTTTCCCTGGTAAAGACCAGGTAGATCCTTTTGGGTAGATCAGCCTGTGTGGGCATCACATCTGGAGCTATTTTGTTTACATTACTAGTAAAAGTTTTTTTCAGTACTAAAGCACAGGAATGTATCTTGGAGAAGGTTATAGAAATTTTATTATTCAAAGCTGAAGAAGTAACTGTCAGGAATGGCAGAATTATAGTTGATCTTGCCTTTCAATAACAGGTGATTCTTTATGTTGAAGTATTTCCTTTAATTTTGGTTATGAGGCTTGCAAATGAGTCTCAATTTATTTCTATGCTTGTTATCTGCTGATCCAAGGGCATATCTTCATCTGCTTATCATTTGATTTTGTGGTTTATTTGGAGAATTCTTTATTATATGCTCAGTGGAATTTTTTATAGATAATTTTCCCTTTTATTTGGAAGCTATATAGCTAAGAAGATATTTTTTTGTGGTTTTATGAAAATGAATGAAGGAAACAAACTGATACATGTGCCACACGGTATTTTTAAATTGTCTTTTCAGAGTCTACATTAGAGAAGTTTGGAAATGACTATGCTATAGTTTAAATACATACCTTTATGTATTTTAATGTCTGGTCATAATGTTTCAATTATTTGGTTACAACTGGTGAATAATAAAACAGAACAGTAGTGTTTGAAGCTTATCATGAATTTCAGAGGTAGATAGAGAAAATAGCTCATTATTTTTGGCCTCATAGTGTTTAATAAACCTCTACTTTTGATGTCAGATTTCTCTATGCAGATTTTTTTATTCATGTGTAAAATTCTGTTATCAGCTCTGCAAGTAATTCAAATTCCTGTACAAGGAAGTATATCCACTGTTGTAAAAGACTTTTTAATGGAAGCCTGGGATATAACTCCTTCATTAAAAAAAAAAAAAAAAAAAATTAAAAAGTGTGTGTGTTACTGGTAATAATTCTTTTGATGTATAAATTTAATAAAGAGGCAGAAGACATTCAATATAACAAAAAAGAAGTGGTATACAGCAAAATCACCCATGACTGGAACTGCTTTGAGGTGTTTTTCACAACTCTCAGCAATAATACACAATTCTCAAGGCTTAATATGCAGCTTTCACTGTTAAACCCAAACAGTTAGCAGAAAGGTGTGCAAAACCATCATTCTTTATTTTATAAATAGAAAAAGTGTGAAAAGGTTGGCCTGAAAAGACAAAAATCAGCAGCAAGGCAAGTATATAATTGCTTAAAGCATCCTTTAAATTTGTTTATTTAAAATAAATGTTTTTCCTACGAACATTTTACTTTCATTTGCCTCACTTCATAATCTTGCAAGCTCACGTTCAACCACTGAGCAAGTGCTAATTGTAATTTGGAAGTGTGCTATAAATATGCAACAGTCCTCGCTCTGAAAGACTGGGATAAACACTATGTTGCTGTTCCTTCTGAAAATGAATACAAAGTGTTGTCCTTATTATTTGATTTAGGAATGTGTGGACATATTTTTAGCTGTTTGTTCTACAGAGGTCCATTTGAGAGGTCTATTTTAGTTTTTCTATAATAGTTTTCTATTTAGCTGCAAAATGGCAAGCAAGAATAATTTGTATGTTTAGCAAAGTGGAAAAAAAAAAGAGGCATTCTGTCAGTAAACTAAAGCAAATAATTTATTTCTCTCTATACTTAAATGATAGGAAGTTTAACTAGAGATCTGATCAGTTCAGCTCTGACTTTCTTTAAGAACACTGACCCATCAAATCAGTCTAGATGGGTCAGTGTTGAACAGACATTGCTTATCTCTGCCTTGTGCATCTATTAAAGAAAGAAAACAACTGCCTCGACAGGGCTCCTTCCAAATGAAGCCTCTGCAGGTTGTACAGTGGTGAGATGAGCACGTTTCCCCACTGCTTCTCAGAATCTGAAATGATTGCAGTTAGTCCAAGTAATGTCTGCAGGGGTATTTTTTAGAGAGTATTTTAAATCAAAACCTGTGCCTACTGAGTGACTTATAAAAACAAAAATCCATTTCAGGGAAGGGACAAACTGCTGTGCGTTCCCCACAGGCTAATTCTTGAAATGGGCTTTTGAAATTCTTTTGCATTTGAAATGAATGACAGTCATTCACCTGTTTGTTTAGTCTGAGTTTCACATTCAGAGAAGTGGATAAGTGCTGATGGAATAAAGTACTCTAAAAAGTGCCCTTAAAGAGCCCCTAAGGATGTAAAATCTTTCAAATCAGATTTTGGGCATGAGTCCCTACTTACAGAATATTATAGTTTATGCAGTGATTGTGTCAAGCCAGTTCTCAGCACAAAACTGACTCCTCTTTTCCCGGAGTGACTACATCAGCCCAGATATTTTGTACCAAATAATTTAGCACATGCATTGTGACACGTTACCATGCTGAAACAGAAACATATAATTTGTTTTTCTCCCTAAAAAACACATTTGAAAGAGAACCTTTTTATTTGTACTTTTTGTGTGGAGTTATGGATGGGATGAAAATTTATCCTGAATGTTTACTACTGCTCAAATTGAATTTTGATTAGAATATGGAATTAATCTCCTACCTGTGAAAAGAAAATGAAAAAAAGAAAAGTGAGAAAACTTCTGATAGTAATCATGAAAAGGGCATTCGGATTATGGCCAGGGAACACTAAAGTGTTCATTACTAGAAATGTCCACTACAGATGCCTCAAAGAGATTTTTTTAATACAAAACTTTTTAAAGTGTTCAGTTGAGTTTGAATTCTGAACAGAATATATTTTTTACTTTATCTCATACTTTGGCTGATATTTGCAATAACCAGAATTAAATTGCTATTTGCAATAACCAGTATGATTGTAGAAATGTCTTTGAAACAGATTTTTCACTGGTCAAATATCTCATCATTCAACGGTTACATTTTAAGTGTTTTATAGACTTTATAGTCTATGCATTCACCTATTAGTAAGGTGAAATTGTGTTAATAAAATTAAGTGACTTCTTAAAATAAAGTATTAAAAGATATCATGATAGTACAACATTCTGTTTTTAAAATTTCTGATTATTTAAACATAATATTTCATACAACAATGTTCACCTGGGGTGTGATTAAGGCAAGTTTTGAGAGTTAAAATTATATTTTTCCTGAAACAGCAGCAATATAATTTAAGAGTTCTATCACCAGTAATTTGATTTGCTGTTCATTATAATAAAAGTAATAATAACAAATTCAATTGCTATTAATGGAAATGTCATATGCACTTTCATAAAGGTTTCATTGTAATTCAGTATTAATCAGTGTATCATTAAAATAAAGTGTTATCATCTAATTTGTATTTATTCAAGCATAAAGAAAAAAAAAACTATTATGATGTACTGCACCATTATACAATCTGTTGTTTAATGAAAAACAAATTTGCTATATACTTTTGTATTTTTCTTACACTATAGTGGAGAAACATTGTACTAAAGTGTTTTTATTTACATCATAAACGCCTGACAATATTGTAGTGGCAAGGTTAAATTTCATCAGTTCATTCCTATAAAATCACCTCTTCAAAATATTCAAGGTTAAAGCATGTTGAAATAGCTTTCAGGACTATGGTACATCCCATCCATAATAAAGGAGCACTTTTATTTGAACAAGTTATCTTTATTAACACAGATAGTTGACTAAAATTCAGGTTGGTACAGCAGCTTCTAACCTGTATGAGATGCAGATTTCTCTATTTTCATAATTAATAATAAAAGTTTTTCTTACCTATATTTTACATTCTCAGCTGCAGAGAGGACTTTAAAACTGCAAAAAAAGGCCCATGAATTTCATTTTGTCATTTTTGTACAATATCATTGTGCCTCTATGGTGAACCATTTAGTCGGGGGGGTGGAGTGGGAATCACAATGTCATTTCAATTGTTTGAATTCTATATTTCCTTCATTCAGTGAAGACTGAATCAAAGTTCAGCTGTTATATTCCCCTATTTCTTCCTTGTGAGGGTGGTGAGGCACTGGCACAGGTTGTCCAGAAAAGCTGTGGCTGCCCCATCCCTGGAAGTGTTCAAGGCTGGGTTGGATGGGACTCTGAGCAAGCTTGTCTAATGGAAGGTGTCCCTGCCCATGGCAGTGGGGTTGAAATGAGATGATCTTTGACGTCCATTCTATCTTGAACCTCCCCTCGATTCGATGAAATTACCTCTAGAAAATTATAACACTCAGGATTATGTAGCCTTCTGAATTGTTTTGGATTTTTGAGGACTTCTGCAGCAGATCCAGAACTTGGGGTTTAGCCATTCCCATCAGTGTAAGGTCTGGGTAGAGTTTGGCTCTCTGAAATGGTCCAGAAAGAAACCAAAGGAAACACAAGCAGAGGTCTAGAGCTAAGGGGAAAAAAAAACCCAAAAAAACCAAAAAAAAAAAAACACCCCAAAAACCACAAAAAACCCAAACAAGGAAGACATAGGTTACCAGAAAACAAAAAAGCACATTTGTACCTTATGGCTTTAGGCTCTATTACATTTTCCCAGTCAATCACAGAAAAGCTTTTACTTAATAGCACTTTTTCATACACATTTAAGAGGCAAAAGCATTTCTTGACAAATAGTTGTGTCTCACATCTCTTTCTAAATGATTCTAATTCCATCTACAAGCCAATATAACTTCAATACTTGCCTGAAAACTTATTCACTTTGAAAATAACTGATGAACTATTGCTTCAGATCAGCCAGAAACCAGGATTCTTGCAAGGACAGCGACAATCCCACTCCTGAAACCCTTCAAGCCATATATCCATTTCAGTAATGTCTCCTATGTTATATTTGCCAGATTTTTGTAAAAACAGAAGGCATCCCCAGAAGAATCATTTGGCAAGAGTGAGCATAAAAGATGACATCTTAAATTTAGGTTTCAGTGGACCTCTGAAGGCTACTTTCTCCTACCTTCTTCTCAAAGCTGGATCAAGTACAAACTGTTCTAGGTCATTTTGTCCAGCTGTATCCTTACTGTCCAGTGACAGAGACCTCACAGTATTTCTGGATATCCTGTGCCTCACAGAGAAAATAATATATCCTCATACCTGGAATTTCCCATGTTCAGCTTGCGCCTCTGTGCTCTCATGAGCCTGTGTGAACCTCTGGAGTCACAGAAGCACAGAATCACTTAGACTGGAAAAGATCTCAGACCACAGAGTCCAACCTCTGACTGACCACCACTTTGTCAAGGACACCAGAGAATTAGGTGCCATGTCCAGGCTTTTCTTTAACACCTCCAGGGATGATTACTCTACCACATGCCAGGGAAGCCCAGTCCCATATCTGACAACCCCTTCTGTGAAGAAGTTCCTCCTGATTCCAGCCTTAACCTCCTCTGCTGCATTTTGAGGCCACGTCCTCTTGTCCTGTCACAACTTTCCTGGGAGTAGAGACCAGTCCCCACGTAGCTACATACTCCTTTCAGGGATTTGTAGAGAGTGAGAAGGTTTCCCCAGAGCCCCCTTTTCTCCAGGCTAAACACCCCCAGCTCCCTCAGCTACTCATCAAAGAACTTATTCTCTAAATACTGTTTCATTTTTCTGAATGTTTCTGACTTAATCCTTGTTGTAACAACACACAAACCATCAGGCAGCAAAGCCAGCAGTAAGCTCCCTCTAAGACATCTTTTCCTTCATCTAAACAAGTCCTGCTATCCCTTTTTCCATGGGTAACATTCATTCTCCCAGGATCTGCCACTAAGAACAGGTATGAGGGAGCCTGAGAGCAAACCCTGACTCTAAAGTGAAGGTTAAAAAAGACACCTTGAACTTTTCAGTTCCTTCATTTTTCAGTAGACACACATATTTGCTGCCAACAGACCCAAAGAAATGTCTATTATCATAGAATCATAGAATGGTTTGGGTTGGAAGAGGCCTTGAAGATCATCTCATTCTAAGCCTCTGCCATGGGCAGGGACATCTTCCACTACCCCAGGTTGCTCAGAGCTCCATCCAGCCTGGCCTTGGACACTTACAGGGATGGGGCAGCCACAGCTTCTCTGGGCAACCTATGCCAGGGCCTCACCTCCCTCATGGTAAAGAATTTCTTCCTAATATCTAAGCTAAACCTATATCCTGTCACTTTGAAGCCATTCCCCCTTGTCCTGTCACTCCAGGCCCTTGTGAAGGCGCTGAAAGTCGACAATTAGGTCATCCTGAGGCCTTTCTTCTTCCGGACTCAACAATCCCAACTTTCGCAACCTTTGCTAATAGGAGGGATGCTCATGCCCAGCTGAGCTGTGGTTTTCATAATCCCATAGCTGCATGCCCTGCCCTGTTTACTATCAGGATAACTTCTCCTTTTCGCTTTTCTAGAATTCTTTTTTATCTATGAGCACATTCAAGATGTTAATAATGAATCAAGGCAGGGTTTGTCAGGCCTGTTGTGTTTCTGCTCATCAGAACAGACTGCTTCTGTGTCCTGGGATATCTTTCCATGAAGGAGATTGCTGTGTCTATGCACATATCTGGGTACAGACCTACTGAGAGATTTCCAGGCACTGATTTGTGCAGCAAATGGGTCAGATCTGTGTAGCCCACCAGTGTTTTGTTTTCAAACTGGAGCCGTGAGAAGAAAGGTAAAGTCACAATCTCTCTGCCCCTAAGGCACTAATATCAGAGTTCCTTGCAGATGTCAATTACGGGTATTTACAGGCTGAACTTTTCACTTTCAGAGAAATTCTGCTCATTTATATTAGTAATTCCCATATATTTAAGCATTTTCTTCACAGTGAGTAATCAGGTATTGTGACTAACAGTCATCTTCAGATTACAGATGGGCATTGGGAAAAGTATTTTAAAGCTATTATTTTTCTCATGGTGCAGCATTAAGCTATATAACCATCATCTTCAGCTCTACTGCCTCCTTATTGATTTAAAGCATGAATTTCAAATGTATATATATATATATGTATGTATATACAATGATATATCTCAGCTGGTGTGCTGCTTCATTCCAGTCATCAACACCAAAGGGAGTTTTAGAATTAATGTAGACCATTAGTAAATCAAAAAAGCAATTCAATACAACACAGCGGGGAGAAGCTGCAATAACCACAGCACTGGAAAAATATTTTAAGAAGGGCAGTTTTTTGTTAAGAGCTAGGGAATTCAGAAAGACAATTTAACAGAATGGTCTAATAAAGATCAGAATTGTGCTGAACAATAATAAAACCCAGAACTGAAAAAACAATATATATCCAACAAGCACCTATAAAAACCTATAAAGTAAAATGATATATTCTCCCAAACCAAGCGGTTGATTACAACCTTGGTCAAGAATAGATCTAAGACTTTTATGCTGCTCTGTGCCTTCAACCTCAATGTACACCCATGAAAGTATCTAAGTACTGCAGCATACAACTTTTAGTCAGCTAACTTTCAAGTACATATTCTTAGAGCCTTGGTTAGACCCTTGACCATTGTTATGGGGCATGCAGGAAACACTCTTGGTATTGCATCCAACATTTTCAACATGCTGCCACTGAAAGGTAGAATAAATACTAAAGGAATTTTTTTTTCATTCCCCCATTTTACAAACTGAATTGCAGCTGGAACTTATCAATTTCTATCAGGATTGCAAAGAGGATTTCCTGTATCCTAAGGAAACACCATCTGGAATCTCTTTTAACAGGAAAACTTTTTTTTTTTTCTTCTTTTTTAAATTAACACTGACTTGAGCAAAACATTGCAATGTTTTGAATTCATGTACAACTTTCCACTTTTCACTAATGGAAACAGCTTCCTGTTAATAAGACCCTCACTGTTTTTTGCAGCATTAAAGGAACCTCTCAGTTCTTTCTTCCCTAAGTTCAGCCTGGAAGCTGGCTGGATGTCAGAGGATGATTTAAGTCTCAATTTTTTTTTGCAGCCTCTTGAGAAGGCACATAGTTTCCTGTGTACAAAGTAAAACTTGATATTCAGAATCATTTTCATAGCCAATATTTCAGCAATCAAAATAAAACATGTTTGGAAAGCATTGCTAGATATCAAAAAGGGCAGAAGAAATCAAGAGGGCTTGGACTAACCAAAAGGATGAAAAAAAAAGAGTTAAAAACCATGCATTGTCCTGAGTAGAGCTAGACATCTCTGGAAGCTGGTGGCTACTTCATGTTCAGCTCTTCTGGGCCTGGCCAGAACTCCTGCTGGCATTTTCACTTTACCCACAGTAATGGCAGATGAATGAGTGAATGAAACGTAAAAATGTACTTTTTAACAAGGTAACTCTTCACATCTATCATGGCATGACACAGCACTTTTTTTCTCAGTGGAGTCCTAAAAAGACTGAAGGGAAGCAGGCATATTTTTATCTCTTCAAACCCCAGTGTTTTTGGGACAACCTATTCATCATTAATGTCTTTGAGTTATGCTGGAGGAATAGGAGTGAAAATACTGACTTGCTAAACATCTACTGACTCATACATGCAGATGAGAGAGACTTTTTGATCCATTGAGACAAAGTGTGCAGACAATGACTGCAAACAACTTGCCTGTGTACATGACTACCAGAGGTTGCATTTTTGTGTCATCAAAGTGGTTGTTATGCTGTGTCCTGGTCTGAGATGTGACTGTAAAACACTCTTTTTAGGTCTTACATGATGTCATGTGTTCCTTAGGCTTCATATTTATTGCTCTTTGTCAAACAATAAAAGTTTTGTTAAAAAGAATACAGATAAATCAGAAAGAGCTGACAGATACCTCGGGAAGAATGGCTATTCTGGATATGGCAGTCCATGCCACAAGGGACAGCACATAGATTGGGATCCTCAGCATTGATTATGCCCCCTTAGCTTGCTAGTCCTGATGAATTCCAGCTGCTCTTAAGTTCTGCTGGAGCCTACTGTGCCCAAAGAGTCACCACTGTTCCAAAGCAGTGAACTGCAGCTCTGCTTCTGCATGTTGTTTTTGCTCTCTACCAGCTCTTCTAGTTTTCTCTCTCTCCTTGGTTTAAAGACAAATTACCTGAACTGTTTTAAACATAAATAATTCTAACCTAAGCAGGGGCATAAACCATCAAACAAAAAGAAAAAGCACCACCCCTGGGACTTCACTTGGTGTTTTTTTTTTTACTTGTTTTTTTCAGTCATCATTATGAGCTCATGAGAGAAGAGCTTAGTAGGCAAAGAAACGAACAGATTTCCAAAGTTTCTGTTAATTTTTATCCAAAAGCTTTTTCCACATGACCTGCTGGTTCATTTCAGCTGGAAATGCATTTTTGCTTCTCTGCTTGAAATTTCAAAAAATTTGTAGATATTTTTTGGGTTTTGTATTCCTCACACTGCTTCAGTTCAAGGAAGCCAAACATGAAAAGAGAAGACTTTTCCCCAGATTATCCAGTCTAATGATCTCTCTAATTTGTACGAGATAAAAGCAAGGGACTGTTCATTGTCATCTTTCCCTCACTCATGATTGTCTAATTTTCTTGCTATAAATTAATATACTCTCTATTAAAGAATTATGCTTAAATTTTCCCAACTTCAGTCTGGACAATGCAACCATTGATTTCATGTGAGAGAACTCCCGGCTAGAGCAGTGGGACAGTCTCCACAAGTCTTTAACTGACTTTCAGTAACAACTATAATGACAAAAATGCCATATCCTACTGAAAAATGCTACAGAATTAATGCACAAGATGTCTAAGTTTGGTACATATTATCTCATGCTCTTTGATTCCAGGCTGGAGGGTAACTTCTTCTCTCCAACGCAGTCACAAGAGCCTTTTCATCAGCTCTAGAACTCTAATTAATTAGATAATCATGAAAAGGTTAGTCTTCCACTTTAAATCAGACTCCCTGAAACAAAATCTATATTGATCAGAAAAAATAATGTAAGAAAACCAGCTGGTTAATTTGAAAGTCTACATGAAGTATTCAGAAGTGAGAAATATGAATCTTCCCTCCTTTCCCTGCAGACATTTCACTGACTTTCCATGGAGAAATTCTTATCTGTCAGGAAGGCAATTACGAGATTGCACACTGGGGAAGAAGTCAATTTTTCTTCTTCTTCAATACTCTGGGCAAGTCTCTATATATCTTTCCTATCTTTACCAGTTAGGAATCTTTACACTGGGAGTGTATATCTAGATTGAAGGAATATCAGTCCCTAATTCCAATAGCGTGCACTTAAGAAATGGGTGACTACTTAGACTGGGGACAGTGATGGATTTAAACTATTCTTTTATCATCTTATCCAACAGTGAAGCAAGTCTCCAGTTTTGTTTCAAAAATAATAAATTCAAAAGCAATTCTTTTGAACCTAAATTTATGTGCTATACATGTCTTATTATGATAATTCTGTATGTAATGTTTTCAGAAATAATCTGCTACAAAAAAGATATTTTCCTTCACCAAAGAACTTCACAGAATTCCTGAGACAACTGACACAACTTACAAATGTATTTCAACTACTTATCCCTTAAAGACCTAATTCCCACATCTCCTAGTTTAACAGGGTGAAACAATGGATTTTGTGGATGCATCACAAATAAAATTTAAAAATATAGTAAAATAATCACCTATTGCTTGTTGATCCATCTTTTGCATGCCAAATTATTTATCACTAACTTCAGTGTGTCTTCTGACGCATATAATGTTCAAATTTTTAAGTAGGATTTTAAGTGGGATTGGTTCCATAACCCCTAATATATGCAATTCTTCACAGTAACAAGGTTCTCTACTAGGAAAAACCTACTAACAAGAGTTGCAGATCAATGCCAAGCTTTTTGCAGCTGTTTAATAGAATTTTAGAGGCTTTAAACTCAAGCAAAATATGAAGCCATCTTTATCAGACATAGAAGTAACTCCAGTTAATTTCACCCTCTCAGAGGGTGCTAGATCTAGATGAGGACTATGTCATTACAGAAATATAACACAAAAGGTTATTTTGGTGTTTGGTTTGTTGCTTTGTGGGTTGGGTTTTTTGGTGGTGGTGCTAGCGGTGGTGCTGTATTTTGTTTTATGTTGGCTTTTTTTGCATAGGATTTCTTTTTCAAAGGAATTGAGAATTCCAAAGACCATATTGAAGACATTTTGAAGATTCCCTTTCTTATAGACACCTTAGGTCTCTTTTCACATCTTCAGCTAAATATTTTGTGATAGATGAAGTACACAAGATCAAATAGATGCTGTATTTACATTCTGTGATTGATTTTCATAGTATTTCTCACTTTTTCCAAAGAGAGTTTGCCAGTATGGGAAAGGTGAGCAGGAGTTGTTTGTTTAAGGATGAATTATTTTTTTCCTGCAAAATAAGGAAAACCAGTAGGCAGAGTCGCTCATTCCTCTTACATTCATGCAAGTAGCACATACATGCTGCAGCAGAGAAACTACACAGATCTCCTAGTTCAAAATGACACTATTAAAAAACTTACACTCATAAAAATAATGACAAAAGACTATTTGAATCTCTATAATTTAGGGTTTCTAAAATCAAGATAAGTAGAATTGCTCTCCAGAGCAATCGTAACAAGGAAAAAATTCCAGTCTTTACCAAAAACTTCTTGCATAGACAGACAATTTTATCTTAAGATTGAGAGAAACTTTCAGTCCAAACCTCTTTCTTTTAATGCTTTCACATTGTAACTAATTAAGTCCTTTTTTTTTTTTTTTTTCTTCAAGGTTTTAAAGACAAACTCAATCCCAAGACTAGCAGCCTTAGTAATACCTTTTTTTTTTGGCTAAAAATCACCATTCTCAGAATTTTCTCTCCTTTAAGACAACAGATGATTTCTGACCAGGCCATATTTACACAATAGAAATAAAATCATTAGATGCAAATTGAGCAAGGTTTCTTGATCCAAACCATTCTGTAGTCAAAAAGAATACTGTCATTCTTGCAGAAACAGAATTCAGTCTAGAAAATCTGTTAAAATGTAATGGGCATTCACTATCAGTAAAGTGTTAAATTTTGATTTTATGGTTGGATGGGAACACAGATTTAGACTTACATTTGCATTTCTCTCACTACCGAAATAAAACTGATTTTTTTTTTTTTTTTTTTTTGATGGGGTTTCTTTAAATTTGTATAATCTTTTTCCTTATTATACTTTCTGTGCAGAATTTATATTCTTGATACCTACTATTTAAAGTAAATGGATTAACCAAGGGGTAAGTTACTAATTGTTATGAATAAGAATGGAAAAATAGAGTCCTTTGAGGGCATTATCATTTTAATGACTTAATTTTTGCCTTATCATCATTTAATCTATAAATGAAAGAAATACAAAGTATAAGATATAAACAGGCTGACAAGTGCATGACAATAGGAGATACTGAACATTATATTACTTTTTACAGTAATTCTAAATAGTACTATCAAAGATTATTCTATGGAAGACTAATATCAAATCCAGATACAACAATAGATTTGACAGGTACATTCTTCATACTCTGCTACCTCTTTATCATCTACAGTCTGTTTTTTGAAGTCATTACTGGGATATTCTATTATATATCCACTCATTTGGTCCATGAATAACCACAAAGGATTAATTTTAGCATTCAGTCCAGCCTTTAATTTTGCAAGCTGAATTCCAATTATGTTATCTCTTAGTTTTAGAAGTGCAACAAATACAGATCTTAAATTCATGGATTTTTTTTTTTCTTTTTTTTTTTTTCCTTTTTTTTTACTAGAGGATATTTTTCAGACAAAAAATATGGCTATTTCTTATACATTAGTATTACAGGCCAGTAGTTAATACAGTAAGGAATTCATAATGTACCCTGACAGACAATCTCTCTGCAGCATGATGTGGCCCAGGAGTTCTACAGAAAGGTATAAAAAATGTTGAAATGATTGATAAAAGATGGAGAGGATTTCACCTTTTCCTACAGGTCTCTCCTCCATGTATTCAGCAAGGAAAGAAACAGGTTAACCAACAGAGGAATGAGTTGGAAAGAAGCTGGTAGTTAAATTGGTCCTAGGAATGCTCAAGTAAATTGATCAACATGAGATAAAGAGGCAGATGTTAACCTTCTTAAGTGGTATTGTTAATGTAAGCTAAAACACCTACACAGATAAAATTGTGGAACATTCAAGTAGAACTTAACTGACAAATTAATCAATAGCCACGAACAGTACCCAAAGGAAAAACAGCATTGGGATACATATGGGCAAGTCTGATTTTAACCAATTTGCTGAATCTTAGAGATGGTGGCTGAACTGTAATAACAAAGGAGAAAACTATATGAAACACATGCTTGAGAATAGCATCTTCCATGCAGGCTTAAACATTAAAGTTTGATGCATTAAATAAGGAGAATATTCAGTCATCAGGATAGCGATGATTAATCTAAAAGTAAACTTGTAAGACCAGTGTAGATATTATTATAGCCAATGAGACAAAAAAGTATTTTCTTCAAATGAAAGTTATTTGGACAATAGTCTGCCATCAGCAGAGAATGACTGCAGGAATTTCATGCAATGAATGGCCAAGGGACAGGGCAGAAGGAGGGCTGCATTCTGCCAGAACCTTGCTCAGGTGAAGGGAAGAACAAAGAAACATGAGATGGTGAAGGCACAGAGTGGATTTCTGAATGCTTTTAACATCTTAATTATGTTTACATAGGAAGTTAGGCTGTACAGTGCTTATCAGAGCTGAACAGAATTGCTGAACTTTCTCTCCTGAGCATTTAGTTAAACTGTAAGTATTTGAATAGCCCAAGCATGCTCCCTGAGTGCAGAATATGAATGAACGCAAAATCCCACCAGGGAAAAGGCACTGAATTCTTCTTTTCTATTTAAACACTATACTTCTTTTGTGAAAAACACTCTGGGCTAAGTAGGCTGGCATGATACTAGCTTTAGGTCAAAAACTATCTCCATATAATTTTACTTTAAGCAAGGAACTCTATTTCTCTTTTCAACCAGCCCCTCCCCATATTCCATTCATAGCAGATTTTTCAGGAGGAAAATCAGAACTGTTAGGGCTTCTTCTACTCTTACTATGCCAGAAAGTTTCACAACAGGAATTTGTAACAGAGAATCCCATTAATCATCCCACCAAAACCATGAAGTTTCCATTATGGTAGAAGCATATCCTGGCATGTGAACAGAAATAAACTAAAGCAAGTTCAATACTATTTCTAGGTCTGTTGAAGGGAGAGCAGAGGCTATCGTGTGTAATCTGAATTCCTGAACCACAGAAGGGGAGCCATCCTCATCTGGGAGGCCCTGAAGTGGCACTCATGAGGCAGTGTGCTTAATTTCAAATATGCCACTTCACATCAGGGCCTATTATCTTCATTCACCACAACAGTGCTGTAATATAACTATATGACCTCTTTGGCATTCATAATAAGGCTGTCTGCATGGTTATATGTTGATCTTTCATCTGAGGCTAAAAGGCACTTATAGAAAAGCACCACTCATGCAGAATGATTTTTTTGTTTGGTTTGGTATTTTACCATAAGTATTTTGCTTTATATACTGCATATTGTTAGGCTTCTATTCAGTCTTTCTGTGTTCCCAGGTGTGATACCACTTTGCTAATCTTAAGAAGTCCCGTTTTACTTGAATTATCTATGTATTACATATTCTAATATATTTATATAAATACCAGAAGTAATTCTATGAACTAGCAATCTGAAAAAATAGCAGAAGGTATTCTAGGCTTTTCCTCTAAGTCTTAAGTAGTTTAGGCACTGGGCTGAGGAGCAAAATATCTTTATCTCATCCAGACTAGTTGCTTGGTCTAGACCCCAGAACACGCAGCTACCTTGACCGCAGTGGAGGAAGATTTTCCACTTACCATTTTCTTCCCCTTTCCACACAGCCATTGCATCCTGTCCATACCTTGCAAAAGAGCTGTTGGAATTCAAATTTTTTTTACTATTTTGTTAAAAAAAAAAATATTTCTGGCCCTTTGGATGTGCAATAGATTTTACTGTAGATATTGGTTTGCAAGTTCTTTAACTGAATTTATTTATCAGAAGTTATCCTGCTTACATCTTGTACTGCATTCAGACCAAACCCCTCAAGCTACAGAACAAATATCATTCATGTATAACTGGTTTTACTTATGAAATTTCTGATAAAATACAATTGTGTTTTGTCTCACAATATTGCAAAGTAAAGTTTAAATTAAGAAGAAACAAGCAAAGCCTGGTTTATTGACATTTAAAACCAGTTATGAATAAACATCCTGTTCAGCCAACCCTGCAGGCTCACTACATTTCTGAGATAGGATCCCAAATTTTATATAAAGAAGAGTTTCTTCTGGCATAATGTAGCAGAAACACCTGTGGCATCCATAATGTTTGAGGTAAACTAAGCATGTTTGTCTTGAGCACATTAAGGTAGGGTAATCTGTGACTGCATATAAGAATTCTTTAGCATTGTAATAGTGCTAAGAATTTTGTATATACACCTAACCATGAATATATAAAAAAATACCTAGCCACAAAGAGGCAAATGGAGATTTGTGTAAGTGCAAAACTGTGACTCTTATGCAAATCAGTGTTTTGCACCTGGACTCTCACCAGAAAAAAAAAAAAACAAAAAAAACCAACAAAAACAAAAACAAACCAAACCAAAACACTCTATAAGTTGTAGCAAGAGCCTCTGACTGAACAATTATTATGGCAAAAATAAGCACACCATAGGAAAGCGATTTGGAGGTCAGTGTACTTCTATCCTACCACAGAAACCACAGATTTTATATTAGATATTATTTATTTTGGTATTTTACCACTTCAGGAGTAATAAAATTAAATACCGACCATAACAGAACAGGATCCATTTCAAATTAATCAATAATGTAATAGTTTCGATTTATTTCTTAACCCCCAGCACAATATAAGCATGTCTACTTTGTTACCTAGAATTCCTGACAATATTTAATTACAGGATGTACACACATGACATAACCATTTAAAAAGTCATTGAAGGCAAAATTCAAATCCAAGAAAATCTTGTACTCTGCTCTTTATGTACTGTTTTAAATCTAGCCACAATTTGGATGCAGATAAATTCAACTTGAAATAAAATAACAGGATGTATTCCAAAGTGCCTTGAATTTTTGTTTTGGTTTGCTAGGTAGTATTGTCTCTGAATTGCTTCACAAGTGGAGAAACTCACAAATTTTGAATCCATATTTCTGTGGCTTTGCAGAGTTCATAATGATGGATAATACCAAAAAGTGCCATTAAGATGAAGAAGTTTCTATTAGATAGACTGAACTCAGTAGCATAGATTATTTTTATAGCTTCCTAGAAATTCATGGAATATTTGAAAATATGCCTGCTAAAGTAAATCAGCCTGATTAAAAATACAGCAAGAGGGAGGCAAAGCCAGTGAGAAAGGAGTGCATTATTTGGATGCTGGACCTTTCTCTAGATACTCTCAGGTGAAATGCCTGTAGGCTTAAGTCTGATCTTGTTGGAGGAAGCTCAGAGGAGAGAAAAGAACTGAGGTTAAGACCTCTCAGATAATATCTTTTAAAATATGGCTTATTAGTTGAGGAATTTTACATACCACTCTGTATGTGAAACTCAGTTTTATTTCTACAGACTTATATAAATATTGCAGTAATCCCTCTTTCCCATGATCAGCAGATACTAGCTTCAGTTATACCTGTAAAATTGTCCCCAGAGATCAATTCTTGCCTTTGTTTTATAATGCTTTTGCAAATATAGTACGACAGAGTTTTATGCTCTCTTATTTCCATCCCTTCATGGTAAAATAGGTATTCCATATAACCTCAAAGCAGAAATGAGCAATACTGATAAATCATAGATTTTGTAATAACTTTTGACTGTTATATGCTGTAGGCAAGAGTGAATATGGTTTTTCCTTGTTAAGGCCATTTGAAGTTAGCCTTAGTGTTTACTATTTATTTTATTGTCAGGGCTAATACATATTATATACTACACATTAACTATGGACTAGACCTTAGGACTCATCTTGTATTTGTCTTCACCCTTACTATAGGCAAAGAAGGAAGAATAAAGCTAGAGGACACAATGATGCAGAGAAATAATGACAAAGGTGTTCCTTAAGATCCCTTCCAACACAATTTGTTCTATAATTCTAATGCAGGGTAAATTTATATTAAATATTAGGGTGAAATTACCTTCTGTGATTGTGGTCGGACACTGGAACAGGTTGCCAAGAGAAGTTGTGGATGTGCCATCCCTGGAAAAGTTCAAGGTGAGGCTGGATGCAACTTTGAGCAACCTGGTCTGGTGGAACGTGTCCCTGCCCAATTCAGGGCACTGGAATTAAGGGTTCTTTAAGGTCTCTTTCAATCCAAATTATTCTTTGATTCTATGAAATAGAGAGTCATGAAAGCATCTTCATTCTAGTCTTTACTTCACAGTCACGGAACAGCAAGGAAAGAAACAATATTAAAAGCCAAACCAACCAACAACAACCATAAAAACAACAACAAAATACCAAAGCAAAAAGTAAAACTCACAAAACAAAACAAGAATAACACATAATATTGCATGATGACCTTGATCCATAGGGCTGAATAAGCTCTCTGAAAAAAGTGGAGGGTCTTTTAAATGTTCCAAAACAGATAATAAAGCTGTAGCAATTTAAAATGCTAATTAAAAAAAGGTATATAGTATATATTACATGCTATTGGTCTTTAGAATAAAAATTCACTAAATTCAGTTTCATTATTATATGTTGCTTCTAGCAGCTATTGGATGTTTTTTTAAAGAATAACAAACATGCTTACACTCTAAGTCATATTAGAATTCAATGGCAGGTAATGTCTAAATACAACAAAGGTTAGTGTTGACTATTTGACTTCCAGATAGCAGATCCTCAAACACATTAAATTAAGAGGAATTAAGATAGTATACATATATAAAACTTTAACAAAAAATGACAATTTAAAGCAGCCTGTAAAATAGACACATATTTAACTGTATAAATAAATTTTATTAAAAATTTTATAAGTGAAAGGATATTAATTTGGGCAAATCCAAGAAGACAGAAAGTTTGAGATATAAGGAGAATAAGAGGGAGGTTGTGCTGAAATATGCTAAAAAATCATTAATTTTAACACAAGGAGTGTAATTTCGAAAGCAAAGTCAAACATGAATGAATTTGGAATCTGGCCTGTACCTTGAATTAAAACTTGCGGAGAAGATTTTTTTAATCTCTGTTTTACTTCCTTTAGCATTCAGTTATAGTTTAGATACAACTGCTGTTTTACCTATCTCAAAACGTAATTTCATAAAGTTTATGAATTTAGGCAAATTGTTAAATTTACATCATAATCAACTGCTTTGAACTTGCATGCTTCTATTAGCCACTGCTCTCCTCAATGCAGTCATTTAATTTCATTTTCTGTCACCTTCAAATATAATTAGCTATCTCTCTTTCATGTCTTGCCTTTTTTTAACCCTGAGTCTCCTTTTGCAATATGGTCTTGCAAATATATGTAACTAAACAGCTGTATTTCTTTATCTTAAATTTTCCATGTCTCAATCTCTGTTTCTTAGCTATTGGTATAATTTCACAGTCATCTACACAGCATCAGAGAAAGAAGCTTCTTACAGAAGCAAAAATGTAATTTAAACTTGATCTACAAGATATTTTGAAGCAGATGGGTTTTATTGTGTGTCTCCTTGGCCTGAATCTGAATGAATCACTGAGTCGTGCAATGACTGGGATGTTTGCAGTAATTGCTTCTTGATTTTCTTTTGACCATTTGAGTCTGAAAGCACTTTTGATTTCTTTATTATACATTGGAGGAAGGTCACTGATTTGATTTGTGATAGTGTTCAATTCTGCTGTTAATGTTTGTGTCAAACATAGAGCAAATGTTTGCTTTATTATGTCTACAAGACTACTTATAATTGACATTTAAATTGTAATCAGTGCATTTATCTCAAATTGAAGGTTCTCAAAAGGAAATAATGTTATCCAGGAAAAGAGAGAAGTATTTGTAAATTGTGATAGTCTTAATACTAATTTTAACAATTTTAGAAGGCAGAAGGACAAAGTACACTTTAGCCAAGTAATAACAGTGCAATATTTTGTTTGAAAATATTAATATACAGTGTTCAGAATTAATTTTGGATGAGGCATAGAATGTCTATACTTATTGCTTTTTGACAAAATACATAATCTGAGAACCATAAATTAGTATTTTTCTTTCCTGCCATGGGAGATAGAAGCCCTGGGACAAATCTGCCCAGATCATACTTGGCCACATAGTTCAGCTGAATGCCTCCACATGCAGTATTGCAGTCCCTGGGTGGGCAAGGATAGGTTAGATCCAAGTCTACACAGGGACCCTCAGCCAATTTTCAATCAGCCCTAAATGCAGATGTGTCATTGGCCAGAGAGTTGGGGTCTTAGCAGGGCTGAGACTTCAATGAATCACATGTGCAAGCTAGAGAAGTTTGAGCTCCCGTAAAAGGAGCTGAGGGAATAAACTGGAGGCTGTTTATCACAAGAACCATTGAGTGTGTGTCATCTCTAGCCGCTGACTCCATGTTACAGCCATGTAAAAACACAAGCTTGTTTTTGAGAGGCCCAATACATGTATATACCGAGTGATTTTTCCATCCCTGTTCTGTCAAAGACAAATCCTACCATAACAATTTCCTTCAAAGTCACTTCTACTTAGTGTTACAATAAAATGTCAATGAACGCTCTACTGCTTCCTAACATGACTCCTGGGTTTTTCCATGTTCAGTTTGGTGACAAACTACAATGCAAAGTTGACAATCTGTGTGGTTCCTACATGATACACACAAATCTTCACCCTACATTCCTTGGAACATTACAGCTCAAGCAAATAGAGCTAAAGGGGTCTGTAGACTTTCTCCTACTGCTTATTATTTTGCTTTATCTTGAACCATCTATGTCATCATCTTCTGACTCCAGCATGTCACTAGTGTGAAGCCCCACCCCTTAGGGAAAGGGTGATCCAAGATTCATACATGTTTGTAGTCAAAAGGAAGAACAAAAGGGTCCACTAAAGATTATGAAGTTTTATTAGTAAATTACACACTCACCATGAAAATTGGTATAAGTTAGTCCCTGACTGCCTATATAAGCACAGAGCTGTGAGATTTGGATAAAGCAATATAGGGAAAAGGAAAAGAGAGGGACAGATGAATTAAAGAGGAGGAGACAGGAAGAAAGGGAGAAAGATCATCACTCCTGAGTCCAGCATTGATCTAGCTGGAATGTCCAGGGTCCTGTGGTGCCCAAAACACATGGGTTTAAATGAGATAACTTTTTATAGAGAAAAGATTTTCCCCACCCTGGAGATGTTTCTCATTTTTTATGCAAATTAGTTCTCATGCACAACCTGTTCTTCTAGACCATTCTGGAAAAGGGTCTTTAGTAGTCTTGTTCACCTCGAGCGGTCCATGCCCACCTCTGAACTTCACTTCTGCCCTTGCACTGTGCTGTGCTTATCTCCAGGAGACAGAACAGGGATGTGTGTCCTAAAAAGTGCTGTCCTAGCTCCCTATGGCCTCTGCTCCAGCCACATTCTGTTCTTTCTCACAGTGTATTATTGTCAGCAACCCTTGGCTGTTACTACCAACAGTCCTTGGCTGGCTCCACAGCAACCTGGCCATCAGTGTTTGAGATGTACATATGAACATCTTTTATGTGAGAAGTGAGAAGGCTCATTTTCAGTGTGACCCTTGTAGCAACTGCCAATGACAGAAGTGAAGCTGGAGTTGGCACTCTGTAGATTCTCTCGTAAAATAAATAAAAAAGACAAATTCTTCTGTTTTTTTCTCTCTAATCCATTTCAAAGGCACTCTTCTCAATTCAAAAATAAAATTAAAAAAAAAAATCCCAATCTTCAGGAATCCTCAACTATGTTTCAGCTGGTATGGAAAGTAGGGAACAAACGGTCACATCAATTTTGCTAAGGTGAGGTTTGCTCATATCACTTTTCTCTTTGAGAAGAGTGATCTATTCCATAAATATGGATGTGCACGTGTACCTTTGTACATTGTGTTGCAGAAATCATGAACTCTGGACATCCTCAACTGCTTACCTGTATTAGCTTAGATGAAACAGGACATGTCTTGTAGTGGCCTATTTAGCCTGAATTGGATCAGCAAATGCTCATAAGAGTTTGAGAAGAAAACAGCCCTCTAGCTCAGTTGACAATTATGTTCTTTCTTGTGTAGTACACCTGTGCCCAGAGGCTGCAAGCCTTCATGCCTTGTTATGAAGTCATTTCTGTGTCACAGTAATTCAAAAGAATCTTTGATGAGAAGTCACATTTTTACTGCCACAAAGGTTAGACTCAGATACAGGAACATAGAGCAAAAAAGGAGAGATCTTTTGACAGAGCCCTTGCTCCTAAGATACAGAATTTGCTGTCTCAACACCTTTTTTTTAAAATAACTTTGATTTTCTTTCCCAAATCAATTCACAAACTGTTAAGCGAGCATATGACTCATGCACTTCACAACACAATCCTGGCATCTTTTCATGAATACAGTTACAATCATAATCTGTTGTCATATATATAATAGCAACATAGAAAAATACTAATGAAAGCACCCAAAAAATATTCAGAAATATGGATAAATGTAAAATCATGCATGCAGCTGTCCTGAATTAACCTTTGCCCTCAGCTACTTAGGAGGAAGATGATGGTGGATTCAGACTGCTACTGGCAGTCAGTTATTCTATGGTAAAAACCTTTGTATCTTTTCTCTGTACCCTTTCCTACAGGCAGCTCCATACAACACAAAATAGAGTTCTGTTCTTCCCTCCCTAGTCTTGGTTCTGCAGCATCATCCAGCTCCTTCCTGCTCCTTACATGACCCCCTAATGTTGGTCGTCCCTCCTACAGCATTTTACCTTTTCTGTCCCTCGCACAACCACATGACCCTTCCTCCTCACAGCACCAACTCTCCACCAGCTAACCCACTCTTTTATAACACATTGGACATAACTGTGACCTGTTAAGGGCAAGGCTGGTCCCACTCTTTGGTAATTAGCACAGCTGCAATTCTTTGGGGAGGATTGCCTCCAGCACTATCCCTATTCTCTTACAATCCCTCCTCCCACAGGAAGAGATTATTCCATTTGTGTTTGGTTGTCAGCTCATCCTCTTAGTATATATACCTTTTACTTTCTACTCCCTTTTAGAAAAGTTCCCAAACATGTACCTTTGATGATAAGAAACATATTACCTTATTCACTGTTGCAGACTTTCATGCTAGTTAATTGCGTTTTTTCTACTTTGGCAAAAACATTCTATCATGTCAGATGTTTCCTGTTTACAAAAATTCATAACATTTATGTGGGGAAAAAAGTTTATGATTCTTTATAATGAAACAGATTTCTGGTCCAAAACTTGTCCTGTTTCTAAATATGTAATAGCAATAATTTTATTAAGTAACCAGTGCACCACTTTTAGTTGAGTTAGGGATATTTATCCCAAATAGATTGATCCATGGACTGAAAAAAGCAACTGAAAGACTGAATTGCCACTATATGCAAAGTCTTGACTCTTTTTAAATATTTGTCACAGACCTTTAGGACCCATTTGAAGGAATTCTAAAATATGTGAGTAGTAGATGACTAGATGTGGTCATGCATCCCAGACAAGGATTAGAAAAATTAGGGAAAAAACCAAACAAATACCAAAGTAATATATTTGCTGGATATTCAACAATATGTTGTAGAATATTGCACAGAAGGCATCTTAAAAATAAACAATGAAAGAAAACTGAGAATTGTGTTTAGGCATGTCACATTATTTCACTCACTTGGGCAAAAAGGCTTATAACTAATTTAGTAGAAAAAATATTTTTTTCCTCACTTTAACAATTTAATATGTAACAGAAGGAGAAAAAAAACACTTTGAAAAAGAATGCTCAGATACTCATTTTTCAAAGCAAATAAAGGTTGGTGAAGAAGAAAGGTGAGAAATAGAATCAAACATAGTGTTAGCTATTGCTTAAGTAATCTAAAACAGATCTAAAATACTTGTTGCCATAACACCAAAGCAAAATGCACCCTAGAATGACCAGTCTAGAACTCTACAACAGAAACAAACTTTGCTTATGTGGAGGAAAGGCAGTAATGCTCTACCAATTTGGGAACCTTTAAATTAACTTGTTTTAAAGGCACAGGTGATGTAAAAATATAGACAAGTGATATGCAATAAGCAGACTGAGTAGCACTAGGGCTCTTGAACCTACACTGAGCCATTTATAAAAACATGCACTAACACAAGGAGTTATGGGGAGACTGACAAGCTTCATGAGTGGAACCTTGCTGTCAGTGAGTTTGTGGAGGCTGTCTCTTTTTAAAGCAAATTGCTATTGCATCCACTTAAATCACATACCTAAAACTATAACGAGAAAAATATGTGAGATTTATATAGTATTCTTTATTCACAGGTTTCAGACCTTTAGATGAACTAATTTGTCAACTGGAGATGGATTTTTCACCAGGAGATGAATGGAACATGACCTTTTCCAAGGATTTTGATGCAAAACAGGTGGCTTAGAGAAAATTTGCAAATATGGATAGGTATAATTTAGGAACTCTAGCCTCATGGTCGGTTTGTTTAGAGACATGATGAAAAGCATCCACTAAGTGTGAAAAACCCATTACAGAATTAGACAAAACAAAATTTAAACCCCTCTTCATGATTCGTGACTAGTGCCAACATTTCTGTCACCGTATTGCTGGGGGTAAAACACATGGTGGAAGCATGGGGCTCCTTTCTTCTTCTCTTGGTGAAAATGCTGCACTCACAATTTAGCTGTAAATGCAGTTTTGTTTTCCTGTCAGAATTGAAATGTATTTCCAGATCATCTGGTCTATCTTCTCTATGATCACTGGCAAAGGGAAAACTACTCAAAGCCAACAACAAAATTAGCCTTAATCACATGTTCTTTAATCCTAGCAAAGTAATTCCTCTACCATTGAACCACCTAATACATCTTGTTCCTGTTTCGTACAGCAAGAAAAGCAAATCAGGGGCTTTGTTGGCCAGGAATGTGTGTCAGTGTGTGGCACAGGATGAAATCTGCCCACACCTGCAGCCTGAGAACAGACCCATGGGTAGGAGAGGAATATTCTTTTACCAGACAAGCAGCAGTCACCCCTCAGCAGCAAATTAGTCTCTGAACAGCCAGGATAAGTGGTTGCTCTTGAGTTAGGAGAGGTCCTCAAAACACGCCTCTTAAACTAAAATTGGTAATTTAAATTTTGCATTCCAAGAAAACTGATAAAGTGCAAACCCAGTTAACAGTAAATCATTAGCCCCAAAGATATTACACCCTGTGTGTGTGTGTTTTCTTAGAACAGTGCACACTGAAGAAAATGACTGGTTTGCTTGTCACAAAGAGATAAGTGTGTCTGTTTGTCTGTCTGTCTGTCTGTGTGAAGGTTGTTTCCAGTCAGCTGTAGGAAGCTATTGAGTCTTATTCACAGCATTTTTGATCTCTGGATCAGAATGAATGCCTGCCGATGTCTTTTATCAAACACAAGAAACTCCTACTCATCACCCAGCCAGCTGCTGTTGTCATCAGCTCATTTGCTGCTTCCTCCCTTCAGGAGACTTCTTGGGAGCAGAGCACACACTTTGTCTGTAGAAGGAAAAATAGATTGAAAGAGGAAAAGATTAAGTAAGCATGAGGTTGGTTTTCTTGTTTGATTAATTAGAAAGAGTAAACTGCTGGAAATCATACTGTGTTTTATTGTGCATTGCTTCTGCCAAACACTTCTGCCACTGTTTCAGTATTGCTTCCACCATCTCCCTTGAGCCTGGCAACAGGCATGGCAGTAGGAAATGCCAACAGCTTCCATGGGGAAAGGGCAAGTGTTTATCCTAGCCTTACAGAGCCCTTTGGAAATAAATAATAATAAAAAATTAATTTTTTTAAAAAGCAACACTTGTTATCTCCAGGACTAAAGAGATCACCTAATTTATTTTATCATAAATTTTTAAGAAAAAAATTTTAGAAGGAATGAAAATATAATTAATAAAAGGTGATGTTTTCACTGAGGCAGGTAAATAGAAAATAACAAAAATAACCACCTTTACGTGATTATATTTGTCTCAATAAATTTCAGGAGGGTACTTCACTGAGAGCAGTTACAGCTAAAAACTAAACAAGTGAGACTGAACAGTCACGATACATTCTTCCTACTCACAGCACTCCTATATTAAATAAGCAGTTCATTTAAACATTTTGACAAGATGGTTTTCAATATATTGACTGATTACTGTGATAAAAATGTGATTATGTAAAGCATCTCTTTGTGACAAGCATACCAGTCATTTTCTTAAGTGTGCACTGTTCTAAGAAAACAAAAGCAAATTTTAGCACCACATGTATAAACATTCTTCATAGTTATGGAAGATTGATTATTTTCAAGAATCATAGTTTTAAATTGCTCTGTGAAGAAAATTACTAACAGGGGATATGCTGATGGAGCAGACTATGACTGGATAAATTCTTTGACAGCTTATGTCGGTTTTCTTCTTAGTAAAGGCAAGATCCTTGACACTGAACTCAAGATAATTAAAAGATACAACCCTGGTAGAAACCAGTCTGCTAAGCATTCATAAAGTCAATGGAGAAGCAAAGAGGACAGTTGTCATCATGTAAGACAAGTATCCAAGACAGTTTGGTTTAATTGGCTCCAAGAAAACTCTAATCCTTACTGTGGCCTACAGAGAAAAATCAGGTGATTAACTTAGAAAAGACCATAGACAATGTTTGGGTAGCTTCAATAGTTTGTAACTTTTAAGGAACACCAGGGAGAAAATATGTAGTTATTTGTACCTGAAAAAAAAATTATCTGTGTTATGGGTATATGGCTGAGAATGGTGTTGACAGAAGTTGAAGATATAACATACAGAAAAGATGTTTCATGTTGACCAATATATTCTAGAGGCACACTGAAGAGGAATGAAATTGGTTTGGGATAAGTTGTTCCAGCACCAAGAGGCATCAGTGGCTTAGGCTTAGGAGATGACTTAGGACATGGCACTGTCCAATGTTAAAAATCCACCTGTAAATTTCTGTATGCATGTATGAAAGCACAAACACAATCTTGGAGCAAAGAGGATAAGCCTGTTCCTTTAAACAGGGCAATTTAATCCTAGAAATCATTTGGGTTCATGCAATAGCATAAAGGGCAAATTTTTATCTCTCCCAATTTCCAGAGTCAATAAAGAAAATCATAAAATGATTAAGGCTGGGATGGACCTCCAAGATCATTGAATCCAACCTGTTTACAAACACCATCATATCAACTAAAGCACAGCTCAGTGCCACATCAAATTGATTCTTGAATACTTCTAGGCCAGTGCTTGGTAACCCTTTCAGTGAAGAAATTCTTCCTGGAATTCGTTCCACATAAAGTCTTCATGTGAATGTTTCTAAAGGTTTAAGGGTATACAGTCAAGTTAGAGTTCCTTTATGCTCTTGTTTTCTCTTCTTAAAATGTAACTATATTTAGTTACCAAATGCAGAGATGTGAAAAAAACCTTGCAAAAATAATGCAATAATCACACAAGAGCTTTAAAGAAAATGAGAATTTCCACTCTATAAAAACCGAGATGATCACTAATTATTTACGGTTCCTTTCGCAGAACTATCCAGCTGCTCATTTTGAAGGTTGTGGTGGACAGCACAGCTGCACTTTGCAATGCATGATATAAGAGGAAGGAATCTAGCTTGACTCAAATATTTAAATTTCCTTTTCAGCTTCGCCGGTGTGATTGGTGTTAGAGTTTGCTTTTTTCCCCTTGGCTAAATATCCCTATTTCCATCTGCACTTCAAAATCACAAACTACTTCGCAACAACTTCCTCCATGTCAAAATCTCCATTTTAACCAGCTGCAGAAATATCTGGTGCCTCAAAATAAAACTGTTTTGATGTTAAAAACACTGTTGAGTAGAACAGAACAAGGGATATTTCCAACGGTTTAGTAATTCAAAGGTCACTGGATGAGCATTAGAAAAGAATCAAGCCTGTCACAGCACAGTTATATCTTTTTCTTTTCAATAAGTTTTTTGCATTAGGAAATAACACAGCATGTGTTGACACAAGTCTTGACACATTAACCAGAAGGAGTTACAATCCTCTTTATGTCTTGTGTGACTTGACATAATATTTGAATAGTGAGACACAATACGCTGTCAGGAATTTTTCTGTCAGCCTGGGGTATGTTAGTTCTGTGTAATTGCACCAAAGCACTTCTGACCTTTTGAAATTGCCAGATTTATACCACTGTCTGCCACTTTATAATTCCTCACACATATAGATTTATACTTGTATGTAAACCTGTGATAGATGGTTAAATTACAGTCCCTACTATTAAAAAATCTAGAATTTCCAATGCAGGCAAAATCCCTGGTATTAACTGTGAGTTAACATTTGCAGGCTACCTGATGCCCACCAATCCACTGTCACCCTTACTCAGGTCCTCTCACCAGGACCAGAGGAGAAAATACAGTGAAAAAGCTTTTGGAAAAGATAAGGAAAGGGAGATTTCTCCCTAATTATTACCATAAGAAAACCAGACTTGAATTGGGAAATTCAATTCAATTCAATTCATTTTGAAACAGAGCACGATAGTTAGAAACATCCCTTGGAACACTCCTCCTGTCACTGGTTACCTGGGATAAGAACCAAACCCCCACCTGGCTACAACCTCTGTTCAGATTGTTGTGGAGGGTGATAAGGTCTCACCTGAGCCTCCTTTTCTCCAGGTTAAACAACCCAGATCCCTCAGCTGCTTCTCACAGGACTTGCAAAACAAAGGGATTTTTTTTTTTGTGCAGCATCACTTCTCAAGATCTGTCCTTAAGGGAAACCATTCTAAAATGAGGGGTTCAGCAGGCTGCAAATCTCAAGGTAGAAGGAAACACAGACTTATTTGTCCCAAAGCAGCACATCTATGCAGAAGGATATTTACAATCATAGAATGATTTGGGTTGGAAGGGACTTTAAAGATCATCTAGTTCCAAAATTTAAAATTCCTCAAGCCTATGGGAATAAAAACCAACCAAACAAAAAAATACAAAACAACAACAAAAAAAACCAAACCCCAACAAAACAGAGAAGGACAACTTTTTAGTTCTGTTCCTTTATTTTACACTGAGTTTTCATTGGATGGAACTCTTCAGCATGATCTAGAGCTCCCTTTGGTCAGTGCAGCAATTTGCAGTAAAGTTCCATTTCCTTGGAACTTTTCCACATTTCCATCCTTTCCTTGTTTCCCATACGTTTCCAGGAGCATGACAGACTCAGCAGTGCTTACACAGACTCCCAAAATATTTCCTGTGCTTTAAGTTGCTCATCCATTGTAGTAGCAGAAGTAGTATATATTGATTTAGTTCTGGGGCAGTGAACAAAAAGAAATCCATAGCAACTGGGTAGCTTCACAAATAAATAGCATATAAAAACAGGTTCAGAAGTTTACATCTGTGAATTTTTCCTAAATACCTTTTTAGATAAATTGTGTCTATTTACAGACATTATTGAAAGGTTTGCTTTCTTATGCTTTTAAAAAAAAAAAATTAACAGCTAGGATGCTTCCTCAATGACAAGGTTTCTGGTAAAGAAAACTAAAATTGGAAAAAATCCAAAACAAATATTATTTGCTTTTTGACCCAAACATAAAATGAAGGTTCTTCTATGAATGCAGTATTTTATAAAAGCATACACAAACAAAAGAGTAGGGTGTTCCAGGAGACTATTCATGTGGAATGCTAACAAGTAGCAGTAAACCTTAAAAAAAAGGAAGTATAAAAATAGCTTTAAAGATATTTTCAGATAAATGTTATGAGGTTAGAAGGATCATCTCATATACAAACCATCCATCTTCTGACACTTTTATCACAGAGTTTCTGATTTCTTGTTGCGGTTTTGTTACCTGATGTGTCAAATGAGTTTTGATTCTGACAAATGGAAAGATAATGCTAAATATATTCTTTCAAAGATCAATGTATTCTAACATCATAAACAACTTTTTTAGAGCTGCAAAGGATATTAATGAGAGCTACATGGAGAGATTAAAGGATCTTTTTTCTGTGGAGAGTTCTTTAGGTTTCTCTTCAATAACTGGAGGTGCCTTATTTTGCTGAGGGATCAGATCCACAGTAAGCCTAAACAGTCATGGTGCCACTATCTCCAGCAAAGATTAGCACATTTATTTATGCTGCTTGAGACTCTTGACAGTTACTGTTTATACATCAATTTCTAGGGACAGGATTTTATTTCCTTCCCATTCCACTGAAACACAACATTGTGATTATATAAAAGATGCTTAGAGTGTGGTCTCTTATGAAGAGGATCTTTTTTCCTGCTTTATTAATCTTTCTCAGGAATGTGTACCTGGAGAGAAGAAATGTTTTTCCTCAGCCACAGACATATAAGTCTTTGAAATTTAGTCTTTAGAGAAAACCCTTTTTGTATTGTACAGAGTCATACTGTGAGTAACAAAGTCCATAAATAAAAGAGTGCCACAGAGCTCACAGGTTATCTGTTTAACAACCACAACTTTGTTCTTCTCGCTAATTTAACACATTTCAGTATGCTAAGTTTCTGTGATTTAATCATTCTTAACAATAGATTAAAATGATTCCCACTGAGATTTGAAAAGCAAGAGCAAACAGAACACAGGCCTAAATCAATGTGTGCCCTGCAAGCGGGCTGAAAATTAGAAAATATTCGATCCTTTATTTTTTTTTTTTTTTGGCATGAAAATTAAATTAAAAGTGGTAGGAAGTCTCTAAATTCTATATGTTTCCTGGAATATATTTGCAAAATTAAGGTCTATTGACAGCAATGAAAATTTAGGCATTAAGTTAGATTAAATTATCCCTTATGGGAATTTCAAAATGAAAGAAAAATAAGTCCTTGGATTTATTTTTACTGAAGATGGGGTTCTTAATTAGTTTTACTCAATGTTTTAGCTTTACTATGTGCTTCAGTTATGTGATTATTAAGTTAATTTATCAATTAAATTAAATAATTGTAGAAAAAATCTGAATTCATTGTAAAACCCCTCATCAGCTTGTAAAATCTAATTTGAAAATATGTTTTTACTTCTAACTAAAACATACAGAAGGTGCTAAGAATTTATTTAATCATTTTACTAAAGGAACTCTTTTAATAGTTCTAAACACTTTGTTGATACTATCCCCAAAAAATAGTTTTCCATGAAAGAGGTTAGGGACAAGAACACCTGTGGGAGGGCTGTGATCCCTTACAGCTGACAGATGAAAAAACGAAATTCTAAAACAGCACAGGAGCAATTGCCAATCATTCAGCAGGTTGAGACAAGCAGAACTAAAAGCTCTGTAAGGCAGAAGGGAAGTTTGTCAGTTCTCCTGCTTCCTCCATGAGATTTATTTAGCAGACCCCTGTTCGGCACTTGGTTCCTGGAGAAGCATTTATTCCTGGAGGGTGACTGCAGCCTCTCTTCAGTCCTTGGATCCTGTATCAAAGACATGAATGAGGGGCTGCTGCTTTGGGCAAAAGAAAAGCTACAGAATAATAAACATCAGACAAGTATTTGGTCAAAGGATGGCCCTTCCTCCTGATGTTGCTGCTCCTGACATGAGGATGGGGAGGTTCTGCAGCCCAACACATGGAATTAAGTGAATTGAATAAGTACCAGCTTTGAAGTTTTGGAGGTGTGAAATAGGCTGGAACTCAGTGCAAATTATTCTAACATATCTAAAAATGCTTTTTAAATACCAAAGAAAAAAAATGTAATTTAAAAAATTAAACTTACTTTAATACATATAGGTAATTTAACCTTATCTTTTCAAACCAAATTGTTCCATTTATAGATCCAGGGATATGAATTGGAGAGGGAGGGAAAACAGCAGGCCAGTAACTGTGGGGATGGTTCATTTCTGCTGACACTATGGCTAGTAAAGCATCAATTGTGAAAAATCGAACCTGACACTATTGATGAAACTGGAAATATGACAAAAAAATTCCAATATCTCTTTCATTTATTTCATGTATTCATGAACTTTAGAGGGCAGAGGGGGACAATTATAACCACATCATCTGCCTGTTTCTATTAAGTAAGTCATACAACTTTCTTGATTTAACTTCTGCAGGTGAACTGAAATAGAAATTGTTCTAATATTTTAAATGTGAATTATTACTAAATGAAATATGTCTATCTACAACTTCCATATGGCATTATTAATTGTAAAGTTTCCTGCAATATTTGAGAATCCTCTTAATAATTTTTGTTATATAATTTCCTATTAACTGTAATCAAATCCCACTTAGTGAGTGGGGGAATCAGTGCTGAGTTTGTGAATTCTGTTTTTTGCTATGGAATCTTTACGTATAGACAAATTTCACCTCACTATTGAGCTTTTCTACTTCACTCTACAAATTTTGCACCTCAGTTTTGAGAGGAAATTCTGAGATGAAATGCCACAGAATTAAAAATAACAAATTAGGAAAACATTTAAAAATGGAAGCAAACTAACAAAGCAGAAACTAAAAATAATCTATCTGTGCAAACTGTCAAATTAACAAATGACCCACTAGTCTAATGTGCCAGGTGATCTCATCACTCAGTCACCTTTAAGAAGTAATTTTTTAAATATTGAATTCTCACTCTGGAGATGTCCCATTCCCTGTTCCCACAACCTCCTTGACAGAACCATGCGCCTGAATGTCACAAAATTGTTTCGTTGTTTAGATGACACCAGGGAAAAGCCACCTAGGATCTGTCCAGAAACTAGAGCTAATGGTTGGCCAGATTGATCCCAAATTCTGGAACAATCCAGAGAACCAGGAACAACATGAGGGGATGTGCAGGGTTGACCCAGGCAAGAATAGCAGCAGCAACACCCAAGAGGACTTGGTTTGTTCTGTAAGCTTTTGTGGGACACAGGACCCCTAAAGAGCCCCATGGGAATGTCAAAGTTCTGTTGGATCCCAGAATAGTCAAACAGTGGGAAAGAGGAGAAAACCAAGAAATGTCGTCCTTGTGAGAGGCTATATGTGTGGGTGAAGGTTTGGCTTTTTGTTAGGAATTGCTGCACCTGCAACATCAGTGAAACTTTTAACTGCTCTGTGACCCTGCCATAACTCCATTGCCCTTGGCTGGTTTTGATAGAGGGAATTAAAGTTTGGGTGCATCAGACACTTAAAGCTATGTCCAGGACTTGTATTTTCCTCCCTGCAAAACCCCCAAACATGAGCAAGAAGAGGTACAGCTGTACTATATAAATTAGAAAGGAATGAGTAGCGTTACACCACACACAAAGGACATAAATGGACAGGGACACCAATGCCTGTACCAAGGACAGAGAATTGGTGGGACATCCCGTCACAAAGCAAGGAAAGCTTGACAGCACAACAGTCTACTCTTCTGAACATCAAGCTGTGAAGCACTAGAAGTACAACAGACACCATTTCCTTTGCTAAATTCATGTTTTGAGCTCCCTGAATCCTTCCCAGTCCTTTAATAAATCTTTTCCAATTTATCAATGCAATTTTTGAACTCTGGATTTCAGAACAGAAGCAGCATCCACCTAAGGAGAAATAGTACAATTAAATTCTACTCAATATTCTCATGTTTTTGTCTCACATTCACCTTTTTAATGTGTAATTGTATTGAGTGTTCATGCTTGGTATGACTTCTTGGACCTTTTTAAAATCATTTTCTCTTCAAGACACTTGTAGCTGCAAAATGTGGCTTCTATTCACACTTCACTACACCAAAATGTAACTTGGCTGAGTTGCAAATTGTATATTTATACTACACTTACTAAACCACCTACATATCCCTGCTGAATTTTACCTTGGGTTTTTTTTTTTCTGACATTAATTTCTGTTTGTGTGCATTTGCTATAGATTCAATCAATAACAGTTTTGTTTTCCTCCAAGTCATTGATAAAAATATTAAATAGCAAAAGGTCAGAAACTGTTTCTTAAAGACCTCACAAACATCAGTAAGAAAGACAGTGTTTAATCAGTATGAACTCTTCTATTGATTTTATATCACCTGGCTTCTTAATCAAAATATCATCCTGTAGCAAACCAAAACAGTTTACAGAAAAGGAAGTGGTAAATTGTACCATTGCTGCTATCAATGACACTTTCATTTAAAAGAAAAATTAATATCCGTGTAGAACTCATGAACCCAGGCTGCCTGGTACTGTTAACCATGTTGCATTATTTTGATAGTTACAAATATTCTTACAATATTATTGTAAAAATGCCAAGCGACATGGCTGCTGAGCATTCAGGAGTTCACATACAAGCCTTAGCATGGCAATGATGTTAATCATCATTAGCACTTTCAGGCAAACAAAAGAAGACATCAGTCTGTCATCTGATAGTCACCTCAGGAGTATTACACCTTCCCAAAAATTACCCTATAAATATATAAAAATTCCTGAAGAGAGTGTGAAGAGGATGGAACCAGGCTTTATCTAGGGCTTCTCAGTGTCAGGACAAGAGGCAATGGGCACAAAATTAAACAGATGTTCCCTCTAAACATCAGGAAAATTTACTCTGCAGATGACTGACCACAGGCATAACTTGTTCAAAGTTGTGAAGTCTCTCTCCTTAGAGATACCAAAGAATTTTCTGGAAACTCTGTGGCTGGGCTACTCCTTCTTGGTGGCCCTGCTTGAGCAATAGGGTTGGACCTCCAGATGTCCCTTTCAATCTCAAACATTCTGTAATTTTGTGATATACGTTAAAGGAGACAGAGCTTTTCATCTCTTTCAGGGATCAGTGATATCTCTTGCATCCTGGGAAAATGCCATCACTTCAAGAATTACACATTGTTTAAAATTTGGATCACGATGATATAAATTGACACAAAATGAAATATTCTTTGGTACAATTTATCCAGCTAAACCAGAAGCGCCTCAGAGAGTGCATTGAATTTCCTAGCGGAGGGGAATGATATCTTGTACTACAGCAACCTTTGCACTGTCAGATTTCTTTTTTCCCAGATGCCTCTAGGTATATTCTGTTCCCTCTGGTAGAGTCAATTCTCATCTAACGAAGTTTCTACCCGGTAAACAAACATATTTAATCTATTGCATTTCAAACAAAATAACTTATTTTTGTAAGATTGTTCACATTTTTTTATGCCAGTGGTGTCTTCCATTGCTCAGCACAACTTATAGTTGGTGGGCAATTGATCAAATTGGAAGCATTTAAGAAACAACCTTAAAAATTATGAAGTTAGAAGTACAAATTATGAAAAGGAATAGGCTATAGATCTTAATTCATAAATATGTCTATGATAAGGGACGTATAAGGTTTTAAGAGAAGCAAAGGAAGAGGAATGAGAAAAAATATGCTGGGAAAGAATAAGAACTGTGTCACAGTAATTTTGAAAGGTAGATAATGTGACACCATTGAGCCTATCATCTTTTGAATGACTGCATGATAACAGCACAGTCTAATGCTAATGTCTGTATGTGTAAATCAAGATGAAAATTAATTTCTGTATGAATTAGAACTGCTGAAATTAGCAACCACAGTATAGAAAATGTCAAGAAAATGGAAATTACAAGATTATGGACCTCAATATGTTCATTTTTTAAATTTGAAATGTGCTCATCTGTATCTGATAAAATAATTTTGCTTGAGCAAAACTAAAAAAACCAAACCTACTACATGTTATACTTAATATGTATATATACTAATTTCTTCATATGGGGAATGATGAAGGAAATAATGACTGTCATTTTTTTAAATTATATTCCTAAAAAGTGAAAATACATTTTAGTACTTCTTATATGTTACTGAGACAAAAATCAGCTCAGTTCATGAAGGTGAGGAAACTTCACAAGCAAGTGTAATCTAAAGCTGTGAATTGCCATTAAGTGAGTTCCAAGATTAATTTCTGCATTTTTTCAGGGAAGGAGGGAGAGCAGCGTGCAAGCTGCTCTCTGACACATCCCTTGAGGAATTAACTGAAGTAATATGATGTTGGCTGTTCATTTTCTTTTCTTTCAGGTAGAAACATATTCCTCATAGATATGCTGTATAGTTCACAGGACTAGTTATCTCACTAGTGAAGTAAGGAGCATCATCTCTGGAAGTTCTAGTCCAGTGTTCACCTTGGTGAGATTGGAAAGCTATCTGCTATAGCAGGAGAGTCCCATAATTACAAAATTATTTAGGTTTGAAAAGAACACTGAGATCATTTGGTCCAACCTTTTGTCAACCAGACCATGGCACTGAGTGCCACATCCAATTGTTTCTTGAATACCTCCAGGGATGGTGACTTCACCACTGTCAGAGTCCAGGACATCGTTCTGGCTGCCCTGGCAGTCTCGAGACCCTGGCAGGGAGCTCAGAGACCCTGGCATGAAGTCAAAAACAGCTGTGGCTTCCATTTAATCCATGGAAAAAGCTGCCAACTTTGTCTGAGGAATTACACGCCACAAGGGTTTGAGTAGTGAGATAGTTGAATTAACACAGGGTGAAAAAATATAATTTTGGGGATTTTAGAATGTGGTTAGATGGAACAAGATGGAGGGATTTGAGCGTGTCCTGACCTTCTTCTCCTTCTTCTTGTCCTTCATGTCTTGCTGTGATGGTGACACTTTTCTACTGGTTTAAGGCAGAGACACACTGTCTAACATAAGTGATAAATATTGGCACATTATTGTAAACATAGTACATGTAGTTTTGAGTATAAAATGTAAACGCCACCCGAGACTGGGGACAGAATGTCATGGCTGACTTGCTAAACAGAGTTCAGCAGGTCAGAGAAAGAATGTTATAGATAAGGAAAAATTAACAACCTTGAGAAGCTGATCCTACGCAATTCAGACTCCTTCTTTGGCTGCACGGGCTGGGAAACAAGGACTCAAGGACTTTTACAGTCTTGGGATCACCTTAACACCCTGGACCCTGAGATACCACCTCACTCAACAGTCCATTCCAATGCTTAACAACCCTTTCTGGGAGGAAAGGATTTCTGATACTTAACCTGAACCTTCTCTGGCACAGATTGAAGCCTATTACTTGTTACCTTGGAGCAGAGCCTGAACCCCACCTGGATACACCAGAGTGATAAGGTCTTCCCTGAGCCTCCTTTTTTCCAAGCTAAAGAACCTCAGCTTCCTCAGCTGCTCCTCATAGGACTTACCTTCCAGATCCTCCCAGGTCTATTGCCATTTTCTGGAGGAGAGAGACCAGAAATGGTGTAAAACAAGTTTGCAAACCATTCTGTTTGCAAAGCTAAATACTGTGAGATGCTTAAGCTGCGATACTCATATCTAAAGGACTGCTTGTCAATCACATTTCACGTCTTAAGCTTTGTTTTCATTTCAGCATTGAAATTCTAAAATGGTGTTTAGGATGAGCACTAGCATTCAGCAGCTGCAAGTTGTTAACATATGATCTCTTCCTGCTGTAAAAGCAGCAATCCTACAGAAATGCTTACAAAATTCATAGACCAAATCATTTAAACAAAACATTCAATACATTCTCCAAACATTAGGGGGGAAATAAATTCAAGAAAGGATAAGATTACTTCTATAAATATTTTATTGCTAAAAATATTCCTCAAAGCACATTTGTGAATTGCTCACACATAGTTTTTTGAAAATATCCATCGCTAGAGGCAATAGTTAATTTTGATCAAGTATCTTTTCAGTTATCCAGCAGGAGAATATGGAAAAAAAAATTGTGCCAGACTTTTCTGAGAAGTGCAGATTGAAAAGAAGAAATTGTGCAATGGGCACAACTTGCAAAGCAAGAAATTCTGATAAAGCATAGGAATTTTTACACAGAGAGTTGTTCAACACTGAACCTTGAGTAAGCTGTGACACTGGCTGGTAATGTCAGTAGGAAATACCCAGCTAAGTTACCTAGGTACAATGAAATGACAGAAAAGATTGAAGAAATGTTACTGCAAGGAAAATGGCAAGGAAAGAGAAGATACTCTGAATGATGGGGTTGTAGAAGGGGGTATCATCAAAGAAAGACAAAATAAAAGCAAAAATCAAACAAAAAGATTACAGATTAGAAGGAAATTTTAGACTACTGCAATCAAATAAAAGACATAACAAATAAGGTAATTAATGGCACGGTTAACCAGTTCAGATAAGAAATGGATTTAATCAAAACAACTACAGTGATTTTCTAAAGATGAGATCTCAGAACAAATGGGATGTGTCCTGGTGACCACTGAAATGACAGGCATATTGGCTGTGTCTTTGGGATGGAACAGAGAAGTCTGCAATGCACAAATCTTGTTTGCTCTGATGAGGATCTTGCTGCAGCTACACAATTGCTTGCAGTTTGTTCTTACATAAAGCCGATGTTATACACTACTCTGTTTACTTTCAATTTCACTTAACATTAGGCAAACAATAAAAATATCAATTATATATCTAATTGAAATGGTATTATCAAGCTGAAAGAAAAGCTGAAGTATGAAGATTTTCCCTAACTCTTATATATGTGCAATATATGTTAATAAACACATCTGCCTGCTTTAAAGAAAGAATTCCAAGACTCCATTTGCAAGTCCTTTTCAATAAAACTGTCTGTAAGCTCAAAGACTTGCCCTTCTGCCGTCAATGGAGTTCTTGAAATTTTCTTTCAACAAGTAAAAGCCAAGTCCCTGTTCTGCAAAATGAGCTCTCTGTAAAGTTATTTCAAAAGATCCTTACATTTGGGCAAATGTGGAGTGCTGCAGAATTTGCATCAGTTATTGTGCAGACTCAGGCATGTTAGAAAATTACACTGCCACTTTTCTTGTTATGTCCTAAGTGATTTACTGTCAATACTACTCAGAAATAACCAGGAATAGTTCTCACACTGTAATTTAACTGTAAACAAAGCTAACTGAATATTTACATAGTTGATTTATTTTGTTACCGCATATTTTTTTAGCTGAGATACCATTCCACTGCGTTAATACCTACTTCAGCATAAAATATTGTTGGATTTTCTAATTTTTCTCTTTTTTTGCCTTTTTTTTTTGTTTTAATGAATTCCATATGCCATGGTTCTGACTAATTTTCATTTCTCTGGTGACTAAACAAGCAGACCTGTGGAAAACAGCTCAAGTATTCTGAGAATTTCTTGAAACAAATTTGCTATTAGAAGATTATGCTGATTCACAAGAATTTCATTCTGTTTGCATTCTCCAATATCTTTCATATTTCTTTAATTTTCTATAAAGAGGTGATTGGAATTGAAATAGAGCTGATTCACGGTTCATTTCCCGTATCACAAAGTACCTACAGTAGCTGCTGAAAGCTTCAGCAATGCAAAGGAGTTCATAGGGTAGTCCTTACATTTGTAAGCAATTACTGCCTATTGTATGATGATCTTTTTTCCCCACTTTACTTCTTGTGTTTTACTGATTCACAAAGCAACGTTCACCAACATTCAGCATTGTTCCTCTGTGCAGATCTTGACCTTACTCTAAACCTAAATTGACAGCTACTCAACTTCTGCAGTCACACTAGGCCCAGAACTGTTTTGCTGTTCTGTTCCTACATGAAAACAGTTTTTTAATGAATCACTCATCGTTTCTAAGCTGAATCTGTCTCCTGGATGAAAAACACCCCCGTGGCAGCCGCTCTCTTCACAGGGACACAGACACAACTTTCCCAAGCATTGTCCTGGGGAAGGCTGTGATAAGATCAGAGAAAAGAATGATAAACAATTGTTATCTTCACTTGCTGCACCTGTTGTTGTGAACATGTGAAATGTGTTATGGAGATCTGTTAAACAAAGGGTGATTTCTTAGTTGGCCAGTGGTGATGGTATTTTAGAATAAAGGACCAATTAGGAAAAACTGCATTGGACTGTCTGTAAGGGTGATGAGTTTCTTAATAAGTGTAGTGTAATAAAGCGATTGATCAGCCTTGTGGAATAATGGAGACAATGCTAGTTATTACCATGTCGGGGATGACACACACCTCTTTTTTTTTCAGCTGCCCCTGGAGCTCATTGTAGAAGCATCCCTTCTCCTTCTGAAGTGCCTCCCTCTGTGAAGCTTCTTTCTCCTACACAGATGACTATGTCCTTTTCTAGCACGAAATGTAGTCCTACTTAAACACCCAGGCAGAGAAATTTCATGACACAATGTATTCCTTAGATCCATGGTTCATGCTAGAAGTGCAGTAAAAATTGGTTTTAATCTTTAGTATTAGCATAATGCAAAAAAAGTTATCTTGACCCAGCACTATTTTGTATAATATTGTTTCTCTTTTTAATGTAAATTCTAGGATAAAGGTTGTGAGAATGAACAGTAGTCAGGCTTCTGCATTTAACTTTAACTTGAGCTAGGACTTTCATACACATCTTGTGCTCCATGATTTAAATGTTTCTCATTTCCTCTTCTCTTGCCTGCCAAAAACAAGGGGACAAGAAATACATTGCATGTATGGTGCACTCCAAGCTAAGTCTACACAATCTCATTTTTGTCATATAATGTAGAGGGAAAACGTGGCAATTGCTGAAGAGATTTTTTTTTGTATTTTTCCTTACCTTGTGAAATCACAGGCCTTTGAAAAAGAGGAAAGAAGGACACTTGTATATGAGCCCAGAGAGTCTTTATTTCCCCAGGTGGGGCAAGAACAAAGGTGCTCTCTGAGTGGGTGCAGGAACAAATGTTGAAGAAATCAAAGATTACAGCAACTTAAATAAGGGGTGGGTGGACAGGGGTGCAAACCTGTCTTGCCCAATCGGGATAAACCAGAGAGGGATGACATCAATTATAACAACCTATGATATAACATAACTGAGTGGGCACGAGGTCAGGGGACAAATAGACAAGCTAAACTGGGGTGATTGATACAGAACTTTCTCGAAGAAACTGGGGGCAGTTACAGGATTGACAGCCAAAAGGGTATAAACAAATTCAGATTGATGGAACCAAATAGGGAGAAAACAGGGAGAGGTGAGAAGATTGACAGATAACTGGGGAGCCAAGTGGGGGGAAGTTTTGGGGTAAACAACTTGGATCAAACCAACTGTGAGGGGACAAGTGGGGGACTACAAAGGATGACTAACATTAATAAAAACAACTGGCTAAATAAAACCACACTGCAACACCTTAGCAGACACCTGTCTTTCAAACTGAGACATACAGAAAATTTGTATGCAAGTTAAAGTTATTATGCTATAATGTCAAATTTATTTAAAAAGTTTTCTTCCTTTTTAGTCCCAAATTCATCAAATACATACTCTTTTGAAGAGTACATTTCTTTTTATTCTGACAGCTCATCTGTGGATTTAAAATAATACAGAACTAAAGCTTTCTTGCAGTTCAGAAATTCTCTCATCTCTGTTTGAAATTATGTAACTGCCTCAATCAAAAAAAACCTCTGGAAAATATGTGCCAAGAGATTTGTGTGTTTGCAGTTCTGGTGAATAGATCAAATGTGCCACTCTCTGTATGTTTTCAAAATCTTCTTTCCTACAAAAGAAGTCACAGCATTCATAGTTCCTTTTTTACTGTGAACTAAAAAATAGCACCTCTGTTGCAGTATGTTATAGTACAAGCTGGCTTGTACTGGACAATTGATTTGGCTAAGAAACCCAGCTGGTTCCATAAATCAGCCCCTGGGTTGACAGACAGGAACCTCAGCAAATCACATTCCATCCTAAGTTGCAGACATCCCACGTGTCCGGGATCTGTGAGGTGTCAAAGATCAGATCAATGAGTGATCCACGTCTCTTTTACAAAGAAGGGATCAACCAATAAATGCTCTCTGTTGCCGGATGAAAATCGGGCGGTGGTTGTCACTGTCTCCAACCTACCCCCGCCACGTTATACGCCTCTCCTAATATAACCAACAGTCCCTATACACTGAAAAACACAAACTAGTTTGAATCATGCCAATTCACTGCTTCTTTATCACATGCCGCTTGTTTTCCTTTTTTTTGTCCTCATCTACATTCACCTTAATGCTTCTAAATCATCATTGATTGGTGCTGCGAGGACTAGAAAAAGCTATGAAATTAAATTAACATTCACCTGATAAGAGATAAAATTAAAATTGTTATTTACCCACTATGGGGTTTTGCTGAAGGCAGTTCCTGCTTTTTCAGAAAATCAGTCTACTGTTAAAGCAGTAATCCAGGAGGAACTTCTGATCCAAAGATATTATTCAATATGCTTTAGGTCATGCTGCAAACTCCTTTATTATTCATGGCAACTGCCTTGCTTGCTTTAGGTTTGATTTGTGGCTGTGCTTGAAGCCCAGAAAAAGCATTCAAGAGTGGAGTGTAGAGGAGACAGTGTGTGAAGGCATCAGAGAGGAGAAGAGAAGCTGCAGCTGATACAAGGCATACTCAAGAAGTAGAAATACGCTTTCAGCAGAGTCATTCAATGGAAGTGGCACCAGAGTGTGAACAAAGGCAGCCAAGAGAGTCTCCAAGAAGGAGAGCCAAACCATCAGGCGTCTTGTTTCAGCAAAGGGAGGAGGAGAGGGAAACCCAAAAATTCAGAAATTATAATGATGACACGGCCTCAGAATGCCTGTTGGATTTCTCTTAAGCCTGCTGAGCTTTCTATACAGAAACCTCACTTACCTAAGTCCATCAAATCTTGTTCTCAGCTCAGTTAACTTGTGCCTACATTAGAGCATGCCAGCAGGTCTTTGGGATAATAAACCTGCTATATATTTAAACAGCAATCAGCAAAATAAAGTGCCAACCCTCTCCAGTGTTGTTAGTGATTATATCCCTGTTCATCTTTTTAAGCACAACCCTATAAACCCCTGTATTGAAAAGTGTACCTGGATGTGACACATTGTCACTGTTTTAAATGTCAAGACTTCTGTATTTCTTTACTAACAAGAGGGATTGCAAGTTCCTCAATGTGTTTCAAATCTCCATTGTAGCAGCTACTAAGGTTTTATTATTTATGTTCCTGTTCATACTCTGTACAGTGCATTGATGATTCTGTTACTGTTTCTTTTCTTCCATTGCAGTACAGAAGATATTTAATGATCCAATGAAAAAAAACACTCAAGAATTATAGAGAATAATTATCTCACTGAAGAACAGTATGAATTCCCTAATAAGTCCTTCCTCCCCCATCTCACTCATCTCCCTGAAAAATATAATAAAATCTTTTATTCAGTTAGGCAGAGTAAAGCAAAATGGAAAAGCTTTGTTGAAAGCATCTAGATAACGTCTATTATTCTATGAGAATAAGGTTTGTGAAATAGGCACCAGATATATACACCCAAAGTACTCATCTTAACAGAAAGTAGGTCATGGCTAACATAAAAGTGAATGCTTCAAAATAATCATTTTAAGAGGGTGTGACAGCATAAGAAATTAAAATATATAAATTCTAAGCAGTTATAAAAATCCACTTGTAACCAAATGTGTTTCAATAAGCTGCCTGTACCTAATATTTTATTTAAAGGTTAACATTCTCAATATCTACCATAATTTATTTCTCCAAGAATAAAACAGAGCTGCATATATAACAGTTGTGGGGAGATTTGTTTATCTGTTCTGTCAATAGATAGACTAAGTTTGCAGCCTTTTCTTGGGTGTAGACAGGAGGGGAGCTTTTCCTATGTCTATTTTCAAAATCTTGTCTAAATCTATGTTCTTTTACAAAGCATTACTGAATAAATATGATCAAGCACATTTTCAGGACTATTTTTTTAAAGAGGAAGGTTGGTAATTTAAAGTTGGAAGGCACTATATCACTGAATCAACTGAGGAAAGAACCAAATCAACATCCTACAAAAATGTGTCAGTTGAGTCTCTCTGATGTTCAATCCTGTATTTTTGCTATTTTCAGGTTACAACTGCACCAGTGAGACAGCCAGGAGAGCAATTGTTTTAAGGGGTGCATCAGGCACAGCTTCACCTGCTGGGCGAGGGAGGGGATTTGTCCCATTCTGCTCTGCACTGGGGCGGCCTCACCTCAAGTCCTGGGGGCAATTTTGGGTACCATAATGAGAGATATAAAGCTGTTAGAGGAGGGACACGGGGTGAAAAGTGTAGTGGGAAGACACACAAAGAACAGCTGGGGGAGCTGGAGTTGTTCAGCCTGGAGGAGACTGAGGGGAGACCTCATTGGTGTTGGCAGCATCCTCACAAGGGGAAGGGGAGAGGCAGGCATGGATCTCTTCTCTGTAGTGACCAGTGACAGGACCCAAGGGAACTGTAGGAGGCTGTGTCAGGGTGTAGGCTGGAAATGGGTACCAGGGAAAGGTTTTTCACCCAGAGAGTGGTTGGGCACTGCAATAGTCTCCCCAGGGAAGTGATCACAGCATCAAACCTGACAGAGTTCAAGAAGCATTTGGACAATGCTCTCAGGCACATGGTGGGATTCCTGGGAGTGTCCTGCGCAGGGCCAGGAGTCAGACATTGGTGTTCTTGATGTGTCCCTTCCACCTTAGGGTGTTTAATAACTCTACGATTCTATGAATGGTAAAGCAATAGCTTTAAACATTCCCAAAAGAAATTACCAGAATTACTAAGCAAATATTTAAAAAAAATAAATAAAGAAATCTCCAAATTAGGCAATGATAGTCCTCATTTTTCGTTTAGATATTTCCATCCTGTTTCCATATGTTAATGAAAGATTTATTAGTAGAAACATATATCATGGAAAGAATTGGCTGAGCAATTATTAAAACCAAGTAGAAGGCTTGCCTTGTATTCAAAAAAACTCAAGAGTGCATGAATATTGTGTTGAATCTTATTTTTTATGCCTGATTAATGAGCACTTGTAGAGTTTCTTTGTTTTACAGTTTTCACAGAGCAATATTTTAATTGACAAACCCTTAGCAGCTTTTAGAAGCTACATTCAGCATGTTTGCTATAGCTTCCCTTAACCACGGCTGCAATATAATTCACTATTATCTTGTTGACAAGGCTATAATTTGTTTCACACATCACTGTTCATTAAAATTATATGTACTTGTGCTCTGGTTTTGTACCACTTCAAAGCTCAACTACCAACAAATTCATGGTCAATTAGTTTGACTGGATGAATAACAGTAGGAAAACTACATAGGTTTCTTACCTTCCCACATTTAGTGTTTACATGAAATTAGAACCTCATAAATCCATTACAACACAGAGAATTAGTTGCAGTTCTCCATTTCTTTCATTTAGTGGAAGACGTAATTTTCTCTTAATCACAAAAAAAACCCAAAACAAAACTCAAATAATTAATTTCTTTGTTTAGGTTGGTAAATGCTGAAGAAACTCAGAATTAAATCTAATGAGATTTTAAGTTAGTACATATTTCTCTGGGAACTGCAGAAGTGAACTGAAGATCCTTTACTGTGTAAAGCTTATACTTGCAAGACTGATGCCTCATGCTCATGTTGCCTTTTCCCTAAACTGGTGTAGCCTTTTTACTGGTAAAAAAAAAATTGAGAAAAACTTCTAATTTCTTATTCCTTATAGATATATTCTTCTAAAGAAAAATAATCTTGCTTGTCACTCTTCTTTGTGTCATTTGGTTAACTTGTATGTTTCATACAGAATGAGTGCAATGTTTTCTTAGTGTGCACAGGTGGAGTAAGTGTTGATTTGCCTCGTATTTCAGAACAAGTTTACTTCTGCAATTGGGAATGGCTGCACATGCAAACAAATACTGTACTCAGGGGGGACCTTAGAGTCCAAGACATCTGCTGAGGAACAGCTACACATAAACACTGATCAGTGAACAGAATCTTAAGTCACACAAAGGGCAATAGATGATCCAAAAAGTAAAAAAAAACCTGGTTAACAAAACAGCTTGAGCCAAACTCAAACTTACTCTTGATTGCAGCAGTGCACTTCCTATAGGGAACAGTTGGCCAGGATGAAATGTACCGCTCTAAAAATTGCACCATAGTCATCTGTGATCTTACATTATGAGTCCTTAGATAGCTCCTCCTGTAAAAACTGTAGTTTTTGTAATAAATTTTGGAAGGACTTTATTTGACAGAGAAAGTTTGACAGAGGGATCCATCCAGATGTCTTTATACAAGTGGAAAATACTAAGTTGGATGTTCTTTTCCCTTAAGCCTTCTCATTCCCAGTCTACTCTTTCTGCTCTTCTAAAATTTAACAGTGTTCAATAGGCACATTCATATGTTCCAAGGGTTCATTTAAATCAATTTTAATTCAAAATCTTACATCCATATAAGGAAACTAAGTTTATGGGTTGCTGACAGAGACTAGTACAAACATATAAAGCAAAATCAAAATTAAGCATACAAAAAACCCAGCCAAAAAATCACAGCCATGGTGCTTTAGTTGAATATAAAATATGCCAAAAGAGCTTCCACATTATTTTAGAGAAGGGGACACAATCTTTTTTTTTTATTGTTAGCCCTCCTTTACTAGTACCAACCCCTAGGGTTTTTTTTATCACCTTTGATTTAGCAAACCAGGTTCTGAATTTCAATATTCTGTGTAAACTCACATTACCTGTTCACAGAAATCATTACAAATCAAAATTCCTCAGAAGACCTTGTGCTTTAATTTTTCAACTACTGCCTAGAGCAAGACAGCAAAGACAAGCCAAGCATTTAAAAGGGTGATTGTCTGGAACTTTTTTTTTACCATATTAATGATTCAATTTAATGCAAACTGGGGGAAAAAAGGTCAAAAATGCCATCGCAGAAACTTTTATTAGAATTGTGTTCTGAGTTAAATTGCTGGATGTTATAATACAGCAGAGGTTGGACAATTTGAATGTCTGTTGGTCATGAGCAATTTTTCTACAACACGGACAGTACCATAACGTATCTGATCATGCCACACTGAAAGACAATAAGTTTACCTAGATATTAGGAAGAAATTCTTTATGTTGAGAGTGATGAGGCCCTGGCACTGCTTGCCCAGAGAAGGGTTGGATGCCCCATCCCTGGAATCATACGCGGCCAGGTGGAATGGAGCTCTGAGCAACCTGGTCTAGTGGAAGATCTCCCTGCCCACATCAGGCAGATTGGAATGAGGTGAATTTTAAGGTCTGTTTCAACCCAGGCCATTCTACAATTTTTATGATTTTTCAAAGAAGATAACAAGCTATCCCCTTATAAATGAAAAAATATGGCTATATATCTTGGACCCTAAGAGAGAACATTCAGGAATATTCTCATGAATATTCTCCATGAATCATGATGGCCAGGATGCTAATTACAGCTGAACAATTTCTGAAATAAAACATATTTAGATATTGCATTAAACAAGTCTGGGTTGTAGAAAAATTCTGATTTTCCTCTTATGGGTGTCATGGAAGCAACACTTCTTTCATGGAAATGCATAATCCTTTAAATGCCATTGAGGTAGGTCTGAATAAGGATTGGAGGGCTAGAATAAGACTGTAGAAATGCATCACAATAATTAAAAGGAAATTTTTTTTCTGAGGGTTCACAGGACAAGACTCACTAAGGAAAGATCAGGATTCAAAATGTTAATTTTAACAATGGGAATGCTATTTAGGTATTTTTCAGACTTGTTAAGAATTGTATCAAATATCAATCGTTACACATGGTTGAGAAGACCTGATTTTAAAATAACTAATTTAGAGTAAAATTTTTCATCATCCATGTATGCAGTCTGGCAGTAATGGTTTGGGGATGACTGCACATGCTTTTCAGGCTGTGAACTTTAGAAAACATGACAAAAAGGTTATTAGAACTATCACATCTTCCCATACCTTCCCCATGTCTTTGTTAGGTATAACCTACTACAGGATTTGGTGTGGAAGTCTAACAGTTGCAGTAAAGGAAGAGAGAAGAAAAATCAAAATCTAAACCTTAGATAGACAGAAATTGTTGTCTGACTGCATCACTGTCTCTTAAACAAATATCTGGATAGTTTTTCTCTGATGGTGTGCAGAAGGACAGTTCTTCACCCAGATGTCTCAACCATAGTCAATTATTGGCAAAAATTATGAACACAGTCATGGTTTCATTGCAGCATATGAACAAAACCTGAAACGGCTTTTAAAAATACATATTTTAGGTTTCTTCTAACTGAGAAACAGAGAATGAGTAATAGCCATAAAATGCCTTCCTAAAAATAAGCTAAAAGCCTGAAGCAATAGTGTAACAAGAAATGTTCTTACAGTAGCAAGAGTTTCTGGGGGAGGAAGCAAAGATTTTTAAATATTTCAAGGTGATTCCTCAAGGGAAATACCTCATATTTCTGTGATCTCCAGGGCAAAGTACAAGAAATGAACTTACTGGGAAAAAAAATTAAATTTAAAAGTTGGTTTGTCAGTGCCAAAAAAGCAGATGATGGGTGTTTATATACTTCCTCCAAAGAGACTTTTAATCGTGGCTAATGCATCTGGCAATTTATATATGAATTTAAACCCACCAGATTTGATTGGCTTGCTGGCCTCAGATTAAAAAAAAAAAAAAAAGAAAGCCTTATTCTCCCATGCCCATCAAAGCTACTGGCACCCAAGCAAGGGCACCCTACCAGATATGGCTATCATCATTTCAGGTCCTGCCCTCTCACATAGATTACACTAAGAAAATCCAGCTTTGGCAATGTTCAGGATCTAAGAGGGATAAGATTTTCAGATAGCTTGACTGACAGCATCTCCTGCAGTGCTACAGGGAAATAGTGGGCTACTGCAGAGAGTCTCAGGCTGTCAATGCTTTTTGTACTCCTCAGTGTCATTTCTCACACACCCAAATCACAGCTGTTACTGCTACCTTGTCCACTCTTCTTCAGTCAGTACTGAACTACACATATTTTACTTTGCCTCTGCCGTGATAACAGATGGATAACCCCCCATCTCACTTAGCCTATGAGGAGGTTCACTTGTGTTATTTGAGGAGAGATGACAACTGACACATCTGTGTCATGAGGAGAAAAGGCAGTGAAAGGACAACCTTGCTGAATGAATAGCCAAAGAGCAAAACAGCTTTTAGTCCCATGCATTATAAGAGAAGAAAAGTAATATTTCTGTCCTTAGAAAAGGACTGGTTTTTCCTCAGGAAAAATTCATCAACAAAATTAAGGCAGAGAACATGCAATCTTACTAATATGACCGCACATTCTTACAATTGTAATTCCTAAAGTAATTAGTTCATAGATTAATAAAATAATAGAACAGCCTTGGTTGTAAGGGACCTTAAAGATTATCTCATTCCAATCCCCTGCCATGGGCAGGGACACCTTCCAGTAGACCAGATCCCACAGAGCTCTATCCAACCTGGCTTTAAACATTCCCAGGGATGGGGCATGTACAGATTCACTGGGAAACCTGTGCCAGTGTTTCACCACCCTCACAGTAAAGAATTTCTTCCTAATGTCTCATTTAACCTACTGTCAGTTTGAAGCCATTCCCCCTTATCCTGTCATTCCAGGCCTCTGTAAGTAGTCTGTCTCTGTCTTTCCTGTAAGCTCCTTCTGGTATTGGAAGGCTGCAATTAGATCACCCTAAAGCCTTTTTTTTTCCAGGCTGAACAGCCCTAATTCTTCCAGCCTTTCCTCCCAGCAGAGCTGCTCCATCCCTCTGCTCCCCTGGGTGCCTCCTCTGGCCTGGCTCCAGCAGGTCCCTGTCCTTGCTGTGCTGGAGCCCAGAGCTGATGCAGCCCTGCAGGTGGGGTCTGAGCAGAGCGGGGCAGAGGGGCAGAATCCCCTCCCTGCCCTGCTGCCCACGGGGTTTGGATCAGCCCAGCACACGGGGGGTTCTGGGCTCCAATGGCCAGGGCATGTCCAGCCTCTCACCCACCAGCACCCCCAGTCCTTCCCCCAGGGCTGCTCTGGGTCTGTCCATCCCCAGCCTGGATTGGTACCGGGGCTGCCCTGACCCAGGTGCAGCAGCTTGGACTTGGTCTGTTTAACCTCATGAGATTCCCATCGGCCACCTCTTGAGCTTGCCCAGGTCCCTCTGGATCACCCTTTCCATTACATGTGTCAGCCACACCACTCAGCTCAGTGTCATCTGCAAACTCGCTGAGTGACGCATTAGATCCCTTTGTCTATGTCAATTAATGAAGACATTAAATAACACTTGTCCCAAAACAGACACCTGAGGGACACCACAGGTCACGGATGTCCATCAGGACTCTGAGCTGTTGACTGCAACCCTCTGGATGGCACTGTCTAACCAATTTCTTATCCATCTCAGAGTCGACCCATCAAACCTATGTCTCTGCAATTTAAGAGAAAGATACTGTAGGGAACCACAAAAATCAGAAAAAGTATTTGGGTCATTTTGTCTACTCCAAATTAATTTTAATTAATGACTCACCTCCATTGTGCTAAGAATCCATGTGACTGTCAGCAAAACAGCTAAATTAGACCAAACTTTTCTCAAAGAGTGGGCAGAGGGAACAAATTCCTGATTATCAGGCTGTGCAGGAACTTGATCCAGGCTGTGACTACATGGAAGCATACAGCAGGAGGGTAATGAAGAAGATATGGATTCAAACACTCTCTTGAGCACAGGAGGAGAGGTAGAAGGCTGCATATTTGTAATGCTGTTGGTAAATATATTTTCAATTTTTCTAGAATATTCTTCACCACTTCTGCCAAATTGTATTTATAAATTATTTATTTCTTACAACTAATATGTCAAGATATTTACATTTTTATATATTCAATAAAACTGTATATAACCTACAAAATAAAAATCTGTCATAACTTAGGCCTTTCTGGTGACTAATTAGCAATCATGAGCCAAGGCATTTATTTTCTAAAAGAGCACAACCCTACTTTAAAGATTAGAAGTGACCATCACGTCTATACAAATTCTTCCAGCTGTTTCTTATCTTCATGGTTAATAATGTATGTGGTTTTTAAAGTCTTAGGTTATATAGATTTGAATTTTAGCTACTGAATTTCTTTGTACTTATTAATTTAGTTAATTCAAGCATCCAGTTCCATTAGAAACCTTCTAAATTACTGATGAGTCTACTAAATTACCTTTTTAACCTTCTTCTGGATAAACTAGCAGAACAGTAAATGTAAGAAACACACGTAGGTTGGCCAGATGGCTTAAGGGAGATATAACTCCACCTTCATTCCTCTCATTAGCTCTACTCTGTATAATGTAAATTTTCTAATCAGATGAAGTGGTCCAGAATTGCATAGTTCTCCCATTCAGACATTATCTAAATGCATGCAGCTCAGAATAATTTAATATATCTAATACATTTCATCTAAAACGCTGTATAATTTTAATAGTTTTTTTTCATTACTTCTGAAACTCTGCTGTCTTCAAAAGATTTTTAAATTAAACTAACTTAAAAACAAGATTATCTCATTTAGTGTAATTTCATCTATAATATCTGGAAATCAACTTCACCCTTGATTTTTGACCAGTAGGCTATCATGGGAAGTCAAAGTAAAATCAGAAGTGCAATTATAATAGAGTTGGGTTCTTTTAACTATAGGTTGTAATTTTGGCATGTGCTCCATCATGCCTTTAACAGTTTGATATCCAAATTCCTGTATGATCATTTCTTAAAACACAGCCTTGCCTCATTTTGTGTTTTCACTGATTGATTCAACACTTTCCAGAGGGAGAATGCCATGTTAGTAGACAATATAAAGTAACAAATACTGCCAAACTGAGATAGGGATGTGCATCTAATCCTTAGGAAGCAGTGACTTGCCTTTTCCTCAGTCTCCATGGTCAGTTTTCTTGGTTCTATGGGAAGTACAGATTTTATGAGAAACAAAGAGGGTTTATTTACCCAGAACCATCTGGAAACTGCAATCCTGAAAAACCCAAGTGCACAGGTAGCTAATTTTGTTGAGACATATCTGAGCTGTGGAAAAGCAGATTGTGTTCAAAGTGCTAGGAGCAGAGAGGGGTGGAATGCTTAATAAACATGCAGGTACTGTTAATGGTCTCTAAATGTGAAGGTCCTAGTGTATGTACCACACAAATGTATATTCCAGTTTACTGAGGAAAGTTAAATCCCTCTGTTCTATGAGAAATCTATTGTGCTTTTCATATGTAGCTTTTTTGGTTTGTTTGGTTTTGCTCCACAGTCTCTCCTAAGGTATATTTTGTTAGAGGAGAGGACATAGAAGGACAGTTATTATTCATTATTTTATGATTAATAACAGCAGTTTAATGGAGGGAAAAACAACAACAAAAATGAGGTGGAACAATGATTGCTATTTCCTAGCCACAGGTTTGCCGGTCTGTACTGGACTTTTAAGAAGCTTTGTCAACAAATATTGCATCATGAATTATTCATTTTATCAGCTCTATTAATTCCATTACAACAGTAAGACATCCCTAGAGAACTGAGACTCAATTCTCCTTCTGTCTACTGGCATCACAAGGAAATCTAAAGGAGAGACTGAAAATGGCCTTACCATTCATCACATTTTGTTTGGCACATTCAGAAGAGCACATTATTTATACATGAAGATTAAATATGCATTTATTTGTCACAAGCAAGGATAAAATGATTAATATGACTTCTGAAAACCAAAAGGAGTTTACAAGGGAAACTAGCAATCCAGAATTGCAAAGTCACAATTAACTTTTCAGTTATACAACAAAAAGGGTAATTATAATGGGTAATTTTACTGCATAACTGAAGAGGTGGTGGGTTTGCATCACAGAGTTTCTTCAGATCAATGTGTGACAATGTATTAAGACATTATAGCAGATAAAAAGCCTCAAGAAATATAATCACATCTTACAATAGTATTTTTTATCAAAGTGTATTTTAAAAATATTTGTATTCCCCTGCAGTTTGCAAGACAGGAAGACACCTATCTCAGCATATGAAAAAAGTTAGTGATATCATAATGAGCAATGACAAGTCACTTGTACAAATCATCCTAAAAGAAGTCGCTGCTTACTAAAACACCTGTGGAGATCTCTTTTAAAGACACCATGGGAAAGAGAAATGAATTGAATGAGACTGGAGGTGAGATGTATCAGTTAAGGTAGGGATATTTTCTAGATTTGAAAGAACATATTCTATAATTCCGCTGTATTTCTCTTGATCTATCAAGAAAAACAGGCCTATTAAGAGAGCTTCTGGAGAGTGGAGGCAGCAGCAGATTACTGACCATGAGGGAAGAGAGATGATGTGGTGAGGGCTACAATGTCCTCCGCTGCAGATTTCATGCTTAGATCACTGGAGACCACTTCATTCCTGCTGCATGGAGCACTGTGGGGGAATACAGTGCTCCTGGTGCCAATTCCATACCACTCTGGGCAGATGCACCAGGTTAAGACAGCCTAATCACTGATAATTAAGTATATTTTGACTGACATTATTTATTTTTCCACACAAAACAAGTTGCCTGCCACCAGATGAAGCTGCAGCACAGACTGCAGATACAAGTCAGAAGAGCAACTGTACGAGTTAAAAAACATTAAAAAACATTACATTTCATTAGTTTCCTTTAAGCCTGGCTTTAAGTTTAGCAGAGGAGCACAAGTTTAAGAGCATAAATTTAACACATTAATTTAGGCACAAAAAGGTTTCAGAAAAAAAGCATTTTAAGGTTTCTCAGTGTCCAGAGGCTCTCAGGGGCTGTTTTGTGGCCTCTCTGAGCCTTCCCTTTTCTCAATCCACAAGGCCTGGCACACTGCAGGAAAGGAATTGTTATTTCAACACTGGCTCTACCACATGTGTCCAAAAAAGGGGTATATAGATGCTGAAAGAGAATTGCCAAAATTCAGTAATTCCGGACGGTTGTGAGAAACTGGCAATGTTGAAAATCCAAATTTGCAGCTCAAACACCTAGAGCCTAAATGGTACCTAAGGCACTGGAGAATAATGACAGCCACACAAAATGTAGCAATGAGAGACTTCCTTCATTTATGTTAAGAAAGGATTTGCAGTGCTACTTTAATGTGTCCTTCTAAACAGTAGATTTCCTGAAATGAAAATACCTTGATCCTTGGTCAGCATTCTTCTAAGAGGAAATCTCTCAAGACAGATCTTCCCAATTCCCATTGGGAATCTGAGCCACAGATATCTTCTGCAAATTTGGCTCAATTCATTCTGGATATATTGACCAGAGTAAGTCAATGTTGTCAAGTCCTTCCAGCATAGCTACACTCATGCATCTGTAACATAAAGAGAGGAGAGAAAAGTGAAATGAAGACTTCAGTGGGCTGTTGTTGTACTGTGGAGAACACCACTTCTGCAGAAAAATCTCTCTTGCCTCTTAAGTCCTCGTGTATTTCTACCCTCAGTTAGATGAGCTGAATAATTCAACAATATGGCCGTACATACATTCAGTTCTCAAAACTGCTGAGAATTATAAGCGTAAAGAGCACACAACCAAGGAAAATGAAGCATTTCCTAGACCTATTTACTTGTCTAAATATAATTCATTCAGTATAGTTCATCAACTTTAACTGTATCTACTTGTTCACATTACGAAGGTCAAACACAAAAATGGATTTGAACTCCAGGCATTTATATATCACTAGGTACCAATCCCATATATCAATGGCTCATAGAGTGAACAAAAATAAACACTCCACTAACTTGATAGTCTGTGGAACAGACAGTCTGGAAAAGATGTAAATAATTAGTGACACACCATATATGAGAGACCTGGAAGAAGGTCAAGAAATCATACCATGAGAAAGACTCAGACATGCATTTAACACTAGAGCTCTCTCTAGGTTATCATGGTTGCATTGTTTTATTAGTGTTGTTAAGCAGAGAAGTAATATGACTTGGTTAAGCAAAGCAGAGTAGCATATTTTCTTTTCACTGCCTGAGCATTCACTCCAAAGATTTAAATGCAGGAAGGTTTTTTTGTACGTGTTTTCTTTCACAGTCTTCAAATACCAAGAAGCTTAGTACAGAATCACCGTACGGTGTGACAAAGATCAGACATTTTAGGGTAGAGCAGAGAACCTTGCCATTTTTTGTAATTGCTAGAGTAGTCAATAGAATATTTATTTTTAATGGTACTATTAAGTTCTGAAATTATGCTCAGTGGGTTGAGTGATCCTGGAGAGACTTCAAACATAATATTGCAAATTGTGCAATAAGGTGTATTACTTTTATCCCTGTGTTAAGGACAGTCTTTTCAGATAATCTAAGAACTATTGTAGGCTTTCTCTCAGCTCAATGTACAAGGCAAACTGAGCCAGTTTTGCAGGTTTAGATAATTTTGGCTTCAAGGCCATCAGCAGATGTGGTAGACACAACTCAAACTTTAGGAAAATGTGCTTGTGGTTCAAAAATAACTGAGGAAAAGACTCTTTCAGTAAGTTATGACCTTCATTCTGTTGATACTTTTGTATATTCCTAACTCATGCATATTAATAATCCTCCAGACCCTGACAGCCTTATTCATAAAGTCAGCAAGTATTGGAATAATAAGTTCAGTCCTACTTTTAGGAGTAATACTTATTGATCATATTATTATGTTCCCTGTTTATTAAAACTCTTAGAAGTATATCTGATTAAATATAAGTAAAATAAACCTACTAAGATTTTGATTTCCCTTATTAAAGTAATGTTACTTGCATATAACATGCATCAAAGTGCATGATGCAGGAGATACATGAGTCCTTGGAAGTAATGATGTGAAGTCATAAGAGTAAAAATAAAAATATTAGTTTGTAGTAATAAGGTGGAAAAAACATTTATCCTTTTAAGACAATCACAGAATGGGTTTTAAATCCTTGTAATATATATGGTAGGGTGTTTTTACTACCAGTTATTAGATATTTCATCATCAAGGTCAGTTGCCAGGCCATCCTTTTCATGATATTGCACAGTTAATGGCTGACGTTATAACTGGTGATGCTGTAGTGTAAGATTGACAGAAGTGTAACATAAAATCAACAGAATCACTTATTTAAACACTGTGAAAATTATTTTTGATGCAATATACTAATGTGCATCACAGACATTTCAAGGCCAGAAATGATACATTGAAAATTGTTTGTGTGTTTGCTTTATGAGGAAGAGATATTTTCTACTTTCTGAAACATGACATTTCTTTTTGTTCTGGTCAAGACAGAGAAGTTTCAAAGATGATAATAATTGCCACCATGTGTTTTAGAAGTATGTATTGCCTCATTAGAAAAAGTGTTATGCTTTTGGCAATTCCTGAAGAGCAGTTATACACTATTCCTCATCATTGCATCATCAAGAGTAAAGAAGAAGACTTGTACATCGATGAAGATAGAAAGTTAGGAATTTCACAGATTTTCACAAGTAAGGAAAAAAAAGAGGACATTTTCATGTAAATTTATTTTCATATTCTATAATGATGGATAGTAAGATTATAGTGGCATCAATACAGAATGATCCCGAGGAGTACAGGACATGTTGTACAATGCACTGGAGCTCACACTATTTATATGCTGTTAGTATTTCTACAACCTTTAAAAGAAAAAGTGGTTTAACTTACTATGGTTTAGCAACATTTTATACTTTTCTTCTGCACAAAGCAATGTGCTTTGCCCTCTGGCATCTCTCCTCATGGGCTTCAGAATGTAGGGCCACTGTGAGGGCAGTCTGGGGACAGAAAGCAGCATGCTGTGGGCAGCACTTGCCAGTAGCTTTCTGACAAAACTAATTCTGTAAACTCCAGCTAGGCATGCTGAACTTTCACCAGGAGAAGCCATGCTGTTTTCATGATGAGCAACTAAACACTTTTGGTTTCCAGCAGGTCAAAGCTGGGACCATCTATTTTACAGGCAGCTTAGGACAATTTTTATTAGTCCAGGTTCACTGATATCACCATAACATTTTAAAAAATTAAGTTACTGTCAAGATTTCTAAAATTTCATGCTTACGTACCAAAATATAAAAATGTAGTAGTTAGGGAACACTTAGAAATGTCTGGTTTAGGGCATCACTGTAAAATATTTATTTATTAATCACATTCTTCTTTTAAGAGTAATCTCACAATATCTTCATTTGAGAGCCTCTTTTCAGAAGCCTTTATTGTCAGTAGGAAAAAAACCCCAAACAATTCTACAGTACCATTATTCTTGTCCTAAGACATGTGAGACAAGAGAGGAGAACCTCATGCAAAATATATTTCTCACAATTAACCATACAAGAATCTAGATGACCAATTCATAATGATATTGTGAACATATAAAGGTAGATTATTTAAACCCTTATTTTATAGACCAACATTTCCAAGCCAAATAAATCCCTTAATTAGAAGTTCTATGTCTTTTACTTATGTAGTTCTATTTTCCTGTACAACTATGTGTAGGTGCAAAACCATTTTTTTTTTCAAATATTTTTTCCTGTAAGTTCGTTCCAGAACTGTTTTTTACCCTTGAAATCCTCTACTCTCTTTATTTAATGTGAGGTTTTTTTATTTAAATTTTATTTTGTTCAGCTCTCTTCATACTTAAAATTTGGAAGAGCTCAGAAATTATAAGAAAGATATACATACATTATTTCAAAAACCTAACAAAACATTATTTCATTTATTCAAAACATGCCTAGTTTCTTTGCTATTTAAGATGAAAAGCAACCAAAGGCTTTCTAGACCCATGACATTCTAGTCACACCTGAATTTTAGCTTAATTTTTTGAGTTCTAGTTTCCTCAGAGTTTCCACAAGTGTTACAGAAAGTTCTACCAGTTGTCAGACCTTCTCCAGCCCATCCCATCAGTCTGGCTGCTCTCTGCAAAGTAGCTGCAGTGTAAGCCATAAGTGCAGCTGGAAAGAACAGGGAAAAGAAGATGAGTTGTCCATATAAATATGGAAACAGGGTTTTCCCAACCTACCACAGTTATGAGCATAGTCTCTTATCTATGTTCCTACAGATATGGAAATGATTGTACTTGGAAAAAAAAATCACTGGATGAAGAGAAATGGAAAAGCAGGATAAAAAATAAGAGAAAACAATGAAGCACAAGAGGGCACAGAGGAAAAAAACCACTAACCAAAAAAAAACAGGATTCCATTAAAAAGGATTCAAAACAAGGATAGGAAATGAACAGTAAAGCAAGCTATATTAAGCAACAAATAATACAAAATAGATTTTAATATACAAATGTAGAACAATAAACTTAACTGTTACTATCAGTGACTGTGAAAATCAGATCATGACCAAATGACAGCATGACCAATTTCCCAGCTGAAATTTGTGGTCACTGTAGTGACTTGCCTACCCAAATAACATCAAAGTTTTTATTTATGGCCTTCCATTGATTTCCTGAGAGACCTCTCTTTGAAGACTATACTTTTTGAAATGACACAGCATGTAACTAGTATGTGCTGACACCAAGATGTCATTCTCAGAAATAACACATCTTTAAGGTGCTGCTTCCATAGTGAGGCAGTGACACAGCATTCTTCCAGTTTCCAAAAGTTAATACCCAGGGGTTAAGAGAATGGTTAGCACACAGGCAGCAGCTTTAAATTGTCTTAACACTGCACTGACTTAGTGCAGTTTTAGCAGCGTAATGAGTTACAAATAGCACTTGTACACATACACCTTTAATTCAGAGTTCAAGAACTACATGAAATGAGTTTTGTGACCTCGATCCAATTGCCAGAAGCCAAGAGTCCAGATCAATAAAACCATGGCCTCAGGGGAGAGTAATTAGCACCCTGGCAGAGAGTGTCATCACACTTGGCAGGCACTGAATGGTCAAAAAGCTACATCTCTTCTGTCTTTTCAGAAACACACCATGGGATGAGCATTTTTTGCAGCTGTTCCTCAGGCTGAACCTATGGCTTAGACTTAGCAGAAGAATGAAGTCTTCAGAAATATATATCAAGCATTTTTCTTGGAATAATTAACTATGTCTCATACTTAGTCCAATTTTAAATGGAGTTACTACCACAATAAGAAGAATAAAGTATATTTTTACTTTTGATTTCCCACATCACTCTCAGAAGGGAAGGCCTGCTTCTTACTATAGTCATTTTCATTTTGAATTTCTTAATACAAACTAATTATCACCAATCTTTCACCATTCTGTGCAATTTATCTGTTGACTGTCCAAACAAATACACTGAATGATGGCACTTAGTGGGACCTTTGCCCACATCATTTGCTTATGAAATCATAAATATTTCCTGGACTGCATTAACAAGAGCAGGAGCCTTTTGAAGCACACACTTGATAATATTGAGCAATTCAAGTAATGCATTAGGAAATAACCTTTTATCCGTAAACCATTTTACTATTTGCTCCACCCCTCCTATTTATCACTCATTAGATCACACAGAGCTGCAGTTTGGACCACCAAGTAAAACAAAGGCATCTAAAAGTTGAAGAAAGGTACGAGTATACATGTCAAACCAGGCAAATCTTGGGTACTTGGCTGAGGGAGCTGGATTCCATCCAGGAGAAGAGATGGCTGCAGGGAAGAAGCTGTGGAAAAAACAAACAAACAAACAAACAAACAAACAAACAAACAAACAAACAAACACCACAAGAAAACCAGGCAGCAATTGAAATGAGATGCTTAAGGCTGGGTATAAGAATAAGCTGGTGTTTTGTCTCAAGGGCACTCAAGCATGGGAGTTAACTGTTTTAAATGTCATCCCTTGAGGTTTTCAAGACCTGATTGGAGAAAGCCCTAAGCAGCCTGGTCTGACCCCAGAGCTTCCCCTGCTGGTTTGGGTAGGAGGTGTGACTACAGATCTCCCAAAGTCCCTTCCCCACCAAATGACTCCGTCATGCTTCAGCTGTAATGTGGGGATGACCAGGACATTAGCTTCCAAAGTACAGCAGTGCAGTGCTAATTAGTCCACTGACATTAGCTAATGTGAAGAGCTAATGTCAATGGAATCAAGCTGCTGCTGTCACTGTGTCATTTGGTACTGCCATAGCACCAATCTCTCTGTTTTGGAAGAAGACTCCTAGTCTTGTGAACAAACAATCCTCAGAGAGAGAGAGAGAAATCACAAATACATTGTCTGCTTCTTGACTTTCCGTCATCTAATGACATCTTGTTTTACTAGGATGAACTTCTGGTATGAAAAAATGAGAGATGCAGAAAAAAGAACTAGTCTTTGTGGCTAATTCTGCATTTCAACGTTTCTGCAGGATCTATGTGTTTCCTCTGTTACAACCAAAACTTGATTTTTGGCAGTAGGTTTTTATCTAATTGCATTTATTTAGAAATATATGAGAAGAAAACTTGCAGAATAGAACAGAGGAATGTCTTTAAAGTTAAAACTTGAGATGCTTCATGCAATATTTTTTTTTAATTATCCAGTATTAATCTTGTCAAAAGTCAGGCCAGAAAATCATTGTTTTTTATTATTATGATTTATGAAATCAATCTAATGGTGGATGAATGCTCTTCAGCCAAAAAAAAAAAAAAAACAAAAAAAACCAAAAAGAAAGGTAGAGTTAAACTAACCTAATTTTACAGAGAAGTACCTTTGATATATGTGAGGATGATATAAGAATTAAATGAAAGTAAATAAGATTAAGAGTTTATGTTTTAAAGTTTTAAATATGATTAAATAAATTATGATGCATTTTGAATTAATTTGAATAAGCACAAGTTAGACATACTTTCCATAATATCGTGTTTATTATATTGATTAACTAAGTATTGTATCTATTTGGAGAGCTTTTAAAATGGTTGTCTTTGTAGATATTAATGATCTCATTACAGGTAACACATCTATTCTTGGACCTCTGCCTAAGCAGGTTAAATGGTGCGACCATTTGTTGCCACCAAATCCTCTGAACTGCTGTCTAGAGAATGATCTTACCCATTTCCTTTATTAACTCACAGGGTAAAAGAAGTGCCTCTATTTGCAACTGAATTGGGAGCAGCCAAGCAGAAGAAAAGACACTGAGCTTCCACGTTTTCACTCATAGATCAGAAATGATTTGTTCAAGCTTCCCCCTAGATTTCCTCCAGTCATGTCCACAGTGACCCAGCCTTCCCCCACTGGGTAAACTTGAATCAGGACCAGAGGAGCATTCACAGGCTGCTGTTGCCTTTAACCTTCTTTATCAAGACTTCAAGCACTGCACAGTTTCAGCTCTCTCTGGTTCCCTGTTTTATAACAGATTGAGCTTCAACAAAGAAACAAGGGTAAGAGTTCAGTTTTAAATTTTGTCATGGTTTTCCAGATGAATTTAAGCAGGTCACTCTTCATTCTGTTTCCATTTTCCTCTCTTGAAAGAGGAAGAAAAAATAGATTTGACTCTTTATAAAGTCCTTTAATATGTATAAATCATAAGTCTATAAATCCAAGGTATTACTACTGTTTCCTTTATTCTACTGAAAAATGAGTGAGCAGAATATTTGATTCAAGACACAACATCTCTAACCTTAGTTTGTATTCAAAGCTGGGGAACATTTGTGTTGGTTTTTTTAAATAAAATGAAAGGAAATAAAAAGCTGTTGGTTATGTGTCAGGGTGTGGTGTTTCTAAAGCTAGCTGCAGTCTTTGTCACTGAGATGTGTCAGTGTGATCCCCTCTGAAATTACCTTTCTTTGGACTTGAACCACTGACATCCACAGACACCCACAGACCATCCACGTTGTCTTCGACAAAGTGCGTATATTTAAAAAAGATTTATGCTAAATACTTAAAATTTCATAGGATTTCCTCTATTCTGAGAGATTTATGACCTGTTTAAAGATTGTCAATGGCATAATGGACTTAAAAGCTATAAAGAAGTATCTTGTTTTATTTGGTTTGAACTTGCAAACTACTATTTTTTCCTTCAGTTTACTGATATTAAGGAAATGTTCATGAATTTTCTTTTAAACATTTAACACTGACGCTTAATTTTAAATGGTTCAACTAATAGTTAACATTTGTTTCTTAATTCAGATGTTCCAAAATTAAATTTCACAAAATCTTCTGAAGGCTATTGGTAATCTACCATCAATACGGAAGTCAAGTTTAAATTGTGGTGTCAGATATTTTATCCTCTTAAAAACTACATACATAAAATAACTCTTCCTATTCTGAGATTTTTCTGTAGTGAATTTATAGTTAATATATAGATAGTGAAAAAAACCTTAACAAATACTCATATATGTTTCCTATGTCATTCATGCATTGTAAGGGCTCTATTCAATTAGCATATCAATCTATCCATGTAATACTAGGATTTATTTTCATTCACCTGATATTTTGAATTGAAATACATTGAAGCCAAAGTAATTTCATTACTTTATCAAAGTGATTGATTTCAATAATTCTGTCTTAGAAAAAAAGACACTGAAATTTGCAATTAAATTTAATACATAAATAGTTATTGAATTCTCCTGGAATAAACAACATAATGTTTGATAGAAATTGAATAACTATTAAAATATTTCTAACATTTTCTTTAGAGTAAGATAGACCTCCCAAGTATTTAACAAATTTTCATTTTAGTGAGGCTGTACTTTTTAATTAGCATTTTAAACGGGTTGATAGATATGTTTCTTTTTCTTTTATTTCTTCAAAATTTTTATTTAGCAATTCTTTGCATGCTGCAGCTCATCAACTGCAACTGATGGGTTTGAATATTAATTACACAAACCCAGCTATGCATTTAATGCATATATATATATATATATATATATATATATATATATATATATGATATACCTTAAATCGAATTGTCTGTTCTCATAAACAGTTCTCTGACACTTTGCAGCATATATTGCCATAAGATAAAGTGTTTAGAGTGTGGTCTGAGGAGACAAGTCACGTAGTTCAAAAGTTTTCCAAATCTGACAGTACACAAGGAGAAGCTAATAAAGGTAGGAAAGAGTTGGGTAATTACTAATTAATCAAAATGATAACATGGAAGGAAAAGAAGCTAACCTTGATTAATCAACTTTTCATCTCTCCTCCAGCTGCTAAAAGAACAGGAAACAACAGACTAAATACATCACCACGGCGAATTCACAGGTAAAGGGCACTGACATAATTTGACTGCATACTTTGCTTAGTTTGTAAATTTACTTAGCAAGTAACTGAGTTAAAAAATATCCATCTAGCTATCTGGTTAGGCCTAATATTTACAGTTCTGTAAGCACATGTATTATTATCACATTCCTATTATTTTGAAATATAATGCTTTAAAAATAATTCAAAACAGTTTTGAAAAAAAAAAAACAAAACCAAAGTACCTTATTTTGGTATTTTACTCTAGAAAAATTCATTTCATAAGCATGAGAATGTGTTGCCACTTTTTTGTCCTACACATTGTGAAATTAAAACAAATTACAAATTAAAATATATATTAGCTCAGAATAAACCATTTTCATTCTAAAGACAGCAAAAATAGAACATTTTAAGGATCATTTTGAAAGATATCTTATTTGAAAAGCAAGCTTCAAAAGCTGTCAAAAAGTAACTAAACTCATAAAAGGTTTGAATATTTCTTTTAAAAGCAAACACAAATAGATATAACTTTCACTATAACTGCTACTATTGTTGTTCTTCCTCTCAAAACCTGTTCTTGGTGACTCATACCTTCATTTATGTTTTCTTGTATTTTTTTCCATAATTGAGACCCAATCTTGCAATTTCCATTAAAAGGGAGGGTTTCCTCATGAAAATTTTATTAATTTTGGTGAGATGTTTAAATCTTGCTGAACTGAGAACACTACAGAACAGAGCTTAGACCCTGTTAGTTAGATACACAGGGAAAAATAAATGTTCCTTTAAGAACCCTGGTTTTACTTGGGACGTAGGTTTTGTATTTTATCTAACAATTTTTTAAATTGACCCCACATCTTTGGTGCAGAAAACAGAAACTTGAGCTTCTCACTTCAAAGCTCAGACAAAAAAACACCTATTCTGCAGCTGTTCTCTCTCACTCCTTCTTCCTGACTATTTCCTATTTTTTCATACAGCACAGAATGGTTTGAGTTGAAAGGGACCTTAAAGATCATCTTTACAGGCAGGGACACTTCTACTACCCCAGGTTTGCTCAGAGCTCCATCCAACCTGGCCTTGAGCACTTCCAGGGATGGGGCAGCCACAGCTTCTCTGGGAAACCTGTGCCAGGGCCTCACCATCCTCACAGGGAATAATTTCTTCCTTAAATCTAATATAAACCTACCTACTTTCAGTTTGAAGCCATTTTCCCTCTTTCCAAAGCAGCAGTTCAAGAGGCATTACAAAAAGTTTCGTCAGCTCCTACAAACCTGATGATGATAAATACCACTAAGTTTTATTTGCAGTGAAGTCCTAACAAGCTCTGAATTAATACAAGAAACTTTTCTTACCATATTATTAAAACCTTCCCATTCAAGAAGTCACACAGTAATTTATAGAGCTTCAGCTAGGCTACAAATTTTGTCAGTCACTGAATAGAGTTGTAGTTGAACAATTTTGATTTTTTTTTCTCAAACATCATACTGCTATAGCATCCATTTTCTTTAAAATAGAAAACCACCACCCTAATTTACAATTCACATTTAGGCTGTGAGTATCCTTTCAAATATTCAATCATAATATCAGTCCACTTTATAATGCAATATCTGCAGGATCAATATGGCATGACTGCTTTGAGAACAGGGGCTTAACGTGGTTAGTCACTGGCTTTAATAAGGATGACGAAAAACATAAGTTATTGCCAGTGTACAAACTCTTCAGAAAAGATACTTTAATAATAAGCAAAAAATATTATTGGAAACTTTAAAGAGGATTAAAAAATAAAGACCACATTATGAAAATTGTATTTTGAAAACTGCTTAGCCACCCACAAACCATGTTAATATATATTTCCATTTTCTGCTTGTGTGATGCCAACTTCTTAGAACATGAGGTATTTTTATATAATCAGTTCATTCTACCAAATTACTACTAACAAGGTTACCACCTGCATATTAAGTGGGTGTTAATATAATTTAACAGTGTTTAAACAGTACAACTCAGAACTTCAACCTCAGAAAAAGCAGAATTAATCATAACATTTCCCCTTCAATAAGTTGTTATTGCTATATATGTATATATATTTATATTTAGAGGTATGTAATCCATATATCTTCTTTTGACAAACCCAAAACCACTTCACAGAAAAACAAGCTTTCGGGTAAGATATTAGAAATGTTTTGAAGTTGTGAACTATATCTGCAAATCATATTTAGATGTCTTGTGATCCTAAGTGTAGGTTGTTTATAGTGCTTTCTAAAAGATTATGTGTATCAATAAGGTTTTTCCCAGCTAGTAATTTTCAATTTTCAAAATAAAACATTTTCTGCTATTCAGGAATGTCCCATATTCTATGAACAAAAATGTATGAACATGTACACTCCTACATTTAAACCAATTTTCAAATGGATATAAGTCACTTCTTCACTCATTGGAAAAACAAATCAGAGGTTACACAGCTTCCCTCAGTCTCTGAAAAATATTTTTTTCATAAATGTATTCTCGTATGTGGTCTAAGCCTGACTTTTAATATTATTTCTGTATAATTCTAGGGGTTTTAATTATAAATCAGAGTAAAAATATAGCAATAATGCCTTGAAAATGTTATTCCTATAATTCCCTAATAATATTGCTCTACAGTTTCCAACTGATAAATTGCATTAATACTTTAAAAGAAGCACTGATTAGAGAAAGAGCTCATGGGTTTCTTCTAGGTAAAGTGCTTGATCTCGGTGAGCTAAAACCACCATAGCACAACATATTAATTATCATCAAGGTGCTATTTTCTTGCAGCAGGCCAGCTGTGTTCTATATTGATTGCAAAACAAGTTTAAAGCATTCAGATCTTGAATGAAAGCCAATTTTTATTTTTGAATTCTTATTAAAAGAGCAACTTTTTCTGCAAATAGGAGAAAAAGCTCTTCTCAGACACACAGGCTAGATGATTCTTAGCATCAAGTCTCAACACACACAAATGGCATAAAAACTGCCACATAAAATGATGGAGACAAAAACATTATTTTTGAGTGCTCAACTAAAATGTACAAAATTGTTTGGATACAGAATATAGATAATAGATATATATATTCTATATTCTATATAGAATATAGAATAAGGATAAAATATAGACATAATCTGCATTACTTTTTTGGCTAACTCTCTTTTTTCTGCCATGCTACTAAATGCTTTTTCAACCAGTGGCACATTCTTGTAAGGTCTAGGATTTTCTTGCAGAAGGGTTTGTGTGGACTAAAATCCAAATTTTTATATTGATAAGAGAACTAAAGATTAAAGATTATATTAGAAGTGAAAAAAGGGAAGAGTTTTGGTGGAAGGGAAAAAAAACCCCCAATTCTCTCAAAGTCATTAAATGTTAAATCAATTATTGTTATTTCTAACCTGGGCCCTAGTTTCACATTCAGGATTAATGGCTACCTCTAGTGTCAATATTGGAAGTGATAATTGACTTTGGTCCCTTTTAGTGTGCTTCCAGCAGGCTTCAAATTCCTTTCTAATTTGAAATATATCCTCAAATATAGGAAATTGAGAGATACTGCCTTTCTCTATAAAATGCTTTAGAATGTGCAGCTTTCAAATTATAAGGAAAAGAAAAAAGAAAAAAAGGAAGAAAAATGTTTAATGAAAAATCATAATTTTCTCATAAACAACATGTGTTGATACAAGGTAACCCTGATTTATGTAATACATTTTACAGATAACAATTTTTTATATTTTACAAATATGTTTTTCTTGTATTTATTCTTTATGTTAAATTTATTCTCTCCATAATTTCCCTTCACCAAGTCAGAGAAGCAATTGGTCTCACTAGGTTGATCCAAGTAGGGATGCATTTTACAGGTTCTGGCATGAATCAGTCATCTTTTGTATTTGCAGACATGAAAGGGACTCTCAACAAAAATCTTCCCTGGCTGAGGAAACATGCTTTACACTTTCTATGCAGCAGAAATAAAGGCCTCTCATGCAAAAATTTTGGCTAAAATCTCTCCCAGGTGACAAGGACTCTCCGTTGTCCTTTGTAGGCTGGTTTTCTTGGGTCGTGATTTGGTCCAGTCATGATTCTGCAGAGTCTCATCTTCTTATTCTCACTTTCATGAATTGTGACTTGATTAGCTTTCTTTGGGCCCTCTGTCCCTTCCCTGTTCTCCACAAGAAGTGCAGTACTGCAAACCCCATCCCAGCAGGAGGCTTTAGGAACACAGCTGAAGTCCCTTCTCCTCAGCAGGGGCCAAGAGCACCCCAGCCAGGCTGCCTGACCTGTCTCCTTTCTTGCCCTGTGCTGTGAGCAACTTCCTGATAAAACCCAGTGCTGGTTCCCCCTCAAAGTTGGGAAGACACATTGCTTATTCCCATGCATTCTTTTTCCTGATGTATGGTCTAAATGAGGTAGAAAGACAAATTAAGCATGGAAACTGGGGAAGTGGTACCCCAGGGAAGACAGGCAGGGATTACAAGGTCTGGTATTCCAGCACTTAGGAAGTTGATGCACCTAAAACTGTACAAAATAACCGTACTATGTGTTACATAATTGCAGATGGTTTCAACTTGCAGGTAAAGACACTTTGCCAACTGCCGGAGCTCACCCCTAGGTCAGGGGTGGCTCCATGTGGTGGAAAAGTCTCTCGTCCAACCTGTGCTTTCAAAGAAAGACTCTTCTGTTGTTGGGTCTCAAGGTAGTTTATTGCAAGCTGTCTGAAAGATTTTCTTCTGGAGCTGCGGTTTGCTCAGCAGCTCAGGCAGAGGCACACACACACCCTGACATCCTCTCTGACTCCCGACTGCTTCTTCTCTCCCCCCTCCCAGGGCTGCTGCTCTTTTATATGATACATTATGTGTTACATGTTTACAGTTTTTCTCCAATGCCTATTACCTATATTAAATGGTGCTTTTCTACTCTAAACCAAGCTGTGAGTGCCAACATCACCAAAAACATGGAGGTAAGGAAGAAGAAAGAGGGAGGACAGGGCAGGCCCAAATCCCTCCATCTTAAAACTTCTGACCCCCATGTACAAGACCTAAAAGCCCCCTGTACAGCACACCTTTACTTTGTGACTGCTTCTACTATAATATCTAAACTTTTGTGACTTCTTGTTCTTCCTGCAAGGTTGGTAAATCATTCCATGGTTCAAACCCAAAATCACAGCTGTTTCCAGCTGCCTGCCAGGGTCTCAAATGCTTCTGACCTGGCCCAGATCCTCCAAAAATGTCTGAGGGACATTTTGAGTTTCGACAGCCAACCTCCAGGTAAAGATCATTAGAGCCTCAGTACATGAGTCTCCTCGGGTAGTCGAACCTCATTGTATTCCCATTTCCATAGGAAGCTTTACCTATCCCACCGTGATTTGTGAGGATGTCCGAGCTGTGTATACTCATCAGGACACTTGTTATTATGTGAATAAAGGCAGGGAAATATGACTATAATTTTAATAAAATAACAATTAATGACTTTCCTTTCTCAAATTCCTCTAAAAATGCAACTTCAGTGTTCTCTTAATGAAAGTGTGCTTGTAAATATTAGATACATATCGATGCAGTTTATGCAAATGTGCATCTGTACAAATTCACAGTAAAATATTAACTACACATATTTCACATATTTGATAGGTAGAATATTGAATTTTTTTTTTAATATTCCTAAATTTTACTTTTATAACTATGGAACATAGATCAGCTGTCTAGTCAGACTTATAGTTTGGCTTTGGCTATCAAAATATTGTCTTAGCTTGAAGGAAGGTATAATAACAAGATGAAATAAAATCAATTTGTACTCCAAAATCAAAATTACATTGAGTGAAGAAAAAAAGAAGCTGACCAAATATCACATTCTGAATCTATTTCTTCTTATTTACAACCATTGAATGAAAACAATAGATCAATTCAAGAATAAATTATAAAAGATTTTACCTATCTTCTGTCATTTTTATTGCATTCATTCTTTTTGTTTGGTTCGTAGTAGGATTTTTCCTAGCTGGTTAATCAAAAATGATGATTCCTTCAGCAAGTTTTCATTGACCCTGTGGGCTTACTAAGGTCAAATAGCAAATGTCATTGTTTACATTCCTCAGCACCATTATTTACTTGACAATATTTACTTGCTAAGCAATATGGATTTCCGACCTGCACTGAAATCAATTACTTAAAAGAGCAAGGATGCTCTTGCTCCTAGAGATCTAGATTTAAAAAACAAAAAGAAGAGAGCATCAGTCCGCTTACCTGGTTGTACTATTTGTCATGCCATTATAGACAGTATATTGATTGTTTGGGATATAAGACAGATCAAAGCCCCCTCTATGAGGATTAGTTCATGCCTTGGCTGTGCTGTTCCCATTGCCACAGAAACACCTGGAGAACCTCCCCTTCCTTTGTGCTGCAGTCATTTTCTGCTGTCCACATGCAGAACTCAGCACAGCTGCTTTGGGGTCCTGACACAGCAGGGTTTATGCCTATTTGCCTTAGATTGACACCCAAATGTGTTAAGTACCTACTTACTATTTAGTACACAGGTATTTTATTTGCTTTTCTCATTTTGCATAAGACAGCAAAAACACCTTTTTTTTTTTTTTTGTATGAGATTTTGTAGTCTTTCTAATTAACAAGTAACTTATATCCAGTAGGACTCTAATACTTGTTGCTATACTGTGTCTTATGCTCAGAATTTTGTGGTTTTCCTTCTTTGAAACATGTATGTTCTGAATATTTTTTTTATTAAATAGGAAAAGCAGTTTAATTGACAGAGACAGTATCAAGGGGACAAGGCATCCTCTTTGTCCTGATAATTATTGATCCATAAACTGTGTATATAACAAGATCTATTGAAGGGATTGAATATTCTGATAAATGAAAAGGAAAGCAACTTTGCTGCTTTCAGCTCATTTCATTCTGCCAAATCATTTCCTATGTCGACATGATTCTGACAACAGGTACTGTGCAAATAATATCGTAATTAAGTGAGGAAAAATAAGTATAAATTCACTTCATCATCTTCTTTAGGTCTCATGAACAATCTATGGAATTAGAGATTTTAACAAACTTTCAGCTGACATGGAATGTCTTACTCTTTCTTCACTCTGAAATGGATTTACATCAACTTCATAAATACCCAAAACAAACAAAAAATCGCATCAAACATTTGAAACTGCACCAAAGCCATCCAATTTAACTCTGATCTGATTCTTCTCACTGAAATACGGATGTCAATTTCCAGTCATTTATTTCATTAACACAACTTTTCAATGAGATAAATATATGAAAATTCAGTAGATATACAGATCAGATTTTTCAGTGTGGCAAACAAATGAGCTCATGATGACTACTTTGGGTAGTCTGTATTAAATACAGAGTCTGGTTTTGGTCGCCAGTGAAATGAATAAATCATTATGGTATTTCCTATCCTTCATACCACACATCTATTTTGCCCCTATGACTATGTAAAATGATACCAATCCTTTAGCAGTAATGATGTAAAGAAATAGCATGAGCAGGTTTATGCTTAGAATGATCAGGGATACAGACAAAAACCCTTCAGAATATCATGAAAACCTTTCTCACCTATGCTTTCATACAAATGTTTAAAAAAGTATTCTCAAACCCAATTAATTGTGTTTTACAGAGCCTGAAAGACAGTCTTACAACATCTCTCATCTCTACAAGCACAATGACCTTCAAGGGATTTTTTTGTGTTAATGGTATCAGGGCTATATCAAGTGTTCTGAAGTTACCACTATTAAAAATTTATACACCACAGTTAATACTCAGAGATGTGGGGAATGTTCCTTACTTACCTTTTTGTCAGGGAGAAATTCCAGTACTCTCTGCAGTCAATTAACAGTTAAACCTACCTGGCTCTTTCCCCATAGGAATGAATTTTCTCTCGATGGCAAGTGACTGAAACTGTGACTGCAGCAGAGCAGTGCAGGAGAGAAGAGATAATGCCCTATCAAATCACTTTCAGTGTTGGAGATTATAGGAACACCCAGGGCTGAACTTCCATTCAGCAGAAGTCGTCCAAGAAAAAAGGATATAATGAGAGACTTCATCTTAGAGCAGTATGCTCCTCAGCAAGAAAAGACTGAAATTTATCTAACAGACTGCTGCTTATTTCCTGGGAGATGTTTGAATTGACTTTAGAGATAGCTGACTTGTTATTCCACTGGCAGGGGAGAACAGAGAAAACAAAATGAAACCAAGCTAGAGTGAGAGCTAAAGGAGAAGGAATGCTATACTTAGAGGGGGGTTTTCTTGTCTGCCTCAAAAGAAAGAAATTGCTTTTTACTTTTCCCTAGTCTTTGTATTTTATTACAATAAACTTATTTCACTTAAAAGTTCACCCAGTGCTGCCAGACTCTCCATCACCAAACAGCCCAGGGCTGAAACAGGGCTTGGATTCTCAGCTGTGGCAGTCTCAATCTCAGGACTAAGTCTTCTGTAAGTGTCTTGGTCTGCATCCACCAAGGAGGCAAGGATGTGATTCCTTGATCTGTTGACAGAAGGGGCTGGACAAGGAGTGAGTGTACCCCTGGCAAGTGTAAACTTTTGAGGCTGTTTGCAATTATCTCTGTGTGCATCACCCCTACCTTAGCAGGAAAGGGGATGAACAAGAGAGGGGCAATAAAAATACTTTCCAGAAACTAATAATACATTTAGAGGTGATTGGGTAATATTTATACAAACTACAGCAACAGTGCTAAGATGTAAATAATAGATATAAAATGACAATGATGGTTGATGGTCCCGTGAACAGCAAAGGTAACACAAAGGCTTACATGACCAAAAACTGAATTAAGTTTTTTATACCTTTCCAGAGAGTGCTGGTTAATCTCCCCAGGATTCTGGAAATGTGGCCTGGCTGGCGTAGGTAAACAGCTGATGTCACTGTAAGGAATCAGGGATCCATCTGCCAATGGCAGTGTGATTTAGTAGCAGCACTCATGACATGAATTTGAGTGACCCTCTTTCACGAGAAGTCATCCTAAATTAGCATGATAGATATGTTGAGTTGAGGATACTTCATACACATCCCTGAACCTGAGCAAGCTGGGATAGAAATTGGTTACTTTGGAATTCCTTCCAGTCTCCTCAGGAGCTCACTACCAATACACAGTGGAGGGAACTGCTGCAAACATGCTGACCTCTGAAACAAGCCCACCCCTGATATCCTGCTCCTGCCATGTCTGGTGTCTATGTGATTTCCTGATGGCTTTGGATGCTTGTTCAGTCCTTTTGTAGTCCCTAAAAATTGACCTTTGTCCCTAGCAAAGTGATCTTACCCTACCACGCCCTCATACCAACCTCCTCCTTTAACCTGACATATGGCTAGTACAGACACTCTCTAATGGTCTTTCTACTCTCAAACTAATCTCCAACTATATGTTAATACAAGACTGCAGACAGGTGTGCATGGCATCCTCATTTTTGTACTGGCAGTAAACCTTCTCTGATAATTCTGCTGTGCTGGGTCTGACCACCCACTACACCGAATTTTTATCCAAGCTGAACTAGAAACACTTTCTGGACAGTCTGCACACCTCTGGAAAGAAGGACTGTCACTGTGACAGCTGCCTGCAAAGGGAGGCAGGAAAATGAGCAATGAATCCCAAATATGAGATAGAATTCTGGAATTCACTTTAACATTTCTGCATGCAATTTATGGTTTTACTTTATTTTTAGCAGGATGGTGATAAAATATTGGGGTTTTTTTTCTTCCAGAATTTTGTGACAACTTTGATTTTGGAGAATGTTACAATCCTCTCTTCATTAAAATTTTTATTTGAACTACTTTTTAAAGTAATTGAATATTTGAAGTAGCATTCTGAAATATGTTTGCCTATAATATATTGAAGTTCAACTTAATAAATATTTCAGAGTGTCGTAAAAGGAATAGGATTTCAGTTTAAAGAGATATTATTTAGGGATTTTCTATAATAATAATATTAATAACTGTTATTATTATTTTGATACTCTTGCTCTGTCCCAAAAACCATTTTGCAAAAGTAAAATCTCAGACACTTTTTAGTCTCTGCCTGTTACTGAGTAGAGATGTACTGAGCTATACCAGCATAATTCATAGAAATAACTGTTCAGGAAGAATGTTGATAACCTTGTTATTTCTGCTTCTATTATTTTACTTGCTTTACGCTGTTTAATAATCCTTGTCATGTTATTTTTTTTTTATTTATAAATGTGATAGAAGAGGCAACATATTCTGTTCTGTGGGGTCCAACTTTCACATACAACAGTAAACCAGAGGAGATCATGCACATCTATAAAACTAGAAAATGTAAAATAGAACTTCTTATGTTTCATTCTTGTGTCTCAGTTCTATATTTAGCTGAAGTATAGATTCCTGCTAATCTATTTGCTTTCCTTGTTTCATCAGCTATTTTTTAAGATTATCTCATTTCTGGATATTTTTATTTTCTTCATATTAGAGTGGTGTATAAAGTAGGATGTCAACACTACTGTTTCCTGAAGGATAATAGTGGCCACGCGGTTGCATCTACAGTGATTGTCATGGTTCAAAGCAAACAGAATAACCAGTGAATCAAGAAATTCTCATTAGTGATAGTGTCACTCTGCTGGATAAATACTCACACAGTGAGAGTATACCTTCAAAAATTTGAAATTCAAAGCATGTATGGGTTTTCTTTCCTAAAACTCTGAGGACAATATATATTAAATGCATGATGTGCCAACACTCATTGATGTGCATACACCCATTGCCCATATGTTCATGTGTGGCTCACATGCCAAATATGAACATTTTGTAGTTGATGTGAGTGCCAAACTAGGTCATGCAACTTGCTTCTGCAAATTTCTTATATGGACTAAAACTGAGAGGGAAATTGAGACCTTTTTAAAGTATTTGTTTAAAATATATATATATATGTGTAGATTAATATTAGTATATTTTCCCTTATATCAGAATCTACCAGTGCTCATCACTACTGGGGAAGTTGCCCACTTATAAATGCATATGCACTGTCTGAAACTTATATTAGAGCTTTTTGCTCTCCTGTTCCCATTTCTGTGGTTGAAATATAGTAGAAAAAAATCCTGTCAATGACAGAGTTCACATTGCCAAGAAGTTTTCAAATGCACTTCTCTTATTTTTCAGAAAGAGCAGCCTTTTGGAAGAATTCATAGAGAAACAGAAATATTCAATCAATTTCTTACAAATAATGTATTAAAAATGATTGATCAAAATAATAGCAAACAGATTGTCAGTTGTTGGTCTGTAGTGTTTGGTTGCTTTGTGTCATTTGTACTGTTGTACTCCTGTTTCAGGAAAATGCACAACTAAAATGAGAGTGCTGAACCCACCAGAATGCTAGGAGATGCAATTCCAGAAAGGAGGACTTTCAGCATCACTCTCCAGCATTGCAGGAACATCCACAACACATGGTACAGTTACAATGACGCACAGTTTTGTCACTGATATTGGATCTTCTCTAGTCCAATGGGAAAGTTAATTACTTTTATCAAAATTAATTGAAATCTTCATTAATTTAAGGATTAGGATGAAGGTTAAAGAATAGCTTCAAATTGTCTCGTCTTAAACTTGTCATGCTAGACAATCTTAACAACTGAAGTGATGATTGATTCATATGAAAGAAAAGGCTGCTGCTCTCTCAGCACAATAATTCTGTGGAATGTTTCCCTATTGTTTTTTTCATTAGAATTCCCACCTGATGGAGAAAAAAATCTGGTAATTTTATCAAATGATAATTACCATCAATCCTTTGAGATACTTCTTCATAGTAATTCTAAATCCTCTGCATTTCAAATGGATTAACTGAGCACTTTTATGCTTACCTTTGGCCTTAAAAGCTCTCAAAAAAGTCCTCATTTTTATATATTCCATGTGCTTATCATTCATTACTAAAATAAATGTAGTGTATTTACTGAAGTGGTATTTTGTATTTGTTCTCCAAAGCAAAAATCTTAGCATTGTGGATAAGTTTGTTATAAACAATGATTTAAAAAGATTAGGCAAAGATTAACCTTTTGCATTTTTTTCCTTGTGACTGCCTAAGTATTATAGTTCCATTGTTTTTTTCCTAAAAGAATGAAACTTATGAATGAGAAGAACAGTAAATGATGAATAACAGACCCATAAAATTGTTCATGAATACTGAGTTTTTTGCATGCAAAACTAAATAATCATACATTGAGCAGTAATTTCCTAAATATTCATGTTGAACAAAAACTTCTCTGCATGAGTTTTTGCTAGCAATGAATATTAAAGAGCAGGAACCCAATCTGCAGAAACAGCTGTGCAGAGCTGAAACCAATGCTCACTTAACCCTGTTTTTTGTAGTAGATGTACAGCTCAATTTATCGAGAATATTACACTCCTTACTTACCACTTCATCAGGATGCACATATACACAGGCAGAGATCTTCTATTCCTTCTCCACAGCTCTGCCAGCTGCCATAAATCAGTGTTTAAGCTCTTGCCCCATATCCTAGTGTTATACAGAACTTGAGGTCTCAGGAAAGCAAGTAGAGGGTAACTAATTTGATTTCCAAACTGTTAGAGGGGAATTAGATGAACCATTTTATAACATCCAACGACTTTCACTTTCTTGTCACAATCATTAAAGACAAAGCTCCTCAGTGCAGTTGTTACTGATTTACAGGATTGAAACGGTTTGTCATTTTTGGGAAGTTTGAATTTGTGAAGTAGAACTCTTGGTGTTACAGAGTAAAGGATTAATGCTGTCAGGCTAGGTGCATTACAACGCTGATCCTCCAAGAGCTACATTTGATTTGGCTGAGTGACTTCAGCAATTTCACATGGAACATGACCTTACAAAAGGAATAAAACCAGACAGTGAACGAATAAATGGTTAGCCCAGGTAGCAAATTTGCAACAAACTGAGAGACGAGTAGATAACCAAAAGGATAATTGTATTTTCTTACTAGTAAAATATCTGGTGGTCATGAATAAAGAAAAAAATTGTAAAATCTTTTTTTTTTTTTTTCTGATAAAGGCATCTTAAGGCTTCTGCCTTAGCCATCAATCATAATTTAACCCCACCAAGTTCCACACAGATATTCACCCACTCACCATCAGTGGGGTGGGCAGAAGAACTGGTGGAGGGTAAAAGTGAGAAAACTCATGGATTAAGATAAAGACAGTTTAACAGGGAAACAAAAAGCCTTGCTCAAAAATAAAGTAGAACAAGGAATTCATTCATCACTTCCCATGAGCAGGCAGGTGTTTGGCCATCCCCAGTAGGGCAGAGCCCCATCACATGTAATGGTGACTTGAGGTGACAAATGTCATCACTCTGAACATCTCCCACCCCTTATGCACCCTCAGCCCTCTCACTGCTGGGATGGTGTGAGACAGAAAAGGCTCTGACTCTATGCAAACACTGCTCAGTTATAATGAGAACATCCCTGAGTTATCAGCACTGTTTTCAGCACAAATCCAAAACCCAGCCCCACACCAGGCACTGTGAAAAAGGTTAACTCTACTCCAGGCTAACCCAACACATCATTTAATATGTAGAGTTTAAAAAAAGGTGGAATCTGCCACAGGCCTATTGATTTGATATAGAACTGAATGCATTTCTTATAACCTAATTTGAAATCTTAAGTAAAAAACAATATCCTAAATAACATATAGCTCCATTCTACATGTACGTTGGTTTTAAACAGCTTCAATGAATGTTAAAGATTGCTATCAACAGTTTACAGTATGCATGAAGTATGTAAATATCTGTAAATTCCAAATGTTTAAAAGCCTGTTTTCCTTTCAGGTATTTCAACAACAAAAGTCAGTAGCAGAAAACTCATGAAGCAAACGATATATTGTGAGAAACTGGGACATAAATGGTTAATAACTCAAACCAATCGGCCCTATGAAGGCAGCCAGTGGGTTTGCAGCCCTCGAGGGGGAGCAGGACAGTATTTGGGTATGTGCTGTTGAAACCTCTGATTCTTATAAGAGCATTTGCTAATGGTGGCTACAAGCTGGGTTTTGAGCCAGGTAAGAGAAAAAGCCAAAAAGAAGCAGATACTGCAAGGTGGGATATTGTTTTTTATCATGCCAATCTCCTCTCTCACAGAACTGACCAGCTGCAAAACTCTGCCCCACCCTGCAGAAGGCACTGGGACATTCACAGGGTGCTCTGAAGGTGTTTGTCCCTCCTGATGGAGCAGAACTGGCTCAGCTATACTGACATGAGAGGAGCTGTCTTATCTCAAAAGGGGTCATAAATAACCAAAAGGCATTAAGCACCCTCAGACTCATTTCTGGGGGCTTCCACCAGCAGACTTTTGGATTTTTGCACAAAGTCCAAAGTGTTGCAGCACATCTGCAGTGCTGCAGCAGACAGTGTAAATCTGCTCCACCAGGGGAGGCACCTGGGTTTTCTTACATAAATCTGAGCTTTATTAACCCATTGAACTTTGTGATCTGTGTGCTTTCCCTCACCCTCAACAGATCAAGGTTGTAACAATCACTTTGATCACTCTGGACATCGAAATTGCAGCAATCAAGTCTCACTGCTGGATCCTCAGACAAAGATATCTTTCTGCTCTTATTCTTTCTTTCCCTTTCTTTCTTTATGCATTTTCTGAAGTATTCTTTCTGTATTGATATATTACTATTGAAAATAACCAAAATGGCGACATAATAATTTCCATTGGGACAAATTGTTCTAAAATAAACCCTACATATCTATATCTATCTGTCTATCTATGAAAATATTTTAATATGATCCTTCAGTATTATGTCACTCTAGTTGTCCCCAAGGGATCTATTAACAAGAACCTGAGTTGCCCCTTCAGGAGAGGGTCAGATAGTTTTTAAGTAGAAATGAGAAGGTTCCTGATGGATCCCTCTAGGAGGTTAATAAAGAAATGCAGTTTCTGAGATCCATCTTAGCTAATTTCCCGAATCAGTCTCCTGATTTCATTATTTTTACAGGCAATTATCTCAGATATTTCTAGAAGAAAACACTCTTAAAGTAAATATAAGTATCCTAATTGAAACAAAAAGCAAAGCATAACACTGACATTAGCTTTAAGACTTCTGATAGGTTTCAAATATAAACAAAGAATTTTAAAACCTTACATTAAAAGAAATCAACAATTATCTTACTTCAGATTCTGAAATGGTTAAAATTTTAAAATTAAAAAAAAACAGCAAAGAAACAAAATAAAATAAAAAAGAGATAATGAATTTATCTTTTTTAAAATCTACTTTGATAAAGAAGTTCTTCTAAAGAGATATTGTGCATTGTGAAATATTTTCTATCAACATTTCCTTTTACAATATGTTTATTTGGCTTACTTGATGAGAGTGCTTAGTTTTTTTGCCTCTGAAAAGTCCATTTCATCCTGTAAATTTAATTTTATATAAACAAACTTGAAATATATTGAAAATATAGAGAAAATTATGGGAAAGGTTAGAAGTATACCTCAAATTTATAAAAAAAAGTTGAGGGTCTATTCTCCTATGTCTTCCCCTGCTATGAGTATACTCTATTCTGTCTCCATATTTTGTTAAAATATTACTGAATTATGTAATCCATTTGTTTTTTAATCACATTTCAGCGTTACTATTTCAGCTTGTTCCCTGTCCATAAAATGTTCAATTATTTCTTTTATATTTTTCTTGCAGCAGATTTTTTAAAAATTATAATGGCCCTTTATATTATGAAATAACATTAGCATTTCACAGTTTGAGTCGCTTTGAGAATTTCTTGAGCTTTGCCAAATTACTCTTTCATTATCCTGGATGGTTAATATAAAATTGTCAAGTAACTATTTTAAAGTATGCAAAGTCAAAAATCCATTTAAGAAAACCAAACTTTTTACAATAGAAGAGGATTTCTCACAATTTTTATGTTGTTTTTTAAAATTAGTTATAAGAATTGAGGGTTATGTCAGATTACTTTGAAGAAAATGCAGATCAAGCCTTCTAGGAATACATTGACACTATTATGAAAGCAATTAAATATTTAATTTGCTATTTCACTTCTGAAAATGCCAAGCTCCATTAAACCACTATAAATACAGATTGCATCATTCTTTTAGACTTACATGCTCTCAACTGGGGGTTGTTAGCTCTTTGTCAATAAAAAACCCTAGACAAAAATTTCCACTAAATTGCATCCATTATCTCCTTTATAGTAACCAATAGTCACATGCTCGTTAAAGAAAATGTTTAAATGTTTTGTGCAAAATAGATAGGAAACACTATGCCTTAAATAGAAGTCAATATTTTTATTTAACTGAAACTGGTTTTCACTGCAACCTATTAGACTTTTCAAAGGGTAAGAACATTTGTGCGTGCAAACTTCCAGTGGTATCTGGTCTAATCTGTGCTTTCTTTTAACTCTAAACAGCCTCATTAAAATATTGCCAGTTAGGTGGTTTGAGAAAGAAGTAAAACATACCCAAAACTGATGGAGAGGAAAGAATATCAACTAAACAGACACGTTGGGTGGTTTCCTTTTAAAGATTTTGCATACATGTTCTGACGGTATTAACTCCATTTGTAATTCATTGTGAAGAGTCAACCATCAAAAGGAAATTTTTTTCTCTGTACTTAGGATAACATTAAATTACAGGATAAAAAAAGAACTTTATTACAAGCCACGAGCTCCAAACAAAGCCACTACTGGAAAATTTAAAAAGCAGCATGAAATGCAAACAAAGGTCTCAATCTGTTTAATCATGCCTAAGGGTTGCAAAGTCACCCTACAGACTGAATGATTGTTTACAAATAGATGTTGACAGGCAATTTCACTGAATAATCCACCCCCATTTTAACTTTATGGGTCCAGTCCTATATCCAATGAAATCACCTGGCAGCTTGCAGTTGATTACCATGGGAATGCGGTTCACTGGCTTCTGAGAGCAGGGGAAAGTAAGCGGATTTGGCAGCATTTCAAGTTGTTGAACATCACAGACAAGCGATGGGAACATCAGTTCATGGTCTCGCTTGTTCGGCTTCAGCCGATATGGAATACACAATGGATTTGGGAGCACTGCCTGAGCCTGCCCATGTGTGAATTAAACTTCTAGACTGGAAGAAAAATGAGAAACAAAAAAAAAGGAAAGGCCACAGGAAATGTGTTGTGTCCATGTAGCAGCTTCAATAAAACCAATGCAAATAGCAGGAGAAAACGGACATTGAAAATATATCAGAGGAAGGAAGCACATCCTCAGTCTCCTTTCCTGGCTTCTGGGATGTTATTTCTGCCTCCTTCTCACTGAGTTTCCAAGACGATTTGATGGACTTCTACTTTTCCAATTACATCCAGTTCCAGGCCAGTTGTACTGAATTACACGGTGGTGTCGGAACTCAAAATGTCCCGCAGACATTTTTGGAGGTTCCAGGCCCCAGCCAGAAGCATTTGTTGGCACTCACAGATTGGTTTGGAGTAGAAAAGCACCATTTAATATAGGTAGTAGGTATTGGGGAAAAACTGTAAACATTTATCACGTAATGTACCATATAAAAGAGCTGCAGGCAGGGGCTGGGGGAGAGAAGAAGAAGACACCAGACAGAGAGGATGTCAGGGTGTGTGTGTGCCTCTGCCTGAGCTGCTGAGCAAACCGCAGCAGCCCAAGAAGAAAATCTTTTAGATAACTTGCAATAAACAACCATGAGACCGAACAACAAGAGTCTGCTGAGACTTTCTTTGAAAGCACGGGTTGGAGGAGAGACTTTTCCACTATACGGATCCACCCTCAACCTAGCGTGGGCTCTGGCACTGGGGTGGCCGGGAGGCGTCGCTCGCTCTGCCGCAAGGGAGACCTCGGTGTTCAGCCCCAGACGCACCAATCCTCACACTCCTGCTGCACTCTATGCAACAGGATTTACATGTCTATGGATTTGTGTTACTACCTGCTGTCTCCTCTTCAGCTATGTGAAAGCTATGCCACAGGTTTTGGTCTGAAATGTGTCTTTTATCTGGAAAGTTTCTGAATGTGAAGGAAAGAGAAAAAAAAAATAAAGCAATTGAAACAGGCCAGAACCTTCCAAGAGGGAGAATGAGATTTTGGATCTTTAAAAAAATACTATTTTCTTTTATGTCCTCTAATTAGCAGTGAAATTCTGCACTCATATCCCAACTAAAATTCAACTGGAATCTATACTTAGTGGCTGTTAAATTACATCTATAATTAATATACACAGAAAATGTGAATAAGATTAAAAAGGTCAGCATTTGTTTGAAGTGTCAGAAAATTTAACATGCATTTAAAATAACATTTCTAATCCATTTTATTATAAACTCTTTGTTTTATTAAATTATATCTTGAGGCTCTATTGAGACAGATATCCTGATTTCACTAGTCTTGACACTAGAGCTTGTCTAAAGATTGAAGAGCAAACACTGAATACTTGTTTCTATATAATTTACAGATTTCAAAGGAGTTGTTTGCCTTTTCTGTACTAAATAATTGGAAAGAATACTTTGGTTTATTTAGTCATTATGCTTAATACCCAGTAATAATACCCCTGATGGAATGGTATCTGGATTCCCCCTGCTCCCTTCAGTTGAATAAAGTAAGATTTCAGATTTAATTTTTTAAAGCATAAAAGTATGTTCATTCAGCACTTTCACTATTTGAATAGTTTTTTGTGATAGTTTGCTGTAGAACAACTTTGACATGAATATCCACCACAATCTTTTGATTTCATGCAGTTCTTGCAATGTAGAGTAATAGATACAAATGTTCATCAGCAAAAATATTTTTCATCCTGTGCTTGGCCACTGGAAGAGGCTCCTCAGGAAAGTGGTCACAGCACCACATATAGCTGAGTTCAAGAAGGATTTGGACAATACTGTCAGGCCCATGGTGGGATTTTAGGCCAGGTGTTGGACTTCAATGATCCTTGTGGGTCCCTTCCACCTCAGGATAGTCTATGATTCCATGATTATTTACTGTAATGCAAAATAAAAAAATGAAAAAAAAATCTAACTATTGCAGGAGTTAATAGAGGTAGAAGTGGCTTTTCTCTCCTATTAGGATTATCAGTATTGGCTGAAAAACTATAATCTTGTTTATATTCAAAGAAATTTACTACATAGTCTTATAATATTATAAGATATTCCTTTCATTATTCCCTTATATTCCCTTCATTCATCATTATTAATCATTAAAACATTAATTGCTGAAAAATTATCCTGTATTTTCTGCCAAAAACAAAAGCCCTGATATTAAATGCAAAACCCAGTGCAAATTAATGCGTATATGGATAATGACTCAGATCCTAGGTTAGACAATAAGTTTCTTCTGGTTGTAAACAAATATTATGACCCTTCCATTCAGTCTCTAAAGCAACATGGCAAAATAGAAGTATCACTGACTTTCACTTCTGTAGGCAACACACAGCTCTAACTTTAACATTTAGGGATTTTATTCACTGCAGGTGACATTTTGATACTAATTAAATTGTTCTTTCGAGAAAGAACATCATAAAGCTAGCTTCAAAAGACCATGAACCTTATTAGTTAAGTACTTGCTCTTTAAATAGTGCATATTTTATGGCAGAAAAGTTCTGGGGGGTAAACTTTCAATATTAATGAATTTCAGATATGATTTTTCCAAACTGTTTAAAAGGCTGCAGACAGAACTGTATCCAGTTTGTTTTCAGCGTGTATTATGTCAGAACAAACAGCCATCTCAACAATGTCATTTTCAATAAATATTATAGATATTTAATTACACTGTACACTATCTTCACCTCATTACATTTATATATATATATATATTTGTTATATAAGAGAATACCATTAAGCCTATTTAAATAATCTATGAAATCCCGCAAACTATTGGTCTTCCATTTATTCACCCTGGAGAGTTCAGACCATAGAAAAGTTTTATTTACTCAAAAACTGTCAAAAAGAAAAGTATTTTGTTCAGAGAGATATGAAAGCTGAGGTACCAAAGGGAAGATTACCATATTGTCTATAATTCATTGGCCTCTCATGAGCTGTTGTTAAACCTGCAATCCAAATAAAGAGAGAACTGTACTATATCTGCTATTGTCCATTAAAATAATCACAAAAAGACTCCTTAAATTTTCCAGAAGTAATTTTCATAGATTTTCAGATTTATCATATACTTTACAAAAATCAGAAGTCATTATTTACTTTTCATACCCTTTGAACATACATGGTGTGCTCCCCTGCCCTCCTTGTTTTAATCTATACACTTTTTAATGTGAATGAACCATTTATTGCATTGAGAGTGTTTTATTTCACTGCTCACCTGACATTCCTGTTGGACATAAAAGAACTTGCAGGCATTTGTTGCTTAAAAAAAAAAAAAAAAAAAGAGAGAGAAGTTTGCTTTCTCTTTTTCTTTCTTTCTTTCTCGGTACTGAATCCAGAATGAGAAATACCAGTCAATATCTTCTATTTTAGATAAATACAAAACAACAAAAGAACTCCAGTGGAAATATACAGATAAATTCAGATTCTTGATTTAAATACAATAAATACAAATTTGGATCTAGGGTTAATTTTGTGGCAAAAATCCATTACAAAGCTGGCTCAAGGTCAGATTGGACAGCTGAGCAACCTGATCTAGCTGAAGATGTCACTGCTCACTGCAAGTGAGGCTGGACTATCTGACCTTTAAAGGTTCTTTACTGCCCAAACTCTTCTGCTGTTTTATTTTAAAAGACTTCTGACCTGTACTGAACAAAAAACATATATCAAACACCTAGTTTCTGGCAGATTGAGTAATAGATCAGAGCAATCTTCTTTCATTTTCTTACTTCATAATCCTAATATACCATGTCTGTACAAATGTCTTCTTCATTAATTTTAATTCATAAATATTACTCTATGGTATCATTATTTAGACTTCTCTCTTCTACTATTGTGCGTTTGGAACTAACCTATTACTTAAATCTTCCCACTTTCTTCTGCATGTCTGCTCATTTTTCAGAATTCAATTTGTTTATCTAATTTAACAAGACAGTTCTGATTGTAGATCCTGTCTTCCAAAACAGCTGCTATCCTGCTTAGTCTGTGGATCAAACTGAAAATTTGAAAACAGCAGCATGAGGTTTAAGGTTTTGTTAGGACCTGCTGTTTTTCTCTTTCATTATGTTACTTGGAGGTATTTTTTTTCATCTTGTTTGGGGTTTGGAATGTTTCTATTTTTCTAATATTCACCTGATTATTAAAACAAATTGAAATAAGTTATGACTGTGGCTAATTATTTTTTTTCCTGTGTAGGATTCATTCTAATGAAGTAGCTCAGTTTGTCTCGAAGTGCACAAAATTACTTTTCCTCTGTATTGCATACATGCTATGACACTGTTGATGAAAGATTTTACAACATGGGCCAATCACAGTGATTATTCACTTGGACAAAATGTTACTTTTCAGAGAGACTGTATTTATGTTTATTCAGGAGCACCATAATCAGAAGGAAACTGACAGCAAAAAAATTCTGCCTCTTCCTAATCACTCTACAAAGTTCACCCTTAGTAACTTCATCCTAGTTTTCTTAGCAGAACACACATTTTTGAGTGATTTTTGTCTATTTTTAGAATAGACATACTGGGTCAAAAATCTAATCCCGTGGTCTGCAAGATATACTTTAAAAAAGTGCAAGCAAGAGAAAGGGATTGCTACAGGAAGATTTGACTTCAGCCACCCTGAGGCTTAGACTCTTCCTGAGCCAAATGTGATATCTTTGTGTTTAATAAGCTTTAATGGGTTCTACATCTGTGAATTTGTCTATTTAGATTTTTTTCAAGTTCAGCTGTAAATTTTTCATGTGCTGTAGCTGCAAGTTCTACAGTGATTAAAAAGGGCTGAAAGGAGGCAAATAAACATTGAGGAGCTTAAAATACATGGGTTTAAAAGGAAGAAATATATCCATCATCCACAAAAGGCCACTAAGATGGTCAGGGGAATGGAGCCCCTCCTCTATGAGGAAAGGCTGAGAGAGTCAGGATTCTTCTGGAGCAGAGGAGGCTTCAGGGTGACCTAATTGTGGCCTTCCAGTACCTGAAGAGAGCCTGTTGGAACTCAAAATGTCCCTCAGACATTTTTGGAGATTCCAGGTCCAGGTCAGAGGCATTTGAGACCCTGGCAGGCAGCTGGAAACAGCTGTGATTTTGGGTTTGAGCCATGGAATGATTTACCAACCTTACAGGAAGAACAAGAAGTCACAAAAGTTTAGATATTATAGTAGAAGTAGTCACAAAGTAGAGGGAAGAATTTTTGAGTCCTGTACAGGGAGGTTTTGGTTTTGTACATGGGGGTCAGAAGTTTTAAGATGGAGGGATTTGGGCCTGCCCTGTCCTCCCTCTTTCTTCTTCCTTACCTCCATGTTTTGGTGATGTTGGCACTCACAGATTGGTTTAGAGTAGAAAAGCACCATTTAATATAGGTAATAGGTATTGGGAAAAAAACTATAAACATTTATCACGTAATGTACCATATAAAAGAGCAGCAGCCCTGGGCGGGGAGAGAAGAAGCAGTCGGGAGTCAGAGAGGATGTCAGGGTGTGTGTGTGCCTCTGCCTGAGCTGCTGAGCAAACCACAGCAGCCAGAGAAGAAAATCTTTTAGATAACTTGCAATAAACTGCCTTGAGACCGAACAACAAGAGACTGCTGAGCCTTTCTTTGGAAGCATGGGTTGGAGGAGAAGTTTTTCCACCACACGGAGCCACCCCTGGCCTAGAGGGTGGTCTTCAGCAAGAGCCCACAGGAAAGATGGAGAGAGACAATTTACAGGGGTCTGAAGTGACAGGACAAGGGGGAATGACTTCAAACTGACAGAGAAGTGGTTTAGATTAAATATTAGGAAGAAATTCTTTCATGTGAGGAGGTGAGACGCTGGAGGTTGTGCAGAGAAGTGTTGGATGCCCCGTCCCTGGAGGAGTTCAAGGCCTGATCTAGGGGAAGGTGTCCATGCCCAGAGCAGACCATTAATAGATCTTATTTCAGTAAACATCATCATACTTACTCAGCAGGCAGGGTCAAAAGATTCTAAAGCAATGCAGAGGTTCACGGTCTAATTCTGCTATTGTAACTAGAGAGAGCAGGGGTTTGTATGCAAATCAGTATTACTTAATCAATATAAAAAAGTGGAAGATATAGAAATACTGTCATAAAGTAACACTAGAACTTCAGTGTCAACAGATCTCAAAATGCTAGTGCTAAAATAGCAGTTACATTTTATTTTGAGAAATATATAACCTCTTATCCTCAGTATCCCCAAACATCCAAATAGTCTCTCAGAAATGCAATTAAAATACTGCCTCATTCATTTTGTTTGAATCATTCTGCCCACTTAATTATATTTTGGAGGTGTTCCCTCTGAGTGCCATTTTTCTACACGTTTCCTGTTATCTCCATCTGGAGTTTGTTTATCAAAACTTGCTCCATTTCTCCCAGGCTTCACTAAAATGGATTAATGATGTTCATTACAACTTATGATATTTGCAGGCTTTGCCTTCCCTTTTGCATGGAGACAATGATGCAGAACTTTTCCTCAGGTTTCCTTTCAGACTATTCTTTCAGGTGTAAAGCAAACCAGTCACAAACCATTGCAAAACAAATATAAGAGATATTGTAAAAACAATCTCCATTCATTCATTCATTTAAAAATATTTTTAATGACACATCTAAAAATATATATGAAAAATATATTTGTATTATCTGTTATTCTTAGACTTACTGCTTGAAGCAGCCTAACTGGTATGAAGAAAATACATCATTATTTCTGTGCAACATTTCTACAGCAGGAACAAGTTTTTGCTAGCCAAGAATTTAAAGATTAGATCCTTTTTTTGCTTGCACTGTCTTGCTGTAATGGTCTAACAGCAGTCTAAACAAATCCAAACAACAGCAAAAACTGACGAGGAATATTTTCTAAGATCCCCTTCTTAATTCCTTTTTTTTTTTTTTTCCTTATTGATCTGTTGAGTTAAAGCAGAGTTTACTCTCTTACTGTTTATTCTAACTATGGAACTTTTCTGTAACACATTTTCCATTACTTGGGTTAATAAAGATATCATGCCTGTGTTTGGTCACCCTGTCCATATGAATAATGTGAGGATATAGGGCATAGAAAAGGGAAGAAAAATTGTGGGTAGAAGAAAGAAATTGGTAAAGACTCCCTTAACTCTGTTTTTAAAAGCCTAAACCCCCTAATCTCCATTAGAAAATGCAGGAGTGGGTAAAAAGCTGAAAGTAGAAATCTGTCCAAAAAACTGATTGAATAGCAGACCTTTCCCAATATTAACCAGAAAATTTAATATCACTGTCTGAACTCAGCTATTTCCACAAACCAAGGCTTTTTTATGCACACAGAAACATATAAGAAATGAAGGAAAACCATTTTTCATGAGGTGCTTGATTCTGTTTTTTCTGAAATCTAATGCTGTATCCCATAATCACATTTTGTCATTTTTGAGTACTTTTTTGGGCATTATTAATAAAGAATTCCCATAAAATTACAAACATGTTATGTTTAGCTGCAAGTCAAATTGAAAGGAAAAAGTAATATGCCCTTCTGTTGGGATATTACCATGCGACCTTCCATGATAAATTGCACATCCATGGCACAACCAAGGCAGCAAGGATGTGTTTTGACAATATTTTACCAGTTCCCACAACACACTGCACTTTGGTTGCCTTCCCTGAAGTGAAATTGTAAAATAAATTAGAAAGCAAATAAACAAGCATTATCATGTTTCAGGATATATCACTGGTCAGAATGTGTGCACTGGGTTACTTGCTGAAAAGTATGTTTGGCTGCAAGTCTTTACATGGGAAAGAAAATTGTGTTCATTAAAAACTGCTGTGGGCAGTTTCAGTTTTTGTAGAAATTGTGCACCAGCTACATACCAATGGCTGTTTCTACTCTTTCCTCATAGTTTTCCCACCATGTAAGTCACACTACCCAGTGCCCACAAGCCTTCTGAGTAAAGGCTTTACCCATGCCTAAAAAGTACCCAGCTCCAGTGTAAAACACAGTGTGATTTGTCAATGTGCAGGGTTTTTTTTCTGTATATCGAGAACCCAAATCTTTAGCTTATGTGCATTACAGGTCATGTTCCATCACTGTAAAAAAAGAACTGCACTTGCCTGAGGACTAGAGAGATAGAAGCACACAAAGTCAAGGACGTTGCACTGGAAATGTCTTGACACTTATAGTGCTTTTCCTTTAACTCAGTAGGTTTTTCTGTATTTTAAGTGAAAAAAGAAATTTCCAGAGACTCTGTTGTGTCATAGTCTATCAGAATAAAGAAATTTTTAAAGGCCAAAATCAGTGAAGCTTCTTAAAGTAATGAGTGCTCTCTGGAAGGTGGCACAAAATGGCCTTCAGCAAAGCAGAGTTACTCAGGAAATAATAGATTGAACTTCAAACTATCTTAACATCATATGAGAAAATTCAGAGCAGTGCAACTTGCAAAATATGAATGTAAGATAGGTCCTAATATCTCAGAACTATGGGCTATATATTTAATCTCTCCAGCTGGCATTAGGAAATGCTGTTTAGAACCATGCAGAGCATGTAAAAACAATCATCTTCTGTGGTTTGTTCTCATACTTCCTGGGCAGCCATAAGTGTGGGAGGGTTCCTGGTATGTTTCTGCCTAATCCTGCTATTCATTTCTGGACCTGCCATCCAGGAATTTATCTAATCCCTCGAACCTAATTACAACTCCCCCAACAATTTCCTGTGGCAGGAAGTCTCACAACTTTATTTTCTGTTTTGTAAACCTATGTGTTTCAACTCAATCTCACCAGTTTCACCAAGTGCTTCCTAGCTTTTGTGCTGTGGCTGTTGAAAAGGAAATCCACATCCAGTTTGCATGCTGCGTCATGGCTTTGCAAATCCCTGCAACTTGCCTGTTTGGAGATTCCACTGCCCTGCCCTGGTTTTTTCAGGCTGAGCCAGTATTTCAGAATGAGTCAGTATTACAAAAGCCATATTGCCACTTTCTAAGCATGCTGCATTCCCATGTACTCATTTTTCTTAGTTCCCATGACAGACTGTGCCATCTTACCTGTGGGCGTCAGGCTGGTCTGAAGTTCCCAGGACTCCCTAATTCCCAGAAATGGCAAAATTTACACAGAGCTTTGTAAGCCTATAGAAACAAAAGAAATCTATACTGTTTTCTGAACAATCATAACTGTACAATCTAAACAAACAGATATCCCTGTATATTTAGCATGATTTGAGTATAAACTCCTATGCACTTCACTGGTATGAATAGAACAGGTGAATAAAGGCACCAAATATTGTCAGCTGAAGAAGCCCCACTTTTGTTAACATTCCCTTGGCACAGCAACCAAGCACCAAGCTCCAGCAGTAAACAAAATGAGAATTGTCAACTACAGTAGTGCCCCAAAGTAGTCAGTTATTTACTGTGCTTCAAAATTCTTGTAAAAAATCATTCCAAGAAAATGTCAGAGTGTTTCTGTGGAAATGTGGAGTGAGGAGCCTCTGAGAATTTGACCTCACAATAATTTTACGCAGACTACTCACCAGATTCCATTAATTCTTAATGATCTTGATTTTAATAAAAATTTTAAAAGTATTACAAGAAACAATGCCAGTCCAGCTGAGATAAGGTATTTGAAATACCCTCTTTAAAAATCAGGCTGAAATTTTGCTCATGGTCTGTTAACTTGCATTCTGTCAGCAAATCCTAACTTGACATAAAATAGATTTCTGTAAATCAAACACCAAAGTAAATATGGGAACTTCCAGAAACTTTAAAAAGTAAATTTTGCATCATCAGAAAAAGTTAGTGTTTGAATCCATGATTCCTTCCTGGTCTATTACTAATGAAAGATTCACTAAATTATCTTCATAAAGGTCAAAATGCTAATTAGGAAATTTTCTTCAGTGATAGATAAGAGATGTGGGACAAATTATTAGATCAGCTGTTTCTAGAGTTCAAATATCCAGCTCTTCATCTTAAAAACATAATAAAATTCAAAATAAAAGCTGAATTTTGTGTATTAAATAGTTCTTTCTAATTGGATAGAAAATTTTCTTGAAAGGTTTGAGTTTACATAAATTACATTTTAGTTAAATTTACATACAATTTTATATGCATCATTACTAATTCCTTATTAGCATCAATATGACACAATTGCTTATAAAATAATTTTAGAAATAACCTTAAAATAAATAAGTGTACTAATAATCTAAGATATGAACATTTAAATAAAATGCATGTTCCTAAGCTAGGAAGAATTAAAATACACAATATTTGAAGAGCAAGGGAAAATATAACATAATTTAAATGACAGAATATAATATCCCTCTTCAATCTGAATTTTAGAAATGAAGAATCAGCCAAAAGTTTATAGCTGTAATGATCCATCTATTTTCCTTGCAATACAATAATTAAGAAAACATTTGTAATGCCTCAGAAAACTGAAATACCAGCATTTCGTATTCTTATTGACACACTAAGTGTGAGTGAGTTAGTCAGATATATTGAAGATATGTATTATTGCACAAAAAGTAATCTTGAATTCCAAAACTGCAGAACACACATAGTAAACACCATAAACATTTTTGGCTTAATTGAAAAACCATTTTATACAAGCTTTTATTATAACAGCATTTTTAATAAAATGAAAGGGAAGCAGAATTAAGTTACCAGAGTTTTATACTGATAGTTCCCATCTCACCTTCAGGATCAAAACCGAGCTATTCATAACCACTAGAAAATTGCCACAAGCTATGAGAATGTCATGCACTTAATGTGCCCTGATGACAGATAGTGTGAAAAAGCTTCCCAAAAAGTTTTTATAATTAGTACAGGATTAAAATGTCCAGACATGTTAAAAATAAAAAGAAGTACCCAAACCTTGAAGTCAAATTATGATATAGCCTGGACTCTGCAATCATAGACTCATCTATCATCAGCTGAGAATTTACTCAAATTCGCATTTTTCATTTCTCCCAGGTATGATGATATGTCCAGGCATTAACTCAGCTGATAATGAAAGATAATTAATTCATGTTTCTTAATAATTGCAGGATACAGAGTCAAAAGACATATTCATAAAGACTTCATAGGTTTGGTCTTTTATGTAGATATAGAAAACATGAAAATTTTGCAACAATTGTATTGAAGGATGTTTTCCCTGACACCACAGATAAATGAAAAAATTTAATGTAACCACCTTGAAATTATTTTTTTAAATGGAGTTTTGTTGGTAAATCTCTGTTTTGGATGGTGGGAACTGAAATGTGAGCATTTAGCCAATATATTCCTGGCTTTATTTTTGAATCACAGAATCATTTAGGTTGGAAAAGACTCTTAAATGCTTAGAGTCTAACCATTTACCCAGCACTAGCAAGTCCACCACAAAGCCATGTCACCAAGCACCATGTCTACAGGGCTTTTATCTCCAGAGTGTCAGTAACTAAGGAATCTTGTAAGTAAATATTTCTACCTTATTCTGAAACCACTGATTTATAGCAATTTCTTGAATGCATATCATCACTAAAGAGATATGATCCTTAATGAAGAAAAGGCATTAGCCTAAAGTCCAGTCACAGAGGAAATATCTACGCTCAGCATCTAATATGGTGAGAATACATCTAGGTTAAGTGATCTAGGTTAAGTGTATTTTTAGCACATATAATGTATTTTATTTAATCTCTTTGTAGACTGCAGCCCTGACAAAGAATGATTATTATTTTAGCTGTTCATAAGAAGAAGTGACACATCCCACACTCCAATGAGGACAGCACTCAGCCTTGCTGCCTGTGAATGAAGTCCCAGCATTGCTATGACTTTGGCCTAGTTAATTGAAAAAAAAAACAAATGCTATCAATGTGATATATTGCATAAACTAAAGATAAGACTGGATAGCCAAGGACTCCAGGAAATGTGAAAATTGTGAATAAATGTGCAGAAAATTGACTGCTAACAGCTGCCTGTAGGGACTCATCTGGTACCTGCACCAGAAGTAAAAACATACCAGACTATTGTATTAGCCCAGAAATGATTGTTGTGTAAACAGAACTTTTCCATATTCCTCCTTTTGTAGAGTAAAAGTTTCCCAACAAAAGATAGATAAGAGGTGAATCTTTTGGGATCTCTCCTACAGCAAGGAGTAAGATCCCCTCAAAAGGATTGCATGACAACCTATTACTCAACCTCTGAATCTATGTCAACAAAATAGCATCAAACTTAATTCATTTCAAAAAAGTAACAGAACCTTTACTTACTTTAAAATGTATGGATGCCATTTATTAGATACTCTTTGTAGTCTGAGACATAAAACTGATGGCAAGATATAAACTCCCAAGCATTATATCACCAGCCCAGTTCAAAGGCAGTTTTATGAACAGAGCATTGAGTAGAAGCATGTCACAGCTGTGCCAAACAAATGATCTCTTAGAAGATTTACAAATCCTGGAGTAAAAATGCAAAACGTAAAAAATAAAGACAGGCAAACATTCTAGATTAAACAGGTTGAGTTAATTCCTCATTTTTGCTGGAGCTACTCATGTCTTTTCTAAGCCAAATGTTAGGTGCCACCAGTATAATAGAATTTATTATCAATAACTCATATTTCTATAACTTAAACCAAATCTCTTCCCACATTCTGTCAGAATGAGTTTCTTGTGGCCTGGAAATTCAGTCTTTAATGTCTCGTGCTGTCTGACATTGATAGCAAATATCTGTTTGGTGGATGGAAGACATCAATATGATTTCACTGGAACCAATTCAAGGAGAGAACAGAGTCTAGTTTTGGTGATTCTGGAGGTTTTTTGAACATCTGTCTAAAAAGAAACCAGAGACCAAAGCCATCCATTGATTGTGCAGCAGATGTATGACAGGGATTCTGGCATTCTTTTTCAATGACCTCTTAAGCTGTACACCCACAATTTCTTTCCTCTGGAAATCAAAACACCATGGAAAATACTGTACATGTAAACATTCAATGTAGCCACCAGACACATCACCGTTACAGTTTCGGAGTCTCAGGACAGGTTTGCAGCCAACAATTACCTCAAAAACCTATCTACCAAACTGAACTCAAAATTCAAGGATGGAAACAACTGTGAAACAAGAAACTTAAATGCACTTAAGAAAAGCTTGAGAATTACACTTAATCAGACAAAAGGTCTGTCCCGTGTCATGTGTATCCTCAGTAAAACCTACAAAGGGATGCCACACAATGAACAAAAATATGCAGGAATACCTCATGTTTCTGGTAAAAGTGTTCCTTACCTCCAACTATTTTCATTTTATAAAATTCTTACAGACCAAGTGTAGTTTTTCTGATGCAGCAAGTCTTTGCAGATTACTCTTACACATACTTATCCAGTCTCACCCACAATTTTCATCAATTTAAGCATCCATGTTCCACTACTCTAATGAGTTGCACAGACTTATTCTCTGCTGTATGGAGAACCATGTCTTGTGTGATTCACATCAGCTCTGGCTTGTTTTGAGTCTCAGTGCCTAAATTGAAGGAAATGGGAACAATTAATCCCTACTTCCTAAAGCCTCTTAGGGTTTTTGTATGCTCTGTAATACCTAGTTCTCTTTCTTATGCCTTAGCCATTCCAATATTTCCTCATACAGAAGAGGCTCTTTATCTTTGTTCATGTATCTTTACCAGCTTTCACTGAACATTTTTCTGTTCAGTTATTCTCTTTTAGAGGTGAAGTATGCAAGATAAGGAGAATTCCCACACTTTCATGTACAAGATATGGACAACCTAGGAATTCCACAGTGTATTAATAATGTTGTCTCTATTTCTTTTGAGGAAGCCTCAGAAAGTCATAATATTTGATTTTCTCTTTTGTCTGCTCCAGTGCATTGAGCTGACATTTTCATAGGATTTTATTCCATAACATCAAGATCTTGTTTCTGAGTAGTAGCAGGCAGCTTAAAGGTTTTCATAGGATTCATGTGTAAAATTAGGACTGGTCATCCCCAGGTGTATTACATTAAAACACATTGAATTTATCCTGCCATTTATTGCCCAGCTACTTGGTGTGGCTATGAGGTGTCTTGACAATTTTTCACAGTCAGCACTTGTCCTTAGACTCTTCAATAACTTAATATCATCAGCAATTTTGGTCACTTTAGTACTCACCCCTTTCTCTATGAATATGTTCCACCCCAAACTCCTTTGGAACTCCTCAGTTATGAGCCTACTTCTTCTATCTGTACATTAAAAATATTTAACAAATCAAGATAAAGGAAGAATAGCAAAACAATATATATGTGGAAAGAAATGGTTAAGTAAACCTAGAGAACATGACTTATGCTTCCATGGGAATTATTAATTCTGTTTCTAAGGGTCTGAAAAGATTTATATAAAGTCATGAGTTCCTAGGGTTAAAAAGACTTCTGAAGTACATGTCAAAATGCAAAGAAACTCCATGTTGTTTCTGTGGCACTGGAAAAATCAAAAATCTCAGATACAGTCAGCATTTATGAGTTCTGTAAAAGTATAACGGTTTTTGGTATCAAGTCTGGTGCCTCTATTATACAGAAAATTTACAGCTCTTCTTATATATACCTAATCTTAATGCCTCATAAACAAATGCCCTGGAGCAAATGTAAATTAGTAGCTATTGAGGTTGCCTAAACAGAGATGCTTGCAACTGATTGCATTAAATTAACTGTTTAATTGAATACATTTGCTTGATTGAGTAAAACGACAATTGTGTCAATGTTTTATCTAATTGTGTTAGTTTGCACGGTTGGTTCACTGCCCTTTCTAGAGCTGATAGTAATCACTAATTTTGTTGCCCATGAAGCTGTGATTACAGGCAGATGAATTGACATTCACGTTGTTGTCCACATAAATTGAGAAGTAAAATTGACCTCCTTCAATCCTTTTAACCTCAAAGCTAGGTGTATCATATTAAAAATTGATATTGTCATCTTGCAATACCTGTGGGCATAAGAATGATAAGAAAAGACTATGCAGGTTGCAGAGGAACAAATTTCACCTATTTTAAAGAGCTCAGAAAACCCTTATAAATCAGCGGAAGATATTTTCTCACACTTCAAACGGTCCTAATTTTTTTTTCTATTTTATTTTATTTTATTTTATTTTATTTTATTTTATTTTATTTTATTTTATTTTATTTTATTTTATTTTATTTTATTTTATTTTATTTTATTTTATTTTATTTTATTTTATTTTATTTTCCCTTGGGATGAAATCAAGAGCTCTTAACAAACATCTAGGGAAAAAAGGTGGAGGGGGAGGGAAGGATGAAACTTCATGCAGCTGATTCTATTTTTTCTCTGAGTCCTGATGAAATAGCAGAAGTCAAATCCTTCATCTTCACAGCAGGACCTAAACTACATGTGTTTTCATATCTTAAGCATCTCATAAGTAATATGAGATGGTCATATAGTCATAAGTCAACTGGGTAGTTGACTGGGCTGCAGAGAGAAATAAGAGATTCTTTTTATCTCTCCCATTGGAATGAGTCACACTCAGACAATTTAATCAGTGAGATTTGGTGTATTTCATTAAGTACGTATTAATTAATACAAACATTTTTATTCCACAGGGCAGACAAAAGAATAGCTACATCATATGTGGAATACCAAAGCTGAGTTCTCTCTTCCTATGATTGTTTAATTAACATACACAAAAGCAAATTTGATCCTTACCCCTCTCTTGCCATCTTTTAAGAGACTCACTGACCTTTCTCCTTCTCTTGTCCTGACAAGAAATTCTCTCCAAACCTCTGTTTGTAAAAGTTGCATTTATGATGTAAAAATAAAAAATATTTTCATAAGTTATATGTCATAAAATGCTTTCTGTGAGAAAATTTCAGACCAGTTCTCCTTTTGCCTAACCTGTCCCAAATAAAATTCACATTCGCAACAGCTTTATGCCGTTGTAGGAAAAACAAGATAATATCTAGAAAAACAAGATAATATTTAGAAAATTGCTGCCATCATATATTACCCATAAAAGCCAGCTATAACAGTTACTCCACATAATTATGTAAATCTTGTTTCTGAATAAAAACTCAGACAAGTCAGTCAATAATCAGACTACAAATGTAGACACAAAAAACTTTTGAAGATTGGTGTCTTGTTCTTAACAGTTCATGTTTATTAACATGAGATTTATTTGTTTGTACTGCTCTTTTTTTTGTTGTGGAATAATGAATGTTTTTAATATATACGTTGCCCTTTTTGTAAACCACAATTTCTATAATAGTCTTCCTACTTCTACTGATTGTTACCTCCCTCACTGGTGATGGAATTAATATACATTTATTATACTGGAAGTTTTCTGGCACTTAATGTTCTAAATAAATAAGCAACGTCAATAACTCATGACCCTACTGCACATGTACTATTAAAAGTGAGCCTGTTCCCTGCCTTAGTCTACAACATAGAACAAATGAAAAATGATTAAAATTATGCCCAAAGCAATGTCGATTACTTGTTCATCATGTGACAATGAAATCCTGTTTAAAATTTGAGATGTTTAATGAAATACATTAGCAATTCAGCTGTAACCTGTCCCCAGCATTATTTCTGCAGTTCTCCTTTCCCTTGGTGACACAGCTCAGCACCTGGCACAGGGAGACACATGATTTTCACCAAGAGGGCAGCTTTTCTTGGTGAAACACCACCTTTTACTTATTTATTTATATTTTTTTTATCTCTGGAAATTCAGAATACTATGCAAGAAAACTGACAGGTATTTATGACCCCATGCAAGACTAGAAGAAAAGGAAAAAAAAAAAAAAAAACAACCAACGAAAAACTCAACAACCTCCAAACATGACTCTCTCCATAATGTTTCTACTTTATCAGACTGCACACATCTCAGCTTTTCTCCAGCTGGTGACACAGAAAATGACTAATCTTTTTCTCACACATTTTTATCTTTCACTGTGTTTTCAGGTTCGCAAACTTTCCTACTGAAATACTGACATATGACTTTTATTTTACCTTTCAATCTAGTGTTATGGTGACTTAGTTTTAAATAATTTTTTTGCAGGGACCATGCAACACTCTTTTGCTTCAGCTCAAGTACTGTATACATTCTGGATATCAGAGTCATTTCAATTTCTTGTGATAAGTGTACAAAGACCAAGCATAATTTGTTGAAAAAGTCCAAATGTTGCAGGAAAATCTCATCTAGGCAAATATACAAAGTGTGCAGTGTAAGACAAAAGGAGACAGCAAGGCTTGTCAAACATGTCTATTAAATTCATATTATTATACTATCTTGGATTTTTTTTAAACTTATTTCCTGAAAAATATTTGGAACTTTTTTTTTTAAATTTCTGTTTCATTTGTTCCAAACGTATAAAAAAATTCAGTTTGTCAGCAAGGTATCAGATATCAGATGGCAATGAAGATTTTGTATTTCTGCTGCATATAAAGGACAAAGGTGCAAGGATTTCCTGCAAAGAGATTTCAGAAAGTCATATTAAAAAGATGTAAGTACCTATATGCATGTGTATGTAAATTTTTGTATACTCTGATTATCCATGTTGGGATCAATTTCTCATCAATGATAGGGGGGTCAAATATAGGAAGTAAATGTTGTATTCTTTTGATTCGGTAAGGCAATTCTAGCCCTAAAAAACCAAATTAATTTCCTCTCAAAAATAATTTTAGAAGACTTTTTACTCTTTTTTTCCAATTTTTTTTTATTCCTCCCCTCCCATAATTTTTCTGCTCCAGTGGTACCTCCTCAGCTGGATGGGTTTACATTCTGTTCAACATATGTGCAATTTTACATTGTTGGATGCAATCTGGACATGAAGACAGGTTGAGACAGGAATCCCAATGTAGCATATAGACAATATAGCTGCTTCACAGGCCAGAGCAACTAATAAAGCTGAGATACCAAAATCCTTCAGAAAGTAGCTCGTTCTGTACATCTTTCTGTCAGTGCCAGCAAGCCTGAACAGAAATATAGATTCTCTGGCTTTACAGAGAAAGCAATATATTTTCTCAGTTACATCTTCCCAGCATTTAAGACAAGGGACCATAATTTCTCTGGACAGCCTTTTCTGCCCATTTTTTTCCATTGCATCTTTTTTACTGGATAGTATTCACAATATCAAATTCTATATCTTGTTTCCTGATAACCCAGACTTTTGCACCTTACGTTGATAACAGTGGTGCTAACATGACTGATAGTACTGAAAAGTCTCTGGAAATACCTTTTTTTATTATTTTTATTTTATTTTTGCTGATAATGACATAAGATAAAATGACTCAGCTCTGGGGTGGGGGCAAAGAATAAATTCAAAAGGATTAAGCCCAGCACCTTTGGGTAGAAGCCACAGCCCCAGGTTTTTCTGCTGCCAGGCTCCCACAGATCCTGACACCAAAGCAGGGAAGGAGGAGAGGTTTTGGGTGTGTGACGTGGCCTCTGGCCAGATGCAGTGAATACCCACCCTCCCCTGGGCAGACTGCACAGCTGTGGGGTCTTCCACCCCTGGAAGGCCACATCTGTGTGAGGGACAACCATGTGAGGGACAAATGAGGGGGTGTCATGGCTCATCAAAGGCCCCCCACCAAAGGGGTCCCCAGACCCTGCACTGCATGCGATACTCCAAGATGCAACAGATCTGCAGTCTTGCAAGGGACAGTGTCAAACCTGCCCCTCCACCAGGAGGTACCTGTGTGCTCCCACCTGCCCAAATGGATATTCATCCACTGGATTCTATACTTTTCAGCAGGGACTCTCACCACCAAGAAGGCAAGATGAAGGGAAACAATGAGATATCCTTGGGACCCCTGGAAGAGTGATATGCTTCTACTTAATCTGTCTCTGTCACTCTCCCTGCTCTTTCCTTCCCTTAATCCTCTTATGAATGTATTCTTTTCCCCCAGCCCAGACTTAGGTCAACTTATCTTATCTCTATTAACTTTCAGTCAATGGCCTCAGTCAGAAGGCACATTCAGGGTGTGGTGGTCTTCCATGCACCTTTTGTCATGCACCTTTGCTATAACAGGCAAAAGATGTGTAAGCCATAACATGTCAGTCTCCTATACATTCCAGTTTTCAGTCATGTTATCTATCAAAAATTACCTGCATAGTATACCAAAACGTGGCTTATGTGGTATATCATTATATAGACATATATCTATATGAAATTATTTTCTTATTTAGTTTCTGAGCACTTCCTTAGAATGTCACTCTGTTTTTCAGAAGGGAAATTGTCCTAGAAAAAAAAAAAATCTGCAGAGTTATTGTTATAATAAATAAAAAATACCTGTGTTTACTTCATGGGTTGAAAAAAACCCCCACATATACAATCTCTTTGTATTGCATAAGCAAGTAACCAAGTACTACCAGTGACAAAACATCAGACTTACTACCAACCCTCACATAAAGTAATGCTTAATCCCTAATCAATGAGCCATAAAATTGCTTGGCTGTTTCCAAAGTTATCTTAGTCTGCAGTTGTCTCACTACCCTTCCCTTTCTCTCTTTTCCCCTTTGCAGTCACTTGCATCTCTGATTCACTGATCACTTCTTCAATCTTCTTCATTACCTCCTGCACTCCCCTACTCATCAGGCATGTCTTGCTCTTCCAGACTTCCCTTTCAGAAGAGTAAGCAAAAAAATAGAAAATTTCTCCAGAAATGCTTCAAAACATATAGGGAAGTTCTCCTGCTCTTTCCCTACCCCCACATGCTTAAAACTCCTTCCATGCCCCATAAGTTGTCATTCCAAACACAAACCCATCTGCATTTATCTACAGTGACAAAGCATAAAAAACGATGGCTGGTGAGTACGGCTTGCAAGGATTGCTGGTTTGGAAGAAATTTTAAAAGTTTACTTTGTTCCTAATGCATAGAAACATCTTTACTCAGCAGAATTTCTCATAGTCATGTGTTCTCTAAGCCTCACTCAACTACTTGAGTAAATGAACTATAAAAAAACATGCAAAGAGCGCTATGCAAGTCCTGTTACCACTTGTTGTGAAATCAAGAAACACAGAAGAGAAGGATCTTTTGAAATTAAATGACTGGGAAAAGGTGAATTTGGCTTCAAAACGTAGTTATGCCACCAATTTTTGTAAAGCACATTAAAAAATGTGTGTAGTCAGAAAGATGCCATTGTTCTTCTGAAAAGACATACATGTCCATCTCAGGCAAAACTTGAACATCAAAGCTAAGTCTACCTTACTGTTTAAGGTCACTCTGCACACAGATGATATTCCTCTTAAGATCTAAACCCAGCTGAATCTTACATAGCAACTTAGCTGAATTCCAATGACTGAAAGTATTCATACATTTGACATGATCTTGTCATGGATTTTGGAATTTATTCACACACTGCAAATTCTCTGGCATTTATTACCCATTAGTGCTGTCAAACATGGGAATATATACAACATAGACTTGTTTTTTCTATTCCATAATAGAACAGAACACAGAGAATTAAAAATTTGCACTGAATCAGGCAATTTTCAGAACTGTTGGTGAAGGGGGAAAAAAGTAATAATTAAGCTTCAGCCAATATTGTGTGTTCTTTTGCATTCATTTTCCTTACTTTAAAGTTAAGTCATACTTTTTTATTGCTTGATGAGAGGTCCTTCAAAAGAAAAAGGTGAAATGTTTGATTTTCATATGTCAAAGTAATATATGATATTTTTTTTTCTGTGAAAGTAACCGAACAGTGTATTTCAGAACAGAGGAATTCTACGTTTAGAAAAACACCCTCCTCCTCCTCACTATTCCATCTAAAGGGATGGATCGAATCTTCTCTTATTTTGAGATTCTAAATGGTTTTAAACATCCTACAATTAAAGATTTCAGTTGTCTTACTATTTATTTGAAGAAAAAGGAACCTGTAAAATGTCCGAAAAATCTCAACAACAAACTAAATAAACAACCCCCCTCTGATTTCTTGCCTAAGTTTTCAATGCACTTCTGAAGTCTGACCTGAGGTTGAGGTCACCAGAGGTGAAGGGTACACTTTGGCTTTTTGTGTCTACCATTAACTCTGGTAATAAGAAAATGAGCTTTGCAAAGAGGCTGTCAAATCTGTCAGATTTGTAGTGCTCTTTTTTAGCTTTGAGGCCTCTCTGGACTTTAAAACAGAAGAAGTGCCTAAGGTGCCTTCAAAAGTCAGGTTTGCAGGTTTTTTTCATCAGACAGACACACCACAAAGACTGTACATTTTTTTTTTTTTTTTAAGCAGAATTTATAGGTCTTGAAATGGAGCTTCATGTCTCATTCTCCTACTAAAAAACAACTCACCAAAGCAATCCAAAGTAGGGAGATCGTGCCTGCTTCCAAAACAGATTGAATTTAGTGTGTTGTCACTCCTATTTCCCCTCTGTTCCAAATAAACTTTGAGATCTTTGTCATATTGCTGTATTACCAGCCAGCCATGATTCCAGCAGTGCTGGGGATGCAGATCATTTTTGTAAGACAATATACTACCTTTTTAAGATGAGCTAGAGGAAAACAAAACAAGTTTCTGAGCCCTAAGGTAGTTTTAACTTTTCAGTTGAAAATTTTCCTACAAACATTACCTTATGATATTTAGGGCCCTTAAATATCTGGCGCTTCTGCATTAAACAGAGTTTTAAGCATATCTCTGACAGACATCAGCTCTCAGACCGTTGAATGCTGCATTTATTTTTGGATCACGGAAGTTTTAAATAAAGAATAAGCAGATTATCAGATCCTATATATTGAATTCTGCAAATGTACCAGATGCTTTTTGTTTGGGGTTTCATTCTCCCTTCTCTAGGTCGCACATTTCATTTCATGTCCTTTAATGTGTAGAAAGGCATTTTAGTGAGACAGGGCTTTCATACCTCTAGAAAATTCAAGTTGGCTGTGGACTTTCCTTTTCCTCAGTTGAACCAAGCTCCCAAGACTTGCCCCTTCCTTGCCATCCTCTGCTTCTTCCCACAATACTTCAGACTAAAATAGTGACACACTAAAAAATTATAATAGCTTTCTGCAACAATCTTTCTAAGTAGTTGGGTGATAGAAGCCTTTGGTTCAGTTGCTCTTTATGCTTTCCGAATTAATAGAGAAGCTGAATTCTCATGCATATGTATTGTCTGCATTCTAGTTAGGATTATCTAATTGTCCAGAGTGACTGAAATACCTCCCTTAATCCTATCTGGAAAAAATTTTCCAGGTAACTTATCATAATGATGCAAATCCATTAAAAATCTTTATTATAGATGAGGATCATTTCTTGCAATACATTGTGAGATAATAGGTTGACAGATTACTGACAATTAAGATCTTACTTATCAATTCACATTGCTCAGGCAAAGACCCCAGGCTTACACCCTATAGTAAGCTTTTTGTTGCATAAAAACAGCTTCCTATCTCAATATTAATCATTATCTCATGTTTTATATTTGCTGATTTATGCAATCACAGAGCAGGATCCTAACATAGAGGCCCACTGAATTTCCCTTTAGGACTTCATTTTTAGGTAAAGTATTGAAATATTTAATAACACCATCAGTCCCTGGTTCTGTTTCTAAAAAATATCAGAGCAACAATGTGTTACTCCTCAGTGTAATAAAAGGAAACTTTAGGAACATTTGCTATAAGTCAGGCAGGAGTTCAGGTCATCATTATTGGATTAAATCTGAAGGAGCTGCGGCAACAAAGGTTTGCTGGTCCATACATGGGACTGGAGGCACATAAAGGTTTTAGATGAGAACATTCAGAATTCCCATCTGCTATGGCACTTTATGCTGCTTTCTTCTGTTATTTTTATTCCTGTTTTATTTTCTAACACTAGTAAGTGAGTCTGTGAGCTACTCATGACAGTGTAGTCAAGGTTCTCCTGAATACTGTTACTGGTCTTTTTAATTACATTAACTTCAAACACAGGCACTCATCCTAGACATGCTATTCATGTATCACTCAGGGAAGGCTTAAAATCATTAACATACTGTCAGAGCTGTTATCAGTGAAGTGCTCAGCAGAACAACTGCTGGGATCCACCAAGGTAACAACATCCCTAGCAAGCAGCAGGTTTGTTTTCTGACACTCATCTGGTGTCAGTGCTTTAGGACTGTTCTGGGACACTGCCAGACAAAAGAATTTAATGGGTTTACTCTGCTCTACTAAGAAGTCTGCAAACTAGCTTAATATGCTAGAGGAAAGAAGTCAGAAAAGGTTCAGGATTAAAATAATCCTAGGCAGATGAATAAATTCATACACAGCTATCAAACGCACAAAGTTTCCTGAGGAAAGTCAGCAGGAAAAGAAAGCATATGCCACAGCAACCCATGGGATCATGCACAAGATGCTAAGCTTGTCGTGTTCATTCTTATAATTGTAACACCTCAGGTATGATAGAGACTCATAAATATTGATATTTTAAAATCTGGGGTTGTTTTCCCTAGTGTTAAATATATTGTCAAGACAGCTGTCAGTCACTAAGCCACTAGTCACATTTATCCCAGGGGATAAGGCACAGATTCCTAAAATACTCATCACCTTGAGGAAACAAGCAATTGGTTTCGATGGGCAGGTGTTCAAGAACTACAGGCTGCAGGAACAAACTTTCACTCCAGTGAAAGGACAAAAACACAGTTTAGACTGTAAAAATGACAAGACAAGAAAATTAATGGAATAAAAACTAAAAAATACAGTTGGATTTTATTGCTGTTTTTCCAATACATACCACCTGACAAGTACTTTCTGCTTCTTATCTGTGTCACATAATATTTGTGAAATTTAGTGAGGAAAAGGAAAAATGTACCACTAACCTTCATTATTGACATACCTATTAAAAGAATAGCAGTAAACAAAATTTAAATATAACCCGTTCCCATAAATTACACTTTATCAGCATCATTTTCAATTTAAGCATAGATTTCTAAAGATTCATAACTCATGAAATTAAGTGCAGAATACTGAATTATGTTATGAATTAACTGGGAGTTCTATGTCTGTGAGTGTACATGTGTGAATTACTCTCGCTCTATGAATGTTTCTCCCAATGATAAGAAAAGAAACTTCTTTGTCAATTAAAGAACACATATAGTAGCTGTCATCAGCTGCTACTTCTCTTCCAAATTTGTCTTGAAAGTGTTTTCTTTTTAATTGCGAAAGATATAATATTAGATCATTATGTGAACACAGAAAAAGATACATGAACATTGGAAATACAATTGGACACGTTACATTTTTAGGAAAAAATGAACAAAAAATTCCTTGTCCATGACTGAAAAACTGTGCTTAATTGATAGATCAATAGTAAACATGCTCCTTTAGCATTTAACAGTATGCTGTTGCATTGGTTTTGACTGGGAAAGATGATTTTGTTCATAGTAGCTGGTATGGGGATGTGCTTTGGACTGGTATGGAAGCAGTGTTGATAAACAGGGATGTTTTCATTATCACTGAGTAGTGTTTGCACAGAGCCAAAGCCATTTCTGTCTCTCAGACTGTTCTACCTGTGGGTGAGTAAAATCCTCATGTTCCATAGAGTTGCTGGTCAGAGACAGGGACAACATGCGCCCAAAGCTCCACATGACTCTAGCAGCCTGTGGCTGCAGTGATCCAGGGAAGTCACTACCAGCAGCAGGGAAAACACATGAGACAAGTCTGTTGTTTAGCAAGGGAGTCCATTTTATCTCCCCCTGTGCCAGGGGGTTCAGGGGGGCAGAGGCCCAAGAGCCTGAGCAAAGCCCAGAGAGCCCAAGAGCAGAGAGACAGCAAACCCAGGGCTGTGGGGTTTTATCAGGTGTCCCATGGGAGGAGTCTTAAAATCAGATTACAGCCTCCTCAGAACGGGAAGGCTCAACACATGGCAAACAGTGGTGTTTTATTGAGAGCCTTCTTATACAGGGAGTTGAAAACTCCTGGGTCTACACAGCTCCTTGGTCTGATCTTTAACGCCCCCAGCTCCTGGAACCAAAGGAGCAGTGAGATGTCTGCAGCTTAGGATGGAAGGTAATTGGTAGAGGTTCCAATTCCATTCCAGAGGCTGGTTTTAGGGAGCTGGCTGGGCAGCCAAATTGCCCAGTACAAGCCAGCTTGTAGTGGGATATAATGTGGCAACAGGGGTGCACAAGGCATTGGGAGGGGACACAGCTAGGACAGCTGACCCTAGCTGACCAAAGGGATATTCCAAACCATATCGAATTATGCTCAGAATATAAAATAGAATGGGGGGAAAGAAGGAAAGGGAGATGCTAAGAGTGATGCTGTCTGTCTTCCCAAGTTATAATGAATATATAATATTCATTATATATATAATGCTCTCCTGGAATAGCTGAAGAGCTACTTACCAGGGGAAATAAAGAATGAATTCCTTCTGATACTAGTGTGCCTGGCTATTGCTTTTCCTATTAAACTGTCTTTACCCCACATATGAGTTTTTTTCCTTTTACCCAACATGTGTCTTCCTCAGTGAGTGGCTGGGTGGGGCTTAGTTGCCTTCAGGGTTTAAACCATAACTGCCCTTTAAAGCAAGGATACTAAAAATTCAGACCATATTTTAGTCAGCCTGGCAATCTGAGAGCTGGAGAGTTTGATATAGCTAGTTCTATTTTCCACCAAAAGTTACTGGCTGTGGAACAGGATCACAGGAGGTCAGAGAAGAAAATTCAAGAGTCCCTGTGGCCTTATAAATTCTAAGCCCTAAAGTTGAGAATTGAATAGGAAACATATTCATAAACATAGCGACCAAAGTATTTTGCAGACTATCACATCTGACCCTCCAAAGCTGATGAAAAGATCTATATACTAATATCACATTTATTTTGAAGAACACCTATGATAATAGCATGACTCTTTCTAATGAAAATCAGAATTAGAGAAGGAATATCTCAACTGAGATAAATGATACAGGTTGTCTTAGACAGTGCTGATAAGTACCACAAGTTGTGCTGATGGGCTTGTGATTTGCTCTTTTGGGATAAAAAGTGATTGAGGAAAATTATACAGCTCAAAGTAAAAGAAGTAAATAAATAAGATATTAGATGTCTTTCACTTAGACATTACTGTTTTGAATTCTTTCTTACTAATTGAATCTGATAAAAAAGATTTAGATGTTAAACAACATTGTCTGAAACTTGTTAGAAATTAAGACGGTAAGAGTATAGAAAGACCGAAAAACTTCTTGCAAGAAAGCCATAAGTACATTCTAAACTCTGCTTTTATGCTTTGAAACTTGCACCAAATCTGGCTCCTAAAAACAAGTGATAGATATGCAATGTGTAAACATTGTTCTTGTTTTATTCTTAGCATTTGATGATGAATAATATAATGGAACTAAGTAGTATTTCCATTTCTATATGAACTGGTCAAAATTCCACAATGTTTATGATTGTGCACTCACTGCAGGGTGAGTAGTACCCATTAATCATTTGGAATGAATGTGACTAACTTTTAATTTAATTACCACAGTGTGGCAGCCCTTCTCAAGTTTATTAAAGAATCATCAAAATAGGATCTGGAGCTACTGTATTGAGGCTCATGATCTCATCCTTTTTTTCCTTATCCTGAAGTTCTGGATGTTTCAAATACCTCACTTTAATATATACCTGAATTCCTGTCATGCACCACTATGACGGAAATACAACTGAGTGAGCTGAATTTCCTTATTTATTCCAGCCATGGAAAAGCTTTACTTTAATGATATTTTTATATAACTGAGGCAAATGTAGTCAAAGATTATGTTCTGTGTTGAGAAAGATGGAATGGTTACATGCTGAAGAATTTTTTTTTTCCTGCCTGAAGGATTGGTTTACATTCATATCTTTGCCCTTATTTTGGTATCAAGCTTCAATTTCAGGTTTATGAAGTCATGCATTTTGTATTATTGGTATCACACCCAAAACAAAGGTAACATTTGCTTTCTCATATTTATTTTTATTAAAGCTCTGAGGAGCACTCCCCACACAAATTCAAGTAACTGTGATTTATAATTTTCACTGTAAACAGACATGCTCATAAACAGTATCTAGATTCTAGTCCTACTGAGTGGGGTATAAAATATGACCCTCATTAATAGACAGGAGCAAAACAGAGGATATTTATATGTTTAAAATTTAACAGGACATCTACCACTTCTGAAATATCTATATAGTATTTGTCTCAATTCTGTCACAAATCTGCCACAAACACCCAGAAAAGATCATAAAACCCAACATGTGTTTATCATATCTGATATATTTATTTACCACTGCTGCACACTTGAAATTTATGCAGGTCATACTTGGCATGGTTTCTTTCTGGCTACAATGGCTACTGAGTGTTCAGTTCAGTGTCCAGGGAAACAGGATTGCTTCCTCAAGACCAGCACTTCCTCAGTGTTCTTACTTGTATTTGAACATCATTTCTAATCCATTACACTAGGGCCTAAGAGTTCACAGATTACTCCTACCATGCCACAAAATGTCCTGAAAAGGATTAAAACACTCAATATTTTTTGAAAAATCTTGACATTTTGCTAATTATCAGTTAGAACTAATTCAACTAATCTTTTAAGATCTCTGAAGACCACGTTGAAAAAAAAGAGTAATTTATTTTTCCTGTCAAACATTTTAGAAAATATTTTCAGATTATTTTGAAAAATAAACATGTTGATAAGATTTTAATGCCATTAGGGCTATTAGTACTTTAATAGACCCAGATAACAGATTGGATTTTTCAGCCACTTACTTTTTTTAACATATAATTTTTATTAAGCTCTAGTTGCTTAACCTCATCAAACTCCTTTTTGAAAATAAGAAAAACAGTTTAAAACACTAGTGATAGGAGAAATGTCTACCTACCAGAATAATACTATAAAATTTCTTGATCAATTCTATCAAAACACAGGGAGTGCAACCTTGCAGCCTGTTCTAGAACAACTTTTCCACTATGGCCATTTTTTCTTCAGAGAATGAAAACTGTGTGGCCATTAACCACTCATTTAACAAAACTGCTGAAAGCAAGAAAATTACAGGATTTGAGCAAGATTTTAAAATTTATTGTTTCCTTCTTTTTCTCATTTTTGTAATTCTATCTCATGGTCTCTTTATATTTTCACCATTTTTTTTTCTGATTACCTTTGACTTCTTAACTCCCTAAACATCAAACCATAGAAGTTAAGAGCCAGAAGCATATACTGTATGCTTCCCCAGGGTTTCTTTGTCCCATTGCATTACCAGAATTAATGTATTATCATTCATCCCTTCCATACTGCATTTTCTCCTGCTTCTGTGTATGAGAAATGAGGCATTTGGGCTTATGATGATAAAAATGGCCCAAGATGACAGCACAGAATTACTTAAAATGACTGTCTCTCTAGCTCTCCTAACAGTGTCAGGTTATCATGATGATTCCAGGGATACTCATCACTATCAAACTTTGATACTTTGTATTGAGACATAATCATCTATGCTTCCATTTAAGTCTCCTGTAGTTATTTTGGATGCAATATTAAATATGAAAATCTGCATCCATATTTAATATTTTCAAAAGGGGTAAATATGGTTGCTTGGGTTGTGCTAGTTAAACCTTTAAAGCAGACAGATTGTACTTGTCATGTAAAGAATAAGCGGGACTAGGGAAGAGACACTAGGGAACAGTTGGCACAGGGATATAAGGCTTTCACTAGTTAGTCACTATGCAAAAAGCTAGAAAGAAAAAAATATGTGGAGCTAGAGAAGGGAGGGGGAGGCAGGGGGAGTGGGGAATGCAGGGGAGCACAATACAATAAATAAAAAAAGTGAAAATGAACACAGTTTTCAGTTTCTGTTCTGGTTTTGCAAGAGTCACAACCAGAATTGTGATTCACATTTCTGTCTCTTTTATGCCATTACTGTTCAGCTGTTTAAAAATTAAAGATCCTTTCTTTTGTGGAATTTAAGTCCCACCTTTTCTCTGCCTCTCCCACCCTCCCATTAGAACCCTGACACTGCTATCATCTTTAAGATAGATGGACTTCAGCAAAAGTCTTCTACCCATTTGAAGAATTTACACCATTTTATGCCTTATACCTCTTAATTTCCTCCACTTCTTATCTAACACTAAAACTGCTCCTTCCCTTTATTTGCAAGAGTTTCATGGGGACACATAACCTAGTTCTTCCCATTTAATTGTGCATTAGGTCTTATTATCACTTACTATCATTGCAGTGGTGCCTCATATACTTTTACAAATTCCTATTAAATTAAGAAAATAGTATCTGCTAAGTCTGACTACCTTTCTTTTGTTCCATCCCAAAAAGCCACATATTTGTCTTTATGTGTGTTTTCCTAATGGGGAATACTGAGGTTGATGAGGAAAAAAAAGCTGACTTCACATTAAAATTGAGTTAAAACCTGATAATTCAGCCTGCCCCTGGCACTCAAGAAAGAGGACTGTTTCTTCAGGCTGGTTTTCTGTGAAATTGCTGCCTGCCTTGTACACAAATCCAGACCCTGCCACATGCCTGCTGACAGCTTATTCTAAAACAGCAATTCAAAAATGATGATCAGCAAGAGGCAGCCTCTTAATTGCCATTAGAATGAGTGGAGCATCCTCCTCCCAAATGACTTGGAAAGAAATATTTGATGGCAATAAATATGAGATAATGCACACCATTGTATTGAGTTATAATTGCACACTCTCAGAGGAGGCAAGAGCAGGGTGCTCCTTGAAGGAAGGCAAACTTAGATTCAGTGGCAACCGTGGTGGCAGTGCTCCCACAGCACCAGAGCCAGGCCAGCAGAGCCTGGCACAGAGTGCTGTGGGTCCAGCAAGCTCCAGGCAAAGGCAAGATAACAAGCCAAACCCAGGATCATTCCAAGAAATACAGACACTACAGCCACAGGGCAGGAATCCCACCTACAACATAGCCAGGGCAAGAATATGAGTAGGGAGGGAGGGGTTGTTTCTCTGAGACAGCCACTGAAATCACCTGGCAGCCTCTGAGCACCTTCTCATGCAAGGTAGAATTCAACTGCAGAAAACACTGTCACCAGATCTGATGGAGAACAAAGGAATATGTATGTTCAGAGCAGATTTAGGTGACTTTGTGTATTTAAGTCTTCCAGTAGCTATTATAACTGTGACAGTTGGATCACCTGAATTCCCAAAGTGTTGATGGCTGAATTACAATACTGGAGTGAAGATCCCTCTACTTACTTTTTCTGAAAATATGTACTAATCACTGTTAGGAAAATGGTGCCTTGGTTTGGTCCTACCTTTTCTTACAGCAGTCTTTGCATTCTTTCAACAGAAATAATGTATGTCATAATGTTAAGAATATGAAAGACCTGATTATGAAATGAAGACATGCACAAGGAATATGTATCAAAAATTAAGTTAAGAAAGCAGATATAAAAAAAGGAAGAAAGAAAATATCAATTCTAAAACTGTCTACCAAATCCTCAAAAAAACTTTTAAGAAACCTAGACAAATTATCTTTGTGTGAGAGGATTAAGAAGGACTTATGCTAAAAATTGATGAGGATAAACTGAAAAGATGATAAGAACATTTCCTGGACAGTCTGGACAGAACGAAACTTAGGGTTAAACTTAAGTACTCCCAGAATTGCCCAAAGTTTCACTAATTAGCAGTGACCTTCCACTAAATAGGAAACAAAAAATGTTTGCAGGAAACTTCATGGCCAAGGCAAAATATCAGGCAGAATCTAACTGGAGAATGACTGAAAGAAATGACCAAGCATCTGACCAAGCAATGCCTTGAAAACAAAAGCACATCAACCTTCATTGTTACAGTGCCACAGAAGGAAGATGAGCCAAAATTTATTGAGCAGCTCATCAGAACATTAATGTTACTTGCAGGAAATATTCATATTAAATTGATATTACAGCAAAGGAAATCTAAGAGAAAAAGAAAGTAAGAAAATAATGTACAGGTGACAGATAAAAGACATTATATACTGAACATGTTTTGAAGAGTCCTAGGGAGATATATTGAAGTCCAAAATGCTAATCCTTATTAACCTGTATGAGTCTGAAAAATCTTGTTATTCTTGCAGAAAGTGCACAGAGGAGAATGGTTGGCTGTGGAACATGAATGAAGTAAATTATTCTGGTGGGTTAACCTTGGCTAGATGATAAATTCCCACTCAGCCAGTCACTCACTTCAACCCTTAGTGGAATGTGGGCAGAGATAAAGACAGGGAGATCACATAACCAAATACCATTGAAGACAAAGCAGGCTTGCCTTCTGGAAAAAATACTTAATATCTTGCCAATAAAAATAAATATTCCATTATGGATTTGGGCAGTGTGGTACTATCATCTCCTTTCCACCTGCATGGGTACAGCAAGAAAGCAAATCTATGTTAAACCAGCATATTTTGTCCACTCTCAAGCCAAAACAATGTATTTTTTTATTGACAGGAATAAAAAGAAAAATGTGCAACTATTCTTACTTGTCGCCTTCATTGAGAACAAGACTTGAAGGAAATAGTATGTAAAACCATGAAACAGGAGCCACAACTGTAAAGACCTAGGTATTGAAGGCTAAACTTTCTTCTAGTTTCTGCGCTTCTAGAAAGTACAAGGCACAGCTCTAAGGAGACAGAACTATAGTTTTGAATATTGCAACAATTCCTTTGTCATTTATATTTTTAAACAAAATAAATAAACACTAGGAATTTTGTTATCTACAGAATGCCATAATGATGGAAAATAATCCAAAGGCAGAAAGAAGAAAGAATCAGTAGAGTATCTCTTATGAACAAGTTATATAACTTTAGGACTGTAGAAATTCTTCAGACAAACCTCCATTCTTTATACAAAATATCTATAAAAATCAAAAAATTGATAGAACGGGTAATAAAACTGGGCACATATAAAAGATACAGGAACATATCTATTGTATGGAAAAGACAGATGAAATGGTTTGGAAATGTCCAAAGAATAGAAGCATAAGAAGTTCTTATGACTCCAAATGCTGTAACAGTGAACCATCAGAGTGGTAGGGTTTAGAAGGGAATGTTTGGAATCACATGGCACAACACTCTGGTCAAGAACAGCCACCTGCAGCCGATTTCCCAGACTATATCCAGATGGCTTTTGAATGTTTCCAAGCATGGAGACTCCATAACCTTTCTGGTCAACCTCAAAAATATATGGAAAGCAAGATAGAAAGTTCATCATGTGATATAGAACACATAAAAAAACTGTGTTTGATTTCTTTCCATAGTATTCAAGAAAAAAAGAGAAAATAGAGTGTTGCATTAAGTTTAAATTTTAAATTAATTAATTAAAATTATATCATGATATCATTAAAATATTTGCATGTTTAGCTATGTGGAGGAAATACGAGACCTTAAATTTACTTATTATCTCTCCAGCTAAAGTTTAGAAGCATGATAGAATCTTACTGATTGTAAGACTTTTTTACATAGTAAAAAATTATTCTTTTAAAAAACTTGAAGTAATTTATGGAGATTTAATATATTTTTAGATCAAATAGGAAAGGAAACAAAATCAACAGACTTCAAAGCTGAAGTTTTTAATCCTTTTATTTTAAAGCATTGCCACTGAATTGAAAGAACATTATAAGGTAGGTTTGTAATTAAATGGAGAAAATGTTGAATGTATATGTTGATGTGAAACAGAGAAAGATGCCGATAGCAAAGTACAAAATGCATTTCCCTAAATCTTCTTCAGTTTCTTTTTGTCTCCTAGAGACACACATTCTAGTTAACATAAAGTTATTATTTCTCAACCTTTATGACATGCCTCTGGCACTGTGCACGGTGATCAGGCAAATGCAGGTGCTCAGGGAAAGTTATAGGTGCTTTAGATCTTCTACTAATAGCATCAAACACACCATTTTTATGTGTTCTACATCACATGATGCAGTTCTTGTCACAAGCTGAGAGGGAAATAATGGAATATTGGTGAAGAGGATTGTAAACATGACTTGCAGACAGAGTTTTGAGAAATACATGTATCATACAAATTTTTGTTTGGCCTTGTCTGTAGAACAAGTACCAGATTTTAACATATGCTAGACTTTGAGACACCCCATGGAACGTGCTTGAGATTTCTGCCCTGCTGTGGGAAAGATCAAAGCAGAGTGGTAAATCATACCTGCAGGAGCCCCTGATGCACAGGTGAACACAGCAGGTTTGCTCACCTCCAGCATGGGCTGGAGCTCCTCCAGCAAGAGCTCTGTGGTGTCTGTGTGAGTGGGCTCACACTTGTGTGCCACCACCCAGCTACTGCTTCAGGGAACGCCTGCTTACTAAGGCAATGAAAATAAATTTATTGGTATTTCATCTGTGCTTGTGCCTGCATCCTGCCTGTTCCTCCTAACACAGACATTTAGCTTTTATACAGAATCACAGAATAAATAAGGTTGGAAAAGGCTTCCAAGATCATCAAGACCAACCTTTGACTGATCATCACCTTGCTAACCAGACCATGAGACTGAGTGCCACATTCAGTCATTTCTTGAACACCTCCAGGGATGGTGACTCCACCACCGCCCTGGCTAGACCATTCCATGTCAGGAAAGGGCCTGACAACCCTTTCCATGAAGAAATTCTACCTGATGATCAATTTGAATCTCCCCTGGAACAAAGTGATGCTGTTTCCTCTTGTCCTATTGTTTGATGCCAGGGTCAACAGCCTGACCCCCATCTGGCTCCAACCTCCTTTCAGGGAGTTGTAGAGATAGATAAGGTCCCTCCTGAGCCTCCTTTTCTCCAGGCTAAGCAATGCCAGCTGCTCCTCACCAGCCCCGTGCTCTAGACTCTACTTCACCTCCATTGCCCTTCTCTGGACATGCCCCAGTACCTCAATGTCCCTCTTGCAGTGAGGGGCCCAAAACTGGACACACAAGTAGAAATGTGGTTTCACCAGTACCAAGTACAAGGGGACAATAATTTCCCTGATAAAACACCACTAGTGAATACCCCACACACAAAGATTTTTTTTTTTTTACATTGGGACTTCCAATTTGCTTGGGATATTCTGAAATTTTATAACCCTGAGGAAAATAAACAGAACAGAAGATACTTTAGAAGATACCTACAGAAGTACAGAAGTGAAATGCTATTTAATTTTTTAATTAAATTACAGAGATGTACAATTTGAATTTTTCTGTTCTTGCATTAAGTGAACACTAATTTTGCTTACCCAAATGACCAGCTCCTTCATGCTTCATTAAACTCTGAGTCCTCTTTACTAAGTCATATTTTGCCAGTAAAGAGTATTGCAGATTTCAATAGGAAGGTATCAATATCTTCTCAATTAAAAATGCTTTAGAGTCTCAATTGACTAAACCATACTTTATGCAGAAAAAAAGGCAGTAATTCTTTACGTTGCCATCAAATCAACACTGCAGATTTGTGCTCCAAGAAGATGATGAGGAACTTGCAAAGATTGCAGAAAAAGCTTAAATCTCTAAGGAGTTCAAAATTGAGTTGAGTGAAAGTAAATGGATTCCCACCCATGGAATAAATTACATTAAAATCTATTAGCATCTATGATTTGTGAAATCCTATCTTTTATACACACCTGCATGTCCACAAAGAAGCCCACACTAACTTGTACAAGGATCATTAGAATAAAATGTCCTCTTGATGGCATGACTGGCCCAGAAAACTGATCTGTTGCCCAATGTAGCAAAAAGGTGTCTTTTCTCTGGACATGAAAGATGGGAAAGCACTTGTTAAACCTAACCTGCATATTTCCAAGACCATATTTTTTTATGTACAAGGAACAGCAAACTGTATTTGAACATACAAGTTCCCTGAGGCAAAGAAATCTTTTGGGTTTTTCATGGGAGATTTATTTTCATAGGGTATCCTCCTTGTGGGCCCCGGTAAGATTTAAGAGAATTTCCAATAGTGCCCCAGCAGCCTGCAACTGCAAAATGAGAGTTACCTCTCCACTTTTACACTGGTGCTCCTGCTGACAAATTGAGACCATCAGTGCCACGAGTTGGCAGAGAGATTCAGGGTGGCAGGGCACATCATCAACCCGGTGGTGTGTGTCCCTTCCATGTCCCTTCTCACCAAGACTTCCAACTTCTGTTTGTAACAAACGAGTGTTTTATGCTACTTATGGAATCCCTGGGAAAGATATCAGCAAAAAAAATGAAAGTTAAGTGGCCAGATTCACTCTACAGCTTACCAGACAATTAAAGCACACAGAAAAATCAGAATAAAATCTAAATTCAGTCATTGTAAAACCGAAATCAGTGTAAAACGATCTACACAGAGGTTGGAGTTGGAAAAAGGGTAAGGATGAGAAATGGCAAGTACAAAAAGGAATAAGAGGGACTCTCACAAGGTCCAGGATAGATTCTCTTGCCAAACTCCTCTCCAGACTTGACCAATAACCTTATAACACAGATCTCTATTTCCTTCTTTTACCACTTATCATCTTTTACCACTTTCTGTAAAAATAAAAGGATATGGTAAAAATATTTAAATAAAGATCCATAGCTTACTAAATATTACTAATAGTACAACTCTTACGTACTTATTGTGACAGAATGCTTAGAAAGCAATGAAAATCTATATAAATTATGTAAATATACTGAACAAAATGTAAGAGATTACTCTTTCCTCTTGGAAAAGTTAAAATTAAAAAAGAAAATCAAGCCTACTAAGAAATAGTGACAAAGAAAAAAACTTCAAGGAATCACTTAAAAAGACAAAATTATGCTCTAGACCAATGATTTTTCTGGGTCAAAAATCTTAATAAGCTTCTTCAATGTATCTATACTCAATTGATATGACTAAAATATCAGAAGTCCCTTAAAAAGGTTTTGTTTGTTTATCATAGATATCTGCTAGCTGTTACTTATAAAATGTATTAAAAGTGAAGAGCTTGATTTTAAGCATGGAGCCCCAGATATATTTTCCAATTCAATACTCAAGAGAGCTGAAGCAAGTGAAAGTTAAAGGAAGTGGAAATAGTCAACATATGCAACAACAATATGCTTGTCATTCTTTGTGAGGAAGAGATTTTAATTTCAATTCAGCTTGGGGAAATTCTAAGTAAACTATAAGGAATGAAGGCTGTCTCTAAAAAAGTGTCTTCCTGAGGTTTTTGAAAATATCATGAAAGGGAATAAGATTGTAGAAACTACAGTGTGCACTCAGTGGAATAAATATACTTACAAAATTCCTCATTTTTTCCTGTTCTCAGTTGTTACTTCCCACAACACCATAAAGTCAGGAAATATAAAAAGTTATCAAGGAACGCTTTACAGTCCAGAATGTCAACAATTGAGCATTACCAGGAACGCCGCACCAAATAAACTCAACTTGTATCTACAGCTGTCCTGAAAAATAGGCAATTTCAGTTTCACCATTATTCTGTTTTCTTTGCCAAAACAACTGCATTTGTTCAGGAAGAGCAGGTTTATCTTATGAGGACAGACTTTTTTTCTTTTTTTTTTTTTTTTCCCTCTATTCACATATTACAAGCCCTCTTCAGAAACTAGCATGATTTTCAGTCCTTTCATCAACAAATTAAAGTTTCTAATACATCTTTCTGTCTTGTGTTTCTGGAGTAAGAACCAAAAAGCTTAAAAGCCATGAGCAATTAAGAATATTCTCATTTAGATAAACCTCCAACAAAATGTATTCTTTTGATCTCACAAAAATATAGAGATGAGTAAGGGATATGATTTGACTTTTTCATCATTATTATTAGATATTTAAACTTGTGTTTCAGAAAATTAAAAGTTATATTCTCAATAGAGGACAAACAGGACACATCTGGAGTTCACAGTGAATGAGCTGGACATTATCTATTAACAAGCAGCTCCATGGACAATAAAGATACCATATTTTTTCAGACGTGATTTCAAATCAAATCAAGAATAGCAGTCATGCACCTGTGATAAGATGCATTTCTATTAGAAGATTGGGATAATGAGTTCCCATCATCTATGAAAAGTCCCATTATCTGGTGACTAAACAGCCCATTATCAGTGAAATAAAAAATTACAAAAATGAACTCATCTTAATTTAGCCTGAAAACATTATTGTCAAGTGTATTTTCGGATGGAATTTCCTTTTAAAAAGTTTATAAAAGAAAACAAATTATTTTATGAAATATTATAAGCATCTGTCTTAATAAACTCTAAAAGCTCCAAACAAGGGGTCAAAATAACTCATACTACTGAAAATCACCATATACACACTGGACATGAGAGGGATGATTGAAACTGGTTATGTTCCTAAGCAACATGTTAAATCTCATTATGTTAATGGAAAACATGATTTGTTCAATTTCACTGCTCTGTTACTTCAGTGTTCCCAGAACACCATCCCTCCTTACGCCACGGTTGCCATTGCAAGGAGTCAAGGAACAAAAACCAAGGCATTGCTTTGAGTAGGAAAAATCCTCTATTATCTTCATTGATTCTACAACCTCACTAACAAGGATTATGTAGCAAAAATTTCAATTAGAGTCTGAAAAAATGTAACTTTCTAATTTCTGAAATATTGCATTTAAAATCAGAAAGCTACAACATAAATGGACCTGGAAGGGGTAAAACACTTTAATCTATATAACTGGAAATATTGTAATAATAACAGAAAAACTGGAACAGTTAATATTTATTCTGCAAACCTGTTAATCTCCCAGGTTTTCTTAGATACTTTACTTTCACAAATCAAGCCATAGATGAAGGAAATTGTGCTTACTACCTTGTATGCTGTTATTGCAAGCATTTTATGAATAAACAGTGTTCTTCTTGGTATGAGAATATTGCAATACAAAGAGTCACAGAATCACAGAACACAAAGTCATGTCTGATGTGCTTGTGGGAGATCTTCTTGTTCCTTTCACATTCAAAACTAGATGGGTTTTGGCTTTCCTAATCCAAATCCTGCATATTCAGACAGTTGTTTTCCGCCTGGGTTTACATCTCTTGGGTAGGATTGAGAAACTTATGTTAATTGTGTGTACATAGCAAATAATAAGTTCAAGTAACATTTTGTTTTCACTGGTAACAGATTTGGCTTTTTGTTGTTGTTGGTTGGGAGGTTAATATTTGCTTGCTTTTGTTTTGGTGTTATTTTTAGACAGAAGATGTGCTTGCAAGTATCACATATATGATCTTACATTTATAATGACACTGGGTACGATTCCTGCCTGACCAGTTTTTTATAAATATATTAAGAACTGTGTAAAACTTCCCAATGAGCAGTAGTGCTGCTTACTATAAAATTTGGATGAAAAAAGGAGCATTCATTCACTGTGACACAGAAACAGTAAAAATTCACAACTCTTGGTTAGATGTCCAAAATGCTTGCAAAACAAAAAACATGACATTATGTTGCTTCTAGGGACTGCTCACCACCAAGGCAAGATACCTAGAGATTTGAGATTTGCAGAGTTACTTGCTTATAGCCATTTGTGATAATTTTGTTGTGGGTAGGAGGAACACACAGCACAACAAACAGATAAAAATACTTGATGGGGCAAAGTTATTTCCCAAAGCTCACTTTTGTTTTATAAGAATGAACTTGTGGAAATTTTTCTGCCACAGTTAGCCTGTTGATTGGATTCAGTCAGGAATGCCACAGTCTTTCTTCCTTATAAGCACATGTTATATTCCAGTAAGGAGCTTTTAGAAGGGTTGGACAACATTACCTCTTATACAATTTCTTTCTTGTTTTGTCAGTGGTAATTTTAGTCTGGTGACACTTGTGACTTCACACTTTTTTAATATTCCTTACTGTTGAAAGTCTTGTGGAACCTCTCCAGTTTTCACAGGTTTATTAATGGCATGCCTACTGATATAACAGCTGAAAATTCAAACACATTGCTTTGTGCTTGAGACAAAAGAAAACTAAAATGATATAGCATTAAACCCATGTGGTAGTTTGAACTTAGCATATAGGTAATGCATTACTCATCAACTACAGAGATGTTATCTGGTGTTTCACCCAGGGGAATACTCTATTCCTGATCACCCATCCTCTGCAATGACAGCTTGTGGCCCTGCTCGTGTGTAAGCCATGATTCCCCAAACTCCCACTAAGTCCATGAGTCATTAGGAGTGCAAAAGCCAACACCATCAGCACCACTGAAGGAAGATTTTTTTGGGGTTTTGTGGCTGTGTCCTGTTTCATAATGGGAAATTTTGATTTGTGAGTAAAGGACATGTTAGACTAATCCATCTGATAAGGCAAGAGCTCCAGTGGAGTATTGAACTGAGGGGAGCCAAGAGAGGCTGTCTAAGAGAGAAGAAAGCCCTCGTCAGACAGCTGCTCCTGGCCTTGCTGCTGCTCCCAGCTCTGATGGAGTTGCTTCAAGCAGGGTTGTTGACCTGGGAGTCACTGTTTCAAACAAGATGAAGTTACTCACTGCAGTACAAGACAGCCTGAAGTCAACGGGATCAGGAGTTGCTGCCTCACAGGGAGCAGCATATTTGTGCAAGGCAGCTGTTTCTGGGTCTGTCCGAGCTTCTGCAGCTGTCCAAGATGTATCTTTTTCTTAAAGAATTGTAGGATAGTTCATCCAATCACAATTAAAATTTAAGTTCAGAATACAGGGTATAATCTGATCTCTCTAACACAAAAAGGTCCATGTCATGAAAAAATATTACTACTATTAATAAGTAAAAAAGACAATATATCGATAGTGTAGCTATGATCTTAGCTCAGATATTTCCACTTTTCTAAATAAGAAATATAGAACAGGACATTATGTTTCTACTCATCATTCACTTACTCTATACATGGCATAATTAATATTTACTAATCACTATATATGCACTACTAATTGATATGGATGAAGCAACACACACTATGTTATACTAATATTTCAAAAAGTTGTTGGTCTTCAGGGCTTGTAGAGAAAAGCCACTGAGAACTCGAGCTAGATAACTGAACCACAGATTTACAGATTTTAAATGCATCTTAATTTCTACACACACTTAATTGAAAGATATGGCCAAACATCAATCATACATGGATCTAAATCCAACATCATGGGTCTAAATATCCAGCAAATTGTTATTTTCCAATTATTCTGCCACATCTTCAGTTACAATTTAAAACCATTCTGAGCAGACAGAACAAGACAAGTTCTGTTTGACTAGCCAGCTCTTCTTTGACAAAGTGACCAAGTGGATGAGGGAAACGCTTTCTGGGCCATGGTAAAGACCTTGATACTATTTCCCACAGCATTCTCCTGGAGAAACTGGATGCTCATGGCTTTGGCAGGTGCACTCTTCTCTGGGTAAAGCATCTGGCTGGCTGGCCAGGCCCAGAGAGTGCTGGTGAAGGGAGATAAATACAGTTGGCTGCTGGTCACAAGTGAGGTTGCCCAGAGCTCAGTACTGGGGACAGCATGGTCTAGTATTTTTATTGACAGCTTGAATGAGGGGATCAAGAGCATTTCCAGTCAATTGCAGATTACACCAAGTTTGGTGCGAGTGTTGATCTGCTGGAGGGTGGGAAGGCTCTGAAGGGGGATGTAGAAGGGCTGGATCAATGGGCTGAGGTCAGTGGTCTGAGGTTGGCCAACAAGGCCAAGGGCTGGCTTCTGCACTTGGATCCCCCCTGCACTGTGGGCAGAGTGGCTGGAAAGCTGCCAGGCAGGAGTTCTGGGGATCTTGGTCAACAGCAGCTGAACATGAGCCAGTGTGTGCCCAGGTGGCCAAGAAGGCCAGTGGCACCTGGCCTGTGTCAGAAATGGTGTGACAAGGCAGTGCAGTGATTGTCTCCCTGTAATGGACACAGGGGAGGCTACACCTTGAATCCTGCATCGAGCTCTTGGCTCTTCAAGACAGAAAAGACATTGAGGGGCTGGAGCATGTCCAGAGAAGGGCAGTGGAGCTGGGGAAGGGTCTGGAGCACAAGCCTGATGAGGAGCAGCTCAGCTGGAGAAAAACAGGCTTAGGAGGGACCTTATCACTCTCTACAACTCCTGTAAGGAGGTTGCAGTCAGGTGAGGGTTGAGCTCTGCTCCCAAGGAGCAAGAGACTGTACAGGAGGAAATGGGCTCAAGTTGCACCAGAAGAGAGTCAGATGGAAAAATTTCTTCACTGAAACAGGGATCAAGCATTGAAATTAGGTGTCAAGGGAAATGGTGAAATCACCGTCCTTGGAAATATTCAGATATTGTCTAGATTTGGAACTTGGGGACATGCTTTCGTGGCGGTAGTAATACTTGGTTGGACTTCATGATCTTAAAGATCCCTTTTCCAGCCTTCTATTCTCATTTAATACTTTGGTGTTCTGATGTATTTTGAACTGTTGTGAAAGTCATCATCAACATGTCTGATTTTTAAGATGATAAAGCCAAATAAAACATCATTAGGTATCTAACAATTGCAACTAATGTCAAAGTATTAAAGATTAAATAAATCTGTTTGATTTTAGGACAGGTCTCAGCTGATTAGTATTTTAAGACCCTATGTTAAAAATACATAAGTGTGAAAAACTTTAAGGGAAATGTATGAGGGGAAAAAAGTCATGCTACTTTTCATACCTGAAGGTCCACTGTTTTTACATCTTCCACATTAGACATGGTCAGTCACATTCATTAACTGAAATGAAAGAAATCTATAGTTCTTCCAGATGTGAAAACTTGTTCAGTTTACTGGTTAGAAAGTGGGCATTAATTATGCTACTCTTGTGTTTTTATCACTTACATTAGGGTATGGTGATTTCAAGGAAAAAGAGAGTTGCTGAAAATTGTTTTAGGCTTTTCTATGAGCATGCTAATCAGACCACTGCAGAAGCTAAAATTCCTGATTTCTTTGGACATTATCGGACCTGTTTTCACCCCAAACCCGGATGGGTTTTCACCACAAACACTAGTACTGTTGCGGTTTGTATTTATTTTATTAAGTTTTACAAAGTTGATTGTTAAATAGCATGTTGTGTTTTCCCCTAGTTGGCATCTGCTGAAGTTGTGTCATCTCTTCCAGCTGTCCCTCAAGGTGTCCCCTCGCCTTGTTACAGACTCTCACTACTGGTCCAGAACATCAAGGAGCCAGCCCAGGCTCTGGTAGAGAGTGGCATAGTACAATATCAAATGAAAGACAAACATTGCAGACAGAAAAGGACTGTGCCTTCAGACTGGAATTGTTTATAGAACTGTATCTAGGTTTAAAAGGACAGCACAGTCAACCACCTTCTCTTCTAATTGGTAGAAAATTCTCTTGTAATTATTCCGGTGAAATTTCTTACAGATTAGACTATAAAGTGAGATCCTCCTTAAAAGATTAAGGGAACAGTTAACTTGTTTAAGAGCAACACATAATTATAAAATTCATCTTATCAAAATGACAGAAAAATGTTTGCTGAAAAGCCTGTTTTTTTCATAACATTTATATTAACATTTCAGTTTAGCCTCTCTTGAAAACCTATGTATAAACTAATGTAGCCCGGGTGACTAATGAAATGCAAAGTTCATCATATCTTTTTAAGCAATATAAAAATCTCTGTCTTAAAAAAAAACATTATATAACAAATTACTTTTAAAAATAGTAGTATCATGAATCCTTTCCAAACTTAATTTATGCTTCCTTTTAAAAAGTATTATTGCAGAACCTTAAATACAGAAACACATACTTTTTTTCCCCCTCTATTTTCTGGGATTAAGAGAAAATAAAATTGGAGACAAAAAGTCCAGTGAAACACACAGGACCTATCCTGTAAATTCCAGGATCTCCTGATGGATCATGAGTGGAGTCCTAGGCATATTTCACCTTGAACAGTCCTGGGGACCTGCAGGAGCAGGTTCCACAGGTGCCAGTTCCACAGGTAACTTCCAGAGGTACCACAACTAGAGGAGAATGAAGTCTGTGTTTTGTATTTTGCCAGTAGTTTTCACTGATGTTTACTGACAGGACCAAGCAATTTGTTCAGCCCCCAGTAATTCTAAGTCCCTTGCTCTAGGTCCAATTCAAGACCCAAGTCTTGTGTAACATTTTCTCCCTTCTCACCTAGAGTAATTTTTTATCAGTTCTCCATTCCCAGCCCTACAGCTGAAAACAGTAAATCACTACCCCAAAGTATTGACTGAGAGAAGAATACATCTGAAAGCCAGCTCTAGATTAAACTACAAAACAGACACAAGTGCTAAATCAGCACTAATTCTTACTGCTGATTGTGGCTCATAAATAATGTAAAATTATAGTGGTTTTGGCTTGCTCAGTATTCCTAGATGAATTACACATGCATACCTGCATATTTCTGTACTTTATGGGTGTATATACACAAAACCACAGAGGACCTGCCTCCTTCCCACTGTCTTGAAGTAAATACATGCTATTCCTTGTGCACTGTAGGCGACCACCTTGAATGTGAAAACAGGTACAAAACCAGATCTAAAGAAGATAGTACACTCTTAGTTTGCTGAACATATATTCACACTTATAAAATACTATCCATAACTTTTTTAGTTATCTAGATTTCATGTAACACACAGAATTATGAACTAATTATATTTATTAACTGCCTTTATTCTATGAAGTAAAAAATTCCAATTAAAAACAAAACCTATATTGTAAAGTCAAATTCTGACATAAAACCTTGGCAAATAATAGTCAAGAGAATTACTAATGAAATTTGTTTATGCAACTAATAAAATCGGATAATATTAATTACATGTTTCCGAAGACCTCCTTCTCTGGCAAAATTTTGGTAGAAGTTTGGAGTTTAAACTTATTCTGAATATCAATACCACATAACCTATGAAAAAGTTCTTGCTCATTGTTAGGTTTTGGGGCTTTATGAAGTATTCTTGACTTCTTGAGCAGTTGCTAATACAAGAGAAAGTTAATATGTTTTCCAAATTATCATTAGTCTCATATATTTCAATGAACTCAAATGGTAAAAATTCTATTTTTGTAAGGTTATTTGCTTCTAATTTTCAAATTTCTCAATTGTCCCAGCTACTAACATATATAGTTAATCTGAGAAAAGACCATTCTAGCAATCATCAATTGTCAAAATGCTATTTTTTTTAAGAGTAGTTCAATCGAAATATTGATTTTAAGGAATGATTCAGATTTCACTAAGCTCTGTCATAAAATATTTTTAAAAGCCTGCCTTCAGCTTTTCCTTCCATTATGAATGGTTCAAGGTTACTTTTAAAAATCTGGAAAATACTTTAAGACTTGACAGGTTTTGTGCTATTTTTCAGAGAATGTGCATCAAGAATCCTGCTACCAAAATCACATTAGTTTTACACTGGCATAAGAGTTAAGGGAAATCAGGGTTAAGCTCCATAGTTTTGGGGTTTTTTTGTGGTTTTTTTTTTTTTTTAAGTGATTCTGGTATATTTCATTTTATGATTGACAGTACAGAGAAAAAGGGAATAAGAAAGGAGAGATTTTTTAAAAGTAATTTGCATTATATGGAGGAAAATGCTGACTGCTTTTCTTGAGTAGGGGTGTGAGTGTTCAATACTAGTTTTTGAGGGAAGAGGGGTTAAGCTTAGGAGAAGAGTTCCTTTCGTACAAAACAATAATGTTACATGATTGCACTATTCTTCTATGCTATCAAGTCTGAACTGCACTTTTGATAAGGCCATGCCTTAAAAAATAAATAAAGCATATCCAAAGTCACAGCCTGCAATTATGCTCAGAAATAATAATACCAACTCCTGATATCCTTTTTTTTCTCTGTAAAACAAGATAATTCAGGAGAGCACACTTGGAAAACTTGCCATCTTGTCATGTCACATGAACATACTCATCCCTGAATTCTGTGTGGAGATTGTAAAACTTTTTGCAACATTGACTGGCTTACTTGCAGTCAGTTTTGGGTTACATCCATTATTTAGTTTCCACTGTAATGAATCATATTTTTAGCTGACTTTAAAGGTGATCTCCAACTATGATGAACATAAAGGCCAAAGGCAGGTCTAGAAAATAATTTTTCTTTTATTTGTACCAGATTAATTTTACCAAACCAGTTCTTATTCAATGTCCTGAAGTCACTGTTGCATTTCAAACTCTGCTAACCAAATTTAAAAGTCTTCAAAGTATGAGGTTAAACAGAAGGTCTATCTACCTGACCAAAAGTGAGCAGCAAGGAGGAAAACTACTTTATTATTTTCCTGAGAGGACCAAGTACTTAGTGAGATTACTTCCTGCTGCCCAGGAAGAGCTGTGTAATGTGGCTCCCGAAAAAAACTTGTTTCTTCTGTCAGTGCCACACAGATCCCTGAGCCTCCAGCTGATTGTGTGAACATTGCTATCATCTAACATGTGAAAGAAGGAAGAGGACAGGCAGGAAAAAGAAGAATCAATAGCTTCTTTATTACTCTGGCATCCTTATTACTCTTCCCCACTAATCTTTATCCTCACATCTCCTCAATTTACCAAGCTGACTCATCATTCTTTCCTCTCCTACCGTTTAGCAGGCAGATATTTTAACATTGTGTATTAACTACTTTCCCTTTTTTTACTTCTTACTCCAGAATTCTTCCTGACTTTTTGCCTTCTTCGTTCTTCTGTTTCCCCCAGGATTCACCAGGTCGTTTCTGACTTTTCTGTCTGCTATCTATGCCTCTACCTATGGTAGACTGACTGCCTCCTCATCTCTAACCCATTTGCATCTACTTAAAAACTTATGGTTTATAATAGGGCCATGCTTACAGCTTACTAAGCTTGTGCACGTACAGCACATGTTTATTTTATCACTTTATGCACACCAGCAGCAGCCAGAGGAGTCTCTCCCTTTCCTTCCTACTGAGAAATGAGCCTCCTATCTATCCATGTGAACATCTTTCCCATTTTGAATAATTTCCATATTTTCTTTTATGGCTTGTCCAAATAGATTTTGGTCTCATCAAGAAGGGTGAAAGGAGGAAAATATACCAGCCAAGTTGCACAGAAACTGAGGGAAAAGCAAAGTCAAACAAGCAAAATCATGCAAGACATGTGGTCAGGGATTGTTACTGTGCCCTCAGACTAATAGCATTCTCACTGCTCTATCTTTTGTGCTAACAGAAGACTCCCCATTAATTCATATTTCTGTCCATTTAATGTACTGGTCTACTTAATCCCATTGGTAGTGAAATCATTCCAGATATTTATCTTCATCCTTTTTTACTTTCCCTGCCCATTTTGTTTTTCCCAATGAGGAGATGTCACAGTTTCACCCCAGAAGCAGCCAAGCCCCACACAGACACCCACTCACTCCCCCATGAGAGGGATCAGGGTGAGAAATGGAAGGCTAGAAGCTGGAAAACTCATAGATTGAGATAAAACCAGTTTAATAGGGAAAGCAAAAGCCACCCATAGAAACAAATCAAAACGAGGAACTAATTCACTGCTTCCCAAGGGTAGGCAGGTCTTCAACATCCCCAGGAGAGCAGGGTCCTGTCATATAAATTGGTTAGCTGGGAAGACAAATGTAACTCCAACCATTCCCCACTTTTCTTCTTCTCACAGGTTTCTATACTGAGGATGATGCCACATGGTCTGGAATATTCCTTTGGTCAGTTTGGGTCACCTGTCCTGGCTGCGTCTCCTCCCAGACTCCCATGCACCCTCCCCAGCATGGCAGTATCAAAAGCAGAAAAGGCTTTGGTTCCATGCACTCCCTGCTCAGCAATAACAAAAGCATCTCTGTATTATCACCCTGTGTTCACCCTTTTTGTTCAGCCCCACAACAGCCACTAGGAAGAAAATTAATTCTGCCCCAGCCAAAATCAGCACAGGAGGGTGAATAGCAATGTCATCCATCTCAAAGACACAGGTGCAGAAAATACTTCAAGAGAGGCATTTTCCTGTTTATATTCAGTGCTCCATTATTTCCTGCCTACCTTCCCTATTTATTTGATCTAGTTTTTTTTTCCCTTGCTGGTCACTGAATATTGAGTTCATGTTTTCATAGAATTTATCACCTCTGACTGAGATAATTTTCCTGACTGGTAGTGGCTAATTTGAAGCCTATCAAAGCAAATAGGGCAGTTTTGTCCACAGGCATTAATTTGTGTTTACTGACACTAGATTTCACCTCCATCCTGTGTCTTGTCCACTCAGTATCCCGCTGCAACTCCTCACTGCTGGGTTTGTGTTCTGCCCTGAATAGCTGCAAATCATTTAGAAACTGTTCCCCTTTCTGGGGGGATTTCATACGTTTCCAAACATATGAAAAAGACTAAAATATTCTTCCCAAGTATGACCTAAAAAAAACCACCAGAATTTTCATTAGATTTCAACTTCAAATAGTGCTTTGGCAACTCAGTTTCTAAGCTTATGTGCAGGTCTTTATTTTTCTGCCAAAATATGTAATAAATAATCTATTGAGGGATATAGCTAAGAGCATATAATTTTAAACCTCTTTGTTTTGAGAAATAAATAAATTACAAAAACTATGGCATGGTGTTAGTAAAAATTAAAATATTCTTGTTGTTTATCATCTAAATCATACATCAGTCATTGGAGCTACAGACTGAGTTTCACTTGACTTAGAGACTGTAGTTACAGAGTGTTTTGTGAATTCATGACACATTTCCCTTTTTGCTTGTTAGCTTCCAACACAGAAACTTCCCCAGTGTTTTTATACTAAAATATTGCATTAATGAGAAAATTAGAAAGAAGAATGAAATTAGGGAATTATTGCTGAGTAACCTGGAAAGGATGCTAAGACAGGAAAAGGATTAAGGGGCTTCTGGGTAATCTAACCTAAATTTATATGTTATTTCATTTCCATTTAACATTCACTAGTACTGAGAATGCAATCCACAGAGAGTTGTACTATATTTCCCCCTCCATTGTATAATAATGGTCTTTGAGGGCCTTTCTTATTAAAATAAATAATGAACACTTGCATATTAAAATATTTAGCTTTGAAAAGTCCAAAAGACAATGTATATATATCAATATAATTTTGGCTTTTTAGTATCAGAACTTCTCATGATACTTATTCAGTATGTGGTACAGAAGATGGCAATGAAATAAATGGACCACAAAAAAGTTATTTAAATTTTGCCTTGAAATTTTTGTTGTTATTGTATACAATATAAGTATCTATGTATCAGTCACCTAAATATTTCTCCCAGCTGCTAAGTTTATCTGCATGGATCTTTTGTTCTGCAACACAGACTTTTCAGGTATTTCTTGGTATCTGACTATAAATTAGCTCCCTCACCCCCCAGTCTAAACTATCTTTAGTTTCATTTTTAGATATGAAAGGCATAACAACACATTATATCTTGTAGAAATTGATAAGTTGAGGTGAGGAATTGCATTAAAAATCTATATAGAGGAGTATGAAGAATGATGCTGAAAGTTGTAAGCAAACTTTCCAGTAGTTGGTAATCCCTTTTGAGAGAAATGAGTGTGGGCATTTTAGCCACTTAACAATCTAAAGTTTAGATTCACATTAAGGTATTTAGTTTTCTGCTGAGGTGTTTAGCTTTCCAGTTTCACCAGACTTTAAAGGTACTTAAACCCCAGCAGTTTTGGTGACTGTATCTTGAATCATCATTTATGAACCCATTTGGAATGGATTATTTATTTCTTGAATGGTGAAAATGTCAGTTGGCAGTTCCTTACAGTCTAGGAGCACATAAAAAGCAACACAAAACTCCAGTCCAGGACTACTAGCAACAAATTTTCAATATATGAATCACAACAGTGAAGTTTTATGTTACGCACTTATATTAAGACAACCTACTAAAATTGCAGTGCTTGGATCAAAATAACTCTGAAAGGGCAGCATGAAGCAGGAATGTCTGAATGATAATATGTCTGCAATATAGAAAGTCTTTAAAAGATGTGTTGACATGTTTTAAAGGTCACTTTCCCTCCTTCTATATCTTTTATCTTCATTATCTGACTCTTATAATTGAATCATACAACGGTTTGTGTTGGGAGGGACCTTAAAGATCCTCTAATTTAAATCCCTCTACCATGGACAGTTACACTGTTATTTTCTTTGTGCAAGTAAAAGCTTTAATCAGACTACAAAGAAAGACAAACTAGATCCAGAAATCAGTTTAAATTGAATTTAAAGATTTGGTTATTCTTAAAAGGGAAAATTCAACTCAAATCAATTCTGCAAATTGTTGACAGAGCCACAAGCAAAACAAGTGGCATAAAAGAGAGAAAGGTGTAGTTCTGTTGATGGCATTGATATGTGAACAAAACCAGTGAACTACCACAGAAATAATCACAGTGAAATCTCAGCATTTCAATCATATTTTGCTTAAGCAAAAATGAAAAACGAACATGGCCTGACATTGTAGGCACACCAACAATTGCATTCAACAGTAATATTTTTAAATATTACTGTATTCTAAGTATTCTAAAGTCATTCATCTAAATTCTGAGTGGAAGTTATTCTTAGATAGATTTTGTTGTCTTCAGAATTCAAAGAAATATTTGTCCTTTTCCTATCAGAAAGCCATGTCTGCTTTTAAAAGGATGTGTAGGGATAGATCCTAAACAGAGGTAAATTGTAATTGAGGAAATAAATAAATAAGTCAGTAACGTGCAATTCCAACATGATCAGAAGGAAATCCATGAAAGAAACAACATGAAAATTTGATGTGAAAAGGCATCAACAATTTGAAATGAATTTAGGATCAAGAAAGAAAAATATCCAAATCCAAATAGCAAATAAAACCCTGGATCACATATCCTGCTTAAGATATCACTGCATGAGGCATTTCATAACAAAAATCAACACAATTTATATTATTAACAAAAAGAACGTGATAGATATATTTATATAGAGAGGGAGAAATAAAAGAAATCTATAACAAAGCAAACAAACAAATACACATCAAAGAGTGGTGCCAAATAATTTACTGGGATTATCCCAATTTGTAACTAAAAGAAAAAAAACTTGAAGTGAAGTGAGAGAAAATAAATAAAATTAAACTCTCTCAAAAAAAAGTGAATTTTAACTAATTTTGTTTCATCTATGGGCATAAGGTGTCTTCTTTCCTTTAGGTGTTTGAAAACTCATTATAGGGGTTGGAAGTTGAACATCAAAATGTCATAATAAAATAGCCATTTTATTTTTTTTTTATTTTAGACAATTTGAAATTATAAAAATTTCTACATTTAGACCATTTCTACATTTGCCAATACAGTTGCTCAGTATGTCTATATTTTCCATATAGATCCATTCAAGACAATGAAGGGAAATAGATGCTGACTTCACTTGCCTGCTCTGGCTTCTCATATATGGTTTCCAAGGATTTTTATGGATAAAGTCTCTAACCAAAAAAGGGGGCAACAGAAAGATTGGATGGGCTGAATGCCAAGCACCTGAGCTCTTCCACAAAAACTTTTCCATTAGAAATTTTCTGCCCTAAGCATGTTTATTTATCAGGGTAATCTACTGTAAAGTTTACCAAACTATACCAAGACACACATACTTTTAGTGGGGAAGAAGCTTTTAGAAAGACATAGCGAAACAGGTATTTCTGTTGATATTCTATTGATATTCCAAATATATTTGTGACATTTAAAGCAACAAGTTTCTACTTTTCATAAGAGAAAAAAAGGAAATAAGAAAAAGTTTTTGCATATTAGAAACATGGACATGATTTTAAGGAAAGAACCTAATTTTTCTTTCAGTTACAGAACCTAATTATTATACTGAGAGATATCTTGCAGGAAGCAGAAAATACTATGACTTCCACTAAAATATATTGTTCTATGTTCTAATAGTTAAAGATCACCTTTAACTTCACAATATTTTTAATATACTTTTTACATAACTATTTCTAGGCTTTGCTGTTGCAGCTCTAGAATATGATTTTGATTATTCACCACTCCAGAAAACATGAAAGTCTTGCTTTTGGAGGTAGATTTGAGTGATTTTAGGCTGAACCCTTACACTGGACTAATAGCACCATCACTGAGATATCACTGATTAAGCTGGGAGCAACCAAGGGGATGAAAATCTTAAACACCAATTTTCTTTCCAACTTCAGAGGAACACTGACATTCAATAAAGGCAAATATTAAAAGATTGCACAATGGAGTTCCTCATTCTAAACCCTTAATCACTGCATTAGTTTCATTGTTGAGTAATTGCATGGCTGTAAACAGGTTTTCATCTCATTCTGATACCAAAATTGGCACAAGCAGATGCATTGCTTAGGTCATTTGCTTGTTTTTTTTGGGGAGAAATTTTCAGCAGGGTAATTGTTGACAGTCTAAATATGTATAATGAAGTAATTTGCTAATATATGGATAAGATATAACAGTGATCTCAGTAAAAATAAGGAAAACATTACACTACCAGGGCCATACTACTCCACTTAGGGATTATTACTCAAATACAAGCACCTTGGAACAGAAGATAGTCACCAAAATCAATCCAATGTGAAAAGCAGTTCCTTCAGCAGGATTTGGAGTGAACAGAATTACAAAAGAGTTTGTGTTTTGTGGGAATCCAGGGCTTCCCTCTGGCTGCCCTGGAAGGCCTGGGACCCTGGCAGGGGGTCAGGAACCCCCCTGGACAGAGCCCCCAGGGACACTGTCTGTGATCTCTGTCCATGGAAAAGAGTTTTCCAGGATGTAAAACTTACAGGATGAATTATAAGCTTTGAATGTTTGATATAAGTAATAAGTGTGGCACGGGTGCAAAAGTAAAATTTTAGGATTCTAGATAAGGGGTTCAAAGGGGACAAGATGGAGGAAATTGGGTGTGTCTTGTCCTTTTTCTCCTTCTTCATGCCCTCCATGTTTCACTGCAGTGTTGGCATTTTTCTGTTGGTTCAGGCTGGGGACACACTGTTCAACGTAGGTGACAGATATTGGCACATTCTGTAAATATAGCACAGGTAGTTTCTGGTATTTAATGTTTGTACCATCCCCCTGAGGGCAGAGCCCCACACGCTGCCCTGCAGGACAGAGCTGCGGCAGGGCAGCAGAACATGTTAGAGATAAACAGAATAAACAACCTTGAAACAGCACAGATGAATTATGGCTTCTGCTTTGGCAGCGGGGCAGAAAGAGAGACTTTCTACAATCTCGGAATCATCAATACCTCAGATTCCAACAGTGTTGGTAGAAATCTTAAAGTTCATTATTTCCAATCACACAGCTGTGGGCAGGGATGTTGAGGGAACAGACATGCACAACCAGTCTTCATTGAGACTGAGGAGAAGGTCACAATGCCCTTGAAGGACACGAAAGAGGAAGAACACGCTCAGCAGCAGCCGTTTCAGGATGTAAAGGCAGACAAGAAAACCACAGTGAGATGTGTGAAGAAGAAAAGCTAACTAAATTAACTGAGAGCTTAAAACACATGCACAGAGGGATTTAACCAATAGTGTATTAGCTTGAGGCACATGAACAATAGAACACAGTATAAATATAGCTTACTTTTTGCAATAAATCAGCTTCACTTGATCACACTGATCATGGCATCATGTCCCATTCCTGATCCTCCACACAGGGACACCTCCCACTTGACCACGTTGCTCAGAGCTCCATCCAACTTAACCTTGAATACTTCCAGGGATGGGATACCCACAACTTCTCTGGGTATCATGTTACAAAATCTCATCACCCTCACTCTAAAGAATTTTTTCCTAGTATCTAATCTAAATATACTGTCATTCAGTTTGAAGCCATTCCCTCGTGTCCTGTCCATTGTAAATAGTCCCTCTCCAGATTAATTTTAAAGCCTCCTTTAGGCAATGGGAGGGGTTTTAAGGTCTTCCCACAGCCTTATCTTTTCAGGCTGAACAATCCCAGTTCTCTCAGCCTTTCCTCCCAGCAGAGCTGCTCCATCCCTCTGCTCCCCTCGGTGCCTCCTCTGGCCTGGCTCCAGCAGGTCCCTGTCCTTGCTGTGCTGGAGCCCAGAGCTGGATGCAGCCCTGCAGGGGGGTCTCACAAAAGCAGAGGTGGAGAATCACCTCCCTCAACTTGCTGATCACAAGACCAGAAGAAGAAAAAAGGAAAAAAATCCCACACAACACCAACCAACCCAAAAAACTTCCCACCAAAACAAAGGAACAAAAAAAAGCCAACAGACATTACCAGTGAAAAGAAAACTTTTGGATGACTGAGCCTTTCTTAGACAGAGAAAAGGAAATTTAAAGCAAGGCTTTCTAAGTGGACCACTCAAGAACCAAACAAACAGCAAATAGCAAACATGCTGAAAGATAGCTTAGAAAAGCTTCATGTCCCAATCAGAGAGAGCGAAAGGGGTAAAATGGATGCAAAGGGATGTCTTGGTTTTCTAGGGTATTTCTTTAGCCAGCAGAAGTGCAGTGTTACTGGGCCTTGGAAAGTTATAAAATTCTTATTTTTCCTGCTTCAAATACTGTGCATCATTAAAAAGACAAAAAGACAAGGTGGCAGAAAGCCTTACAGAAAGCATGTGAGGAGAAAACTCAGCTCAGGGTTGGATGGCACCCAGAGGTCCAATGAAGGCAGGCTGTCTATGGAACAGCAGGCAGGCTCTTTTTGGGTTCAGTGTGTGTGAGCTGGAGCTGAAAAGAGCATTGCAGCAAATGTGGTCTGTAAGAATGAAAACTCTTTTAAGGAGAAGGAATAAGAATGCATTAAAATAGAAACTGATGTCTTGCAGGATGAAAAGAAAATGGAACAGCTTGGAAAATTTACTGCAAAAAAAATATTAATCTGATAGAAAGGATTAGTATTTGAAAAAAGTACATATTCTTATCTCAAGGCCAGACATTTATTTCATATCAACAGTGCAGACCAATTGCCCTATTTATACTAGAAATGTATAGTAGTGGTAGTTGTGCTGGACATCAGTGACAGTGTTTATTACCTCTAATAAAATTACAAATGGCAAAGATGTGTTTCCTATCTATGAGTTTGTCAATGCACAAAATGGCCACCTAATTTAATGTTCTATAGCCCCCATAATGGTTCTTCATAATGAAATAAAAATGTCCTCATCTTAAAAATACCACAGTAAAGACAGAGCTTTTGTTTTAGTGTTAATGAGAAAAAAGTAAAAGTTGTAAGTACAAAAGAGTGATTCAGAGCAAAATTGTGCCTGTAGGCGGGAGTTTTGCGAGTTATCAGTTCCTGCTTCTAATGACCATTTTACAAATCCTTAGACCAGCTTTTACCAGTAAAGCTGCAACAGCATCCTCTTCCTTATAGAATCATGGAATGTCCCTGTTTGGAGGGGACCGTAAAGATCATGTTCCAGCTCTCTGCCATGGGCAGGGACAACTTCCATCAGACCAGGTTGCTCCAAGCCCATCCAACCTGGCCTTGAGCACTTCCAGGGATGGGGCAGCCACAGCCTCTCTGGGCAACCTGTGCCAGGGCCTCACCACCCTTGCAGGAAATAAATTCTTCTTAATATCTAATATAAACATACTCTCTGTCAGTTTGAAGCCATTCCCCCTTGTCAATCCATGCTGTTACACAAAACAGTCCTGCCTCAAACATGACTTGGTAACACCAGAATTGTCACACAACAGTTTTAACTACAAGGTCACATTCAATGTGCTTGGTTTTACATGCCTTTGCTTTAAGCATGGATGCTTTAAAAGCTTTTCTATAGCACTGCATTAATAAGAGGACTCTAGAAACTTGTTAATAAGTACAGAACACAACAGAAAGTTTTCTAAATATTGACATAAAGAATGAAAGCCTGAAGGTTTTGGTTCCAGAGAGCTAATAAATACTTGCAGAGTGTGAAATATTGTTAAAGTGTTAGCTGCATCTGAGGAAAGCAGCACCTTTTGAAGTGATGAGACACGTTTGCACGTGCTCCCCACTGTGGTTTGTGCTGCATATCCGCACCCTAGTGGTTAGGTTTTGGCAGACACAGTCACAGAATACACTCAGGAGCCCTAAAAGCCAAATGAAACCTGCACAGATTTCTGTGCCTAGATTCCAGTCCGCTGCCCTTCTTTCTCCTTAAATATACTCTGAAATTAGAATTTCTTAGAATTGTTTAATATCCTTTCCAAGATATGCATAACAGGTTGTAAAATATTGGCTTACTGTTCACATTTATTAAGAACAGAGCCCTTGAAACACAAAAAGTGAAATTTATACCATTCTGATTATGCACCACATATCAATATAAAAGTTAAATTTTACTATAGGTTTTAATTTAACAGAAACTGCGGGGATATTTCTCTGCTCCTAATTTAATATTTGTCATTATAGATAACCCCAAATACATATTTCTGTTACTGATACTCGACTCAACAGTTAGAATAAGGTCAAGCAGAAACAACAAGGAAGGTGAAAACCTGCATTATTTAAACACCACTTTGTTCCAGGTAAGAAGGAGAAACCAGAAACAGTTTTCTGACTTTGTTCTTTGAGGTCTCAGTCCATAGCAAACTCTTAATTCTTGCAAATGGTTATTGTGGTTTATTCTTTTAAGACAACATCAAATCAACTTTCACAACGGTAATAATTTAAAATATTTCTCCTTATTATGCAATATACACAGAAAAAAAAATTGTGAAAAGGAAATTTTTACTTTCTTTTAAAGGCTACCTGAATGCTCAGCTGTTATTCAAAGTAAGAAATATGTCTAAGAGAAGAAAGCAAAATCAGAAATTCTTCCTAAATAATATGCAGTGCGTATGTAGCTCATTGAGCTGCAAAACTAAATATTCAGTTTATTCTCAAAAGCAGATGCTCATATACAATGTCCTTGCTTGATGACTGAATGCAGGGAAATACCTACTTTCAGAAACACCAACAACAGAACTGTTAGCATTCACTGAGCCTCTGAAAAAAAAGACTTTAATCAATACCAGTAAAGGAAACTTAAGCCAGCATATTTCATTTTTACAGTTTTATTTTACAACCCCAGAAACACCAACAACCATGTTATCTCAGGCTGTGTTTGTGCAATGGTACAAATCCAAAGGTATCTTCCAAGAATTAAGCAGATGGACACAACTTTTGGTGTTGAACAGTAACAGTTCCCTACTGACTTTAGCAGAAGATCCATGCCCTCTGCAGCCCTGTAAATAGGCCACCTTCTCAGTGCTTAGGCAAGAATTGGATTCCTAGCTTTAGCTATTTAATGTAACAGCAAGAGCAGACTACCAAATAGAACATAAATCCCTTGAACAGTGAGATCTTGTATCTAAGACATGAGAAATAATTCAAATACCAAATACAGCATTTCAGGGTTTCATCAGAAAAAAAATCTTGGTTGTATGTACTACACAAGGTCACAGCTCTTGGCTGCAAACCAGCTAATCTATTTATCCCAAAAAGCAAACTCCAAGGCATGATGTTCCCACTGAGCTGAATACAGAAGAAGCTCGTGTGGATGAGCGCACCCACCTCAATCACTTATCTATCTGATTCACGAGGCTTCAAGAGTTCAGGTTCCTCAAAACACAACCTCCTGAATGACAGCCAAATGCAAATAGCAAGTCAGCACTGCTGTGCAGCCACCCAGCAAGTGGGTGGTTTCACCCAGCTCTTCTGGAGTACGGCTGGTTTTTAAAGAGGGCTGAGGCAGAACTTAGAGGTCATAATTATATATGAAATGTGGTGATTCTATTGACTGAGAAGGGAAGCTAATTAAAGCAGATTTATGTATACAAAAGGGAAAAGTTTCAAGACTAGCTAAGCAAAAAATAATTTCAGAGCATAAAGTGAGACTGAAGATTGTGAGCTGGGTGTTGAAATACCCTTAGTAAGAAGTCAGATGCAGAGTTCTCCCACCCTGGATGGTCACTCTTATGCCGAAATAGAGAAAGTACAGATGCAGTGTTTTTTACCAAAGGCAGTTCTTCCTTTTTCTTTTCTTGCAAGCTAAAAAATGTCTACAGATTTTTTTTTACATGTACAAATTTTGTCAAAATTTTGAATGAAAGTAGTATTTTATTATAATTATCTTTGCTGCCCACGCCTGTGCTCAGTTTTTCAGTAAGTAAACCAAGTGTAAAATGTTATTAAAATACATATCCAGCAGATATTTCATTAAAGTTCTAGGAATTTTCTTCCTAGTTATACAGCTTCTTCTAGTATTTTCCTCTAATATTTTCTTCCTATTAGAAAGCTTCATCCACAGATGCAGTCAGAATAAAGTCTTTAGGGAAATTTTTTTGATTATATTTGTTTTGAAATGGTTTTATAATTTTTTAAATTTGTTTTGTCTGAGTGTTTTGGTTGTTTTTTTTTCACATTGGACTCTTGCAGAACACTGCAGAGTACTAAAGAAAAGGGAAGGTACTTATGTGGCATTTAAGTTTGACCTCTACTATTCTTAATTAAAGAGAAGGTCAAGAGAGATACTCTATAAAATAAAGCTGCAGGTACCTGCAGTCTTACATGCACACACACACACACACACACACACACACACACACACACACACATATGTATGTTTAAAATGTATTTTTTTGCCTCATCCCAATATGCAATCCCCTACAAAAGAGCCAAGCAGGGAAAACAAAATTAATTCCATGTCCATTTCTTCAAGGGGAAACAAATCCTGCAGTATTTAAGTATAGGAAAATAACGAAATTGCATAGTGGGTCAACAGTTCTGAATCGAGCACTACTTCCTACTCTGTGATCTTTATGTACTTCTTAATCTTCTTTCCCAAGGTTCAGTTGCAGCCATCTCCCATCTCTGTCTCCAGTGCTGGCAATCAAGTAGATTGAGATCTTTGTTCCTTTAGTGCCTCACTTTGACCTCAGTACAAGAAGAGCTAAACATTCAGTGCCCTCCTGGGAGTAACATCTCCTACAAATGCCTCCATTTTTTTATTCTGTTAATTCCCTTGAAGGTCCATTCTTAAATGTCTGGACTCCTTGATTTGGTTACTGATTCTGCCAATCACCTACTCTGCTAATCCCTTCAAGAAAAGTAAATAACAGTCTTTTTTTCTCACTTGTTGCATGGATAGTCATAAGAAACCATACAAACTATTTTCATACAAAGCAGACAAAATAGCAGAAGAGTAAAATATGTATGCAACTGAATAGGGTGAAGGTAGATTTAATAAGCATATTCAGTATCCTAGTGAATTTTACCTCATGTGAACTCCCTCTGAGAGGATAACATGGATATGTCCTAAGGCCACAAGTTCTGCAGTATCCACATTTCAGGTTGCATCAGCCTTTCAGAATTATCATGTTTTTATCCTTTCCTGGACTAGAAACTATCCATATTGGGAAATTAAACACAAAGACATTGCCACTCCACAAAAGGCAAGATGTGTGAAGCAATGATGTCTTGTTTTGATATAAAATAATGATTCCAGATTTCCAATAACTTCATACCATGCAAGGAAGCAGAACTTGTTGGCCTTAGCTTTCTTAACTCATGCTGGCTCTCAAATTTTAGTTCTACCTTATACCTACTTACAGCTGGTCAATGTTTGCTGGCAGAATGTGCTCAAGCCGTCCAGTATAAGCTTATAGCTGTAGCATCATAACACCACTGCCTCTTTTGATACCAGGTCAGAACCATATCTAAAATATATACTTTCAAGAAGAGTACAAACTATTCAATTAAACTATCTCTTTCTGCAGGATGATAACCTTCATTCAAATTTAATTCTCGGGGTTTTCTTAACATTGCTGGTGATGTTTGCCCTATTGGAAATATACACGGAAGAGAGACATTTATAATCCTGTCTAAAGTAGATGAACAAATGAAAGGCCAGTTGAATGACCTATAGAGTTTTCTTTCTGAGAAAGGCAGCCTAATATTTAGTTTGTATGAGGATATTCAGAAAAGGAAAAAATCTGAGTCAAGGAGGCAACCTTAAGAGAGTCAAAAAACATCTAAATTCTGTGTGGCAAAATAAAATAATAGAAAATATAAAAGAGTGTCTCTATGTGCCCCAGTATTCCAAATTGTATATGGGGACCTCTCAAGGGTTTCATCTGTTTTACTCTCCTGTCAGATTCTTCAACAGCCTTTGTTTGCACTGTTTTGCTCTTTTATGTCAAGTCTCCTTCTTTGTCCTTCTTTTTCTACACCTTCCCTGAATTTTTTCTGCTGGTGTAGACAAACAGAATTTCTCATGAGCAAAGGTATTTCAATAACACTTGGGCAATCTTCAGCTACCTTAGACAACTATGTTATAAGTTTCAAATTTATACCCACATGTGGGGAACATGCAGATCAAGGTTAAAGCTAAAAAAGATACTGGAAACATATTCAGAGTAAAAATGACAGCATGTTTCATTGTTATAAATGAAACATATTAATGGTTCTTTAAAAATTAACAGCACTATGAATAAAACAAAAGACTAATGTACAAGTGCCATCCATGCTTGTGGGTGTTAGAAAAGCCACCCAACCTCCTGTCAATCCTTCCGAATTCTAACTTTCATCTTGTCTTTGTTTTCTTCTTTTAGTTCCATTCTTGAGCCAGTGATGATTATATGAATTGAATTATTTTCCCTATAGAGCACTTGTTTGTCAGCAGCTGGCCTGATCAGCAAGCAAAGTGCTTTGTGTTACCTTGCCTACCAGAAGATTTTCCATTTATCAGTGGCCATAGCTTAGATAAAACACAGTTCCCCATGGTTCTGAATTCAGTGTCTGTAGTATGTGAGAAGCATAACATCCATGCCTTCAGCTTGTTACTTATCCAGCACTCAGTAACTTACCCCTGGTGCTTTCAACAGCTACCTGGATAATCTCAAAAATTAACACAAAAGTTACCTGTATCTGGATAGTTGCAATGTTGTTTGGATTGAAGACCTGCAGTGGAAATATCTGGGTTTATTACATTTAAAACATTTTATTACAGAAATCATAAATAGAATTTCTGCACAGAGCATTTGGAACCGCAGCAAAGTTCAAGGTCCAAGTCCAGGACTAGATATTTAACTAGAAAAATACAACACAAGGTAGGGTTCTGATGTACACTTGAAATGAAAAATAAATGTAATTAGAACCGGATAACTATTCTCCAAAACTCAATTCTAATCTACCATGGTTATCTGCAACATAAAAGTGATTACCTGCTATGTCCCCTCCTTCTTTTATGATTTTTTCGTAAAATGCTTCTGATGCTTCAGGAGGGGATTTTAAAATGATACCCAGTTTCTCATTGAGGACATACCAGAAACTGTCAGTTTGGAAGTGGATTATGGTTGTCTTAAGCTGCCTTTGACCATCACAATAAAATGATTTAACTTGTATTTAAATTTGTTTCACTCTAGAGGGATAAAAGAAAAGAAGGCCAAAAACATGATCATACTTTTAAGAAACTGTTGACATGGCATGTCTCTAAAAAATAAAAGTTATTCTTCAAAATAAGGAATAATTTTCTGGATTCTAATAGTTTCTGACCTATGAATGTCAGAAATACTAAGACATTTACGTTTATTCATGTCAGTTACAACCTACAACAGACCACCTATAAGTTCATTTTCCAATTAAAAATTACTTTAGTAACCTATCAGAGAATGTTGCTAAGCCTTGTATTATCCCCAAAATTAGAATAAGTTTGTAGAGGATATATGAAAGCCTTTTGAAAAGAAGGAATAAGACCTAAATAATCATGTTTCAATCAATTTTGTTAAAAGTGAGACTAGTGATGACATCTGTTAAAGGTGTTCAAAATTCTGCAAAGATTACAACTTCTGACAAGACAGCAGCTCATCCAGGTAGTAAGCAAATAAGACAAGATGCCTCCCACACATACACAGTAATTATACAACAAGTCTACTTATTAAAATTATCAGTAGTCCTGTACATAGTTAATATAGCCATATAACGATATTTATAAAATAGTCAAGTAATCTTACAGAGAAAACTGTAGTTATGTTGAGAGCAAGACTGATTAAGGTATAAGAGTGTTCTGAACAGTTAAATCACATGATTTCAGAAACAGTTTTCTCTTTCCATCATAAACTCCTAAAATTTCTTCCCTGTTCAGCTGCTCAGTGAAGCTGAGTTACCTCTGCTTACACACTTTGCTGAATGTGTCTTCTGAAAAAAATTACCACATAAGCCTCAAACAAAGCTGAGGACACCAGGACCAAATTAGCTGCTCTGGTAGAGACTGTTCAAGGCAGGAAAGCCAAGAGCAGCTGTTACTGTTACAGCAATTCTATTTTTTCAAGTTTCAGACATAATTGAAAAGTTTCTGAATGCTCAGAAAAGTCCATGTGTCATTTCCCTGGTTTTGAGGGGTTGGGGAAAAAAATGCAAAGAACAACCCTACAATGTTCAGCTGTAGGAGTTTCCTCAAGTAAGATGACAAAATAATTTAAGCAATCAGGAAAACTTACTCTCCCAGAACTATTTAAAGTCAGAGTTATCAGTAATTCTAGTCCTTATTGTCAAAAAATAGAAATTCATATAAACAAATTGGAAAAATATCACTTTATAAGGTCAGATGGAAAAGCATACAACCATAGTTCTTGTTTTTACAGGTTTACGATGCAAACCATGCATATACTAAGTCCATCCAATGAGGGAAGAAATTAAGAGCACTAATTAATTTCAATTAAAAAAAAATCTCAACTTCATATACATCCTATTGTCTTGGTTACTAGTGATGTAGTGACTCCTTATGTCATATGACTTAAAAATGTTCCAGATTGTGTAAGAGTTTTTAGTGTAAACCACAGTTTTCATTAATAAAGATTTTAATGCTAGGGATCTCAGATTGTCTCTTCTTTTTCCTTTTTTCTAATGCAGCAAGATCTATCAGCCATCATGATGGCTCTGCCAAATTGTTCTGGAAAAAAAATACATTGTTGAAGATAATTCATATTGAAATGTCAGTAATTTACTCTGTCATTAGTTTTGACCTAAACTTCAAGTTCCAGAAGAAGAAGTGAGAGTAGTATCAGATTTCCTGAAATCTAAATCGACATATAATCCCATGGCTATGTGAAGATAATCTAGGGATAATAGGATTACAGGAGCCTATATTTCAAGAAAAAAACATAAAACAAAACACATATATTTAAAATCCTATGAGTATGAAGTGTAGGTTATCCAAATTGCTTGAGGAGTCCTCTTCATCTCTGCAGATAATTTGGCACTTATAAGGAGAGTAACAATTTTACAGGTATTAATACTTCTCTGTAAAATAGAACTGAAGACATTTTGTTGTTAATTTGTTGTTCAATACTAGAATTCAGTAACACATAGAGGAAAGGTTGTTAATATCAATAACACTTTTGTAAAGAGACCCAAATTACTCCAAGGAAGTTATTGTTCATGAATATACTCCAAAAAATACGAATTTAAAATAAATTATTAGCCACTGGAACCACAGCCTTAGTCAGCAGGAGTCTAATTTCTAGGCACCCTCCTACTTAGATATTCCAGACACATAGTTTTGGGTATTTTTTGTTGGTATTTTGTTGTTGTTTTGTTTGGGTTTTTTGTTTGTTTGTTTGTTTTGAGGTATTTTTGCCCATTTGAGCAATCTTTGTCAGGTAAGCGTGTCATGCACTGTCTGAAATGTCTAAAAAGAATGGATGTTTTCCTGGAAATACTCATCCAACTCGCTGTTTTTGTCTATGGCTTGGGCCACAATGCAGCACCTTATTGTCATAGAGAACAAAGGGTCTGTCCTGTCCTTGGGAATTCTACACAGTATCTATTGGTAAAACTCTCAAACCAAACTGAGCACAAGTTCTCATGCTCTGAAAGAGAAAATTCCCCATTATTAACCCTACTAAATAAATGACTGTATTTCTCTCCTAAATTAAGGGAGTTGTCATTAATTTACAGCATCACATGCTGCAGCACATGGAAATCTGAAGAGAGAACTAATTCAAGAAATACAAAAAAGAAAATGTAGTGAAAATTTTTCTCAGAAACAGACTGCCATTAAATAAAATATCTATTTTTACTCATGATATAATATATGTAAGCAAACTTCACTTTTCAAAATTCATGTTTGCAACTAACAGAGATTGATGTTAAAATCAATAATTTATTCCATTATCTTTACACCAATCATAAAATATCAAAGCATGTGGAAAAGGGCTTTATTTTTAGGTTAAAATATATGTGTCAAAAACATTTTTGTTTGCCAAGCAGAGTCCCAAATGCTGGGAAACACCACAGAAAGTGATGCTGCTACAGATAACTAAGGTAGGGGCATCCCACTGATTCCTGTAATTTCTGGATTACAGCAAGAATGTGGAAGAGGATCCATTAAGAAAAAAGCATACAGCTGTGTAATTTAAGTTTCTATTGTAATGCTTATGTGCAAAAGGGCAAAATTAAGTTTGAAGGATGTTAAGTACCTTTTAAATGCCAAACCATATGGTAAATCAAAATGGCCATGCAAAACCAGAGATACCCCTCAGATTTCTGAGGATTTTCACTAATCTTCTTGGGTTATGGAATTATGAACATGGCACTACAGTATAATGAACGCAATTAGTGCTAGCAAGAAATAAAATTATTACTGATGGAACACTCAAATTGTCTGTTTATTATATACTGGGTTTACTCCAACAGTCCTTGCTCATGTAGGAATCCAAATAATGATCTATGGAATCAGATGAAAAGACAGAAAATTTAACATTCATCTCAGTAGCATGAGTCTTTTAAATCCATACAGGTTCTACTTATACACAGTGTAGAAAAACTACAGGCACACAGAAGGTACTAAAATTCAATATCTAGAAATAGGACACCTAAAACAAAGAATAGTATTTGCTTCCAGAATTACCCAAATTTCAGACTAAAGACATATATAAATCATATTAATTTTTTTCCCCAGAGGAAATTTGGTTGTACATTGAAACTGAGAAAAAAATTGCCTCATTCATAGCTACACATTTTCAAAATCTAGAATTCAATGAAAGGGATATCCAGGTAATGTATTTGCATCACATAAGTTTTCAGAAGAGATATTTTAACATAGCTCAAGGACAAGTAAAGACAATGACAATATAAGTTAGTTTCTTGAGACTTGGGGACTTTTTGCTGTTTTTAATAAGCAGTCAATAGTGAGAAGAAAAAAAAAAAAAAAGGGACACTACCCAGATAAATAATAACTCAAATTGCAGAGTAGTTCCATTTAGTGGCACTGATTCCAGTAAGTGAAAAGCAGCAAGCAAGATAAAAAACTGGTTTTGTGTCAAAAGGTTTATGTCAGAACCATAAATTTTATTTAAATACAACAGACATTGCCCTGAAAAGGATGATTGCTACAGTGAAGTTAACAATATAACAGCTATAAGAACTGCATTAAAAAAATTCTAAAATCTATTCTTAATTTTATATTATTTTTAAATATAGAAATTGTATAAAACATAATAGTTTTGAAGTGCTGTAGTTTCTGTGCCAGTGTGCATTTTCAATGACTGACAAGCATATCATCATTTCAGTCCTACACTTAGGTTTTATCCTATCAGAAGTGTTTGTCTGCATGGTTATCTGCAGTCAGAACTGATGTCTGAAGAAAACATGTATGCTGCCACACATATTAAAGAAAAAGTTACAACCAGCAGGCACATGGATTAAGAATGAGTTGAGGTATATGTTCACAGACCAAAAAAAAAGGTCTTATTTCTTTCTTTCTCATTTCCTCTTTGTTGTATTTTAAAGAATGGAAGAACAAAAAAGATAATTCTCAGGCTAAAGGTATTATGCAAGGATATATTTGAATTCAGGTTTCTGATCCGACAAACCTACTGACAGACATTGGGGTCAAACAGGCTGCTTTTGAACCTTGCAGTTGAGAGTAAGGCCCATCCCACAGCAGTCCAATTCCATGATAGGCCTTTAAAGAGAACCCCCCAGAGCAGGTGACCTACATCCCAACAACAAACAAACCAATCCACCTTACGACAGACTAGCAAAACCTACAAAAGCTTTAAATTGGACTGCAAAGCACAAGATTTCTTTTTCACTTTCAAGGGCAAACCTTCTGCTAACTGGCTGTGTAACAAAGCATGTTCCCTGGTGAGCAGGTTATTCCAAAAGTGTCCATCAGTCCATCCTTTTGATACCACCATCTGTCACACTAGCTCAGCACTGCTGTGTGTCTGAGCTACCCTGGTGATCACCACATTCAGGGGCTACACCAAATTACATCTGTATTTTAGATTATATTCAGTAAGCATCACTCAATTTTATGGTGCAAATACTAATTGAAAGAGATATTATAAGAAAAACATGAGGACAAAATTGTGTGCAGTACACATGATCAATTAATTGCAAGCACATGTTTACCACACAGAATATTTGTTTTTTGATGTTTTAATGAGGATAAACTGGGGACAAAATTTGGTGGGGTGGGAGATTTATGTCACAATTTTTGGTTGACTCAGCCAACACGGGCTTGATTCTTCCCATTTATTGAACACTGTCTGGAACACACAGCTCTGTAAAAGTCTTCCAAGGTGATAAGCAGAGCAAATTAGTCCAGTCCTGTTTTCAGGTCTTGTACCTGATAATAAAATACCAAGTTACCCTCACTGCTATCTAGTATTTCCTGTTAGATGCTCACATGGTTCACTATGAAACTGGAGAGATATCCAAGAGGAATTTTAGATGTGAAAATTTCAGTGGAAAAGAAAAAAAAAGCATTAAAAAATGTTAACATTTGCTAGCAAAACCAGCATGGAAGCACAAAACCGGTTGTAAAGTAGCTCTGGAGGGATGCATATGGTAAAATTATGGGTTAGGGTTAGGTTAGGGTTGGGTTAGGGTTAGGATTAGGGTTAAGGTTGGGTTAGGATTAGGTTTAGGCTTAGTGTTAGGTTTAGGCTTAGGTATAGGTTTAGGATTGAGATTGAGATTAGGATTGGGATTGGGATTGGGATTAGGATTAGGATTAGGATTAGGATTAGGATTAGGATTAGGATTAGGATTAGGATTAGGATTAGGATTGGGATTGGGATTGGGATTGAAATTGAGATTGGGATTAGGATTGGGATTGGGATTAGGATTGGGATTAGGATTAGGATTAGGATTAGGATTAGGATTAGGATTGGGATTGGGATTAGGATTAGGATTAGGATTAGGATTAGGATTAGGATTAGGATTAGGATTAGGATTAGGATTAGGATTGGGATTGGGATTAGGATTGGGATTGGGATTGGGATTGGGATTGGGATTGGGTTAGGGTTAGTTTTAGGTTTAGGTTTAGGGTTAACCTTAGGGTTAGCCCCCCCCCCCCCACTGGGTTTAGGGTTAGGGTTATGTTTGGTTAAACTTGCTTTGTTCTAAGTCGTAGAAAACACTTGTAATTAAGTTTTATATGACTGACTAAGAAGACAGAAAGGACAAGGAAAATAAATGCTTTTTTCTTCAATGTTGCAAACTATTGACCTAAAGGGATGTAGCTGAAAGGATTCCCTTTGTTCCTACACCTCTATTAGACCATCAGATGACTCGTTTTAGGTGCAATAAAGTTCCAGCTTGGGAAATAAGTATAGGATTTTATTCTTACACTAACAAGAAAAAGGTAGACCTAGTGATTAATTGTTTTTTACACATCTGATTAAAATTAATATTGACAATCTTAACAGTTGTGTCTATTTACAGAAATAATTAAACTGCTCCTGTCTTCTACAGCTTTTGAGGATCTTCCTAGCCCAGTATTCTGACTGTATTATACCTCTGCCCTTCCACTTCTTGTTCTGCCTTTATTTTTTTAACTGACTTATCTTTATTTCAAAGTTATTTTTGGTTTACCAGCAAAGAAAAGTCAACAGGGAAAGTCTAGATAACTTGCTGCCAGAACAGAGATAGCATGAGGCCACTATCTACAGAATCAGTCACTACAGCTGCCTATCTCTCTAGCAGTTCCCAGGCAAAAAGAAGTTATATCAGCTCCTGTGCATCTTTAGGGAAACGTATACAGAAGGGAATAAAGCAGCATTGGTTAGAGGCAGGTAAATCAGTGGTCTTTGAATGAGTTCCTAAAATGCATTTGAGGAGGCAGATAAGAAAGAACTAATATGGAAGAGGAATTCAAGGGCCTGCTGTTTGCCTTAGGTGCAGTGCAATAACTCCAAAGCCATAATTAAGGCATGTATATTCATTTTAATCCTGTTTAAGAAAGGCTGTTTTAAGTCAGAGATAAGCACACTGCAACAACAATAAAGTCAGCTCGGTGACCTTAAACCTACTGTGACTTGCAAATGTTCTGACTCCTGTGGATGCACATCCGTTGTGAAACCACTTACTCTGTCAGTCATGACAGGGTAACTATTCTGTCTATAGCTACAGTCTGCTGAAACAAAACTCTTAAATGAATTCACTTTTCTGATGAAGCATCATGTAGGGCACCTTGAACTTAATGGCAGTTTGGTTGTGCTTGCGAAGTGTGAAGAAAGTGCAAGTCTCTGAGCTAATATAGCTCCAAGATTAATTTCTAGCCTTAATGATTTTGTGGAACAGCCTTTTGAAATCTTTGTGATCATACCAATTAGCTATAAAGTCCTTGTAACAATGTGCCCCCTCTTTCACAAAATACTTCTCAAGCTGCAATGAAGTCTTATTTTTATTAATGTGTATCTTGGTAAGTATATCAATAAAGTCTTTGCTAATAGCATACTTGTGTGAATTTTACCAGAGTACAGCATTTCCAAGAGACTAAATTTAACAGCAGTACAGTGTCTAAAATTTTATCATCCAAAATAAAAAGAAAGTGCTGAACTATTCAAATACATATCCTTTACCTCTTTCTGTTCTGGTATAGGGGGGGTAAAAAATAGATTCAGCACATATTTACCTTTAAGGAAGGCTACATAAGATGCAGGGGAAAAAAATGGACTATTAAAAAAATTAAAATTAACAGAGATATATGGCAATACTTGCAATGACAGGGAATGTAGAGAGCTGCTGTATACATTGTTACAAGTATGATTTTTTTTTTCATATTTTAGAATATACAATTGTATTCTAGAATAACAGCACTTGGTATGACACTGTTCACTTTGAGAAACATACTGTGCTATTTGGAGGCTTTTACCTTGGTTTTGCTACATTAAAAGGCTTCCCTTGCTCCTACAGTGCATAAAGGTCAGTAACATAAATGCTTATTTGTGTACACATGCAACCACAGTAAATGAAACACAGCATCTGGACATACTTAATTCAGAAATCACTGAACCAAAGGAATTGGAAATCAAAGCCAAGAGAACAAGCAACAGTAAGTGTCATGGTCTGACGGGGATAGCATCAACAACATACGCTGCACTCCCCCTAAGGCACACTTCGACAAGGACAAAATCCTAACAGCATTTGGTAGGGGAGCATGCTCTGGGTGCAGTGGGGTCCTCAGACCCAGTTTGGCAAAGCTGGTAGCCACAGAGCTGACAACTTCCCTTAAATTATGGCTCTAGTGTCAGAGGGTTGTGCTTGGGGGAGTCCAGACCAGAACTCGGAGCTCCCCCCATAGAGCTGTGGCACCCAGTCCTACCAGTGACCTCAGAAGTGTCTGCATCCAGCTGCTAATGGGCTCTTCAGGATCAGAACACAATACTCACTTGGACAGAGAGAAACCCAAAAAGGTTCAACAAGGCATGTGTAGTGTCCTGCACTCATGGAGGAATAACTTCAAGTACCAGCACAGGCTGGGACTGACCTGCTAGAGAGCAGCTCTGCTGAGAAGGACACAGGAGTCTTGGTGGGGGACAGGTTGACCGTGACCCAAAACCCTAAAATATGAACAAAGGTTAAAAAAAAAAAAAAAAAAAAAAAAAAAAAAAAAAAAAAAGAGTATAAAGTATATGAAGTATTCTTCTATTGCCATTCACATTAAAAGGTCTACATAGCATATATCTGTCTTTATATATATATATATATGTATTTATGAATCTTTAATCTGTTAGAGATCTTAAATGTATGATTCACAACAGAGTTACTTTTCTGAATTACATCTGAATTACTCATCTTTCAAGACTGAGTTGGTGAAGCACCTGGAAAAAGGTCAGTCTGAAATAATTCTTGCCATAGTATTACAATACACAGATTACAGCAACTATTTGCTGTGAACAGTAGTTGCACTGTGTCTGGATGAGACAGAGTTAATTTTCTTCAGAGCAGGTGGTGTGATGCTGTGTTTTAGATTTGTGGCCAAACTGCTGATGACACACTAACGTTGTAGCTGAAAGATGTTTGCATAGCACCAAGTCCCTCCCTGTTTCTCACTCCACACCTCCAGTGAATCCATCAGGGGGTGCACAGGGGGCTGGAAGCGGATGCAACCAGGAAGATGACTTGAATTAACTGAGGAAATAAAATATCGTGATCAGGGGTAGGGGGGCAAAATAAAGGGATTTAGGCAGGTTAGCCATCTTTTGCTCAGAAACCAGCTGAACATAGGTCTACTTATGGGAGATGATGGTAATTATATTTGCATCATTTTTATTTTACTTTTGTGTTCTCTTCTATTTTTCCTTCACTAGTTAATCCATTTTACCCACAAGTTTTCTTGCTTTTACTCTTCCTTTTCTCTGACCCCATCCCACTAGGCAGGAGGAGGGACAGAACAGCTATGTGGTACTTAGGTGTCTGCCAGGATTACCCCACAGCAACAGACTTATTAAAACTAATTTTATTTTGTAACTAGTGAAATCATCAAAATTATTATGCTCCCTGGTTTAACCAAAGAAACAAATCTTAATTCCTCTTTATTTTCTGCTATAAAGTTGAGGCCTACAAAAGATCCTTTTCTATTGAGTTTTCATTTATTTTTTTTCCTTTTAAACCCTCTAATAATCTAATTTTTGAGAGAAACTCATAGAATGGTTGGGGCTAGTTGGGACCTTAAAGATATCTAATTCCAACCTCTCTTATTTCCACCTTCTCCCACTAAGGCTGTGAAAGAAGTGCACAAGACAGTTTTTCTGGCATTTTTTCAAGAAAATACAGGTGTGCAACAAGGAAGGTAAAGGCTGGACATGTTTTCAGCTGGAGAAGGCACTGCTGCCACTATTTACCTAACAAGAGGGGCTTGAACAACTCAGGGTGGATCTATGTTAAGAGACATTACAAGGAGTCTTTGGACCAAGCCCACAGCCCACATTAACAATTGTGCTTTATGCATGCATTTTTCAAAAGTTCTTATTCATATGTATGGTAAGTACTAAATATATTTTCATAATATATATGTCGAACACTGTAAATGCCCCACACAAACATGGAGAAAGCATGCTGGAAATAAAGAGTTTTAAAATTTCAAAACTCTGTCTGCTGCCTGAAGAAAACTTTATTGTCAGCAAATTTGTCCGAATTCAGCATCTTTGACACTGCAAATCTTTGATTGTACATATGCAAAGACTACTTGAGCTCTCTCAATGTGAGTCTTCTTCAAACATTGACTCTGGCTTCAAGTGTTCAAATCGACCAAAGTTTTCTACCATAAATCTGTTCAGACTTGCAGGGAAATAATGTAGGTAAATATATTTGTCTCTAAACTTTCTTATTCTTAGTTGCAGTGAAATGGGTAGTACCCACAGACACTACAGAATCTTCCCCTGTAGATTTCAACTATTTGTACATAAACAAGACGGCTTTTAGGAGAGTTTGAGTGAAGGATTTATAAACCAAAACTATTCACTATTTTCAATTGACTTTTCAGTAAATCTTTGCTTGTTTGTTTGTTTTAATCTGTCTAAAAATTATAATCTTTGAAAGAAACTTCAATGTTTTCACTTTGGAGTTTTTTAAATAAGGAATGATGTCAGCATATTTAGACACAAATCATTTTCATCTAGGTTGGACAGTACAAAGCAAATGGAGAAATGAACCATTGTGAAGATTTAGCACCACATTCTCTCAGCATCTCCCATTCCCCAAGTCTGCTGACTGTGACGTTTTTGCAATCCAGTTGCAAAGCAAGGTTTTGGGCTTTGACGTGTGAAGCCTTAAAAACTTGGGAGATGGAGAACAAGAAATAACAAAGTCCATTTCCAATGAGGTAACAGACAAAATTAACACTTTGTATGACCAGAGCATCACAACTCACTAAAACCAGTTGTTTGCTTTTTCTACTGTCGTTCACACCTCACATGACTTCACTAAGTTTTATAGGGTTAAAAGCGAAGCTTAAAGATTATTCATCAGTTAGATTCTCTTGGGTAGCATTTCCAAAAGCAAAGGATGTCATTGCTTCGTTCTGACATTAGAATGTTATGATAATTAGGTTTTGTTTTAAAAATAAATTTCAGACCATGCACCAAAATATGAGGATAAACATGAGTAAAAATCTCTTAAAATTACTCTATAATCAATAAGGCATATGTAAACTTAGAAACTTCAGGTTAACTCCAGAAATCAACATGAAAGTTATTTCAAAGGAAAACTCATTGTTTTAGCATACACACCTCAAAATTTCTACTATTTTTTTCTTTACCAATAATTTTCATGTTACATATTGCAATATCAAAAGTTCCTCAAAAATCAAATTTATGTATAAGCCCTTTTTTTTCAGTAAATATATTTCCTTTTTTTCTTTTTTTTAATTGAAACAATCTAGACTCTTATCCTGAAAGGTTTTGAGTCACAGTTTATTCAAGAGGGTATTTTCCATTCAGTACTACTTACAGCTAACATTCCAAAACTCAGCATGGACTCAAGAATTTAGGATTTAGCAGACCAAAATACTTCAAACAATACAGTGCATGCACACTGAGTTATTTTTGGGTTTCCAGGAGTGGTACAGAAGGATTGTACCTCTACACTTAACAAGAGTAGAACAAAATAAAAGTCTCCCACACAAACCTCTGAGGAGAGGGAACATAATGTAGCTACACAAGAACAGAGCTTGAATTTTATTTACAGTTTTCTAAGTTTCTGTTAGGAATTGGACTCCACAGTGTCTTATGGTGTTGTGTGTTACACAACTGTCATAAAATAGTTAATTTGGTGTTGTACACAAAGCGCTATATTGAGGAACAGGCAGGTTAAGAATCCCTCATTTCCCAGAGAATAAGCATTGTTGCTATTATCAACATTTCCTAGAAGAGGGACCTAGCCCTTTTTATACTCAGTCCAGATAAAGAGGCACAGCTTTACATTTGTTTTAGTTGAAAGGCTGACATCCACTTTAAATTTTTATGTAGCACATTCAATGTAAGATACATTTTCCAATGTGCAAGAAATAATTAAAATTAAACAAAAATGAGAGCAAAGCATGTATGTGACTCTGGTCTAACTGCATGGTAAAATTTTGGAAGACTGAAGTTGAAGCCCTTCATCCCTCATCCAAGAATTTTGTACATATTTTGTCTAGTGAGCATAACACATCATACAATCACAATTTGAGAACATGTACTTATGTTATACCCCAGATTTGTTAAATATGACTGTTTCTGTAGGTTTAAATGAAACCCTTAAGAACTAGTAACTCACCAATAGCATAGTCCTTACTCAGATCCCCTCTGAAAGGCTAATGATACAGAAAAGGTCCTATTGAAAACAGAAAAAGAAAGAAAAAGAAACAATAGGCATGGTTTCAGTAACATGGATAGACCTCAGACATATGGTGCTTTCCACCTTTTTAGAAAATTGCAGCTGTCTGGCACAACCATATCCTCTTCCTTCTCAGGAAGCCACTTTTGATAAATATTTAGAGATGCAGTACAAGCTACAAAAATGAGTTCCTCCTCTGCACCCTGACCTGACCAAGAAGAGCCACCAGGTTGCTCACAAGCACTCTCTGACCTGCTTATTTGAGATAGCAGATTACTTAGACTTTGACTCCTCTTTTCTAATGAACCAGCAGTGGCACAACATTTGCCCATCAAATGACATCAGTTCTGTAATTATCTTCTCCAATGGTGAATCTATCCCCTCACCAGCTATGTTACAGCCATAAACAAAGATGCTTTTAACACCTGTATCACTTCAGGAAGTGAAATTAGCTGAAAATCAGTGGCAGCTGAGTTTTTCCTTCTAACCCTGTGCCTATTTGTCTCTCCAAGCCAGCTCTGGGAAAAAGTCACTGTTTACTCAGACAAGTTCCTTATGTCAGAAATATTAGATATGAAGCTGACCTATTATGATAACAGAGAGGATGACTTAAAAAGCAGTAATGGTCAAAGGCAGTTTTAAAAAAAGAAGTCAGAGAAGATTTAGACTTCTGGCTATAAGTTATCAGTGAAACTACTTTGGGACTCATGATGCCTTTAGCTGAATCAGTGAAGTTGATCCTCTGTCTCACTGGAATAAATGTAAGCCTGGAAGCCCTCAGCTATATTTTCAGTCAATGACATTTCGTTTCATATTGGTCAATATTTAACCTTTAATGATTTTCTGACTAGACATGTGCTTGCTGAGTCACTGCTTTGGACAAATGCTGAAGAAACCTCCAGCAGAAAACTGAAATAATCTTTGCCCTTTGGTTTCCTGCAACCCTTCCCCAACCTCTGATTCTCTGTAGTGTTTGTGAATAGTCAAGTTTTCATTTACTTCATGCATATGCACTAAATTAAGCCATTTCCCTCCCACCCATATGGTGGTCTGATATGCACAGATGTTATTACAGTGTTCTGTGCCACATAAAATCCCAGCTGTAATATAAAAAAAAAGCAAAACCAAAAACAACCAAAAAAACCCCACCGAAGATAAAAAGCTTTTTTATTCCTCTTTCAAAAAGGCAAAACAATAGAATATAAGCCCATAAGGAACTGAATAAACATAAACAGACTCATACAACATCTGACATCGACACAGATAAGGGAGAGAATGTGAGAGACAAAAGAAAAGAAAGATTAGTATTAAATTATTTCAGATAGTGACAATAATTAATTAAAAATGCTAATTTTTATAAAATAGCAGTTGACAAAATACTTTTGACAGTCCACTAAAACACAAGCAAGCTCTTATTTGCTAAAGCTTCTCAGAATTCTGGGTTGCAGTATTTTTTAAACTGGATTGAAGCAGTGTAAATTTCAGGACTTCTGTGTTCTATAGGTACTATAAAATGCTATAGGTTCTATTAAGTAACTAATTGTGAAATTTTTTTTTTTGCAAATTCTTTTAGTATTTTGCAACAAGTGCCTTACCCTTTTTGATCAAACATACATGCTCCCAGAACATAGCTCCTAAACCCAAATTCATCTCAGAAGAAGTTATTTTTCTCTTCAGTACTGATTTTAATTTTGCTACAGTGATATATTAATCAAATCTTGAAAATCGCTGTGTATAGTTCCTGATAGGCTGAATAATCACACAACACCCTTTCTAGATTCTCAAAATTTACTGTAGTCATCCACATAATTTGGTGCCTTAGTGACAGTAGTGCCAGTAGTTCATGCAGCCTTTTTGTTTGTTTTGTTTTTTTCTTTGTTTGCCTGTTTGGTGTTTTCTGGATTTTTTAGAGATCTCAAATTAATAGTGTTCTTTGCTTTGTAATTGAAATTGTAATTACTGGCTGATTACAACTTCTAGTGGTATGTGCTGGACATCAAGTTGATAAAAGCAAAGTACCTACACCTAAGGTGTGCATGTGCAGACTCTTGGGGCTCTTTTTCAGGGACTTATACAACAGCAGGTTTTACAGAACAGCAAAATACACTCAAAGCTGGATGACTCACTGTTGTGAATGAGTGTTTTAAGGTCACTCCAAGAATCACTGGCACAGTAATCATCAAAAGCAGGTTTTATATAAAAGTGAAAGCATGACAAAGATCATTGGCAAGGTTCCACCGGATAGTTAAAGCACATAGAGAAAAATCAGACTAAAATCTAAAATCAACCAACCTAAACCCAAAATCACCACAAAAATTATCTATGTGGAGGCTGCAGTGTGGGGGGAGGGTGAGTAAAGGGTAAGTATAGGAAAGGATAAGGATAAAAAAATAAGGGACATCACCCTTTCAGTCATAAGGTGGAAACCCCCCCTCCCCTGCCAAACATAGCCCCAGACTTACCAGTTTAGGCCTAAAAGTTTAACAGCACTTAAGCTTAACATCAGTGAATCAATAGCTTAAGTCAAATAGCTTAACAATCGATTCTATGGAACCTCCTATAAGCAGAAGACAAACTCATTTATAGGCCTGACCTTCTTATGGATATAATGTATTTAAGAATCTCAGAGACTATGACTCTCAGCACATTTGCTATAGCACACTCCCACTTGCACACACACAAAAGAGCATATACAAGGTATATTCCTGTGAAAAATTCCCCTTAGGCTAAGTGGAAGAGTCACGTTGGATGGCTTTGCATCTTCTCAGTGGGCAAAGGGTGGAGCCTCGGGGAGTGTGGGGATATCAGCCACTGTGTCCCAGGGGAGCTCAGAGTCCCACGTAGGACCACTGCTTACAAGGTCACACGGCTTTAACCATAATAATTTTTCATCCTGCAGCAATGCAGAGTAGAAACTTTCTCTGAATGATTGATAACAAAACTGTTGCTCCACTTGTGTTTTTATTCAGGCAAGGAAACTAAGTTTCCAAGGCTTTTGGTTTAAACCCATGGGCTTGTTGAACAGCATAAATTCCTGAGGGCAGGCAGTGTTTCTGGTAAGCCCATGAGAAGCTGATCCAAGGCACTGTTTATCAGGGTTGAGGCCTGATAAACAGCATTTTCAGGGTATCCCAGGATATCCCAGGGTTTCTGGGATCCCAGTGCTGCCCAGAGGTGGGAAAGGGAGGATTCACCCCCACACCCACTGACACTACAGTCCCAAAAAAGGGGGTGGAGATGCCCCTGGCTGTGTGTGCACCTGCATGTGAGACACAAGGAACTCTTTGGGATTTGGGTATTTATTAACATCTTGTAAGCAGCCAGGATGGAAAGGTTATTCGTTCTGTAATTCATATTGATCCTAGAGGCATAACTCACTGTTTGCCAGCTAATTGCACGTCATTAGTAAATCGATAAAACCACTTTGATGCTAGTTTGCTTTAATTATGTAAAATGAGCAGCTTTTCTCTGTGATAGCTGAACTACGGTATCTTAAACTCACATATTTGTAGATCAGTTAAGAAATCCTAAACAAAGATAAAAAAAAAAAATCAAACTAGGCAAAAAGTCTAGACTAAGTATTTTGGGCACCTACATCATTGGTCTTTAGATAGATATTCTTTTCCCTAGAGATATTTCACTGCCTGCTACTGGAGTACAATGTTTTTGTTGTAAAGTCATAGAAACCAACAATATAAACCAATATAAAGTTTACTCTATGATTTTGGAATAAAAATTAAAATTTTTAATTAATAAAGGAAGAAGTATGGGGTCCTGATCTTGAAACTTCTACCCTTACTACAAGTAAGAAAATGAACCCCAAAAAAAGCAAAAACAAACAAAACCAAAAAAACCTAAACAGAAGGAATAAGCCTTGCAATTAATGGTTCCTAAGATCAGGATTAAAGGATTAAACTCCATAGCACTGCAAGAAATTAGATTTCTGAAACAAAGAATACATAGAACAAGAGGTGGCAAAGCAGAGTCGGGGGTCTGGAGCTGCAGGAGTTCCAACACCATGGTTTAACAAAGCCTGGTTTCCAGTTTGAGGTGGGGTGGTTCCCTGTGGAGAGCTGCTGGAGCAAATCAACTGGATGCTTTTGGAAAAGCCAATCACCTGGCTAAATTTGAAGACTGACACCCAGTTAAACCACTTAAAAGAGTTGAACATATGGAAAAACACATTTTAAAACTAACAAAGCCTGGGAAAAACTCTCAGTTTCCAGCCTCTGAAGTGATAACCGGCTGACCCTGCATGAAGGAAAGGCGTGGGGTGGCACTGGCAGCCAGCACAGCTTGTGTGGTGCCAGCGGGACCAGCAGCGAAAGACACCGCGACTCGATTGCAGAGCCTGGACGAGATCAACGTTTCAGTGCAGCAGAACTCAATAAAAACTGTTTCAATTGATAAAACTTGAGAACAAACAAACCTACGAACACCAATTCTCTCCCAAATCAGGAAAACGAAAGGGTGAAGACACTTAGAGAAAACAACATGTGACACTGAGGTCAGTGAAGAAGGAATCAAATTCTAGATGGGAGGAATTGAGGAGATATCTTAGGCTGAAATTCTTTTTGTAAGGCCATGGTGAAGATGTATTTGATATATCAGACTTTTTTTTCCCTTGAAAAATTAATGGAAATGCATTGGTGGGATGTAGTGGTTTAACACACTGTGAGCCGAGGCACCAGTATTGAAGCAAGTCGATCTTGCTGTAATCCAACGAGAGACTTGAACTGAGAGAGATGAGAAACTTTGCCCCAGGGATAGTAATAGAAATGGATGGATGAAGAGAAATTTTTTTGTTTTGTTTTATGCTAGAACAGCTCATCCTTAAAACAGCACCCCGATAAACTGACCTGGCCCATGAAAGCAGCTTTGGGAAAGCTGCAAAGCATGAGAGGGACTTTCACATTGCCAACAATTTTCCCCTCCCAGGCAGCTGATTCGCTTTGACACTGAAGCCACAAGAGAACTGTTCCCTGTGGAGAAGTCCCCATGGCATGGCAAGAGAGACTACTAAGTAGACTGAAGAAAGACTATTCTAAAAGTCGTAAACTGACAAAGTCCCAGGTTTTGTCTCTTTACATTGTCAGTGGGAAATTAAAGAGGGTGTAGGGCGAGTAGAACTGTTCTGAAGGTTTACTCTGATTTTTTTATTATTTTCTCTATTAATTCTATTTCTATTAATTTCTATTAATTAAAGTTTTGTTTAAACCCTTTAAAGTTTGAGCCTGCTTTGTCCTCCTCCTACAACTTACCTCACAGAAGAAAATGAATAAATAATTCTAGTGGGTACCTGGCAATTTAACCAGTGCTAGGTCCTGTTAATCCAGCCATCATCTACTTCATTTAGCACCCCCAGGACAAGCATGAACTGTTTCAGCTGAAGCTAAGCTAAGAAAAATCAATGGCAAAAATCTAATGCTGCAGTTTTACCATATTTTTTCCCCTGAATGTTTGTCTTCTAACTTTTGGACCCTTAACCACTGGGTAAAATAACCTTTCCTTGTGACAAGTTGCTAACATTTCTAGGATAATGGGACATGTTAATATGAAGATAATTTTTTTAACCTATTCATAATTTCCTTTATGAACTCAGATGACACACGGCTGCACTCCCGTGTGAGTTCTACTGAATTCTAATCATTCAAGCAATGTTCAACTGAAACTTAGATGTGTACAGTTTCTTTGTTACTATGATGTAGTGTTTGCATAGAGAGAGAAAGCAATTCATACATTTTTGTGCCAAAATATGAATAGCCAAGAGCACATTTGCCCTGGGGTATTTTACATAAGGTATTTTAATAAGCCAACTAAATCAGTTTGCAAACCTCAGATAAAACTGTCTTTGTTGTTTTTTTTTTAACTACCACAAAAACACTCTTCACTCAACTCCTTCAGTTTCATAACCTGTGGGTTTGGGTCTGCAAAGATACATGGAACATCTGAACTCCAGAAACAACATTTGCATCTTCAGAGAAGTAATAAAGTCCATGAGTTATTGAGAGGGATTTATAAACAACCTCACAGGTAAGTTGGGAAAGATTAGTGTTTGGAAAATAAAGGGGTCCAAGACGCAGCATCAAAAATATGTTGTGAGGTTTCATTATAGAGATCATCAGTGAGAGCAATCAGCATGTGCTGCTAAAGCATGCAAACCAAGAGAAACACTTGTTTTATTATTAAATTTTAATATCAATTAATTTATTGTTATCCTTCTACTTTTTCATTACTCTGCTTTAAACAAAGTTAAAGTTTTTTAGCCCTTAAAACTCATGCATAATTTTAAGATGTTCTATATGTAAAGATGTGATGCTTGATATAACAGGACCCTGGGTCACTCTTGCAGAATCTATTTCTCAGAACATTATTCCTGGAAACCCTCTGCATTATCAAAAAGCACTACTCCCACAGAAGACACACAGGCTGGAAAACAGAAGGCAATAGTCCACCATGGTTTCCTTTCCTATTTTTAGCACATGGGCTAGCTGCCTGTTATCCCACCAATTGCATCCCAGAGGGGCTCCATTGTCCAAAATCTGTAAGGAATGCAGAAAGCATTTGTGTGACTTGGTACCATTTGTGAGAAGGCAGCCAGGAAGATTAATGGAGAAGCAAAGATCAGATAGTCTCTGACTCCTTTTTGAAATAACAGGCTGAGATGGAAGTATCCATTGTATTCACACTGAAAATGAACTGTCCATAAATCCCAAATATTCGTTTCCAGGCACCACCAATAACAGAAAATTAGTCACAACTTCAACATCAGGAAATTAAAAAACTAATGAAAACTCACAGTGTGGGGCACAGAAAAACCCAAAACACCACAGTCTGAAAAGGCCAACAAACAAGCCAAACAATAGTTTAACCACCTTCCTTCATATTGTGACTTTGAATAAAATAAGAATTCTGACTCAAGTATATTCAATATGATCACTTCTCTATATACCCTAATATAAGTGTGTGAACAAAGTAGGACAGCTTGAATAGACCCAGCTTAAATGGTCAAAAGGAAGAATAGGAAAATTGATTCTCACAAGAATTTAAAAAATAGAAGGATTTTTCTGAAATACAAAATGGTTACCAAGAGATAGAATTTCATAAAATATTAATTATTCTCAGAAAAGAAAATTTATGTCTTCTTAAGGGGAATAAAATAAAATAATGAAAAAGAAACCCAACAAACAAACAACACGAAAACAAGAACAAAATAGGAATCCAAAATAGAAAACTCTTTAGCTGAATCAGGTGCTTTTCATACCTTAAAACAACTTAAAAATAGCAAACATAGGTATATGGTCATCTCTGATACTTTTAGTCTCCCTTCCATTTAAATAACAAGCAGAAAATGAACTGTATAAGCCAAACACTCCAATTCTATTATCAGAACATTGCAAGATATTTTAAATTTAAATACATACCTTCAATCTTTTTTAAAAAAAACAACTTTCAGTATTTTGAAAGAAATGTTGAAATCCAGACAAAATAAATTAAAAAGGACTAGGGGAAAGATAAGAAAATTAATCTGATGAGAACATGGAAGACAGCAAACATAGCCTGGACCAGCCAATGGGATCAGTGAGGTGAAAGACAATCTCATTACAAATCCCTAGTCCCCTATTAGGATTTATGTCAGATTTGGACAGGTTTCTTAAATAAGTCATGCCTCAGTTCTCCACTCCTTAAACGAGAAAATGCCTTCATTTCAGGGATTAAAAAAGTTAGGATAATATAATTAATACTCTGGAAGTACTTGGAAGTTACCAAGCTACTCAAAGTACCGCTATCTTTAACATGCCATAGCAGCCCATCAGAATTCAATACAAACTACCTGCTGTGACAACAGGAGAATGGGGAATAACAAACACAGAACTGGGGACAGACTGCTATGATGTTAAATACGACTAAATCAGCTAAATAAATAATAACAACAAAAGAAAGGGAGTATAAATCAGTAGGAAAGTGAGCAGGGATCATTTAGAGAGACATTAAAATACTGTTACCCACCTCTTCCTCCCCCCTTCCTCCAAAATTGTCTTAAAGCACAGGCACACTGACACTTCCAGTCATGAGGCAGACTCATGTATCTCATGACTACAACTTACATTTATTTATATTAAAATAAAATTTATTTATATGAAAATAAAAGCAAATAGCCGTACTTTACTTATTAGCATAGTACTTTAAGCGTAAAAGGCACTCAGATTTGTCACAAAAACAGCGTATCTTCCATAAATCACAGAAAACAAAGGTAGAATCAGTCTCATGTATGTGTTGGCTTCTTTGTGCTGCCTAGTGGTTTAGACTAATACACCTTCCAGTGCAGGAGCAAAACATCTGTTGGTGAATGATAAACAATTTGGGGTCTATTTCAAATAAATAACTGACTACTTATTACCCAAGAGGCATAATAGCAGGTAACCTCAAAGTTACCTCTAGAGGAGAGTTTAAGGCATATTGCATATATGTCCTGACTCTGTTATTTCAGAAATAAAGGACAGGTCTACATATCATTTCCCATCTGACCTCTATGATCCCCTCTATCACAGCTTTATTCTATACCAAGCTGGTGAAACTTAGTATTCCAAGAAAGAAAGCGATATTACAGACCCCCTATGTGCATCACTTTCCATAAGCAGTTTAAAACAATGTTTCAGAAGTACAGACCTAGAGAAGACAACCTAGAGAAGACAATAAAAACTAACAGTTATGTTAAAAAAAAAAAAAAATCCAGTCTGTTAGTATACATTATACTACACAGATTAATGCAGCCATGGTTTAAGAGTGACTGTCAGATTTCCACATAATGCTTTGGCCTACTTTCTAAAGAACTTTATCTGGCCACAGAGAGACTCCGAGATTTGAGCTGTCTTGAAAATCTGACTCAATATGGTTGCTCTCAGCACGAAAAACATAAACAAGATTAACTTATTTACAGTCTGAAATAAACTGCAATCAAATGCAAAGTGAGAGATCTATTCATTATGACTGAGCTGCATTCACTTTCATTATATCTGAATTTACCTAATTGCTTGTATAATTCCATTGTTCAAAGATAAGTAGATTTAAAAGGCTGAAACATAAGCTTTAAGAGCACCAAAGACTTTTATGCTATAAATAAGAAAAATCCAATGGAGCTCTACATCAGACCAAATTTTTCATATCATATTAGAAAATTGCTTTCATCTGTTGTTTAGAAAAAAAAATCTGATAAGTTTGTTTTCTCATTATAGTTAGATAATGGAATAGATGTGGTTTTTATGATTTTCATTTTTATACTCAAGGAAGTATTTTCCTTAACAATGCTGTGCCTGTACCGGAACAAATGAACAGCACAGAACACCAGTCAGGTTTTTTCTATCTGAAGCACCACTCCCTTAACAAACTTCAAACAGAGTCTCAAGAAATGGTGGAAACCAGTGCTTCTTTATTCGTGTTTTGTGGAAGAATCAATTGACTTGTTAAGATAGCAGGCCTGAAGAAAGCAAAGGTACAACACAAACAGTATTTACTCTCCAGACAGTTTTAAAGCATTTAGCATGTTGTTACTTTATGCAGGAGTAGGAGTAATTGAAGTGTTAGTAGAGGTGGGGCTCAGGTGATAAAATGGCAGCATGAATAGAAACAAACAAAGAATTAGAGGTTACTAATATTCTGTTGGTTTTAGTGAATTAATTTGGATTTTTGATGGATTTAATGGCCATTTGAGGCCCTATGTTTTATAAGTCTGGCTCCAGCTCTAACTCTGAATACCGCCTATTTTGGCTGTTAACTATCTAGCCTAGCCTATTCTGCTAAAGAGAGTGAGTGAAGATGCAAGTGAGTAGTCTTCTCAGTTTAATTGAAGCAAATTCTCCTTAATTCAAGCCCTTTGTCAGAGCTGCACTAATTAACTGCAGAAACAGACACAAAGAAGAAGTTGAAAAACCAGTTTGGTGGTATGGAACACAAATCTAAGCTTATCTACTTTTCATTTAAGCTGTTTGTCTGTCTCTGCACCCACTCTTTTTGGGTAGCCCAAAGGAATTTTTCAGCCCAGCTGTCAGTTTTTAGGACTAGGAACAGTCACATTAACTTGTCAGCAAGTTTCCACAGATTCCCCCAGCAGTAGGTTTTAAATGCACAGACCCCGTGAGTTATTACCACTGAATATAACTGCACTTTTGTTAGGCTGATCTCACTTGAATGATGTCACCAGAATTGTTTTAACTGAGAGAATTTTCTTCCTCTTTGACAAAGTAGCATTTACAAAATAGATTTTAATATTTTAAATTTTTATTGCAACCTCTTGTACACTTATATGTGTTATTGTAATCTGGCATACCTTTGATTGTCTTGCTCATCTCAGATGTAGTGATTCATTATGAGTACATAAATTTATGTGAGTACATTGCTATGACATATATTGTAACTGGAGATGACTGTTACCATTCACAGGCATCAGGCTTAGTTGTGATTCCTTTTCATTAAACCACTCTGGTTTTTACAGTTTAGAGATTAATAAACTGAAAAGATCGATATTGCAGTCTAGTGACATCCACATTCTTTTCAAAAGTTGCAATATATATCGAATTGAATTCAGAATAATTTCATACTAATTCCATATTTTGTAGCTATAACTAGGTTCTAGTCAAGTTAAGCCCTACAGTCTTCATTCACTCATAAAAGTAGGATATAATAAACAACCTCATGAAATGCACGTAACTGCCTTTATAAACTTAGTTCCTTATTAGTAAGAATTGGAACCTTAGACAAAGCATGTACTTATCTGTATTCTTAATCCAAACTATATTTCAAATATTTTAAAAAATAAGTGGGACAAATGTAGCAAGAGCTTATAAAACCTCTCTGCCACAAAAACTAATTTGAAACCTTTTGCTGATATTTAGTGTCCTAAGGTATCTCTACATAATAATGTATTTAATAAATTACATTGATTTATTCTTAAAATCTTATACGCTTCTATTAGCAGAAATTCTATAAATAGGATCTCCCTCACATGCTGTCTCTTTTACAAGTTGATTAACTTGTTCTCTTTTTCTCTACACAGAATCCTCACTTGAATTACTGAGTTATTTTTCCATTTCTGATTCTCATTGTTCCAGAAGTATCTGTTTCTTCCACTACAGAAAGTTAAAATACTCCTTTTAAAACTCGCTAACATAATAAATTGAGTTTTAACATTGCAAAAGGCCATACTTCCTGGAATTGAAGCTTTTTGCCTTTTACTTTCCAGGAAGGCAAATCATTGCACTGTGTCAACATCCAGTGCATTCGCAGATGCCTTGCTCTCTCACATTAGTGATTTTCTTTCATAAATGTAGGCACAAAAGCTCAGTGATGGAAATTTCTACAAAGAAGACTCCCATAGAGGTGAAGAGGAGGGACAAATATAGATATTCTCACTGTCATGACAGAACTCCAGGAGCTGGACTTGATGACTCTTGTGAGTCCCTTCCATCTCCCATCTTCCCTTCCAGCTTATTCTATGATTCTGTGATTCTGTCACGTTGGGAAAGGTTTGGTGTGGGTCTCAGATTCAGTCAAAGAGAGAAATGGAGAGTTTCTAGCCAGGCAGAAGCCTGGGAAAGAGTTGGAGAAGAATGTAAATAATTCTTTATCTCTCTTGTTGTTCACATTGTTTATAGTTCAGCTCTATCACTGTGCGTCAAGCACTCTGCACCAATGGTGTGGGCTGTTTTCACTTCAGGACCAATGGATTTGGTCCTCACGAAGCTCTGTATAAAAGAGCAGTGTATTTTGAATAAACCAGAGTTTTACTCTCAGCAGCTTCTGAGTGAGTTTTCTCATTCCCGTCCTGCCTTGACAGCGACAGTTTGGTTTGGATATCATGAGAAAATTTTTCATGCAGGGGGTGTTGGAGTATGGAAACAGGTGCCCCAGGCCATGGTCACAGCCCCACGCCTGGCAGAGCTCAGGAAATGTTTGGATAATGCTCTCAGACACATGGTGGGATTATTGGGCTGCTCACTGTCACCACCCCAGACCCACACAAACTGTGGGCAGAGGGCCCAGCTCAGTTTACATTAAGTCACCCTGGAGAGTATCCCACTCCTGCTGCTCCCTGATGGTATCCTCCCAAGCCAAGTATTTCTCTACTTTCCCCCTTTCACCCTCTCAGTACATGGAGAAAACAGTTTAGTCTTTAAAGGCTGTTGCACACTTACAGGGATTTGAAGCATTTCACAAGTCCCAGCTATGGAACCAAGCTCTCAGTTGTTGGGCAGCACTTCCCAAGATAGAGGTGATGGCAGTGGCAAGTGGAGTTGCCAGCCTGGCAGGAAATGAATGGTTTGTGTCAAATTGCAGACCTGATTAGAGTAATATATAAAATAGAAAAGAAGGGAAGTGGTGTCTGTGGAGTGTGATGGTTTTCACTGAGACCCTCTGTTCAAACCTGAGTTCACAAGAAGAATGGCAGCTATTTTCACAAATATGTGAAATGGGGTATTTCTATTTCAGTCTCTAATTTACCTCCTCTCTACTGCTTACTTACTGCTCCTTCCCTTAAAAGAAACTCCCCCATGCAGGTGAAGCTTTGGTGCTCTTGGAATAAGAGTCCTGCTCATTAGGTGTACCTACTAAATGAACTGTTTCCTTTTACAGTACCAATATTTTTGGTTACTCCAGGTTAAGCCTGCTAAAATGATGCGTTTTATCTAATGAACAAACTCTGCTCGTGGGGAAAAATATCACAAGAAGGTGTCTGTGTTGAACTTCTAATCTACAAATCTGTTATGCTGTCACTGTGGGCTTTAAGGTTTTGGTTTAGCAGGTCCCAGAAGGTTACTTACCACACCTTTCTCAGACACTGCCTTGGAGAGCATTGCTGGTTTATATCACAGTGCTGTGAGTGCTACCAGTCAACCTGACTTAGCAGGTGGTGCAAGATTTCTTTTTTTTAAATCCATGTAACTTTGCCAAGCACATGCTAGCACAGACCTAGATCAGCCACAGACTGGTAGACTAACAAAGGCATGGCATAGGTACTCCTAGAGGAAGGACCTAACACTGATCTTGGAAGCAACTTTATAATCTGCTCATAGATGAGGAGCTATGTATGCATAAAGAAGATGTCTTTAGAGATACGCTGACTTATTCAGCAGAGTCATCTGGAATTTTAGGTTACCTCAGATTTAAGATAACAACAAAAAACAGGATCTTAGCATTGATGTCCCCTGAAAGAAGCACTGGCATGATCAAGGTACTTGTTATTCCAGATCTGCCCTCTTTTCATAAAAGTTAAGGTAGTTTTGGGTTTATTCTGTTATAGAAAGAATGGTGCTTAAATGCATGGAATGAATTTTTTCATTTAGGATAAATACTTCCCCTGTCTAACTCTGCTGGAAACAACAAACTCCTGATATTCATTAAGGAAATGCTTAATGGAAAGACATTAAACTGCTGAGGGCATTAACAGGATAACACTTCTACAACTGGACCCTCTTACTATTTAAAGAAACATAGTTTATGTCAAACTTCATCCCAAAAAATCTGTCAGTTCATTAAGTAATCTAATTGTCAAAAACCCTGAGTAGAAAATGCAGCACAACTGAAACACTTTAGTGTCTTACAATACTCAATCCTCCATTAGGACTCATGAGAAATTTGCTGAGATTTCATACAAGTTTTGCCCAAACCTATTCTTTCTAGATGAGCATATACCTATTGTTCAGTGTGCCCTGCTCCCTCTCTGAAGAGGTTGGTTGTTTACTTGATGTTGAACCTTTTCTTTCTAAATGGTAATGAATAATAGCCCTGGAGACAGAGATTATTCAAGAAATGGAATTTAGTACAGAAAATGTAATGAGAGTCTGCAATGTCCCACGATGTTTGTAAAATATGTTCTATAGCTAATTCTCTAAGCAAACTTCTCAGTTTATAAATTTAGAACATTACCATTCCCTCAAAATGTGCATACATCAATTTCTTTGGAGAGCGTGTTATTATTGTAACATGTATTCTGTGTGAGTTTTTAATTGAAAATGTAATAGAAGTTTTAATATTCTGAATGCATAAAAATCTCAACATTAAAATGCGATCACTGACACTTACAAGCCTCTGGCCAAAACGCTGTAGTCATATCCCTTCCTATCTTCCTTTCCCTTAATTTCTTTTCTCTCTCTTACAATGTAGTGTAAAGATAAGCTAATATTAATTTACAATGGAACATTTCTGTATTAGAGATAATTTGCATTCATTTTCTTGCCCTGATTTGCGTTCACATCTTCTTGCACTTTATGCCAATGGCCTTTATGGATTGTAGCTACATTGGAAAACTCACAGAGTACAAAAGTGAGAGGTTTCTGGCACATTAAAGTCAGAGTGATTCCTCCTGCTCTATCTATAGGTCAAAGGCAAGTAGGGGAAAGAGCGTGACATACAAGTAAATTGGAGTCAGACAGAGGGCAGTCTGAAACTACTGCAAGATTTTGCCATGGGAGGTGAAACATATTCTTTAAATGATCATTAAGTAATTCTTTTCAAGCCCATCCTACTGCATACTTAGCAGTATGCACACACAAAAAAAAGGTATGCTTAATTATGTCTGTCATCTTTCTTTGGGTCAACTGGTTTTTAATTGTACCCTTAACATTTCCAGTAATTCTATTGCACCCTCCTTTTCTCAGGCTTCGTACGTTACAGTTTTTCTCCTTGTAAATGTTCAAAGGTTCAGCAACAATTTCCTGATTAACTACTTTAATTATTACCTTATGTCCCTTGGTTTCATGAAGTATTGACTTTCAATCAGAGGTTCAGTTATAATATGATTCTATAACATATTCTGAAGTTGAAAAAGAAGGTTAGAATAAGATCCTTTTCAAGGAATGTAAAATTTCATTTATATACACGGATTTGTATGTTCCTATTTTTCACCTTAAACAGAAGATATTTTTCTATTTACTGGTGAAAGAATGTCCGTGTTAGAGACAAAGTCAAGGTGAGCAAGGTAGGTGTTGGTCTCCTCCAAATTTGAGGCCTTTCCCTCATTTCCTGTCACTTGTTACTCCTGTAACAAGCGACAGGAAAAGAGGGAAAGGCCTTAGATTGCACCACAGAAGGTTTAGGTTGAATATTAGCAAAAATTGCTCCACCAAAAGGTTTGTCAAGAATTTTAAGAGGCTTTCCAGGGAAGAGGTAGAGTCACCATTCCTTGAGGCATTTACAGACAGGAAGATGTGGCACTGAAGGATGTGATTTAGCAATTGTCTTGTCAGTGCTCTGCTTATGGTCTTGATGATCTCAAGAGGTCTTTTCCAATTTAAATAATTCGCAATATTATTCTAGAATTCTCTGAACCACTCTATAAGTGCGAAGCACAAGCAGTAGAGAAAAAAATCTTATAAGAAGGAAAGATGTCAGGGATGTTAAAACCTGAATGCCTTTGGGAGCTGGTTGATATCACTCTACCAAACAAAGATGAGGGTTCAGCTGTGTCACTTCAAGTTGCTGCTGTGCCAGATTGTCTTCTCTATTCCTGGTCAGAGACTTCTGTCCATCACCCAGCTGTGCCTGGTCCATTTCATGATTAACCTTAAAAGCTTTTGGCACTATTGGGATCTCTGGAGAGAGCACGCTGCAAGACTGAAGAGATCAGAAATGCAGTAAGCTAAGAGATAGACAGGCATCTCTGCCATGGAAACCAGTTCTCACCTGATGGTCTGGGCCTGCCACAAAATTTCTGAAACAGATTTTGCATTTTCTCATGATTCTCTAACTGACTTAAGACTCGGCTTTCATGTTTGCATTTCCAAAGTCATATTTTGCAATTTAGTGAAGAGAAAATCTGTAGAGCTGTTAGTTATCAACACGGTGCTGAATAAAAGGCACATTTTCATTGATCTTACTTTTTTTTTTATGTCCATCATATGCCATGGACTGAGATGTGAGCATCTGCCAGATTAACCCAGATTCAGTCATAGTACCAAACAAGATTTGGATGGAAAAATAAGATAAATCCAGTCTGGTAAAATGCAAAATAAATTAACTAATTAACAGATTTATGTTGCATATAGGTAAAGCCTTATAAAATAAGGGCCTTGTTACCCTTGTAGAATCATGGCTAAGTAGAACTATGGGAGGGTGACTTAGCTGGAATAGTTGTAGAGAAGTGTGAGAGATGTGCTGCGTGACTGCCCCATGTCCACATCCTGGTGCGTGGTGGTTGGTTGATTTGGGTATCTTGTGCCTTAAAACTGTGTAAACTGATAACCAGCTAACTGCTTAAAAAGGCCTGGTTTTTGCAATAAAGCAACTCTGTTTTGCACTGCCTGGGGACTCTGTGTCGCTCTGCTTCATAAAGATTTAGAATAAAATACAGAAAGAATTTTAAGGTTTGCATTTTTAACTGATTTCTAGCATGTGTTCTATTTATTTTTTATTTATATATATTGTTTTATATTTTTATTATTTTATCTATTGTTTTGTATATATATTATTTTGTATCTATATATATTGTATTTAATTGAGTTAAAGACTGACAAGGACAGGTCTATATTCTTGGACGAGCATGCCAATTCTGAAATGGGAATCTCTAATTTAGAGAAACTTACTTATGAATTCCTTCATACAGTAAGAATTCTACTGTGCATGAAGCACCCTGGGGACTTCCTGTAACTTAGAGTATTCATAATTTCTTTTAATTAGACTACTAACTTATGTTCCTTTTATGAGTGTTATGCTGTCTGCCATGGCATAGAATTTGCAGAGCAGAGAGTTTCTAAAATGCCATCTAAATCTTCAGAGGACAAATAGTGTTAGCACCCAACTAATTAGACATTCAGACATAAAATGAGCCTCTATTTGAGGAATGTGTTTCTGAGGAAGAATTGTATCATATCTGACTTCAACCAAGTTCAAGGCTTATTTCTTTCCTATTTAACTTTAGAACCAGCTACACAAAAAGTTCAAAGATAAGTGGAAAGATGAGGTTTTGTTTACTGGTGATTGGCTGGCTGCATCAGATAATCAGGCAATTCTGTTCAGAGCAAGAACCAGTGCTGTGGTCTGTGGTGTCAAAAGACCTCTCTTGCAGCAGGCAGGTCTCAAATGAAACACTGGAAAAATATTTTTGAGGGATCACCATCTTTGAGCTAAATCATAGACAAGCCTTAGAGAGGTTTTATCAAGTAGCTGAGTGTTAGCTTTGCCAGTGATTACAGCTCTGGATCTCCTCCAAGCAGAGACTGATTACCAGCTAAGGGATGTCAATGTCTGGGAGGGTGTGGAATGTCTGGCAGATTAATTGAATCCAGAGCTTGGCAATCAAACTCACTTTCTCTTCAGTTGTTATCAGCACCACTGATAGGCCAGGTTACTTTCTTCACTGTGTTACCTACTGACTGCTCTTTCAAAGGCAAAAGATTATGATGCAAAGTTATAACTCTATTATAGATGCATTATCTGTACTTCAGATGATGCAGCTGATCACACAGATCAGATTGTAATCAGCAACTATTGAATACAATTCCAAGGATTTTTTAATTTACTATACAAACCCCATAATTTCCTCACCAAATAAGCAAGGCATGTGCACCAAGGGACAAGCTAAAGTACATATATTCCTGAAAACAGTTTTTACTTTAAGAGATCAAACCATGGGTCAATTGGAAGTGGTATACTCATAGGCTACATAAACAGCCTTGTTAAGCAATTTTTCCACAAGTTGCTGAAATAAATTTATGCTTACTGATGAAATCATACCTTTTTGACAGTAACAAAATAGGGAGTAAATTTTCCTTTTGACCGGAATTGAACTTAAAATGTTAGTCCAACATATAATCCACCCTGAGGTCCCTGCTTTCTTGCAGAAGAAACAGGTATATCAGGCATCATTGATATTTATGGTTCTGCAGATTATGCTAGATAGCAGTAATATAATGCTCAATGGCTTTGATAGGATGAAATCCATAATTGTAGCAAGATATTAAAAAACATGACCAGTTTAAATCTGTCAGGAACCCGATGGAATGAAAAACAACTGGGGAGATATAGTTCTGAGTTGCAGATATATTGCTATAAAGAGATATTCCATATTACAACTTCATGTCTCTGAGGAGTACCTACATTTATTCTAGTGGAAGAAAGTTTATTTTCATAGAATTTAACAGCTTCAGAAAGTTAAAATGGTAGAATTGAAGTAAACTGGAAAATAATGGTCACACAGGAAAGTTACACTTTCATGCCTTGACAGGAAGAGATAAAAAATGGGAGTAAGGTCTAAAAGACCACTGTAAATGAAAGGAAATATGGAAATGATGATATGATAACTTGTAACCACACAATATGAGTCAAAAGAAAATTATTCTCTTTTTTTTATTTGTTGCTAGGTAGCATGCAAGCTCAAAAATTATTAAGCAAAATATTAACAAGGTATTTTCATTAAAAGCATAATATTGAAGTCAGCTGTTGGAAACAGAGGGGCAAACTGTGTGTGGGAGAAAGCAGATGTGTTCCCTCTCTGGATGGTAGGCAGAGAGGGCTGTAAAGGGTCTGTAGGCTTTGCAAACATGCCCAAAAGGTCACAAGCACACAAGATGGAATTTAGGAAGGGGCTCTTTTCTGTTAAGTATAACTGGCAGATGCTGTAGAGGAAATAATGTGACATACAGGGAGGTAAGGAGGACAGAGAACTTGGGGAACAATTCTGCAACTATTCAGCCATTGGCCTGGCAGTGTAACAGAGAAAAATGTACAGTTGTTGACAACAAAATAGAAGTAATTGTCATAATAGGGACAAAAAGGACAAAATAGAAATCAATTTCATTAATATACACTAAATATAATTGAAATTTCTGGCCAAGGACTTAAATTAACAACCTTGGAAAAGGTTAGGAAATGGAGAATGGAAAAGAAGGTTAGAGATATATTAGTATAATATTTGCAAATAGTGCTGCACCACATCCACAAATACTGATTACAAAACATGGAAAAATGTGAGTGTTTGGTTAAAACTTACACTCTCAGCAAACATAAAATAGGATGTATATGACAATGTATTCGATTCCCCACAGGCAATCACATCAGCAAAGGATCAGATGAGAACTTACAAAAATAATGTTACATTCACGCACACATATAATTAATTACTTGTCCAAAAAGTGACACAAATGAAGTCAAAGTCTGCCAGACAAGCACCAAATCAATATCTTTCAGACACCCGTGGAAAAAGGACAAGTATGATTAAATCTAGAGTTCTCGCATGCTACATAGCCAAAATCTTATTTCTGTATAAAGATGGAAAGATGAAAGTTCAAAAATGCTCTTATGTCCTTTGTGGTCTCAATTCTCCAGCTTCTTTTCTTCACTGCATCTACTTTACAGGAAACACTCAATTTACCCAATTTTTTTAGCAAGAGTATGTCTCAGCTTAGAAAGAATTCCATACATCTGGCAAGGCAGAGAAATACTGAGCATTTCAGAAATGGCTTTGGCAACATTTTTTTCTTGTAAAAAAATAGTTCTTCCAAGGTGAGGTAAACTGAAAACAGATTTTTTGACATTAGGGACAGTGAAGAAGATAATGTAAAAAATAGGCAAAAGCACAGCATTTTTTGAACATACTATTTTTTTCAAAATATTCACTCGGCATTAATTAGAGCTCAAGCTGTTGGCTTCCAATCTTAAGTTCAGACTCTTTCTCTCCCTTTGCCACCCACTGTGGCCTGTTATTCCCATTATAAACACCCATAAATCTCACCAAATCTAATGGGCTTATTGCAGTCCTGCATATGCATCAAGGGTGAATAAATGTCTCTACTTGTGCCTTTAGATACCCGTAACTGTTTAGTAACATAATGAGATAATGTTTCTAAAACAGCAAAAATCAGTGGGTGTTTTTCTATGCCCTTTAACATGATTTAGAGAGCTTTTCCGATTAAAGCATTCTAGATTTCAACTGTGGTTATCAGTTTCTGCAGGCAAAGAAAAGGCAAACTTGCACCTGAAGACAGTAGAGGTTGGAAATAAGGGAGAACTTTCTCCCCATTCTGCTGAAGAACCACAAAAAAAATGCTCTGTCACCAATAAAGTGAGCATATAAATGGATCAGTGAATTTGAAGATAAAAAGGTACAGAAAAGGATGATCCAGAATTTTTTTTTTTCTTCATGAAAACTGAACAAAAGAATTTGTTTCATTAGATTAGAAAAGTGAAGGATGAGGAGGAATAGGATTGCTGTCTTTAGACACAACAAGGAAAACACAAGGGAGAGAAAATAACCATTTGAGCTAAAGGAGTACTTTGGCACAAGAACAAATATACATAAGCTGAACATGAATAAATTTAGATTTAATTTAGAAATGGGCTCTGAGCCTTCCTGCCTATCAGATTTGGAAAAGGTCTTTCATTGAAAATAATGCAGAAAAAAAGAACTTCAATACTTATAAGAAAAATGAGTAAGTTTTTTAAAAGAGATGAATAGCATAGCGATGCAAGAGATTGATTTCATAACCTAGAAGCCTCTTCCTCAGCTTCTTTGTGTTCCTGTTTCTTCCTCTTTCTCTGCTCACCATGGAGAGCTCACAAAATGAAGATATAAACCCAGAAAGCAAAATACCACCAAAAAACCTAGAATTTAGTGAGACACACAATGTTATGAGGAATAATGGCACCATATTTGTTATAAAAGTGCTATGAATGAATAACATTTCAACTTGACCTGAATATAAATTTGAAAAAAAAAAAAAAACCACCATAAAATGTTTATTTCTTGATAATTCTCTTGGTATCAATTGACACTGTCTCGTTCTCAGGCCATGACAAACATTGACCTCCTAACTGAAAAAATTACTTTCAAGGTCAGTAGGATCTGGCCCAGTGCTATTAAAACAGCAAGTGCATCTCTTTATACATTTATAAACAGATCAAAAGAAGCAGGGCATTTTGTTGGCAGTAGTTCCACTTACTGGATGCCATCAAATTGCTGATATTTACCATTTAAAAGACATTAAAATAATGACAGGCGTTAAAAGTGTTCTCTGAGTACTTAGTGTTAGCTCTACTCTATAGCTGCTTGAAAAGACACAAATACCATTAAAACCCACCAACCAAACCATTATAAATTACTGCTGAGTGTAGAACAATGCTCAAGTTAATTGACTTTGCATTTTCAGCAAGCACTTTGCCAAGTAATTATTATTTATCTAACAATGGTTTCAATGCAAATTGATGGTGCATATTTGCTATTAATCTGAAGTCATTGCAAAATACAAACAACAATTACTTTCTGAAATTACCACAGAAAACACAGAGAACTTAGTTTTGTCACTGGTTTACACATTTAATTTATAAAAAGAGAAACAAACAAAGAAATGACCCTAAATATTACTGTTTCTCAGCCCTTAGTGCTAAATTGCTATGTTAAAAAATAATGAAGCTAAGTCAAAGGAAAAAACTTTTATGCATGTTCCTTGCTACCAAAACAGATGCATCAAAGATCCATATGTGCTAGAGTATATTAGTTTTCCCTCATGCTTCTCAGGAATAATCCTGGGAAAGCTGCCAGATCTCAGAATGTTGTACTTCCCAGACAAGAGGATCACCAGACCATGGAACACCAAACCTTATTTAGAGGAGACAAATACATTTAGAATATTAATTGCTTCTCTATAGAGGATTACATTTAAAATATCTGGGAGAAAGATTTAAAATATTGTTGGGAATGATTGTTTCATATTACTAAAATGTTTTCTGGGAGACAGCACTCTACAATCAGCACTTATCTTATTTGGTATAATCTTTCAACAGTACTGAAGATGAAACATAGAGATGGAGCTCTTTATCTACACCCTTTGAGTTACTCCAGCTTTACAAATTACACTGATCCCCAAAAACCAAAACTCAGCTGTGATACATACTAGCCAAGAACAAAATTCCAATCAGAATTTAGATGGGGAGAGAATAATGTCATGGAATCAAAATTAACAGTAGGGAGAGAAACTTCATCCTTAAAACAATGGTATAGGTAAACAACTTCACTATATTGAGATACTCATTATATAGGGACACCCCTACAGTAAGAAACCACATTTCATATAATTTTTAACAGATCATTGACCTAAACAGAAATTCATAAAATTCCTTTTGTTGCAGCCTACAAAATGGGAGCAGGAAGGTCACAGGCACTCAAAGGAAAGCAGTGCCCAGATTCACCTCGGTACAGTGGGAGCATCCCTCAGTACTGTAGCATCCCTACACACTTCAGGCTGGCACATGTAATCTGTGGCATTGATGATCCCAAGATTGTAGAAAGTCTCTGTCTTTCAGCCCCGCTGCCAAAGAAGAAGTCATAAATCGTCTGTGCTGTTTTCAAGGTTGTTTATTCTGTTTATCTCTAACATGTTCTGCTGCCCTGCCACAGCTCTGTCCTGCAGGGCAGCGTGTGGGGCTCTGCCCTCAGTGGGATGTTACAAACATTAAATACCAGAAACTACCTGTGCTGGATTTACAATAACGTGCCAATATCTGTCACCTACGTTGAACAGTGTGTCCCCAGCCTGAACCAACAGAAAAATGCCAACACCACAGTGAAACATGGAGGGCATGAAGAAGGAGAAAAAGGACAAGACACACCCAATTTTCTTCATCTTGTCCCCTTTGGACCCCTTACCTAGAATCCTAAAATTTTACTTTTGCACCCATGCCACACTTAATTATTACTTATATCAAACACTCAGAGCTTGTAATTCATCCTGTAAGATTGAAAACTCTTTTCCATGGACAGAGGTCACAGACAGTGTCTCTGGGGCTCTGTCCAGGGGGGTTCCTGACCCCTGCCAGGGTCCCAGACCTTCCAGGGCAGCCAGAGGGAAGACCTGGATTCCCACAATTATTTATTTAATAATTTTGTGCTTAGCCATCAGCTGTTTCCCTTCTCAGTGCACCTGCTCTGACCTCACTCATCCTATAGGTACACCAGGTACAACAAACCTTATAGCATATAAGAAGTATATACGCAGGATAGCACAAGAGAAAATTCAATCTTGCTCTTTCTGTGAATAATTTTTAAACAACTTGTTTGGCCACTTCAAAGACTTTGTTATATTTGAAATATTTCTAGCGTAACTTAGACCTTCCATGGGAAATAAAATAGAGCAAGGGAAAGAAAAAAAAAAAAAAAAAGAAGAAAAAAACACCTATCTCATCTGTATCAGATGTCTGATCAAATAGTTACTTTTTCTGTAGTACCCTGAGTGATACCTTCATGTTACCTAGTCAGCAAAGATATAGATTCATTCTACAATGCAGCAATGATCTCCAAAACAACATGTGGAAAGTTAAATTATTGAGGGATAGATAAGTCAAGATATATAGCAAAATCTAATCTAGGAATTTCAGTGTACTAGATAAATCTACTGAAGAAAGAAAAAAAAAAAGGTGCATAAAGTCTTGAATAGTCATTTTCTATCAATATATCCAGAATATAATATTGATTAGTGGTGCAATTCATACCTGACATTACATTGTTGAAGTAGCTTTGAATTTCACTTTTATATACAAATATACAGTTATACACAATTGTACACAAGCCAGGCTGAATTCACCACTCCATGCAAAATGAGCACATAGACTAGGTGGGCAAGCTGAAATATTTTTGTGAGATCAAATAAACATATTCAGCCACAGAAAACTAAAACTCCCTGTGTGGGGGTATTCCTAGTGCTTCACTTTTTAGTATGAGGAGCTACATTCTACTAGCACTGGTTGCATTGCTTTGCCAGATGAAATCCAACCATTCTCTGAAAAAAAACCCAAGCAGAACACAGACCATGACAGGCAAGATACTAATGTAGTATATGAATCCTATTAGACTTTTAGCTGGCATTGGAGACAAAGTATTGATTAAACTCCTGTTTTCTCCTTGAAACAACAACAGGATGTGCCTCAGTATTGGTAGTTCATTAACATTTCTGATGAGCTGGCAAATTGAACAACAAGAAGAGGGGACAAGAGGATGCTTCCCTTCCTTTCTCTTGTGTCTATACATGCGGGGTTGGATGTAGGTTGTGAAAATTCTGTTTGAAAGAATGCTTCCACAAGCTGGAAATAATTTATCTTTCCTTGACTTTTAATTCTGTGTAGTATTTAGTAATTTAATCCTGGAAAACGGTTGCTCTCATCTGGAAATCTCCAGACAAGTGTGCTCTGATTCCTCAGCCAAACTCGTTGCATGAAAAACTTGGAAGAGAGGTTTGTTTTATTCTACAAGTTTATTTGTTTGTTTGTATTTCCTAAATATCAAATACATAGTACTAACACAAAGTACTAGATACTGTCCCTGGCATTAATATATACAGTGCCTATCCACCTGAATGTAAACTAAAATATTCAGTCCAGATTAACTTCTACTGTGCAGATCCTGTATATATGTAAGCAATGTGAAAGGAATTTTAATGTACATTGTGGCTCATTAGAGGCCATAGGTGTTATGAATTGCATCATATCAAAGAAAAAAGCAAGTTTTTTTTACTGTTACAAAAACTAAAGGATGAATGTAAATTTTCTTTCTGCACTGAAATTAGTTTTTTGTCATAAAATATTATCTGAATTATTTTAGAAAAACAATGGCATTATACATAAATATACACAGTAATTTAAGCTTTGTCTAAATCCCTATAAGCTTAAAAAATCAGTTATGCACTCATAGTACTGGGACTTGGCCTATGCTGCAACAAGGACTAATTTTTAATCATAATCGGTGCTATTGGACATCAAACCTTTTCAGGCTGATCTCAGAAAGGCCTTAAAAGACTGAGGACAAAAAGGAATGAGATTCTCCATCTTAACATATGCTTGCAATCTGTTTAGAGGGGTTTTTTTTGCACCATTTCTTTTGCACTTGAAAAAAGAGCCCAATGGTATAAAGCAGAGTGCTGATCGAATATTTTGAATAACCCACTATGCATCTATGTATTTCTGTCAGTGTTTCAGCTTTACTCCACTGAAGCACAGGCCAGATTTCTGATTTGTGAATAGCAGGATTGAACCACGGGGATACTATCTGCAAAACAGGTGTTCAGATGTCCTTCTAAACTTCCAGAAAGAGGGTACCATTCAATTTCTTAGGAATTACATAGTTCCACTGCATAGTTGTTGTTGAAGCAAACTCTTATACTGCACAAATATAAATACTGTATCTCTCCTGAGCTTGTGATGAGCTGAGACATCATCAGCTGTCTGTGAAACAGAAATCTCTGGACTGTACCCAAAGCAAGCCAAATCCTGTGCCTTGCTTCTAGCAGCATTTTTTTTTTTTTCCCTGAAGATATTATTTGGCAAATCCACAAATCTAAAATTAAATCTTATTTTTGCAAGTAGAGCTATTTTATGCTAAAATAAGATGAATTTATGTTAGGTGATTATCCCTGGGTTTGTTTGGTTTTTGTTTGTCTGTGAAATACAGGAATTGGTTTAACACATTTCCATTCCACCTTCGTTCTCAGGATGTGGTTAACAGTGATGGGCCAGCTGGCTTGCCCTCAGTGAAAAATTTCTGTACAGATTCAGAATCAAACCCCATTTTTACAGCTCCCATACCACTTCTGCGAGTTTTAGAGGTTTCCACTGAGTCTTTCTCACCAGGGTACCCTGCAACACACTCTACACATCTGTGTTTGCAAAAAATCAGTCTCTAGTCACAGATACTCCTGGCTCCTGGTTTAGAACATCATCTCTGTCTCATATCAGGTTTTCCTGGAGTAAACACCTATGTCTGAGGGGAGCTATGGCAGATAGCCATAAACTCCTCTAAAAGAACAATGAGAAATGAGAACTGCGTGTTTTATAAAGCTCAGCATGATAACTCTGGGCAGGTCTCGTGTACCCCAAATAAAAGTAATCCTCACTCCATGCTTCTCATCCTTTTGACCCAGTGGCATAAAATGGAGAAATATAGCTCATACATATTTCTCTGACAGGAAAAGTTTGTGAAAAGCTTGTACTATGGTCCAAAACCTCATAAATCATATTAACACTGAGACAGACATATGGCACAAAGCATTTATATTTGTGTGCTGGCTTCTTTTTCTTTAGAAATGTTTATTTTTAACTGCAATCCACCTAGAAAAGGTATATTTCCTTTTGGGATGATATCTACTAGTTCCAGAAAGATATGACTACAACATGTAGGATGGGTTTCAATATGTTTTATATTGTCATGGTGTGCCTTGATATATATATGTCTGCATGTATATATCTGTGTGTATATATTTATACATTTATTTATGTATTTATGCACACAAGCATATAAATTTAAAATATTCCTTGTCCATTTCATAAGAAACAGATTCCAAAAACAACTCTTTATTTTTTTTTGCCCTTTTTCTCTCTGAAAAGAATCTAAGGGCAGAGAAGCATGGCCAGGATTTAATAAAATTCAGTACCTGCAAGTGGAATGAATGCAGAAAAACGAAAGCCTTAAGAACCATTGTGCTTACAGGAGACAACCAGGTTGGAGGTGTGAGTGCCCTTGGTGAGCTTAGCTGTCATGGTGCTACATGATGGCTTTCAACATAAGCAGTTTTTTCTAGAAGGCAATTTAGTTGTTTCTGCACAGAAATCAAGCTGCTTTCTGGGCTCAGATTTCATGATGTGTTCTCACCAGGACAAGTTAAGTGGACCAACCCTAAGTGCCTTTTACCATCATGAAGAAAGACTGCACACTCAAAAAGACTATTTGCTGCTTGAGGATTTTTTCCATCAGAAAGTCACCACAAAGCAGATGCTCTGATGATCTAAACATCTTCAGCTGTTTAAAGTAATTAATGAAGACTTAAATTACAATGGCACACTTTTATCCCTTTCCTATAGATCTACATCATGGCAAGTGGCATATCTGTAGTAACTCTAATTCAACTTGTCACATAACTGCTTAAATTCATCTGGGTATTATATCCTGCACGTTAAAGGAATGATCCCAGCTTTTACAATTCAAAAGATTAGATCAGATTTACCTGATTTGTGATCCTTTGTAACACACTATCCGTGGAAGTTTAGAAATGAGCCAGAATGGTGCTGAGTTTTCAGTCTCGTTTTATTCTACTTTGTTCACAATTCTTTCTTTGAGTTTTGAGTGATATATGAAAGCCCATAAAATTGGACCAAAGATACACGTAAGTGGTGTTCAGGTTTCATTTCTAAATGGGGACTTTGCCCTTCTATGGATCTGACAAATGTACCTCTCTGTCTGCCAGCCATTTCCTCTGGTAAAGCTTTTAAAAGGGCTTTTACCAATCACTGCTGGCATTCATAGAAAAAAAAAACCTCCATGCAGCATGAAGGGAAGCACCTGAATGTTTCAGTGGCATCTACCTGAAGGGATATGTCAAAGAAGAAATGTTCAAACAACAAGATTTATTAAAGTAAATGTCCAATATCTACCACAGAAAGCTTGACATCATTTACCCACAAACCATTTGGGAAAATTCCCTTATTCTCTTTCTCAGTCTCTTTTCTAAATCTGGATTTATATGTAGAAGGAAGGGATGATGACTGAGGTCTGATATGGCATTTATCTTCACAAGTGAGAAGACTAATAAATCATCAGTGACATTACCACAAGTGAGTTCTGAGGTCTGCTCACAAGTGAAGATAAATGACATAAGAGACCTAAGACAGCATATATTACATGAAATGTCTAATAAGTCTCACTCTCAGCATAGGTGGATTTGATGAAGATGACTGAACTTATGTTGCATTTTAAATCCACCTTCCAAGGAAAAAGAAATTAAATTTGCCAGCTGAACAAAATTGCCACTGAAAGAGCATTCCAGCCTTTTGCCATGCTACCATGCAGATTTGCTCTGCAGATCTGCAAGGAGCCATGTGGTAGTAAAAATCAATTAAAATGCTATTTCAAAACACAGTATCAACTCAGTCTTCTGTGCATGAAGCATACCTGGCTCTCATGCCTTAGGCAATATCACATGCTTACAAAGGCATGTCTGCATGTTCCTGAAATATGTACAACTAGCTTTTATTTTAGGCTTTGCAAAGGATTGCAAGTTTCCACATCAGCTTGTGTCCTTCTGTAGGGTCAGTGGTGGCAGCATGCTTGAAAATCTGAGAAGTTTTAGAATTTCTAATTAGTTTAAGGGTACAATCATCCTTCTAGAAAGTGAGATCTACAACTGAGATATGCCAAAAGCATGTCTGGACCAGGGGCTGGCAGTGCATTTTTAGGCAGTGTACCATAATAAACTGGGCAAAGAAATAAATATTTATTCTGGCTTCTGATCTGTGAGAAGCTCCCTGAGCTGGACATAACATCTGGACCATCATGTTGAAGAGGGAGATGTTTAATTTGTATTACAGCATTTAAAAACCCAAGTCAAAGGCTAAGCTTATTCTGGTGAGCCTACCAAAATTGTGCAGTGGAAAGAGGCTCATGTGCAGCTGAATTTTGTCTTTTGTGGAATTTTCAGGTCTCAAAACTAGTTTCTGTAAGTCTGAGAGTAACACAGTTGTAGGTCTATGAAGAATACTGTTGCATATCTGTATATCTTAAATCTTGTCCAGGTACATAAATCATCATGTCTTTACCCTTTCTGGCCACGGTCCTGTTCAGCTTACAGATATTAAAATTTGTCTAAGTTTATTCTCAGGTTTTAATCTAAAAATCTGCTGGACTAATATTCCACTTAGAAACAATTTCTCTGCAATAATATTACATTTCGCATTAATTCAGTATACTTGTAATCAAGTGCCTTCATCACAGAAGATGGTCTGAGTGGCATAGCAACTAAAGAAAACTGTGCTTTTCACATTTCTCATAATGTATTACATTGTGGCCATGTTCAAAATTACCAAGAATCCAGGTAAGTGCTAATCAAAGTATTCAGCAGCCTGCAAGGATAAGAACAATAGAAATTAAATAGTCTTGTGACTCAGGAAGTGTTATGCTTATGAGTCTACAATTTAGTTTTTGTACAGGTAATCGGAAACTAAGAATAATGAAAACATTTCTCATTTATTTTCCAAAAGTGGTTGTAGAGAACTGAGTAAATGGGGCAAAAAATTGGAACAAAATTTAAACCTGTTGCAAACAACATTAGAAAAGGCTCACCTGTTTTTATTACCAAAATTAAGACATGAAATTATCTGGGAAAGGAGAAACTTAAAGTAATAATTTGTATTGATATTCCTGATTTCTAATGTTATTAAGAATTTTTAGGTTAAATTTATCCTTTTGAGAGCATTTGAATAGTAGTACAGAAGTTCTCTCGGAGAGAAAGGGGAAAAACAAGTTGTTGGTACACAGCTAACACTGGCTTGTGAAATCCCATGTAGCTTAGGCCAAGCATTAAAAATAAAGTAAATCAATCAGTAGTTACACTTCTATATTTTTTTTTCTTTCATACACTTTAAGGCCTTCAATTGTGTTCAGGTTCTGGATTAAAAATTGAATTTTTAAAATAAATTTGATAGCAAGTTGCATATATGGGAACCAAATCGCTGAAAAGCAAGAAATATCAAGAAAGTTCTTCCTTAAACTTAAATAATGAGCAACATTCAAAATTTAACTTAAAAATTGCTAAATTTCATCAGCTGGGATTTTCTCTGTATGTAAAAAGATGTGAATTAGCACATATTAGCATATATTACTGTTTCTGCTATTGAAAGTTTTTTTAAAACTTTCTGGTTTTGTTATGAAAACAACCGAGTTGATAAATAGCTCCTAGGGTTTCTCTGGAAGAACTGCAAAAAAAGGAGAGGGTGCTCTGAAAATTTCAGTTGTTGTGAATGATAAAAGAAAAGGCCCTATGAGAATTCTCAATATTTAAACAACAATTTATTTCTTCCTTCATCTTCTGGTAAAAGAAAACAACAGTAAAAGTGCTACTAAATTCTTTCCTACCCTTCCTCACTTCTGGGATTGTGGCAATCATGGAATTCACAATAGAGGAAAAGAATGCCTTTAAGAAAATGGATTAGATAGGTTTTTGGGGGTTTTTGTTTGTTTGTTTGTTTGTTTGTTTGTTTGTTTTTTTGTTCTGGGTCCTCTGGACTCTCTGTAATAGCTTAATACCTTTTTTATATTATGGCACCTCAAAACTTGGGGTGAAGAGGAGCTTATTGATACTCATATAGCAATTCAACAGAGTGCCCTTGGGACCAAAACTCACACTTTCCAGAGGGAAGATGAAATATAAACTTCATTTTTAATACTAACATATTTCCTGCAATTTTCATTAAACTCCTTTATTTGGCTTTTAACTTTGCCAATAATGAGGCTTCCCAGAAAAGAAAAAAATAAAAAACAAAAGGGAAGAAAAAAAAGGAGAAAACTACAAATTCCGTTTTGCTTTTAGTGCTTTGGGAACTGATCTAGAAGAACAGGATGGGGAACATTTCTTTTGTATGGCTGTAATATCTACGTATTTCACTAATCAGGATTATATTTAACTTCCCTAAAGATATTTATTGCACATTACATTATTTATCACTCTCTATTCCATTAGTCTTTGTCTTACTGCTTTCTTTTACGGTGCAATGTTTTGATAAACAGGTTTTTGTTTAAGCCAAACTCCAGCTAATTATTTGTCTAAATAATGTGTATTAAATGGAGAACGAAAAAATAAAACCAAAAAAACAAGCAAATATCAACACTAAAAAAACCAAATAAATTCCTTTGAGAAAACTGAACTGAAATTAATTTCCTGCAGGATTTTTTATTTGCCATTTCAGTCTTTAATGCATATAACTGCTTTTCTGCTGGAAGAAAGACTGTGAGTATGGACCAGTTTTGATTTTGCACACAAGCACACAGACATGGTTCTGAGGTTGGACGTTTTTTATTAATTTTACTCTTTAAAGAAGAATAATTTCAGTTGGAAAGCCATTCTAGTGAGTCATCTAGCTCAGCTCAGCACAGCAGAGGTGGCTGGTGGATTTGGTGGCTTACACACATCCTGGATGTGTGCTGTCTTGTCTAGCACTCAACAAACCACTGATGACAACTCTCAAACATGCCTTGGCAGTCTGTCGAACTGCTAATCTATAGTCACAGTCAGCAGCTCTTTTTCCCTGTTCCTAAACTTCACTTTTCACATACTGAAAGGAAAATTTATGCTTACATAAATTCAGTAGGATGGTAGCGTCTAATACTGACTTAATACCACCAAGCAGTTTCTTGGGAACCTGCAATAAAGATGGAGAGGGACTGTGATTCTTCTGTCATTCTTGTGCTTTCTACAAGAGCATGTAGTGACAGGACAAAGGGGAAATGTCTTCAAAGGGAGAGGGGGCTCAGATCAGATATTAGGAATAAATTCTTTACTGTGAGGGTAAAGAATCCCAGCCTGGATGGGCAACCAGGTCTGGTGGAATGTGTCCCTGCCCATGGCAGAGGAATTGGAACTAAATCATCTTTAAGGTCCCTTCCAACCCAGGGCATTCTCTGATTCTGTGATCTTATACTTTTCTTCGAACTAATGACTACATATTAGTTGCATGCACTTCTTGTCCCTACAGTTTATAATTGGTCTCATGTCAGTGTTTTTTTTTCTTTCAAGCCATTGAAATAAACCATTGTTTTCTCAACTAACTAACTTTTTTATTGTTTTCTCAATTGTCTGTCTAGCTTTTAACTTGCCTTATGTTGTTTGGCTCTGACGTACCTCCCTTCCATCAACAGTTTCTTAGTAAAACTGCACCAAGGTCATGGAGTTGTGCTGCAGCAAATCAAACCCTGAATAGCAGGCAACTCATTCCTTGGGCTGCAGGCTGTAGAGTTGTCAGCCTTTTAAAGCAAATTGTTTCATTGTCTTATTCTCTTACATTTACCATATGTAAAAAAAATAGCATGCCAGCACTTGTCATATCATGTACCGTCCCTCTTATAATAAACGTCACAGGTTATGATTAATTTCTGTCTAGTGATTTCTCCTCTGTGAACCAGTTACATGATGCTTTTCACTTTTGATACAAAACACCTCACTGGGAGGCTAACTTTTACTTCACCAGATTATTGCTACTTCCACTGCCTGCAGGTCATAGCCCATAACTTGGAAAACATTGCCTGCTGCCAGAACAGCCCATACTGTCATAAATCATGGTAAAACAGAAAAAGACACCAGACGAGATCAGGCCTCCTGAATGCTAAGAATAAATTATATGCTGAATCTGAAAAGTGTTAGAAATTCACTAAGGAAGAAGATATTTTCAAAGATCCATTGAAATTAAGTCATGAACATGGAAGTTTTTCACTAATTGTAGCCGGAAGGAAAGGTAGAGACATTTTTGCACCTAACCTATATAACTCTGCTTGTGGCTAAGTGCTCAATTGAATTAATTATTAAAACAGTCTCTAGAAATCAATTAATCATTATCAAAAGCAACCTTATTGTCTAGAACAGCTTCAATCCAATGCTCTCCCCCACTTCTGAAAAAAAATTCAATTGCCTCTTACAAACTATACTTCTTTCAAGCTCCCATTTACCTTTAAAAAAATTCTACTCAGCATTTGAAATGTGGTCCTTTAGGAAAAAGAAAATATCTTGGTGTTTGCAAACGAATGCAATTATTCAATATCATTGCTACATATTTGTTAATATTTGGTAATTTCAATTGGTTGTAATTTTGGCAAACCTTCTCAAGCACATACCTTTTCTCCTACTGGATATCATGCTCACACAGGTGTATCAGAAAATTTCACACAAAGGAGTTTAGCAGTTTCGTGGAGAAGAGAAACATGTTGTTTCACATTCCATCCTCTCTGCAGCAGACAGGTCTTTCATGTTTCTTACGTTTGGAATAACAATTCCCAGTCTGTCAAGGATCCCATGGGAGCGTTTACTCTGTTCTCCTGACCATCCTGCAGGTCCCTGCCCCCTGAGCCAGGGTATCACACCTTGACCCCAGCCCACACCACACAGAGACAGATTAGGGGTTGGTGGGGTCTGAAGGACGGAAGGGGAGAGGAGGGAGAAAGTGGGAAGCTGGCTGGGACAGAAAGCACAGCCTGAACTCTGACATAGATGTTTCCCTTTATTTGCAGTACTCTGGCCTTGTTAGTTACATAGTGGGTACCTCCAACATTTCTAAATTTACTTTTGTACTAAATTATGATGAAAATCACAACCCACCTATTGTGTGGCGTGAAGTATTGAGAAGTATTTAGATTCAGAAAGTTATCTGTCAGGTGGAATTTTAATTCAGGTTAATAGCATCCTGTATTCACCTGAATATATTCAAGTCACGCAGGAACAAAGTAAAACATTTTAATATTGCTGGAACTGCATTTTCAACCAAAAATTGTTGTTGAACTGATTTAATATGTCCCTATATAGAGGATTAAAATTTCTTTTTTATGAACAGTTTTCAAGTCTGCTGCCTTCAACCTATTGTATTTAATACAGCCTTTGGCTTCTTTCATTCAGGTTGCAAAGTCCTTCCTCTGGCAGAATTTCCCATTCATGCGCTGTAAGGCTTTTTGCCAGCTGGATGTTAGCAGAGTACACAGAAAGGAACCAGCCAATTCCTTACAATATTTGCTCTAATCTTTATTCTCTCTTTCATATTACTTCTCTTCCTACTGTTCTCTGCCTCCATGGAATTCTAAATCTTCATACAGTTCTCAGGTTGTTGATAATGTGGAGTTATTATAAAGCATAAAATCCCCTTTCCCTAGCCTCACTCTCCAAAGGGAAAGACTGACTTTAAAACTCCTACACTTAAAAATCCCTAACCCAAATCCCAACCCCTCCTCAAAAAAACCCAAGACCAAGCTTAAACTAATAAATACACGAGAACTAGTTTGAGGATTTCTATTTTGATAGTCTTGATACATTTTACTTTTTTCCTTTTTTTTTAGCTTTTAATTCAGTCTCAAAATTTTAGCACTGCCTGGAGAGTTCAGAAATTACTTCTTTTTACACTCACTTCGTGACTCAAATTTTAAAGAACTGCAGCTTAGGGGGGACAAACAACAGCATTGGGCAATTTAAATAATGAAAATGTATAAAAGCTCACTAAATTGATCCATTACCCCTGTTTCATTTTTTGAGGACGTCTATTTCGGCTGCTGTTGTCACTATCAGATATTTAACACTTTGGTAGTGTCTTACAAGCATTAGGAAAATAAGTAATATTTTACTTATTAGGAATGGTTCAGAAGAAGAAAATTGGCTGAACATGAACTAGGAATGTGTCCAGGTGGCCAAGCAAGCCAATGGCACCTGGCCTGTATCAGCAGTGGTGTGGGCAGCAAGACCACGGGTGTGATTATTCCCCTGTGCTGGGCACTGCTGAGGCCACACCTCAAATCCTGTGTTCATTTTGGGGCCCCTCACTGCAAGAAGGACATTGAGAGGTGCTGGAACTCATCCAGAGATGGGGAACAGAGCTGGGGAAGGGTCTGGAGCACAGGTCTGATGAGGAGCAGCTGGAGGGGCTCAGCCTGGAGGAAAGAAGGCTCAGGGGAGACCTGATCACTCTGTACAATCACCTGAAAAGGTTGTATCCAGGTAGGGATTAGTCTCTTCTCCCAAGAAGAAGAGGAAATGGCCTCAAGTTGTGCCACAGGAGGTTTAGATTGTATCTTAGGAAACTGAAGGGGTTGTCAAACATTGGAACAGGATGTTCAGGAAAGTTCTGGAGTCACCAGTCCTGGATGTGTTTCAAAGACGTGTAGATGTTGTGCAGAGGGATGGATGTGGTTCAGTGCTGGCCTCAGCAGTATTTCATTAATCATTTCACTCAACAATCATAAAGGTCTTTTCCAACCTACATGCTTTTCTGATTCTATAATTCTAAGAGTTAATTTTTTATAAGGGCTGCAGCTAGGACCAGCAGTGCAAGTGAAACTCAAAGAGAAATTCCTCATTGCTTACTCATGCCCAGTGTGCTGGCTGGAGATATGTGTGGTGTCCTCTGCATTGGTGTGTCTCCAGCCCTGCACCTACTCCTGGCCCTGGAAATCCAAAACCAGGCACATCTCTCCACTAATCTGTAATAAGTGGGCTGGACATGCCCAGGGAAGGGCAGGTTCACCACACATAACCACAGAGCCCAATATTTCCACAGCTGTGATAGAAGCTGGTCTGAATATGCACTAAATCTTGCTCTTCCACACACAAATCTTCTTTCAATATTCTCCAGTGATACTGGCACAAAGTAATAATTCTTGGAGGCCAGAATTTGCAGCCTTCAATGGGAAAGGTACCTGTAGCATAGGCGCTGTTTTCAAATGAGCTCAAATGCACCTGAAAGTTCAGCCCTAGAACCTGTTGCTCTCCCAGTAGGATATAAGAAAGGTTTTAATGGTCACTAGTGTGTGCTGGATTCTTGGTGTGTGCCTGGAGAGCAGTATTTTTAAAGGAAAGAAGTTTGAGTCTCTGAGGAGGGGTTGAAGAGAAAAATGATAGTAAATAGCACCCTGAGGAGCAACACTGATAAGGGCTGCTTATGCTTGAATGAGCATGTCTGAAGATAATAATCTTTTTATAAAGCTGTGTTGGTTTTGGTTTTTTATTTTTTTTTAACTAAAAGATTGCTACAAAGATGTTCTAAGACTTATGAATATCTTGAAGATTTTTTTTAGTTTTGAGAAAGATTTAAGTGGTAGCATGAAGCTGCTCTGAGTATTTTCTCATGCCTTTTGTTGAACTCTGTATAAGGCAAGAAAAAATTGGAGGATGTTTTTATTTGTGTTTAGACTTGTAAGTGTCAATGTTTTATGATGCAGAAGCTATTCTGCATGACTTATTTAAAGTTATGAGAGAAGCCCTTGTCAGTTTTAGTTTTTCATATTAAGTACTGCTCCTTTCATGTTGTTTTATCTGCCTACCCTTCAGGAAAAAGAGAGTATAAAAATGAAAAACTACCATCCAAAATCTACAGAACAATAATGTTGTCCTGTCTTCATTTATTTTTGAGTTCTTGATTAACTATAAGTGAATATTCCATTAAAAGTGTGAAATTGAATTTTTTTTTCTTATGCAATGCTCTAAACAGTAATTCTGCCTCCTTATTTCCAAGGCACCCTTTCAAGCCTCTGAATGCTAGTTATTGTAAGATAATAAATTATTATAGTAGTTCTATTTAGAAAAAAAACTATTGAAATATCTGAATTTGATATTTCGTGGATAATAACTAATTAGATAAGCAGATTGATAGTTGAAAAAGCAGGTAATGAGAGAAGGTTTAGGAAGATGCATTTGCTGAAGCTAGTTACAAGTGGTATTAATCTGAACAGTCCCATTTGGCAGAGATTTGTAGGTATTGCAGGAGAGGTAGGTCTTAAGGAAGGATTTAAAAGAGGATAAAGTGATATGATCTCCAGGATTATCAGTGACAGATTAAATAAACGTGGAATAAATGTGGAAGGCAAGTTTAGAGTTTTTTTTTTAAAGTACTCTGTACCTTTAAGTCCAAGACTTACATTGTGAGATAACCAATTTGTCTTCTTTAGTAGTTTAAAAGGTTTTGCATGAGCAGTAGTAGGCTGAAGGGGTTTGTTGGTGTGCTTGAGATGTAGGTGAATGCTTTCTCTGTGTAACAGATTCCTGTTTAGTTGAAAAATCTAATTTCTGAGCATTAACAGTACAAGATGATGTGAGTACTTTCCATGCAAGTTCTTACTTCTGTGGAGGTGATGGGGGTGTTACAAATGAGTAGTTCGGGTCACTTAAGGAATCACCATCAACAGTATTGTCAAAGGCAGGTTTTGATAAAATTTATGAAAGTGTGATAAGGCTCCATAGCAAGGCTCACTGTTTTACTTACTGCACAGAGGAAATATGCAAAGGAAAATTGGCTCAAATTCACTTTGGAATTATTTGCATGGAGGATGGGCATTCAAAGGATAAGGAAAACCTTTCCACTGAGTCCTGAGGTTCAGAATAGACACACCCACCACCCCTTGCTTTCTGAACTCTTGACAGAATCTGGATGTTGTTGGATCCAGTCTTAGTCCCAGGCTTGGTCAACAGTTATGTCTAAAGGACTTAACCTGCACTTAATCATTGATTAATTGAATGCTTATAAAGTGACTCAATAGGATATATTATAATTAAACCACTGTAGATTTGAAACAGCAATATTCTTCCAAGAGAGTATAGGGATCAATTCATACACACAGAGACATATATATAATATAAATGAATGAAGGTATCTGTCAAAAATTCTCCTTATCTTCAGTGAAATACATTGAATGCCTTTGCATTGCTCAGTGAACAAGGGATTGAGCCTAAAGGAGTGTGGGGGAGTTTTGACTCAGATCTTATTGTCAGCTTTTGGTGATTTTCCTTGAAGTATCGCAGACTTGAGATCTGGTGACTTCTGAGAAGTGTCACACTCCGAGGGCGATGCTGGCACAGCCTCCTGCCATCCAGGAGAGCTTGAAGGACCTCACCTAAGACTGCTGTTAATAGAGTTCTAGGTGATTGGCTTTAGTCATTAGTCAGTTCTCATTCAGACCATGATCTGAGTTGGTAACCACTGCAGTTTTTTGGAAATCTGGTAACAATGGCACCATTCCACTCAGACTGTGATTAATGGAAGTGAAGTTCCAAGGCTATCAGGGGTGACTGATTATCTCCTGTTCCCACTTTAGTTAGCCAACATATGCCGATATGAACAATTCTTCTCCCACTTTAGCCATGTAAGGTATGGTCAAGGGACACTTCACTACACAATTGGAGCCATTTGCAATCTGCCTTTACCAACTCTGCAGGAGCTCAGTTGGCTGGTTTGTTTATCTGTTAAATTGTTGTCATACTTCCTAGCATTTATAGCAAAATATTTTGACAAAGCAATGTTTCAACAGTGTTCTGTTCACTCTTGGTTTTTTTGTGTTTTTTTTTTTCCTTTCTACCTCTTTTCATTTATCCTCAGCTGGCAACCAAGCCCTACCCATGACACTTTCTCACCCTCCTGCATTGGGAGGGTAAAAGTGGGAAAACTTTGAGATCAAGGCAGTTTATTAGGAAGAACAAAAACTGCACATGAAAGCAGACCAAAACAAAGAATTCATTCACTACTTCCCGTGGGCAGGCAGGTGTTCAACCATCCCCAGGAAAGCAGGGCTCCATCACATGTAATGGTGACTTGGGAAGACAAATGTCATCACTCTGAGTGTTCCACCTTTATTGTTCTTCTTTCCACAGCTTTATATGCTGAGCATGACACCATGTATGATGGAATATCCCTTTGATCACTTGGCATCGGCTGTCCCAGCTGTGTGTCCTCCCAGTTCCTTGTGCACTCCCAGCTGCCTCACTGGCACAATAGTCTGAGAAGCAGAAAAGGCCTTTTTAAGTACTGTTTAGCAATAATAAAAAATACTTTTCAGCACAAAGCCAAAGCACAGCCCCCTACTAGATGCTATGATGAAAATTAAATCTATCCCAGCCACAACCTGCATGAAACTCAATTCTCCATTCTCTTCTTTGGAGTTGTAATGAATTAATCATCTAGACAGTGGATCAGAACAGAAATATTTATGTCATTGAAAAGTCATAAAATCCCCTCTAAAATGGTTTTGTTTGAAACCCTGTACATCTGGTCCAAAAGAAAGCTTTCTTTGTGATCTAATATCTAATATCTCATATTCATGTATAAATCTAAAAGCAATGTAACCTGGTTTTACTTTTTTTTTTCATTGTCCTGCTTGAGAACAAAGATCTTGCAGTCCTTCCATTAATGTCTTAAAGAGTTATGTTTTCTCCAGAATTTGTTGCAGAACACTGTTTGTAGGAGTGGCTTATACAGAAGGAATTTTTTTTACTAAAAAATAAGTGTAATAAAAGCATTCTTTAGAATGGTTCATTCTACAGAACTGAATGGTGTGCTTGAGCTGATGCCATTAAAAAGTCCAGCATGCTAAGGAGATTTTTGAAAAGTGCTTAAGGAGGAAAATGTCTGAAATGAAAACCTGGATAATCCAAAACTATTCTGTTTACTCCCTTTATGTGTATAACCCGCAACAATTAGTTTGCTTTAGGCTACTTATATGCAGAAGAAGAAGAAACTGCATAACCAGAGCTGCTGGAAGTAGGGAGGGAGAAGGGAGGGGTTGGTGAGTAAGACAGCAAGAAAGCTATTTTTAAAAGAAAGCTGATATTTTCTATTAATGGAACCCTGCCTGGCAGCACCTTGTTCACTGCTGTTCCCTTTGGCTTCCATTTTTAGTGGTTCTATATCTGTGGTGCCTCTCTTCCGCAGTTCTGCTATCTGCCCCTTTAAACATCTTTCTGCAAGAAATTTCTGCAATTATCATGTAGTTGTGACCACAAAAGACAGGTTAAATGCTAGAAAAGGAGCAGGCAATTTATATCTGTAACGTAGCTGAAATAAAGATCACAGCTGGGGAAATGCCATCGGAGTTTCTGACAATACACAAAATGTTTATGTTCAAGAATTAGAAACCATCGTCTGTTGTACTCTAATCAAAGAAACTGCACTCTGCAGACTCTGTGCAACAGCTTTTGAATTCTACATATTTTCAGTGAGTTTTAAGGGAATTATGCCTTCTTAGTCAAGGCAAAGTAGGGAATGAAGCTAAATATTAATAACTTTTGTTGTGTGTGTTGGGGAGAAAAACCGGTACTGTAGCTATGCAGCACACGTGTGAGTATGTATGCCTACACCCAGGTGTGGGTGTGTTTTATAAAAGTGCCCAGTAAATACCATATGAAACTAAAACTCTTGTTTTAATGGGTAGCGAGCCAAGATTCTCTTATTAAGGGGCTTTGACATTCACAGAAACAGTTGGAATAATTTCATTCACTAATTGGGATCCCAGATTATCTCAGAGTGGAAGGGACTTCAAAAGATTCTCTGGACCAAATTTCTGAGGGAAAGAGAGCCTAAATTAGATTATCTAGCACTTTGTCCAGTCATATCTTGAAAAACATGCTATGATGAGACTCTACTGTATCCCAGGGGAGGTTATTCCAGTGGCTGAGTGTTCTTTCTGTAAAAATAATTTTCTTTCCTATTCTGAATGAAACTTTCTCTTGTATTTGTTGTCCCTTGGTTTTCCATGTAGGTACCTGTGAAGAGAAAGCCTCTCTCCTTTTTGTAACTGCCTTTTAAGTACTGAAATACTGTGATGAGTTTTTCTTCTGCCTCAGCTCTTTCTTCTCCAGGGAAGGACAGCTTAACTCCTCCAACCTTTACTTATAGGGACTGCTCTTAGGCCTTTGAGCATCAAAAGAATGTTTGGAATAAGGTTATTGACAATATTCAAGATTACTACTTGAAAACCTTTATACATCTATCTACCTATCTATCTATCTATCTATGTTCTATTTCTTTGTAAAACCTCAAAGAGCATGGTAAAATAAAATCCCCAAGAATTTAGAAATGCAAATTTACTGGGAGTTCAGGTTTACTCTTAGACTCTTGACCTTTTACACTTCGTGTTTTTAACCTTGTTTACACACATGATCTGTCTGAAATTTCCCCTTTTGAAGAGGGGTTTTCTGGGTTACTTGTGTGATAGCAAAAACTTTTGCTTTGAGAAATATCAGAGGAGCAATAATTCCACTACAGATTGTGTAAATACTAGAGATTTAGCACATAATAAAATAGGAAAAGTTTTAATTTCAATATTGAAGCCCACACTTAGTTTGTATAAACTGAATATTATTACTTTCTAGAATTTCCTCTTGTCTGTATGGTGTCTCTTTTCTTTTAAATGTAGTGATCTGAAATATTGAGTGTATACTAACAAGATAAATTTTGAACAGTAGTTCTTCCTGCAAAAAGAATTAAGAGAGTGTAAAATCTTGTCAGATGGACAAGAGCCTCTCAAGGTTTCGAACATCATCAGCCTTAAAGCTTCAAGCATCAACCATGCTCCTCTCATCCTCAACAGCTTTAATTTTTAGTCTGGTTTTCTTGCAAAAAGAAGTCTCTAATCAAATGGTCTGTCTTTCTGCTGTGAGCCAGTCTTGAGATACTTTTGACTGAGCTAGCAAATTCCAAATAAATTTGACAGGAGGGTGGAAGCATCAAGTACTCTTCTCTAAGTTTTCTGACAAGAGGTGAACAGATGGTAGAGAGAGTACCTGTTTAGCACTGTCAAGGAGGAGACAGTTCTGACCTGAAGTTTATGCTTTACTAAATATCGTGGAATACAAACTGACTATCAGCTTTCTAAGTTTTTTCCCTAGTTTAATCACTTACTAGAAAACATGAAACAGAGATCTTTTTCCCTTTGGGTTTTGTGTGTATGTGTTGGTGGGTGAGTTTTGTTGGTTGGCTGGTTGGATATTTTTTTGGTGATTTTTCTGTTTTTTCTTTGAAGCACTTGTAAATTGTATTTGTCAAATGCTACATAACTGTGAAAGCATGATCACGTTTTCTGCACATCAGCAGGCCTGCCACATTCTGGCAGAGAAGTGGTGGACAGGCTTTCCCATGTTGTTTTCCTCTGGTAAAGTGTGTAAAATAAGATGGGGAGTCATGCTCAGTGTCAGGTGTGATGTGTGATGTTTTATGCAATCCTACTTTTCCAGTTGCCCTTTCTCTGGATTCTGTTGTAGTACACAACCGAGCTTTCTTTAAAGGAAATCAAATCACATTAAGAAAGGTGAACTCTCAGATCTGGTATTGCATGTTTGGTTTGGAAGGGCAGCCAGGCTTTCATAACTCTCTTGCAATACAAGTGGAATCAAAATATGCCTGAAATATTGATAGTTATGTGAGAATGCAATTGACTTTCCGAGGCAAATAGCCCAGATATCTGAAAAATAGATGTCTGCTCCAAGTTGTTCCGAGCTTCCTTTAGATCTCCCTACAGAAAAGGAAAATAATCAGCTCAAGACAAGGAGGAACCTAAGTAACCTGCTTCAAGTAAATCATTTTTTCTAACTATCCAATTAACTTTGACAGCTAATTCTAGGAGATTTAAGTCTCTTCCTGCTTGTCTGACAATTTTACTGAAGGTTTAGCAGGTGTTTTATAAACCTCTGAAAAATCTAGTTGGAAAAAAAAACCAAACTCCAACAGTCTGTGCAAGCCTTTCAAGGGCACTACTTTAAAGAAGTAGGGCTCCCACTCTAAAGTAGGGCTTGAAAGCTGTTTCTCTGTTGTGCAGGCATAATCATAGTTCAGTGCTGGATTGTCTTTAAGCTGTGTGTCTGGAGTAGTGCTCTGAAAGGTGATGAGGTGAGAAGCTGGCTTTTTTTTCTCTCACTCTTCTCTGCTCATTATCAGTCTCCAGCTTCTTTGTGTACCTGTGCTAGCTCTTTTTAGAGTTCATTTCCAGTGACTGTCGTATTGGGAAAAGTAGCGCTTGCTGCCCAGCTTTTGTGTTTCAGCACAGGCTGCTGCAGTGCATCTTTGTACTGGTGAGTGTGTAGTGACTGGAGCTGCCAAGGGTAGGAAAGGCCACTTTGTGGTATAAGCCCTTTAGTTCTAATCCTTCCTAAATTATTTTTTCCTTGACAAACTGCACATAAAACTTAAAATAAGTTTGAAGTCTATTGCATCCTTTCCAGTCTCTGGATGGAAACACCAGCATGTCTAGCAGGGTTAATAGAAATGAGTATGCCTCGTTACTCACTGAGTGAGCATCAGTTTCTGCTCTCTTCAGAAACAACTTGCTTCTTATTCTGCTCATAGGATCTAAAGCTGGAAACAGTGCCAAGCCAAAGAACATTTCTGACTCCAGGGACTTTTCAGGCAAGGCATTAGGGTTATATAGGAGCACTGTGCTTCTGAGGGTTTGCTACTTTGAAGTCTTCTGTCTTTGGTGCCACATGAGGATTCAGTGTGGATCTGAACTGTTCCTGGCATCTTTCTAAGGCTCCTTAAGGGGGGATGGGAATTGTATCTATGTACTTGTCATTATAGTGTGGCTCATTTCTTTTTCATGGAGGCAGAGGCAAAGACAGAGGTGAAGAAAGCTGCAGAATTTTCACGTCTGCTGAAAACCTGCAGCTATATCTGTAGGTGAGACAGCAGGTGATCCCTTAAAAGCAACATCTTTCTGTGTTCTGTTGCTGATCTGGTCTTTTATGTAGTGGAGGTAAGAAAGCAGTAGCTAACAAGGATAGATGTGCAGTCTGAGGAAGGCACCTGCAATGCTTCATCCTCGTTTCTGCATTCAGCACTCAGCTATCATCAACAGATGCTTTTCAGCAGAGTGCAGCTTCCTGTTGGGTAGGGAATCTGAGAGTTGGTAGAGGGGAGTGTGGAGGTCTGAGGAGAAATTAATAGGAGCTGTGCCTCTGCAAAAGAAGGGAAGAAAATGGAAAATGTTGTCATTGGAAAAAAAAAGGAAGGGAAAGTGCGAAAGTGTTCCCCTTGAGCCACACATAGAATAAAGCTCAAAGAAAGGTCCAGCAGTGAAGAACAACTCTCCCCAAAAAGCAATAAACTACAATGTTAAGATCTGTGATAAGGGTAATAGAAGTTCTGTAAAACTTTTTACATGCATGAATGAAATCTGTGTTCATCTGCATAACGTCAGCAAAAATTCTAGAATAAGGCCTTAAATACAAGTATCTAAATTGGGGGACATTTAAATGTTTCAAGCCACAGTGCAACAGCTTTAGTGCAGTACTTGCATATTTTACTACTGTAATTTTAATAATTTGGGATTTAGATTGGCGACATTCTCTTGTTGCCTGCTCCAAGACCTCTTTCCACTGTCAGTTCTAAGGCAGGATTTTTTTTTATTTCTAGAATAAAGAAGTGAAGGAACAGGAATAGCCTCCACACTTGCCAGCAGCCTAATAAAGTATTGAGTAGAGAAGGAAGTGATGGAAACAGTAAAAGACCTGTAGGAGCAAAACTACATAAAAGGACCTCAAATTTACCTCAAAGCACACTTCACTGGAGAGTGAGTTTTCAGAAGAATATAAAATTAGCCTGTACAGTTACCTTCTGGAGAAGACTGCTTAGCTACAGAGCTCAATTCTAATGCACAGTAGAAGGGAGGCAAAGAGGACAAAGACTTCAAGCAGAGGGCCAGAAGAAGGAAAAGCTGATGAGAGAATATTGCTTTGAAGATGTAGGTTAGCAAAAGGACATTGTCAACCTTTCAGTATGCTACAATTTTGCCGCATTTCACACCCTGCATGCAGATTGTGCTAAAGCCTTTACAGAAATAGAAATCTGCAGCATGTCCTGTGTCTTGCACCCTCACTCTTCTGAGGGAAGTGTGACTTGGGGTCACAGTCCTTGCTGGCATCAGCAGGTTCAGCTTGCCTGGAGTCAGTGGAGCTGAACACCTACTCTTGGCAACAGTAGTTTGTCCTTGTAGTTTTTGTGGGGTTTTTTTCATAGCAGAAAAACAACAATTAACAGTGCTACTATTGGCAACATAGAGTCAATAAAGGTAATAATACAGCATGTAACAATCTGGCTCTGTCATCCACTTATCTCTGTTATGTAGATTATGTTTATCATCTGAGATGGAGAATGATACTTAAGACAAAGAAAGCAACTTGTTTTTTTTTTTTGGTCTCAGACTAGTTTTCTAAATGCACTGGAAGAGGAGGTTTGCTTTCCTTCTGGGTAGAATAAACTTTTTTTTTTTCGGAATGAATAATTTTCATCTTCCTGTTACTGTGATTTCAGCTCTGCACAATTCCTGTGGAAGGTAGCAGGGATTATCTACTGATTATTGCACAGAGGTGCATGCACAGAATATTTCAATACAATTATGTTGAGCACAGATGCCGCAGAAGTGCAGCTTCTTGACTTATTATTTTCCTTCTTCCTTTCCTTTCTCAATTCCCAGATACTGTCTGTGTTGGGCTTGCTAGTGATTCTGTTCAGAGTAGGTCAGGGGGTGGGGAATGGCCACAGAGAATAAAATTCTAAAGTAGCTAAGACATAATCTCCTCTGTTATCTAATGCTTGCTTTGTTATCTAATGTTTACAGTCCCAGGCCTTTGATAATTGTACTGCCAATGGCAAACCTGAATGATTCTGGAATGTTTGGGGCTGTCTTGAGTTTGGAATATAGGTATGTGGATTTTTGCAACAGGTAACAGAGGGATGTATTTATTGGAAAACAGTGCTTCTGACACTCTCCTCCATGACTCTGCTCTGAACAAATATTTAAAGACAGGTGGGACTATCTTAACCTTGGTCTCAGAGACGCTATAGGTGAATTACTTCTTGGCAGTACAGTCAATGCTGATATGTCTCAAGGATAGGACAAAACTCAATTTTGTACAAAACAAGAAAATAAATTCTGGGAACAGGGAGGAGGTGGAACAGGATCTTTGAGGCACAAGGAAGAAGAGACAGATTTCTAGGAGGGAACTGTGAGACATGGGCAGCTGTAATTCTGGAGTCTGTGCATTGAAAATAAAGCAGGAAGGGGTTAGTGGAGATGTCACTGTGAGAGGGGAAAAAAGCAAAGAGGGATGAGTGAAATTTTAAATGGGCAAAGTGACTTTAGGGAAGAGAAATGAGCAGTTCTGACTGCACAGCCTTTACAGGAGCAGGCTCCTGGGTTAATTCCCCATTCTGGAAAATTGTTTGCTTATCCTGGACTGCTCTGTGATAGCCGTGGTGCAGACACAAACCTATGGTACAAGATTTATCAATTTATCGTAATGAACTGCAGATATCTTGAAGGTACCATGAGAAGCTTTGACTAAATGAAACATCTAAAGCTTATGATGAATCAGTGTCTGAAAAATAAAAACACTGCATGAGGGGAATTCATCAATATATTCTGTAATTTAGAATAGATATTATTCAGGACTTGTGCTCAAAAATGAGTATTTATCTAGTTCTTAAAAAGATCAAGGTCAGGGAGGGGTGATGAAGGGGCAGTGGTACTAAACAAGATATGGGTTTGGGTTTAATAAGTTAAGAAAGCAAAACAACCCATGTTTTTTCCTTGCTTTCTCTGTTATCTAGAGACCTAAGGTGTGTTTTTCTTCCAAAAGAAAAAGTGATATGTAAACAAAAGGTCTGAATAAAATTATGTACAAATAGACATAGAACATAAATATATTTTGGTAAAATGTTCTGTTGGAGAACTAGGCATAACAAACACATTACTCCAAAAGTTACTTAAATGTCTGAATTCATTGAATACTCACTTTCTTGTCTGCAAGGATAATTAAAGTATTAAGTGTATACAAAACTACATACGCTTCTTTTCCTCTCTTATCGCATGTTTTTGACAAAGCAGTCATTTTCAGAGCCATAAAAATTATGGACTTTTTCCATGTTGTGACACCTGCGAGTGCAGTAGAATAACATTTTTTTCCACAATTGGTAAATATACAGTGTGTTCCAATTATAAAATTCTACTCTATATCTTTAATTGTGCTGGGCAAGCTAAAAAAAATACTGAGCAATTTGCCTTGATTTCAGATCAGGTAAGCTAACTGAAACAATTAATTCACATCTGCATCACAGTGAGGTCTGGCAGATAGAGATAGGCAGTTGAATTAAGGTTAGAAAAAGAGGCTGAAGCTCCAGTGTCGTGTTGCCAAGTCTCAGATTAAGCCATAGCTCCTTCTAGCAATTTAACTTCTGGGAAGGTGGGGGGAAGGGTTTGTTCTGACCTCTCTGGCTGTAAAATATGAAGGATGTCTCAGTCTGTGTGAGCTATGATGGGTGCCTGTGGTGGTCAGTGAACAGGCCTGCAAGGGGAGGCTCACCTCAACCTCTTTCAGTATCTTCATCTGAAAAGGTGTGAGTCATGCCCATGATACTCCTGTGTCTCTTCCCTGGCTATAAACCATGCACCACAGTTCTCTAGGTGTGAGTTAAGGCACTGTCAGGCAGATGACTCCTAACCTGTCATGGTCAAACTGAGCATCAGAAACTATGACTTGCCTGAGATTAGGCAGAATGTCGAAGCTGGAGCTGCTGCTGCTGCTTAGATTAAGGTGTTCCTTTTCTGTAAATTATGGTGGATAAATACCACAGTGACATAAGCATGGGTGAGTTCTCCCATCCTTGCATGATGCTTGATGCACAAACGGTAGTTTCTATGTGCCACAGTAAACATTTTATTTTTCTGTCATGTAATGGTCATAGACTTATAAAGAATGGACTTTGGTTTAAAGAAACCCTGTAAAAAGCAAAACAAACCCCCAGCCAAACATACCAAACTGTATTATTTCCTGGTCAAACAACAAAGTGCAGAAATTTCCACAGCAAACATAATAAACCATATTTTTAAAGTTATGTTGATGGAATTGAAATGTCCGTAACATTTTACACCACTGATGTGCACATGTACAGTAAACACTTAGATTTGTAAATTGAACTTCCATAAATATCATCACAATATTTGAATATCTAGAAGAAATGTGTTTCCATTTTGTTGGAATTTTTCAATGAATCCATTTGAGAGAGTAGAGGGATCATTCTCTTAAGCTTTAACACAAGTTATTTGAGAATGATGATCTCTATTAGAACTGTCTGGAAAAGTAAATAGTGGGTTCAAGTACCTGCATCAAAGTGGAAAAACTTAACAAGTGTTCTACTGGGGCTTTCTTCCAAGTTATGTAAATGAGAGTTAAGATTTATTTACTTCAGTAGGATAGAATTAGTCATTTGCATATTATCATCATTATTGCTGTGGAAGTGGGATATAGTGTTAATGGCATTCACAGCTTGTCATAAATTGAAAAGAGTTAGTAGTGCCAACTGAGAAGATAACAAAGAAGCAAACAGAAATAAAAGCCAAGGCACTTAAATGTAAACTAAAAGGAGGCAAGAGATGAAAAATGTGCTGTAATAGAGATGCAGACTGGTGGTGGACAGTAAAGTTGGATGAATACTGAAAGCACTGATTCTTAAATTATCCCCTAAGGAAATGTCAGCACTTACAGCTGGTAAACTATTTAGATGGTTCAAACAAGTAACAGATTAGAAATGCATTTGTCTAATGCTGTAGTCTCAAAAAAATGGACTGAAGTCTTGATATGGAGACTGCAGGTATGTGTCACAGAAGATATCTGTCTTTTGAGAGCTCAGATATACTGGGAACTGTAATACCTATCAATCAATGGGTAGGCATTACTGTACCCAGTGCCAAACTCCTTGTAAAGTTTGAGGAATTTCTCAACATAGATTCAGTAGTAAGACTCAATCCACTCACTCCTTTGAAATCAGGAGCTCCCAGCAATTTACTGAGAAATGATGAAACAGTTTCCAACTTCTCAAAGAAATTGCTGTGGTTTACTGTCTAGTCCATACAAGGGTTGCTGTAATTAGGAAAGGGAATGCCTTAGTTGATATAGTAGCAAAACTTGTATCTTGCCAGATTGCGGTAAAGATCAAAATAATTACTTTAGGCAAGAATGTGAGGTCCAATGTTGAACATCCAAGAAAACTATAAACTATATTCATCAAACATGACAAGCAAAGAGCATTGGAGAAAATGAGAAAGAGTAGAAGATTAAGACTATATGGAAAATGGGAGGGAAAATCTGTCTTACTGAAAAAATTATTGTAACCAAGTGGTTCCATAGTAAAGCTCATGGAGGACTGGAAGCAGTGCCTATCCAAGTGCTACAAGTGTGAGTGGCACTGAGTGTCTATGCAACCACTAAAATAATTATTAATGCCTGTCCTATATGTAAGAAATTCTCAAAAATAAAGCCATGGAAATCATTGGTTTTTTTCCCATACTGAAGACTTCATGTAAACAATGCTGTTATGTCCACAATATGTGGATATAAATATTTTCTAGTTATAAGAGACCAATTATCAGTATGGTTGGAGGCTTTCCCAATAAGAAAAGCAGGCACTGGAAGAGTAATTAAAGCTCTCCTGGACAGGTAAAAAGAAAGAATTAGCTCTTAAGGAGAGAACAGCTAAAATTTACACATATATGGGGTTAAAATGGCCTGAAGTATTAAATTTAACCTTATGGGACACTTGAACTGCCCAAAGACAATGCCTTGGACTATTGATTGATTAAATTCTTTTTCGGAGACCCTAGTCTATATTGGGAACTTATATCCCAGCCCAAAACAGCTTCTTGAATGCAGATGAGCATTTGACACAATGTCCTAAACTTACAGGAAAGTTTCAAAATTAAAAGGGATCATGATTAGTGGTACTAACCTATGTCTCTGGAGGTATAAGCACATGATTTGTAGCCTGGAGATAAAATTTTATTAAAAGTGTTTTCCCATAAATCTAAATTGGAATGTGGGAGTGGCTGCAGATAGTCTTATTAAATTCTTACTTTGCTGTAAAAATTAGAGGACAGGAAGCTTGGATCCATCACTTGCATGTTAAGTGGTTGTCAAAGGGTCATTCAGTGATGAACAACAATGCATGCTGGAAGAATCCAACATGGTCACTGTTTTAAAAACTGAAATAGGTTTTGGTTTTTTTCAGACCCACTTGGGTGTGAGGTTTCTAAGTGCCTGAGGAAATTATGGAAATCCTACATGTAAAGTTAGTAGCCTTTGTCATGCTTTTTTACATGAGATAATATCTAAATTTATACAGCCGTGTTACAAGGAGGGAAAAGTTTTATTTCAATAAATCAAAAACCATACATAGTCTAAATTACTGATAAAACCCACTATTGAATTGGCTTCATTCCAAGCCACTTGACTTTGATCACTGCTGTGTTAGGGATTCCTGTACCAAATAACATCTCATGCACTGTGTTGTATTCAGATATTTCTTTCTACCAAACCACACGCACTCACAACAGTGGGAGGTGGCAGTCGCAGAAGCAAAGGACAAATATGCAGTGTGTAAAACACTACGCCTGCCTCACTCAACTTATGCTCCTATAGTAATACTACTCCTGTGAGCAGCCTTGATGATGGTAACCAAACAATGGGCATATAAATACTTAGAATAGTTGGGGGTTTTTCATGCACCTTGGCCTGTGCCTGAGTGCAAAGCATGATCTGGGACATGTGGTAAGAAAGCTCACAAAAAATTACCAGGAGAATGGTCAAGAATTTTTGTCTTAGGAGCCTCAGCTCCTGATATTTTTGTTCTCAAATTTAGCTGTGCTATCAGGATCATGGTACAAACATTTGTTCATAGGATGAAATGTAGTTATTAGTAGAAAGTCCAACCACATTCCACTCCTTACATTTTTTATCTGATTGGGAGTGAGTGCATTAGAAAAGGACTTAGTTCTAACAGAGACAATAGAAACTTTAGGCAGTAATACTGCTGATGCAATTGTGTTGTTCCAAAAAATGTTTCACAACTCTGAAATTTCACTGAAAAACAGAATGCCAGCAAACACTTTCTTGGCCTCACAAGGGGGAGTGTGTACAATTATTAATACTAGTAGTTGCATGTTTGTTGACCAGAGTGGGAGAATTTCAGCTGATGTCTGGAAGTTGTGGTAGCAAGTAAAATTAGTGCATAAAATACAATTGAATAATACCTCAACAGGCTTACAAGAAGTATGGTCTTGGCTCACCTCCTAGATAACAGATTTAAGAGCCTGAAGGGCTCCCTTTTTAAAGGGCAAAACAAATTCTTTATGGGTTATTGATTTTTATAATAATCTTTGTCATACTCTTTATATTGAACATTGTAACACTTGCCATATTCAACTGTGCTTACACCTTAGAGGCTACAAATATTCTGCTCCCATGTAATAAATAGCATGAATGCTAATAAAAACAAAGGTAGGACTGTTCTGTAGGTTGCCACTATATAATTAAGACTTAGAAATAGTAGATTGCATGAACAGACATATCGTACAGATTGTGATACATGAGCTGTAACAACCATATTGCAGCTGCTGAGAAGATAACTACAGAACCCATTCAAACCAGCCTGAGAGGGGGTTGTTGATATTTGAAGGTGATTAACTGAATCAAAATGTCCAATAGGACACCATGGTTTAGATACATGCTTGGAAATTCTAAATCTAAAAAAAAGTTTTAAATTGTGAAATATTGTTCTGCTATATATCCAGGGATTTTTCTTTAATCAGAAAAAAATGTATGTGTGTTTAAGATAGATTCTCCTTACATATGCACTTACACTCAAAGTTTTTTTAAAGAACTCATGAAACTACATGTGTAGAAAATACATCTGTGCAAGTAGAGGGGAAAGGCAAATTATTAACATGCACTCTCTAATCCACTATGTAGTGATATTTAAAGAAAGGATCAGATTTCACTGGCCAGTTGAAAGCAGAATTCTTATTTTCCCAGGCTTTGATTCTCCTGTGAACTTTAGGAGCTTCAGATTCTCTACTGAGGCTGACCCCTGATCTCGGACCAGAGGTGTTATTCCCCACTAGAGTGGTAGTGGTGTGCGAAATCCATAATTTGTCTATTAGTACTTTCTTTCTAAATTGACTCAGTACGACATTTCTCATATCCCTAAGTGGTGTTCTGTCCTTTAATGAGTGAATAACTTATGAAAAATTTTGCCCTAACACAAGCTGTTCTTTTCCCCGTTCCATGGAGAAACTTCCCTGAATTTATCACTTTTAAGAACATAACAGATAAAGAGAGGTCAACTGATGAGTATATACATCATGCATAACAGTGATAGTGAATATGGGAACATTCTGACATGATAGAGTATTTATCTTTTTTCTATACCAGCGAGTTGTCTGAACATGATGCACTTAAAATCTTGTAGGCATTCCCTACATGCGCATGCACCTTCTATCTTTGCAAGCACAACTGTGAATTTTTCAGAGCTAGAAAAATTATCTTCTGTTTCTCTGTTCACACAAGTCCTGAAGCAGTCCACACATTCACAAAGTTTATCTCAGGGATGATGTCTACAGCTTGCTGTAGGCAGCAACGGGAGGTGCTGAATGCAAGTTTCAGTATCTACTACTACTTTTCATGCAGAGTAAAACAGAGATGTAAGGTGGAGAACATAACCTACCAAGAATGAAGAACTAAATAAACTGACTTAAACCTCCAGAGTTAAAGAAGGTCAGGTGAAGACATCACAGTAACCTTCCAGTATCTGAACAGAGCCTGCCAGGAAACCAGAGGAAACTTCCTCAGGGACTGCGGTGACAGGAAAAGGAATAATGGCTCAGACTGAAAGATAGAGGATTTAGGTCACATATACAGAAGAAGTTTTTTACTTTGAGGGTGATGAAGTACCAAAACAGGTTACCCTGTAGAGAATCTGAGGATGGCTCATTTCTGGAAGTGTCAAGAGCCAGGTTGGATTGGTCTCTGAGAAACCTGGCCTGGTGGAAATGTCCCTGACCACGGCAGGGGGTTGGAACCAGGTTAACTCAAAGGTCCCTTCAAACCCAGGCCATTCTATAACTCTAAAGCCTGTATTCTACTGAAAGCACTTCATGTTCTTACACACTGCTTGAATTTTGCAGTTAACAGTCAACAAGCAGAATTTTACAGGCCATTAGTCTATAAGTGAATTATTGCCCTTGGGTGCTGTAGAAATGAAAAACATTATTTCATTTTAGAAATGCTCTTTTCTTTGCAATTAAAGTTTCATTATGATATTTAGACACATCAGTGTAGAACATGTGCCTAGTAACTGAATCAGCATTAAAAGACTTTAATATTGTCTTTGGAACAGTTGGTTCTCAGTATTTATAATCCACAAAATGAAAGAATTGAGACAAAGGATAGAAGCTACTGCAGTCCATAGTAGTAAATGATTTTATTTGTTAATTTTATCAAAATACATATACCCAAAAGTTCTGAAGACTGTTTAAGTAATATGTTGCAAAACTGATGTCAGCCAGTTAAATGGTAAACATTAAAAAAAAATCCTCAGAATTAATTCAGTTATTATGAATCATTCATCTGTCTGTCATCCAGTGAGGCTAGAAAGGTTTCCCAACCTTTATAGACTGTGCAAGTACAGTTTATGTATTAAAATTGGACAAAAGAGAAAAGCCACGCTGGAGCATACAAACAAAGCAAACCACAAAAGCCAGAGCTTTCAAATTAAAATAAGTAATTTAGAAAATGCTCTTGCTTTTGAATTTTCAGGATTTTGTCAGCATATATTTGAGCCATAATGCTTTTAAATGCATGTTTTTGTCTACATCAGCTTTCTGATTGAAGCAAGATAAAAAGCTGTTTGAATTCATTGTTCAGGTGTATTTGTGGAGCAAAAAGCTGTCCCACACAAGTGTCAAGCCAGATTTTTTTCCTTCTATTTGATTAATGAGACACAGGAATTGTGATTCCATTTACATTTAAGATATGCATTTTGCATTTAAAAAGACATTGTGGATATACCTCTCTCATAGCAGCTACTTAATAGCATGTTCTTTACCTTACTTTTGTAATATAAAGTTCTTTCTAGAAAGACTATTAAAGACAAGCATAGTAGAACTATTATCACCATTAAAATTATATATGATGAAATGCTATTATATAAGCACAAAAACAGAAAAGTCTCTAAAGAGATCAATCCTTAACACATCAGCTGAGCATTATCCAGCAAGTAATTTCTGCTTGTTGCATATGTCAGTGTTGAAGAACTATTAAAAGTAATGAAATCTAGTTTGGGAATCTCATCTTTAAATCTGGTTGCTTCAGTATAATTTCAGACTGCCTCACAAACTGGACAAGCATTGTCTATATTTTCTTCTTCAAAACAAAATCTGTTTTTGCAAAATATCAAGCCTTTCTTTTTCTTTTTTTTTTGCCCTTTGAATCCAGTGTTTAAAGCATTTGCCTGAAGCTTCTTTTCAGCTTCCATTCAACATCTCTTCCCATATCCATTGCAAAACCCTAACAGCTTATCCCGAAGCTTGTGCTACCCTGTAGTATATGCACCATGCTTTCTCTGTTTGTGCAGAAATATCAGATTCCTTAAACTTATACTGTTAGCACTTTCTGATTATTTTTTTAACTTATTTCCCTCTACTCTCCTTCAACTTCTCTAATATTTTTTTTTTCTGTGTGGGTTCTTGTGAATTGTAAGATTTTAGGCTCATGATTCTTTAATAATCTTTGTGAGAAGATTTCATGTCCACATGGGTATTGCTTCCTAAATCTCAATCAGTAACTTAATGCTATATTCTGACCTCTGTCTCAATTCTTCAGTCCTAGATCTCATGTATCTTGACGTTAGTCCTTGTAACTGACTGCCAGACTAAACTCATCAAAGGTAAAAAAAGTGCACACGTCTCTCTGGAGCTGTTCAGTTCTATATTTGTTCTGATTTCCTCTTACACTGAGAAATAATGTGTTATTCAGGGGTATGACGAGGTTGTGAATTGGTTTTGTGGCTTTTTAGCTTGTTTGCTTTTCAAGCAGTGTCATGGGCTACTTGACAACTGTGAAGACCACTTCCCATCTCTTGTCCAAACACTCCTACCCACCCCTCCCCACTCCCACCCTTAATTAACAAGAAATTATGGTTTAAGGCCTTAGAAATTCTAGAGGAAGATATTATAAAGAGCTTTATTTCGGTACCATTTGCATATATCCAAGACTTTACAACAGAGGGAAAAGCATACAGATGAACATGACCTCCTTGTGTAGGTCTTAAGCTATTAATTATATTGCTAAGTGTCTTCTTGCTAAAAACTGACATCCTCCATTCCCCATGGCTCCTGCACTGCTCAAGCAGCAGGAAGAGGAACTGGGGGTGAAGGAGTGAAGTTGAGTCTGGGAAAGAGGCTGAAAGATATTTTGTCTTTGTTTCTTGCTATGCAACTCTGTATTTTACTTGGTGATCAGCTCGTTTTCCCCAAGCTGAGCCTGTTTTGCCTGTGGAGGTAAATGATAAATGCTCCATGTCTTTGTCTTGGTCCATGACCTCTTCCAGGTTGTGTTGTGCCCTCTCCTTCCCTGTTGAGGAGGGGGATTTGTGAGTGTGGCTGTGTGGAGTTTTGACAGCCAGTCAAGGTCAACCCACCCCAGTGACAAAGCTCAACATAAAGGCTACATCAGTAGCCATGAAAGAAGCATAACTAGGACAGCTGTTCTAATAAATTTAACTTTTCCCTAGGCACTTTGCAGTATTTTTTTCTTAATATGACAGTCACACCTTCCAGATGTGTCTCTTTTAGTTCTCCTCCCCCTGGGATAAAGGACAAACAGAATAGCAGCAATATTATTTTGCTCCCTGTGTAGCTGTAAATGTCCTCAACAGCCTGGGGGAAGAAGAGAGGGGCTTGTGTAAGAAAAGAGAATGACTTCCAGAACTTCAGTTCACATTATCAGGCCTGATACTTGAATATCATCAGAAACACTCCACTGGCTGAATACATATAGTGATGGTACTCTATATGATTTTTAAACAGCTTTATGGAAACTGACTGGGTTTTTATTGAGAAAGTAGTAGTATTTGTTGAGGTTTTTACTTGGATATAACGCTGAGGGTGTGAGACCAGACTTTCTTCATTATGATTGTCACGAACCCTCTGTCATTGGGCCAAGAATTACACTGTCTTCAGTACATGTACTGCCACCTGTGATCTTGAGGCAATTCCTTTTAAAGGTATTTTTTTATTTTTCCCTTTTACTTCTGTTTATCTAATAAGGTTGCAGTTAGATCATGATGTTCCAAAAATATGTAACAGCTATACCTGTCACTGGGCTGGTCTTTATCTGCTGGCTCCCTTGTCTGCCAGCCAGCTGAGCTATCGAGCAAGTTTCTGCTATGAAGATTCTGAAATGATACACTTTTGACAATAGAAGAACACTTTATTCCCATTACATGTAGCCTTAAGTATACACATTACTCATACCAATACTGTCATTTATTGACAGTGCTGAACTGTCAGTGATCTAGTTAGCACAGTTTGGTGCTGCAGCTTCAGTTGCTAGACAGAATGACATTTTGCTCAGAGAGCTTGTTATTACATTTTGATTTTATACAGGGGATTAAAGCCAAAACACAGGCTGGTTTACAAGGGAAAAAGAAATACAGACAGGAATGGCTTACTGTTTGCACTATGTTTCACGGAATTTGGGTATAAATCTCAGCTTGTAACAAACAGGGGAGTTGAATTCTGTGGGTTGAGGGTTTTGTTCTTTTCGCTAGGCTTATATCTAAAAATGTGAAACTGCTGAATAATGATGAACTTTAAACTAGAAAAATATTAGCTTCAAACTACATCACTTAAGAGCCCCATGCTAGAATGGAATACAAGAGATTCATAGGAAGAACCTTCATTCTGAATTCAGTGAATTCTGTAGAGCTTTGTAAAAAAAATATGAAGAATCAGTATGAACAAATTACAAAAGGGAATGTGCAAATATGTGTTTAACGGGGATTAAGACTGGCTTGTATTGGTACTGGAGAGTACCATTTCCTGGACAGCAATTCCAGGCTGGTGTTCCCTCAGTAAAATGTAGAAATATTCTCTGTAATATGGTAAGAAGTCTTCACCTTGGTAGTACCACACTACAGGTGATTTGCTAGTGGTGAACAAACTCACAAAATGTGGTCTGGACTTGACAGCTGCCATCTGTTTGTTTTTTTTTTTTTCTTTTCTTTCTATGTTATATATGTGAACCTGGCCAGATCATTCCAGTGCATTTCTTTGTGCTTGTAAATGCAAAAATGCCATCTTGATTAAAGATGTAAACACAAGAAGCACTTCTTCTTTATAAGGCCCTACACTAAATTTTTGCTATTACAAATTTTTAGTATCTTGATGCTACAGAAAGGCATGTTTACCTACTGACTTTACAAAAATACATAAACTCTAGAAACTGTAAGAAAATCTCACATGACTTTTAACATACTTTTTAGGTTTTATGGCCAGCTTGTGATTAGACTAAGGCAACAACTAAGTGTGTTCAGTGTGTAGGTTTTTAGTCTTACAGTAATTTACTCATGTATTGTTTATAATGTATATTTAATAAAAAATGAGGTACATGCTTTCTAAAATAAATTCAGACCTAAAACACAATGATGTTACGCTACATTAATTTGACACCTGTGTTGACTATAGGCAATTTGATTTGTACTGTATACTTTTACTAGTGGCCTATTTAGCACTCATTGTTTCCCACATCAGAAGTTCAAAAACTTTTAGGAAAGGTCTCCAAAGGTGAATTTGCTCTTTAAAAGCAGTGATAATTTTGATAATTGTCTGGTTTCAGAGTCTTTAGGATATCCTTGAATCATGATTTTGTCACATTCAAAACACCACTAGTTAGCAAAATGCAATGGGTTTTTTTGGTCTAAAATACAAGCTCTTAATGGAAGCTCAAATGCTGAAAGACAAATTGCACTTTCATGTAGGAGGGTAAAGCAGAGATGATTCTGAGTGCTATAGAAGAGTCACTTTGAGTCTCTTGTTGCATTACTGAGACTTGTGGCTTAGCCATGAATAGAAGTTAAACACAATCCCATTTAAATACAACTATAATCACTTTTTAAATTTGGGAAAATCTGCATTTAGGTCTCTTTTCTTATCCTACCTTTTCAATAAATTTAGGCAAGTTGGAATACTACAGCCTGTGTTTTCCAGAATGCTCCTGATTTCTGCTGAGTGGTGCACATCCAAGACTTTTCGTGACTGGTGGGAAGAGACCTGAACACACACCCACAGTTCTCTCACGTCACCATGTTTGAACAAGAAGAAATTCCCATGTTTGTCATAGTGAATCATAAAGACTGAATACACTTGCTCTCCTTTTCACTGCACTTCAAAAAATTACACAAATGCAAGGAACAAAGGATTTACAAGGATTTACATAAGTGCAGTGAGAAACCTGTGTAGTCTAATAAATATATCTTTCTATCAGGTCACCCTTTTTTTTTGCACATCCTATTTCTTCAGTGTGGATAGACATATAATTTAGGAGCAGGTACATCAAGGAGGATGCTGAATTGGTGTTGTCTCAGCCTGTTCTTGGTGCCACTTGTGCAGGCGTCTGTCTTCCAGACGTTGCCTTTTCAGCACAGGCAAAAGAGTTTCTCATGACAGACAGCACTGTGCAAGGGTGGGAGTAGGTAGAATTTAAATTTTTTTACAGGGACACTGTCTTGGGTCTCCAATACCTTTAACCATAATTTCTTTTTCTATAGTGAAGCAGCAATCTTGGTCTTTCTCTTCTCAAAACTACCTTTTCTCCACTACTAATAATATGTATTGAAAACAATAGTCAAAAAAACCCACAAACAAACAAAAGTATCCTGAAAATTTATGAGAATTTGTGAGATAGAAAAAGTAAATAAGGAAGGAGAGAGAGAAATTAGGGAGTTCGACAAGATAGCAGTTAATAAATTTTAACCTCAACTCAGGTCATGTTATTTTATATTCATTTTACTCTATTTCCATACAGAAAGTGCTCACTGTATACTATCAAGAGCTTTAAAGCTCTAACAAATGTAAAGATAGTGAGAAGCACAACAGATTATTTTTGGCAGGTTGCAATGTCATAATGCCCTTGGTTATCACACACTTCTGTTTCTTCTAGTCTTATAATGTGTTAAAGGATTTGTGCAAACTGTATCTTTCTTATAGAGCTCCGGAACATCGGATAGCAAACCCCTCATATTCTTCCTAAGTCTCTTTTCTGTGCTAGAGTAGGTTTTGTGGTTTGGAAAGTATTTTCTAATGGCATAGTCAACTTTTATAGGAATGTTTCCTGGCATCCACTTCCATCAGCTGTCCCTTTAAACATGTCAAAGTTAAGAAATTGCAGCCATGAATTAGCCATCTGGTAGCTGATGATTCATCTCTGTCCCTTAGAGATGGCAATTTTTTTTGTTTTTCCTTAAAACCTGGGCTTGCATGTGCTCACAAGAGAATAAACTTCCAGGGGATTCACTGAGTTCAGGACTACTGTTTTCCTCACCATACTCTTCTGAGGAAGCACGGGTAGTGACAGGTGTTTCTAGGGCCAAATCATTTCCATGTGATAGCAGAACAACTGTGGGTTTGGGGCGCCATAGATTTCAAAGCATTTAGTGTTATCCCCGTGATGTTAAATTGCATTGAAAGTGAGATGCAAAAACTTCCCCTACTGCCTGTGCACACTTTGCACAACCTGCTGGTCAGTGATGCTAACTCTTCCATTATTTCTCAGCATTCTTTAATGAATAGGGTGGGAAATTTAAGATATTGGTTGAAAGGGTTTTCACTTACTCTCTTGCCCTGTCCTGCCTGTTAGCCTTTAAGAAAATTAAATATGAATGAGGGAGGACTGGTAAAAAATCATTTCTCAATTTCTAGAAGTCTTTAGTTTATGGAGAAATGACTCCTTGTTATTTTAGTAATGTTAGCAGCCTTAAAAAATAAAAACTTTAAAATAACATAAATATTCTATTTCTGCATTTACAGAGGAATGTGGTATTTGTATACTAAAAAGTGATAACTACTGAAGTTATAATTAGAATGGGAAGAGGGAGGAAATGGTATAGTAATTAAGGTTGAGCTGTCCTTTAAATTCATCTCCATAACATTTAAATGCATTCATTAACTCAGTGCATAATTGGGAGGCATGCCATTAATGCAACAGTTCTGAATGTTTATCAAATTACTTCCAATCATCGGTGTATCTTCATGACACCTGGCAATCCAGTGTATGGACATCAATAAAATACTAATTATGAAATACTAATTGTAATCATTCTGTAAGGTCTAAAAAGAAGCATTGCTGTTTAAATTAAATTAAGTTAATTTTATTGACTTAATTATTGAAGGATGAGCTCTTCCAAGCTGTAAAATTCTGAACTGACATTTCAAATGACTTCTATACTTATAATTAATGCCAACTCTTCTAAAAGCAAAGACCACAAACAAATAGATACCAGAGATAATAGGTCATGCAAATTAGCACATGCTTCCTCACCGACTGCTGAAAGCCAGTTTATTGAAAATGGCTTATACAATATTTTTTTTAATTTTAGTAGGGACAAAAAACCCACAGAAGATCTATAACTGTTGGGTAAGTAAGCCTTCTTTGTTTGTTATGTAGTTAGATAAACTACAATTGTGATAGGAAGTGTTTGTTAACAGCCCAGCAAAATATGTATGTTACTCACAACTCAACTGCCTTTTTTTTTTCTCCTTCCCTCTTTGCAATCTCAGTTCCCTATGTCTGGGCTCACAGCGAACCCGAAGGCAATGTACTTGATCATTACTCTTTCTGTTCACAAAGTCTACTGCATTAATAATATAATGAACAATCTGTGTTGATAAAAAATCTTGGTATCCAAAGCTTACAGCTAGTTAAAAAATCCTAGATTTTCTTTTCACTGTTTTAGGAAGGGTTTAACCAATGTTTGGATATTTTTCACTTGTAATAATGGATTGAGTATATGCATGCTATAAACTTTATCAAGAGTTATTCACAAGGAAATGATTAGTGTGTAAAATGATTATGCAAGCAGATACAGTTTTATATTCAGATCTTTGTTTTGTGTCATACAAAAAGAGTAAAAAGACAGTTTGGAGGGAATAGGCTTATGCTGCTTTTGGCTGGGGTAGAGTTAATCTTCACAGTATTTAGTAAGGGGCTGTGTTTTGGATTTGTGCCAGAAACACTGTTGATACCACAGGGATATTTTAGATAATGGTAATGATAATTCCACACACCCCACCAGCAATTTGGCTATGGGTGCACAAGATGCTGGGAAGGGGCACAGCCAGGACAGTGGACCCCAAGATCAAAGGGACATTCCGTGCTATAAGGCACTGTGGTCAGTATGTGTGGATGAGGGGAGAAGAAGGATGAAGAGGAGAGTGATGGCACACTTGGAGAGATGGTGTTTGTCTTCCCAAGACACCATTCCTTGTGATGGACCTCTGCTCTCCTGGGGATGATGAACACCTGCCCACGAGGAGCAGTGAATGGATTCCTTGTTTTGCTTTGATTTATTCAGCTCTTGCTTTGCTATCAAACTTTATCTCAACCTACAAGTTTTCAACCTTTTGCCCTTCTGATTCTCTCCCCCATCCCAGTGTGGACAATAGCTGAATGACTGTGTAGGATTTACCCAACCATCCTGTTGGCTGTGGTTAAACCATTACAGGTAGTTATGGGAGGCACTGCTTTGCAGATGTGTTGGATGTGTGGCAAGATTTTGGTTTCTCACCAAATTTAAGGGATGTTTGCTATCTGCAGGGTATTTAAAAGGCATATTGTTGCATTTCTTTCTGCTGCCACAAATATTGCATCAATTCATATGAAAATAATCTGTTTTTCAAGTCAGCTTTCATAATCGAAAGCTAAGCATTATTCTTAAAGGCAAACTAGCTGGGACAAATGGGGCAGAGCTAAGACACTTTAGACATGCAAAAAAATCTTGGATATCACAGAATGTGTGCTGAGATTAACTGAAACTGTGTCTGTTCTGTAGTATTTTAGAAATTAGTGTATAGCTTGAATTGGACATCTCCAAATAGTCTCAGACACCCTTAAATCTGTATAAAATGCATTCCAATTTCTCTAGATTTTCACCTATAAATATTAATGATTAATTGAAATGGATGTGATAGAGTTTCCATTCAATTACATCATTGAAGTAATGAGGTGAAATTATGTTACAGGAATATTTTCTGGGTGCATTAAAATGTGAAAGCAAATTATTTTTTAACTCTTGTTATACTTTAATTTGCAGAGGATGACTTTGTACTTTGAAATCTGAAAGATCTTCAGTTATTCAAAGCCTCCAGTAAAATACCAAAAGCATCAAAATCCTATATTTTTTAAGGGAAATTATTTAATTATATGTACTGTAAAAGCTATTCTCATATGAGCATACTCTTATGCAGAACCAGAGGTGCAGAGGTTCAAGCAAACAAAATTAAATTTTTACAGTCTTCTAATGAAATTAGAAGCTGATTTCAGACAGGATCAAAAAGTTAGGTCAATATCTGTTGAACTGAGCAGACTCAGCAAAGCTTTTACTTCCCAGGTATAATACCTGAAAGGATAACTGCAAAATACACAAGAATTGCAAATGCAGAATTATTATTCCTGGTAGTTTATAAGAATAGATTAGAAATTTTGCTCTTCTAGGTTTACAGGAAATTTCTTGGTCCAATATCCTCTGAGGTGTTTGCCTTCAGATTTCCCTGTTGTTATATCATAATTGCATAATATTTTATTATTTCTGTAAACATGTAGCAGTATTTACTGCATGTATTTATTTAACATTGTTTTCACAACCTGACATCTTTTTTAAAAATAGTTATTGAATAGTAGTGTGAGTAAATTGTGCTTATTTCCTTCCCTGTGAAAAGCATACTGCCCTGATATGCTACATTTCTATTGAATTATTTGCATTCCAAGACATACTGCTGGTTGAGACTGGAATGTTTTGTCTGCTGGGATCTGATCTCAGAAACTTAAAATCTGCCTTTTTTCCCCTTTTCTTTTCTTTTTCAGTTGTTTCATTAATTTATTTTTGTAGCAATATTTTTAAACTGCCATTGAGCTGTTCCAACACATTGATGGAACATCTGATACTGAGTTGTTTGGTTCTTCTTGTTTTCTAAATGTGTAGAACAATTATTTTCCTCTGTCAGCACAAGCATCTCTGTACTTGTCTTCAGCTGAAGTCTGAGAAATCTCCTCTGGAGAAATATGTCTCCCAGTGAGAGATTTTGCAATTTTTTTACACTCTGATAAATGGGTTTTACTTTTTAAATTGTTTCAGAAAGCATTCCACCAAACCTGGTATCACCTAAAATGCAGGTGGAATCTCTGCTCCATCATTCAGATTATCACTGACAAACACTGGACATTTTCAAGGTCTCCACTGGAGGCTTCTATCAGACTGGCTGCAAAATGTGTGCAGATATCTTATCATAGGATGGGCTAGGTTGGAGAGAATTAAAAATCATTGGCTTACAACCTCTAGACCAGGTTGCTCAGAAGCCCATCCAACCTGGCCTTGAACACTTCCAGGGATGGGGCACCCACAGCTTCTCTGGGAAACCTGTGCCAGTGCCTCATCACCCTCATAACGAAGAACTTCTCCCTAATATCATGTCTAAACCTACTCTCTGCCAGTTTGAAGCCATTCCACCCTGTCCTGTTAATTGTCCAGGCACTTGCTAATTGTCCCCCTTCATCTTTCCTGAGGGCTCTCTTCAGGTACTGGAAGGCCACTGATTTCTACAAGACTGACATGATGTAGCACATGCAAATTACATTATATTAATCAAGTGGGAATAGGGAAGACAGGTGCAGTCATGTAAAAAGCAACACCACCTAAAAAGATCTTGGGGCTATCACAAAACTGCAAGCTATTTATGTGTGGGGTGGGGCTGGTGTTGGAAGTAAGAAGACATTTGGTCATACGGCCAGAAATGCTCAGAGAGGTATTTATGGTGTTCTCTTACGGTGTAACAGTGGAAGTGGAGGAGGAGGAGGAGGAGGAGGAGGAGGAGGGATGTGTCTTTGATATGTACTTGAAATTTTGGGGTAGACCAAGATCTAAGGAACTTAGCAAAAGCATGAGAATGAAAATAATGTCTTTAAGTGTTTATTGATACCTTTGCAAGATCATAATCCTTGGTGAGGCCACTTTAGTGAACTTGTATGGCAATTCCCCAGCTTTGTACCCGTGTGAAGCCTATTCCTTCAGCACACCTCAATTTGATTACTAAACATTTTCTACTGTCAGAGATTCGCTAACACTGATATATCACAGCCTAGAGGAAAATCCTAAGTGGAAGGTTTTCGGAAGAGAGCAGCTGATTTTGCTAATGAAAAATTGAGACTTAGTGCTCAGTGACTTCTGAATACAAGGTTAATTTATCTCAGTCCTTTTCTCCAATTTAGTTTGTCTTAGCATCCTTATTTAATGGAATCTTTTACTGAACATTTGGATAGAGAAAAGGCCAATTTTGCCACAGCCAAAGTAGCTCTAAAACCACAGTAGAGTATATTTGGAAAACTGAGAGGGAAATAGAAACCTAAATTCAGCTGTGAATATGCTGAGCAATGTCTCCCTTGCAACATTAAAGCTTTCTGTATTTTGTACAGTGTGGCATATTATACTGTTCATGAGCTGCAGAGATCTTGTCATGTTAGACTTTTCCTCTTGAAACACTAGACAGTTTCACATACTTTCTCTAATTCTCTGTGACAGCATGTGAAAAAATTTTAATGAAACTTCATTCTCCTATTGCAAAAATTACTGTTTTAGAAAACAGTGGAGATATTAATGATATTAGATGCATAAACTGTCAGTCAGAAGAAGGCAAGGCAAAACAAGCCAAACTTTGGATTGACACACTATAAACAAAAAAGGCTTTTCAAATTTTATAACAGTGAGAGGCACTCATGCAAGATTACATCTTGAAAAACAGGAAGCTGAAGACTTACACCTACAGTAATTATTCCTTCCCTAGTGGAAATGGCGTGTCTGAAGAACAGGGTGGGAGTCTCAGAACTCATAATTTTCCCAGTTCCAGGTTATCAACCAGGCTTCTGGTCAAAAGCCTGTGGAGGGAGCTCTTGCTTTCAAAAAGCAGCATTTGCTGTAGGATGAAGGATATCACTGGGTTCTGACAATGCTAGTGGCTGTGATGTTTGTAAAAATATTTCTTTAGCATTATCTGCAGAAAAACTATTGTCTTGGACTTGGTTTTGCATACTCCCTGCCCTTCTCCCTTATCAGTTGTCTATCTCTCCACAGCAAGGCTCTTCCTTTCTCCTTCATAGGTATAAACTGGGAGGTTGAGCACTGAGGCTGACTGAACATTATTCTGACTAAACCAGGAGGCTTTTGGCCTTGGCTGTTAGCAGAATCCAACTTTATGTACTTAGGAAACTTCATGAAATTTAAAAGCTTGTTATTGCACCTATTTCAGTTTCCATGGGAACACTGATAAAACATTTCACTTCTTCTGTAATCTCTACTCATTATCTTTCAGAACATAAGTCACCTGCTACCTAATTTTCTGGGCACTTATGTCAAGTAAATTTTTTTTTCTTTGTCTTTTTTTTTTTTTTTTTAATATCAGATAAAATTTTGGAGCTGCTTGTGTGTCACTCCTACAGTCTCACAGAACTGAATTTGTATGTCAATAGTGAGAGCAAATGCTGAACAGAAACCCTGGTTTGTGGGTAGAAATGGTGAGATAAGGAAAAGTAAGATATGATTAGGAACTAGAATCATAGAATCATTTAGGTTGGAAAATACTTTTGATAGGTTTCATAGGTTGGTATTGCTACTGCACTTAGACTGAGAGGCACTTCCATCAGAGATGGGATATAAGAAACTGAAAGGAAGGGGTTGTTCACTCATTCACAGGACAGTGAAGTGGCCCCAAGGTCATGTATATCTTGCCATGGTATGCCCTGGAATCCTATGGAATCTCCAAGATCCCAAGAACTATAATGGGGTCACTCAGTTCTGTGTCAGCAAGCATTCTGGTCCTGCTGGGCAGTGCTCCCACAGCACGAGGGCCACCTGTCCAACACAACAGCGAGGTTACTTTCCCCCAGTGAAGTGGGAGTGGGTAAGATCTTGGGAAGAGTCACAGCCAGGACAGATGACCCAACTGACCAAAGGGGATATTCCATTCCATACAGCATTTGTTCAGATATAAAAGCTAAGAGAGAGGAGAAATAGGGAGGACAAACTTTATTATGACATTTGTTTTCCAGAGAAATGACTGTGTGTGATGAAGCCCTGCTTCCTGGGAAGTGCCTGGACACTTTCTGCTGATGGGAGTTAGAGAATAAAATCTTCTGTATTCTTTTTCTTCCACATTCAGCCTTTTCTTTGCTTTGTTAAATGGCCTTTGTCTTGTTCCATGGAGTTTTTTCCATCTTATTTTCTCCTCTCCTGTCCTGTTGAGGAAGGGAGTCATTGAGTGTCTTGGTGAGAAACTGGCATCCAGGCAAGGTCGATCCCCCACAGTCCTTTTTGGTCATCCAATATCTAGCATTAAAAATTCAAACAAAGACAGTAATTGGGAAATGTAATTAGCAAAATACGGACTGAACAATATTAGAGAGTAAAAAATTCCTAGAGAACTTTCAGTTGTCATAATTGTGACAAAAGGATGAGTGTTGGGTTGTGTATAAATTGTCCACTTTTTTTTGGTGTTGTGATGATGATTTTGGAGCACAGAATAATTTTTTGTTGATATTAGTGAAGTTTGTGAAGATTATGTGAGGACTGTGGATTTTAAAGATCATTCTTAAATACATAATTCCCAGATAAGGGGGATGGATGGGTGGATGGATGGATGGATGGATGGACAGATGGATGGATGGACGGATGGATGGTTTATGTGGCTAAGTTTTGGTAGTAGGGGGCTACAGAGGTGGCTTCTGTGAGAAGGTGCCAGAAACTCCCTCCATGTCCAAGAGAACCATTGCCAGTTGTCTCCAAGAGGGACCAGCCCCTTGCCAAGGCCGAGCCCAACAGCAATGGTGATAGTACCTCAGGAATAACATTATTCAAGAAGAGGGGAAAAGTTACTGCCCAATGGCAATAAAATTTCTGAATTATTTTCCCCTACTGGAGCATCTCTTAAAGAACTGCAGCCTGTGGGAAGGACCCACATTGGTGAACTTTGTGAAAGACTGGATATCATGTTAAAGATGCCACGTTGGAGCAGGGGAAGAGCATCAGAGCAACAGAGATAAGTGCTATGAAATGATCACAGCTCCCATTTTCCATCTTCTGTGCCACTTGTGAGGATGGAGGGCAAAGAGTCATGGGTGCAGGTGATCCTAGAAAGAATGGGCTGGGGAGAAGGTGATTTTAGCTTTGTATTTATTTCTCACTGTCCTACTCTCTTATTAGCTGGCAGTACATTTAATTATTTTCCCATAAGTTGGGTCTGTTTTGCTCATGACAGTAATTGGTAAGTGATATCCCTTGTCCTCACCTCAGCCTTCAAGCATTTTAAATGCATTTTCTTCCTCTGCCCTGCTGAGGAAAGGAGATTGATAGAGCATTTGGTGGGCATCTGGTGGGCATTCAGGGTCAGGCCTTGACAGTGAGCCAGCAATTTATATATTGGGAGTGGACATGGCCTGCTGAACCACAAAGAACTGCCAAGAGCTCAGAGATCTCTTTCCTGTGTTAGGACTAACATCCTTTAGCATGATTGTCATTCTGAGCATATAGACAGAGCATTCAGAGTTTGAGTGATATGATCCCTATCATCTATATGGTGTATCGATGCCTTAATTTTATCTATAGTTAAATATCAATTAACAATCTAATTTCCATCCGACTTCCCATAACACAGGGCTATAGTCATCTTAGCTATCTGCTATCCATCTGCCCTAGGCAGTGTTGAATAAAAGAACTGCCTAAGGAGCTGTCTAGAGAACTGGGGGTCTGGCCAGACCCCAGGTGCTATCTTGCATCAGTTCCCTGATGGTCTCTGGAAAAATGATGTATCCAGCTCCTCCCTATCTGCAACTATCTGGAATGCTGTCAGAGTAAGATAAGAGATAAAAAACAGGATCAAAGTCCATCTGAGGTTCTTGCCTTTGCCCCATTGAATACACTCTAGAAAATGTACTTTTTTTTTTCATATTTGCTGTCCTAGTATTTTTTACAGTCGTGGCTGTTGTTCTACAAGAGTGTATTTATCTTGTCCCAGTGCATATTACATTTTTAAGTACATGTCTCTTCAAAGGTGCAAAGGAAAGGGATCCACAATCAGCTTTATCCACTCAATCCCAGAACGGAATAGTTACAATAAAATATGTTGGAATAATATAGACAATGCAGGAAAGTAGCTGGAAGACTGCCAACTTAATACAAAGGCTGTGTATGAACCTTACTCATACTGAAATAATAGAAAGAATTTAATTCATTTGAAAGGCTCGTTTGAGAATTTGCACCAGCCGGCCTGTTAATTCTAAGTAGCCACTGTGCTATATGATCATTTGGGTAATATCAATTGGAAGAAAAGCCCCAAAGTTGATGAAAAATTAAATATCTGTCTAAATAAGATCTTAAACATCTATGACCTTCAAAAACTTTCCTTGACAGTTTAAGGGAAATATTGATAAATTAAATATAGAATAGGACATGCATTTTTTTGTTAATAATAGTATTCTACTCTGAAACCGTCTCTGAATATTTAAAAGCACAGATCCTTTTGCTATTCCTGTCCTCATTTATTTTCTTTATTGTCATTAATCTTCAATAATTGTTTCTATTGTCTTTAAAAATACTATTAATGCAAATCTTTGTGGTATGACATTGCAGTTGTCTGCAATCAAATGTATAACTCATATATATTTATTTGGGTGGGGTTTTGTTGCCTTCCTATACACAAATGTTTAACTACCATATTGTTTGCTATTCTTTCTGGCTTTCATATTTTCTCCCCTCTTTTTTCATGTTTATAACTCACAATCTGCACAAGTTCATACAATTCACCCTTTGTCTCTTTCTCTAAAATCATTAGGATTAACAAATGCAGTGTTCCCTCCCTAGCAGTCTCCTTTGGCAGGAATTCCTAGAGCACTTTTAGGCAATATTCCCATGGTCATCTAGCTTTAAAGGGTCAGCTTAGTGCCTTGGATCTGAGGACATCCTCTTCTTTCCATTGATTACTTATGAAAATAAGTAATATTATTTGCAAAATCCCTACCTTTCACCCTAAAGTGTATATAAGGTGTATTTAATTGCCAAAGGTGAGTGTCATAAAAAGAGCTGTGATTTCTACTACATGGATATGGAGCCAAAGGACAAGAGCATAGTCTCTTGTCTGATTCCATAAAATTCTACAAGTTAGATCCTGTAATGCCTGGGATCAATTCACATGGCTTCTTCCCTTCTTTTGGGAGCTTAAATCCACTCCATGGAGAAGTAGTTGAATACATGCTTGGCTTCATATTGCTCTGCAGTGAGGTGAAACCCATTGCAGTTGTTCCATCTAGGGGGGTAGGTGGTCACTGAGCCAGAAAGAGCTCTCAAAGAATTCAGAAAAACTCCCTGTACACTTTCAGTCTTGTCTAGTCCATGATTTGTGCTGCCTATTTGTTGCTGACAGCACAAGAAAAATAAGGAATTGAAACTGGAAGCAGAAGTGAGTGAAGTGTGACACTGCTGGTGGACCAGGAGCTGCTGACAGGGAAGGAGCGAAGGTAGAGGAACACTTTATTAACCTGAGTCCCTCTGAAAGGTGTCATTATATCAATGGAAGCCACAAAAGTACCTTAACTTCACATACCTTTCAGATTTCTATTACTTAGGAAAGTAGTTTACAGAGCCTGGTAGCATGTAGAAATGTAAAAATTTTTTTATTAAATAACAAAAAATTTCATATTATTTTATATTTGCATTTATTTTATTATATAATTTTCTATTATTAATAATAATATTATTATATTTTATTATGACAGAGTATATTCACTCTATAATTCTTTTTGACTAGTGGCAGTATTTACTTGTCGTTAAGTCAAAACTCTAATTAAAACTCATATCTCAGGCATTTTATAGTTCTTTGTGATAAATAAAGTTTTCTGGGTTTGGAAGAGGAGGATTACTAGTCAGAAGTAAGGGCTGGCTTTTTAATGTATTTTGTTGTGTCTGTACCAGACAACAATAATGTCATTTGTGGAGCTACAGTTCAGAGTCAGGTGTTATTTACTATTTAAAAAATTTCAGACATGCCAGTAAAATAATGCAAGTTGAGGAAAAAAGAAATATTACTATTAAGTTCTACCCTTTACCTTCAATTGAAAATTGAAGGCAAGCTCTTGTTGATTTCTGCAATAATAGGTTTAATTTTGCCATCCTAACTCAGATGCAGATAAAATATCTGCATATGCTGTTGCATGCTAAGATTTTCATGAATTGTGGTTCAAGACAGACAGGATTTATATTAAGCAGGCAATAAATCTGCACAGCATCACAAGATGTTATGTCACTCCCTGCCTGATCTATGCAGTTTTTGTCAATTTTGATTCATGAAAACCTACGTGAGAACTACCCCTTGCCTTCCAGGAGTGAAAGCAGGCTTCCCTCAAGTGTCACCTCCTTCCCAAAGTGTACAGGGAATATGGGGCTTAAAAAGGAATTGCTGTCCCAGCTTTGACTGCAGCAGCCTCCATGGGCCAAGAGACACATTTGTTCAGGGCTGCTGTGCCAAGGTGTAGAGTGGGAATGCCACTGCTTTGACCAAAACCATCCTGGCAACTCACACTGTTGGTGGAAGTGATGTAAATGTAGCCAATCTTTTATGGATGCTGTTCCACAGAATCCAGAAATGTCACTGGTCTCCCTGTACTGAAGGTATGCAAGGTCTCACATGCTGAAAATTCCCTTTGGCTTTTGTGAGAAAAGGCATAATGTGTGCAGAGATGAGCTTTTATGGTGCCATATTGAGTATGTGATGACTGTTTAACACTTACATCATTCAATTCTGGCAACAAAATTTATTTTTGTGTATGCTTCGCCATTGGTTGAACGACAAAGTGGCAGCAAAATATTTCTATTTCAGCTGAGAGATGAGGTATCTGTGCTCAAAACAATCTGCAGAACAGACAACACTAGATCCACTGTGACTTTATACAAACAGCAAGACTGATCTTTCTGGGTAATTGTGCTCCTTTGCTTATTTGATTGTACATAGGAATGGAGTTCTCTGTCTTCTGATGTTACCTTGTGTTGAAAGTTTGCTGCTTGCCAGGGACTCAGAGAGGAGATCATGATAAGGCTGCTGAAGCTTTTTTGGAGCTTTTATGGTCCTTATGACTATTTTAGAAAGCCACAAGGATGATGAAAGGGCTACAGCAGCTCTCACATGAAGAATGACTGGCAGAGATGGGACTGCCCAGCCTGGGGAAGTGAAGGCTCAGGGTGGCTCTCAGTAATGTGTATAAACTCTGAAAAGAAGGATGCCAGGAGAATGGAGTCAGGCTCATTTCAGTGGCACCCAGTTACAGGACATGAGGCGATAGGCCCAAACTGAAATGCAGAATGTTCCCTCTGAACACATGGAAACACTTTTTCACTGTGTGGAGGACAAGGAAGGTTTCCCATTGGGGTTGTAGAGTGTCCATCCCTGGTAATATTCTAAGGCTATCTGGACACTGCCTCAGGTAATAGGATTTAAATGACCTGCTTGTGCAGGGGGAATAGACCAGGTGACTTTCAGAAGTGCCTTCCAACCTCAGCCATTCTGTCTTATATTGTAGAGTCAAGTAGATCCATTGATTATAAAGCATCAAAGTTACAGTAATGCAACTGAGTAAATCTCTGAATATAAATACTTGGTGTTTTATTTTTAAAAGGAAAAATAGCTTCTCTTGAAGTTGATACTTTTTTTCTTTCTAGGATTCCCTCACTATCTAAAGAAAATAACTCATTCTAAAAGTGCTTGTAATTTGACAAAGGCCATATTTGATATATTTGATAAGATATCCTTAGTAGGTCATTTAAGCAAATAAAAAATTCTAAGCAAGCATGATAGGTATATGATTTGAATGTTCATAGACAAATGTCAGAAAACTGGTGATTTTGGAAGTTGCAGGCATGTAAAAATACATAACCTTGCATTCACGATCATGCCACGAGTGTACTTGCATGGAAATTGATCTCAAATATATTGACAGGGGACCTGGATATAGAAATGTGTTTAGAAAAATATGAGAGGGCAGAGAGGGAAAGAGTGTCTTTTTAAAAATAATGGTTTTTAAAAAGGTGACCAATAAGAAGATAGTAGAGCAGCAGTGTTTTAAATTGAAGGGTTATTTCAGCTAAGTTTAATATATTCTTCTGAAAAATTGACATACTTGAGATTTTTTTCCCCTTTGGTACTAGTGATATGCTTCAAGTACCCTTATAATATATCATATGTCATACAAATTTTCTTTATGTAGTTATCCATGGACACTGTACAATCATGAAATTTCAAGAATATGTCTCATCATTCTCAGCTCAGAAGAACAGCAGATGGTGTTTTCTATTGGGTTACCCCAGAGAACTCTTTTCTTTTTTTTCCTAAGCTTGGGTTTATATCTGAGTGCAGACAAAAATTCCATGATTCAATTTATGTAAGCATGCAAGGCATAAAAGTGATAATAGCATTGACCTGTAAACAAAATGTTGCTTTAATAGCCTTAAATGCTGTTATTCCAATCAAGTTTTATCAAGGTTTCCTGTATCAAAAGTGAAAGGTGGAGGTGAGGTGCCAAGTTAGAGAGGGCAGTTTAGTGAGAAAAATATTTTCTGTCAGAGAAGTAGGATTACATTTAAAAATGCCATGGAGAAAATTGAAAATATGTTTTGGAGGCCAGATTGCAAGTGCTCCTGGGGGAAGTTCAGAGGCAGTACTTCTGCTCCAGCTGTCCCTAACTCCAGCAACACAGGAGGGACTAGCATCAGTACAGGCACCTGAAAGAGAGGCTTTATTTCCATATTAATTGCCATTTCTGCATCCCAGGGGACCTTGCAGTGATTATTTTTAGGGCCAAAATTTTGTCACTTATATTGGAGAGGGATAAATGCTTCAAGAGTTGCTAGCACTTGTCCCATTCTAAGGTTAATTCTCACTGTATAAAACTCTCTGAAATGGCAATAACAAACTCCCAGATAACACTCAGCTACATTTCCTAGAGAAACTATCATGGTTTAATAGTGACTAAGTTAGTAATTCTGATATCATGGAAAATTAAAGAAATTGATTAATATCACAAGTAGTGAAGAAACTAATTTTGAAAAAAAATTATTGCCTCAGAAGCTATTCAGGGAAGTACAAATATATCTGAAATTAATAATCAGATTATTATGTCTGCTAATTATTACTTTTTTTCCTGGTGTTTTTTACCATTTTTTCCCATAGCCAGCTTTTCTTTTCTTCTCTCCTCTTTTTTCTTATCTCTATATATGAAAATTTAATAGATACTTTTGAATAACTCTGAAATGGGTAAAAAGTCCATATTAAAAAAATTAAGCACAGAACATATAAGGGTTTTGGTTTTTTTGTTTTCTTAAATGGGAAATCAGTGTTAATGTGTTAAACATTAATAGGATTCATTTAACTAGTATTTTGCCATTCGTAGTATGGCCTTTCTCCTTTTATTTATGAAATAGATGAGTTACTGGGACATGTCACCAGCCTTGAATTTTGAATTATTGCAATTATCTCTATATGCAAGAAATTAATGTAAAGAAGTATGCTGGCATACCTTGCTGTAATATTATTTTTAAAGATTGTAAAAATCTCAAACATACTTGCTACTATTTTCCTATAAAACTTGCCAATGACTCTATCCTTCTCTTACTTCTCTTGTTATCTTAGTCTGCAGAGATAATCAATTATGGTCTATGTGGGAAGGAATTTACAATAAATACATTGTTACTGCAAATACAATGTTTTTAATATTCTTTCAAGGATTTATTAGCATTTTATTATATGCACCCTCCACCTCTCTGCTGCTTCCTACATGCCACTGGTGGACTGAGAAGGGTGCACTGTAATACAACATTAGCTTTGAGCCTGGGTTTTGTCCATCTCAAACGAAGTTCCAAGGTAAATGTGTGGTTCATGCCTTACCTTTGTCTCATGCACGAAGAGTAGAACAAAGCTCTCATAAATCAAGTTGCTGATGAAAAATAATTGGTTTTTTTCAAAGTATTCTGCCCTCTGCGGGTTGTTTTTTCCTTGTAATATGCTTGGGGGGAAAATCCCCAGCAAATTTTTGGAAAAGGAAAACAAATTTCTCTATGTTTGTGTGTCAAAAGGCTGTGCATTTACACTACTCTAACAGTAAAAAGAAATGTTAAAAGCATTAACTGTAGAAGGATATGCCATCACTGTAATTTCTGTTTAACAGTCAATAAAAATAGGCTTCAATAAAAGCACTCACAATAAATAAATAAATAAATAAATAAATAAATAAATAAAGTGTCAAATTGAAATAATGGAGCAATTTCTTTGGGCTCTAAAATAAACAACAATAATATTTTTACCAATCCTGTTGTCTCTTCTCCAGAATTATAATTACTTACGACATAGAAGAAAGTTTTATCTGCAAAACTCTTAAACAGCAAATTTCTGGAAATTAAAATAAAGTAATATAGAGGAATTATTTGTAATCCAGCCCAATGCTGTGAGATGCTTTTTTGTACGTGTTTTACATGCCACTCAAATATGTTCTCAAGCAAATTTATATCCCATCCTGATAGCCACAAAAGGAACTTTCTTTTTACATTTTTCATTCTTCTAAGCTGCAATAAAAATCTGTACTATAAGTGTCCTTTGAAATAAAACATCTAGAGCAGTGTTCCATTGCTCTCATAAACTCTAATTAGTTGGGATTTTTAATTTTTTTTTCCCCTGGAGGAATGTGTAAAAGGGAACAGTAAGGAGAATTGTACTGCCACTCTTTATACTTATTAAGTATCCAGTGCTTAATTCAGTAGTCTGGATTTTCAAATCCACAGAAAGGGAAGAGAATGTGTCACTCTTTATGTCATCTCAGCCCTTTCTGGGTTTAAGAGCTATGATAAAAGTTTGATTGAAGCTGATTTTGTTTGGATACATCTTCTGGAACTGTATAGCCTCAAGTATTTGTAATTCCCTGCCATATACCCCAGGGAAGAACTGAAGTTGCTGAGGTGTGTAGCCTAAGCAGCCTCTGCCCTTTCTAACAGGCTAGTTATTTGTAGCCCTGGAGCTACAGCCTGTGATCGCCTCCCAGTTCTTGGTGTCTTTTTGGCTGCAGAGGTTTCTGGAGCACCAGCAAGGCACACACCTCGCACACCTCCTGGCTCTGAGAGCCAGGAACAGACAGACAGATAAAATTAGTACCCAACCCTCTCCAGAGGAGTTTTGAAATTTATATTAACTGTGAAAGTTGGTATTATTTTTGCTTCTAGCATGTCTGTTCGGTTCTGAGCTTTCTGTAAAGGCTTTCATTTCCAAACCTTCATTAAGTACAGAAGGGGCAAAATAATACAGATGGTGATATGCAAACACAAATGTAAATGTTATGTTTTATATGGGCTACCAGCACAGAGCAGTAGCACTGGATTTCTGCCAGAACTGGATTTTGGCTGGCCAGAGTGTTGTAGTTTAGGATTTCTTTGGGGTTGACATTGTATGGGTTTAGTAGAGTTGTTTTACTGTAGTTATTCAAGGACACTTTGAAGCACTTTTCCTAAAAAGATACCTTGTATAACAGAATAGAGCAAACAGTAGAATGTTGTGTGGTTAAAGTACTTTACATTTTACTTCTCATTACAAGAGAAAATATATTGAGCATCACCCATCTTTATTCTGGTGGAAAAGTTCTAGGTAAAAGACCTCGCAAGGCAACTTGATGCCACCAGTGGTTGGGGTGTAGCCATGTGAGGTGGATCTAAATGTTTTCATGCACCATGACCTCTGCAGATACTGGGCATTATCAGTATTTTTTAAAATTTCATCCATATTACTTTATTTCTAAACTTCTCCTTATACACACCAGAACTTGTTTTCAAGAAAATGTGCAAGAAAGTTTGATGAACAAACATATATGGGTGGTTTTGATGTGGACATTCTCTAACATTTCAGAAATTAACTTTACACATTGATGATTTTTTAAAAGAGATTATTTCTCAGCATCCTAGATATATTCTAAATAGTGGAGTTATCTTTAAGATTTCTGGAATGGGAATAAGTCTGCTTTAAAAGGAACACTTACTTCTTCCTTCTTTAACTTTGTTTTTAAAACTGATCTAATTGATATAACAGCAACCTTTTTATCATTATGTTCTATTTTTCAAAGAAGAAAATGAGCTGAACCTTTCATAAAGATTAGTCTATATGACACTGTAGAGAAAACTCAAGATAAAAGATGCTGCAAGTAGTTCATTTCTGCTGTAAATAGTGTATTATGGGACTAATTTTTAGCTTTCTTCTCAAGTTGCAAGCTTACTTTTCCTGTGAAATCTAGCCACGTCAAACATTTTTCCAGTCCCATGGTGGTACAGCTTTGGGGACAGAATTTGAACATGAATATTCCATGTCTTAACTGAGGGATTTTGATTGCTATAGATTCAATCTCTGCTTTTGAAAAATAACTCCCAAGAGAGATTCAAATTCATGAGAAAGTAACAAATTAGCTAGTAGTTTCTGAGTTTCTTCTCTCTCTTGTTTTCCCCTTGCTCTTTTTGATCAGAGATTCCATCCTTGTCAACAGACATCTCCCAGTTCAAAAGTTTTGATGAAATTAATATGTTTTCATGGAGAAAAAGGCATTATCAAAATGTTTTTAGAGAGCAGAGTTTCTAAAAGTTTAACAAACTCTTATTTTTTGAGTGTGAGAGTGACTAGATTGGTAAAAGCAGTGAAATTATCTAAAAGCTAATAAAATTCATGAAAGATTCTCCATATAAAGAATACATTGAAATTCTGAATCTAATAAAATGAGAGGAAATAGTTTCTACATATTTTTCCATGAAGCCCAGATTTTATCCTTTTATGATTTTTTATGGGTGAAGATACAGCACAATTGTATGTACATAAAACTCAGAATTTATTGTAAGTACAATGGAAAATTTAAGTTTAGTTATTACTAATCCAGATGTAATTGTTACAGAAAGAAAAATAATGCAGTTAAAATTTTTAAATGTACATGCCCCATCTCTTGGAGCAATGTTCACTCTCGCTCTGCTCCTCTGGTCCCTGGGTCAGGTCTTTCCTGCTGGTGCTGAGAGAGGGGAGGTGTGCTGTGGGAGTCCTCAGCATCTGGAGTCCTTTACTGACAGAAGTATGATGCTGATGTAGTTTGCTGCCTCTTCGTTGGTCTACAATCCACTTTGGATTATTTTTTATGCATTTTGTAACAATTTTGTGCCTTTCTGTGTCGCTATAGGACATGTGAAAGCACGACGTGAGCTGCTGCTATTGCAAAGGTGAAAAAGACCAAGTTTATTTTCTGACTCCAGCATTTATACTTTTCCAAAGGTGACAGTGGATTGGAGAGTGAATGTGCCACCTCTCCAATGACATTGGACAAACTACCAGTACATCAAATTCCTCAACCTCTATGAAGGAATGCAAAACAATAGATTGTTTACAGAAAGTTGTGTGAGAAAGTTCTCTACAAGAATGTAAACTCAGAAGGTTTTAGAAAATCCTAAGAATCAGGGTAACATTTCTGCTTTTTTGCTATCCTAACAAGGCTGTGTTTCCTTGCACTGCCTGTGTTAGTTGTAGGTAGTTTGCTCTGCACAAAGCTCTTGTTGCCATTGAAACTGTACTTGTGTCACACAAGACAAGCAAAAAGAGGACAAATTAGCCATGGACACTTAGTGAGTTTGAGAAACTGCTGTCACAGCAGAAGCAAGTGAAATGAGACTGCAGGCAGGTCAAGAAAATTCACACAGCACGGGAGTGGCAAACCTCGCTGCTGAGGCCGTGGGAGATTGGTGCAGCTCTTCTGGCAGTGGCAATGCCTTAGTGAAGGGCTGCAACCCTTTGTGATAAGGAAAGCCTGGCTGGAACTGCCTGGAGAGGGCACTGCCCTGCCAGTGTGCTGCAATGCTTTTTAGGGTACTGGTAGAAATCACTGCTGAACCAAGGATGAGCTCAGGACACCTAACAGCCCATCCAGAGAACACATCCTAGAGGTACTGTGCTGTGACAGCTGATTTTCAGGAAGCTGCAAAGGCATGGAACAGAAGCCAATAATGTTTTCCTCACCTCTAATGCTTTCCTTGCCTAGTCCCTTTTCAATTACCAGTGGCCTGGACACAATTTTCAAAAAACACAAGGCAACTACAGACCCTGAGGTTTTCAGACCCTTCCAGAAGAACTTATTAATCTTAATGGTTGGAGAAAAAGCAGTTGACAGACTCAAATTTTGCTTCATTAACACTTACATTCTTCATCCTCTTCCAGGTGAAAGACTACTAAGTAGCTTCTCTGTCTTAGAATTGGAATAACAGTTGCCATCCCTTGAGGGTGAAGGATGCCAAAGGCAAAGGCAATTAAATCCTTGTTACGAAGGATTACCTGTTGGCAAAGCTGATAATTCACAAGAAGTTTGCTACCTGCAGCTTGAATAACGAGGTGTACAACATTTACTAGTCAGGGCAGTAAAATGGACACGGCAATAGCATTCAGCTGCTCTGCCTGAAGATGAGGTCTCATTAAAACAGTCACATACATAGTGCTACAATCATGGGAAAACGTGTGAATCACTGAAACTATTGTGTGGAATTACAAATTTGTCTGTAGAACCATTTACATTTGGCAGTTCAGAGAAAATTTAGTTTTGCTTTATTTATAGGTCTATGTGAAATGCTGGGATTTTTTCCTTTCTTCATTTCCCTTCAATGTTTTCTTCAGACCTCAAAATAAAAAAAAAAAAAAAAAAAAAAAGGATGAGTAGTATATAAAACTATTCAGAGTAAATTACACAGAGATAATATGCGCACATATGACATTATTAAGTACTGTATACAAAGAATACAATAAATATTAATTTAGCATAATAATTGCTACTGATTCAATACCTGGAAAGTCCTCTAAGAAGGCACCCAATTGTTTCCTTGACTTCTATACATTTCCTGGTGTCAAGAGAAATTCTTATCTTTCAGGGAAACTGATGGACACAATTTTGTTAGGGATATTATCTCTTGATAAAAACAATGTCCTTTTTCTAACAAGCATGGGTGAAGTTGTGTTGTAAGAGAGACAGGGATGTCTTGCAGAATTAATATGTCATTTTTTATCATAACTTAGTATTTTCTGAAGTACTTTGACATTACTTTGTAATTTCACATTTCATAGATCATTATTTTATTTTTTTCAACCCAAATATAACCCTAAATAATCTCAGTTCCTAATCTTCTTTTATTATTTATTTTACAGAATCCATTTTTCTGAATTTCCTTCAACTGTGGCTGCTAACCTCCTGTACCATAAATCAGCATTGCCCAAGCCTTCCTCTAAAAAACCAGAACACTGGAAACCTGAAGACTGAGCATTCTATAACAACAGCTTCTAGACAACTCTTGTGTCCAAAGGCTCCTAGAAAAGTAAAACAATTAAAATATAACATCAGAGTAGTTTTAGGAGGCTGGACAGTAGGATGGACTGAAGAAGCTTTCCTCAGAGTAGTCCAGAGTAGATGGCCAGTGTGAGGGAGTCCATAAACTCTGATTTTACCCCCTCCTCATTTATTTCCTTGGAGAATTTACAGTGCCACTCATATCTTGCCTTTTTTGGATGCCTTTTAGGATATTTTCAGTCTATTACCAGTAGTTTCCATTTTGTTTTAATAGTTCCTACCTTTGAGCAGACCGAAAATTACTCTCGTTTATATTTATTTAATGAGATACAGGGAAACCACGTCAGGAAAACTATGTCAAAATGTGTTTTTTACATTGTATCCTGAGGCCAGGAGCAATGTTGGTTGCTCTGGGCTCCAGTGCAAATGAGTTATCTCAGCACAGATGTGGCACTGAGTAGCTTTTGCTAAGAATGCTTTATCCTGAGACTACACAGTCTGAAGTAAAAATTCAGAACTGGGCATGGAAAAATATATTGGTTTAGCTGACAATATTAAGCTTATAAAAATTTTAAATCTGTATTCAGACTGTCTCTTGCCAGACCAAAATCATAATCGAAAATTTACAGCTGACATATTTTTAATGTTGTAAGACTTATGTTGGAATGGCCTGAAGCACTTTCCTTCCAGATTCAGATTTCTATCAACCAGCGAGGCACCCAGCAACACGTAATATGAAGGAAGTGATGACTCATTGTCAGAATCCAGCAAAATAGGATAACTCTATCTTCTTGAGCTACCCAGATAATGGCTTTTTAGGTTGCATAATGCATTATGCATTATTAAATTCTGACTAAGTCAGCTGATGGAATTCAGATTCTGATGAGTGTATGACTATCAGCTGCCTGAAATGGTATTTCTTCAGAAAGAATCTGGTGATATTCAAGGCAAGTTATTGCCCAGCATCTTATTGACTTTTTGTCAGTTCAGATTTCTAAAAAGAATATACATAAGTATTTCTGATTTTTTTCAATTTGTAACATCAACAATGACAAAATAAAAGTCAAGACACTTTGTAGAGGATGGACTTTTTAAAGAGTAAAGGAAAATGAACTCTAGAACAGCAAGACCATAAGGAGTTCTTCTGGCTGAATAAAACTCAACTGTATTGGATTTCATCATGTTTCCCCTTTTTCTGTCCTTTCACCACTTTCAAATGGAAAAAAAATCCCTCCTCAAAAGAAAAAAAAGAAAACTACTTGAGCTATTCCATGGTATTTATAGCTAGTCTAAACCAGAAAGATAATTCAATGGCTTTGAAATCCCTATGTCCTTAACCTTTTCAATGCTGAGATGAAAGGGGTAACAAATGAGGTTTAATTGTAGCCTACAACTTACTGCAGCCATCTCTACCCGAAAAGTTATGGTGGCAGCTATCTAATGCTGTTATGCCCAAGATCCTGTCAAGACTGGTACTGTAAATCCCATTTGGCTGCGCTTTGGAACTTGGCCATAAAAAAAGTGCTTCGAATTGAACCTTGCTGTACATGGCTTTAGACTAACAGCTTTCCTTTTTCTTCATACATATTTTAAATTAATAGGTTTTCAAGTAAACAGGAATAAAAGAAAGCTGTACTTAAGAAAATAAGAGTTCTCACATTAATTAATGCATTTATATTTTTTTCTTTATTGCTCAGTTGCTAAAGAAATAAATGGGATAAAAGCATTAATTTTATTTCTTTCCTATTCTCTTTCTCACTCATGTGGATTTATTGGTACCATCATTCAGTCAGGTGGTATCTGTCCTTTGCTTCCCTACCTCCTGTGTGTTTCTTCTGTATGTCAGTTTATTTCATTTTTGTCACACTTTCTCAAGCATTTCTAGGGTCTTCCAAATGGCTTCCTGGTTATATTCTTTTACAGTTGTACAGCTGTTGTAATGGAGAGCTCTGACAGACCTTTAACTGCAGCAAACACCCCTTTTCTTTCTTACCTGTGTTTTCTTTATTCCTGCAGAATTTCTCACTTAATCTGAATTTTACATTCTCACCTTTCTGCTTTTCATTATCATTGCTAAGACTGCTGATTGAAACATAAATGAGAAGAGTTGGTGTCTTCACATATTTACTTACCTTTTTTTTTGTCTTTCTGTCTGCCTTGACTTTCTTGTGAGATGTAGAGTAGCAGTGGTCAGATTAAAGGTGTTCTGCTGTTTTGTTCTTTCCTGGAGTGTTGGTGGTTTTCCCCCCATCCCCATCCATGATACACTGGCATTACAGGCTCAACATACATCACATGGACAACATATTAAAGAGGAAAATCTGTAAAATTTTTACCATTAAAAAAATGTAACAGTAAAATTTAAAATGACAATGTAAAATTCATTTGTAAGTGAGGTGAAATTCTTAGTTAGGCAATGACACAGTAAAAAGTACCATAACACAGAATTTTTTTTTTGTTTAAAATTCTTATATTTTATACAGGAATTATAAGGAAAAGTGTTTCAAAGCTGAAATATTTTTAGCCAAATTAGGACTGATTAGTCAGAGTATGCACTGGCACTGAGGCCTTTCATATCTTGTGTATTGTGCAGAGGAAAAGCAAGTAACCACACAAATATGTCTAGAGTGGCAATGATTATTACCACATTAGCACTGTAATATCTGAGAAATCTCTGGGACTTATCAGTAAACATTACTGACTATAATGGAATTGCTTATTCACATTTTAACTTCTGGGAAGGGAGTGGAAGTGTAGATAAATTTTAAAAAATGTTACATCTAAAGCACTGTAATTTAAAAATAGAACTGTGTTGAAGAAAATAGAGGGGAAAAATGTTAAATTGAATTGAGCTCTCTTCATTAACTGCATGCATTTGAACAACTTCATAGCATGCAATATGCTTAAGTTTATAAAACATTCTTAGGCAATTCAGTATTTTAAAGTGTCATTTATTCTTCAAACCCAATTGTATAAGAGTACATTCTCCCTCCTTAATTAATATTCCGATTTTTGTGAGACGGTATTACATGAAAATCCAACCCTAACCAATGATTTTCATAGTCATCAGTTGTTATTTTTACCACTTTTATCTTATAAAAGACAGAAAGCTGGAGATTTGCTGACTTGCCATTTACATTGATTGTCTACAATAGTGTATTATCTTTATTGTTTTGCCATATAAATACATTGGCTGAATAACTGCTAGAGATTATTATTCAATATGAAAAGTTTTTGTTCCTTCTTACAATTATACCTGTAAAATGTAGTAATTCTGACTACTGACAGGACTAGTTACTAAACTGATTTTTCAGGTAGTGCATTTTATTTTAAATATTCCCCTAAGAAAGCTTTATTTCAGTGACTGTAAACTTGGCATCTATGGTATACCTAATGCATTTCACTAGCCAACATCTCCAGTTCTATGGTCAATTATGAGTAAGAGTACAGTATAATTTCACCACAAATTAATACTATCTGTCAACATGGTATGTATCAAGCTGGGTTTTCACACAATCAGCTTTTCTTTCATTAAAGTATCTGCAGAGGATAAGCTTTCTCAGAATGAAAGGAAGGGGCAAGCCTTAAAAGCAGATTTATCAGCATATCATGAATAAAAATGGTTGAAGATTCTGACCCCAGAAGTAGACTAACTAAAACAGAGTAGATTAAATAAAATAATGTGCTATGTCTTCCTCTATAGATTTTTTTTCCTTAAAAAAAAAAACTATTGCTTATTACTTGTGGAACTGCCACAGTGATTGTGTGTTTAATAAAGGTCAAATTTCTTATGGTCTTTGATGGTCTTTTCTATGGTCTTGAATGGTCTTTCAATTATTGCACTTGGTTACTTTCCAATTTTGTCTAAAAACATGGGAAAAACACCTATTGGTAAACATATGGGTTATCTATTGTTATGCCTTAGTGTAAGAGTGATTTTCCTCAGCAGTGATAATGCAAAGAGGGATCACCAGGTATTCCCCTTTCAGCACATGTACATGGTCCTGCTCTGGCAAATGTTCTACAGAAGAAGCTATAGAGAGGATATAGCTGCCACTATGTGCACAATAGTTTTATTTTTACTGTCTCTATTCTGTTGAATCCAATACTCACTAGTCAGATGATAAAAGTAACAAGTAGCATCTTTGTCGTAGGAATTTAAACCCTGACTGCCACTATGGTGGGTAACTCCTGTGACAGGTTCAAACAGACTAATAGGCACAAAAATTAAGTAATATGCTTGAGAATCAAGCCAAGAACTCTTAAGTCTTTCTTGTCCTCTATATTTGAACAAATATCTGAGCTTTGCATTTTTCAGTTAAGGCTGGGATAAAGCCCTCAAGTTTCTATATGATGTTGTGTTGAATGTTGTTTTTAAGTAGCAAAATATACCAGACTTTCCTGAAATGCTTTATTATCACTGTATTCTCTTAAACAGACATACTACAAAGAAAATTATTCTGACTTTTTCCCCCAATAACATGGTAATGGTTAGAAAAGGTCAATTATACCTTGTTTTGGCTGCTTAGTAAGGGGAATCCAAGTAACATCTGTCTCCAGGTGGCAGAAAGCAAAATAAAAAAATTGAAGCACTTGCAGAAAGAAGATTTCTTCAGAATTCTGCACTTGATCCATAGGGACAAACTAGAATTGAAGAGTAAGTGCTGTAACATTCTTATCTAACATTCTTATCCTTAAGAGGCTTCATTTTGCATGTCTTTGATTCCAAAGGTTTTTTTTTTCTCTTATTTGAAGGCACAATGTTGCCAAAACAGGTACTGTCAAATTAATTGAGTACAATTAATATAATATACAAAAATTGCTAGTTGTGATGTCCAGAGGGATCTCCAAAATTTATTTAAAGGTGTAATCGCTGGGAGGTTGCCAAGGTCCCAAAACATTTTTCTTTTTAACCTCATAAGCAATTGTCATCTCATGTCTTATTTTTTTGCTACAGTTTGCTATTTCATCGAGGAAATGATTAGTGATATCATGCATCATTAACTGTGTGGCTGAAGTTTAAGCCTCAGATGTAGTGAGCCAAATTAATTTTTAGTGTAGAACTACAGACTTTAGCATTTTACTTGTGGAGCCAGCAGAGGCTGAAATCAGAGAGAAAGTATTGATTTTAGATCCCCCAAGAATGGTGTGTCTCATGTAATTCTACTGTTATCTCCTGCTGATTCATCAGAAATGGCTTTCAGGGAGTTCAGCCTTTTTGGCAGAAGACACTTTTTGATTTAGTGGTAATAACATACACAGGTATTTATAATATGCCTGGAACTGTATTACTTTAATTCTCGAATAAATCACTAGCTAGAATTTTCTTTTTCTTTTCCTATTTTGTAGTACAAAGCAAATTAAGGTACTTGGGTGCAAATGAAAGCAATCAAGGTAAGTATTATGCTAATACTGGGCAAAATGACTTTGTGATTTTTTTTTTTTTTAATACACATTTTTCTAATCTGAAATTTAAGGATTTCCTGCCAAAGGACAATGAATCTTCAAAATAGTTTGGCTTTGTCATAGTTCCAATTTTTCTGCTCTTCTTTGAACTTCTATTTTAAATTAAAAACTTAAAACTGACTTGTTAGGTCACTGTTGGTTGAACCACAGTATTTATTATGGAGTGGAGTCAGATGAATACAATGACCTGGAGATTTGATAGTTCCTGAGTTTTCAGTAAAAAATCCTCAGACTCTTGAAACTTTGTTTGGAAGCCAGCTCCTGTAAATATTTCTTTAGATCTATGTTTGTAGTGTAGAGAACCAGGGAAAACAGTTTAAATCATTAATATGTGTGACCATCATTTCAATTTTTTTTTTTTTGGCTGGACCCATTATTACTCACTCCCATAAATTAACATAGGGGGCAGTTCCCAGCTGACTTCTTTTCTTTGAACAAAACTCCTTTAAGCTCCTTGACACTCATTGATGAAATAGCTAACTCTCTGCCATAATGTCCTTGATTTTAATGATACATTAATGGTACTTTCTCATTAATGATACCTCTATTACATCTCTCTATACTTTCTCTTTATTATTTTGTTATACCCTTAAGTCACAGGCAATGTTGAGATAAGATCCCAAGGCTTCAATTGGAGTAATACCTATGAAGCCAATTTCAGGAGCCCCAGATAAGTCAGAAGACTCTCATTGAATGAGTTTAGCATTGTGCAGGAAATTGGTATGTATCAATTTAGCAATTAAATACTAAGATTAAAATATAGGTAAAGGAAAGCTATAGCTTCAAAGAAATCTGGCTTAATTATAATAAAGCATTTCAGTGTTATTTTACTAAAAGTCCAGTGATTCAGATTGTCTTCTCAAAAGTGTTGACCTTACTGTGGAACTTTCTGATAAGCTACACTTTGGTTACATTATTGGCAAAGAAAGTATTGAATTGATAATCAATTTTTAAGTTTAGATTCAATTAATCAGTTTATATTCAGTTAATATTCACTTTTAATTTCACTTTTAAATTTCACTTCTTAATTCAGTTTATATTCACTTAATCCTACAAAATATTTCATTAAATTAATTTTAGAATGGAACAGAATTAAATATTTTTAAATTAAATTACAACATTTATTTTTCACCTCAATCTATTCACTTACTAAGTTTTTTCAGAGGTTATTGGCTCAATAGTTGCTTTTTTTCCTATAACTTCATTTATGTTTTCTTGTACAGATATAAAAGTATTTTAAATGTTTATGCCCTCAAATGTTTATACACTTCCTGTGAATTCTTCACTTCACATAAAAAAGTTAATTAACTGCACACACTGATGTTTCTGGTAATGAGGTACAAAGCCCAAGTCAAATCAGAAATTTGTGTTAGCAAAAAAAAAAAAAATGCACACACTTTTACTGTCATCACTATTACATCAGATATTACTTACATTGTACATTCTGTCTACTAGCAAGAAAAACATCTTCAGTATTTTCCAAGGTCCAAATAAAGGTCCTTACATAGCAGAGGCTATAACCAGGAGCAAATTTGAACAGCTCCAAGCATGGGTGAGGACAATTTGAGATGTAGAAGGGAAGGGAGATGATGTTATCTCCCAGCAACCCAGACTACCTGTAAGTTCTATTTGTACTCATTTTCCAAACCAAAATAGGATTTATCATTCATAACATCCTGGGTCATGGATTTTTAAGAAAAAAAATTAATTAATTGAATTATAGAGAGACAAATTCAGGACAAACTGGGAACTTTTATGGATTTGTAACCATTCAGAAAGCAAGAACGAAGAAGAAAACAAGAGCAACTTGAAAGAGTAACTTGTAACTGTTGATTTGTTACCTAACACAAAAAGAGCTTTTGGTTGACTGATGCTTTATTTTGCACAGGGGTGATAATGTATTAATTTTTTTTTTTTTTTTTTTGGGGAGCCCTAAAATTTGACAACTTTTATATAACTTGCATGTTTTAAGGTGAAACAAGGATAGAGAGCTGTTAAGTAACTTCAGGCAGTGGGGCACACGTTTCCTTTAAATCTCTGTATCTGCCATCGAGGACTAGTCCCAGCCTTACACATCTGCCAGGGTCACACATCTCTAACACCTTCTAGGCCTCCCCTGTGTGCCTCATATTCCCTTGTTTTCCCAGTGGAAGCCAGTCTAACCACTAATCAAATAATGAAGCAGAGACTCTATAAATGTAACTGAGATTTTAATCAACCAGGGAAAAACCTGTGCAGAGGTAACAAGTTTGTTCTTAACACAGTGGAAAGGGCTCATTTGTGGAAGGTCCTCACACATGCCCTGTGGATTCTGCAGCTGATGAGATATATGTATCTTTACTTGCTGAAAGGATAGCTACCAATACTTAAGAGGATTATTTGCCTGCTCCCTATAAATCTTCCAAGTAGATTTTGGCCTCTTAGGGAACATTAGGAACTGAAGTTTGAAGATGGAAATGAAGACTTTCAAATATAAAAGTCTATGGAGTATATTTGAAATGTAAATGCAAATGTGTTTCCCATGCCTGATTTTGTGCCATCATGTAGTGCAGGCAATTAGAGTTTTCAACTGGACCAAGTGCATTTTCTCAAAGAACTTTCCTGAGAAGTTATCATTTTAATTCTTGCTCATTGGAACTTATCACCACACTTGTTAGTGAATTGATATAGTGAGGTCAGGGAAAAAGAAAACAAGATGTAGAGAAAAGCAACCCAAATCTGAATGTCTCAAAAGCTTTTTCAAGATGAAAAGCCCTCTGATACAATTTTTTTTAAAGAGACTTGGGAAATGTCTGCAAACAATTGCAGTGTAAAAGCTGAAGCTGTCACCTATTTGCTCAGTCAGTGTAATCTTAAGAGCAGGCTTCTGAATAAGAACTTTAAGGGCAGGCTAGGTCCAAAACTGTCACATAATATATATTATGTTTTCAAATCCAGTCTTTACTCCTTACAGAGTTACTCATGTCATGTGAATATTCAAGTTCCAGTTAATAATGGTCCATGATGATTTTTGCGTCTGCCTGCTGCCATGACATTGTTCGGTTTTTAGGTGTCTACAGCAGCTGGAGAGGGAAAAAAAAAAAAAAAAAAAAAAAAAAAGGACAGTCTTAAAAGCACAAGACAAATCTGTAAACTTAAAATATGTCCATAGTGCACCCAGTAAAATATTTCTGGAAGGATGTCTTTGGACTCTTTCCTTTTCTTAGCTTAAAAGCTATTAAAAATTTATTTTAAAAACACTTACAATTCAGTTAAAGACCAGCTAGATATGTGTAGCACAGGCTTTGAGCCTGGCTGGATACTAACCTAAGGAGCAGCTACAATGAAAAAAAAAAAAAAAAAAAAAAAAAAAAAAAAAAAAAAAAAAAAAAAAAAATCCATGGATGCTTCTAAATTCTGTTTTTTGGTTCTTTTCCTTGTGTCTCCTCACACCCACTCGGAGACCAAAGTTTATCTGGTCCTTTTCTGGAGAGGGAAAAAAATGGAGAGGGAAAAGATGATGTAGTTGGGAACCAGCATCATCATTGTTCCTTCCCATAGTCATAGCTTAGGTGAACTGGTCCAACAGAGAAAAACAGTCCTGCCATCACCTACTCATTGTGACCTGAATGAATTTTCACAAGAAGGGAATCACTTTTCCTTTCTCACATGCTGATTTTCTTTCAGTCTTGTGATTGACTTTTATGCATCTCTCATCAAGTTATTAAACGCCATGATAAGTTTTCTTGTATGGTGAAGATGCATTACTAACTGGAGAGAAAGAGAATCTTTCTTTTCTAATTGGTGCTGTAAAATATAGTAAACAGGATGATGCATTAAACTTTCTTTGTGAGAGAAAGACATTCTTTATGAATAATGCATTAGGCTTTATTTAAAACATATGGATTTTATTTGCTTTTTATTAACTTACTGCATTTGACACTTCTTCTGCATTTCCACACCCCTTCTCCCCCTGGGAATGTCTTCTAATAAGGCATTTCATAAAAACTATGATTTCTCTCTTTTTTTTTTTCCCCCCTTAAGAAGCTCTAGATACAAGGTAAATGCTTTGTTATTGCAGGAGTAGCTTGTTTACATCCCCTGGGTGGGAACTGCATGCTATGGAACATTTTAAATTCATTTGCATCTATATCAAAGATTGCCTCATTGTTAAAATTTTGCGCCTAACTTGTAAAAAAAATATTCCTGTGTATATTTGCTGTTTTCTGGCCTCCCTCTAGAGTCTTTTAAGGTGTATATGCCATTTATGAACACAAGTGTAATAAAGAGGGCATGTAGGGGGGAGGTTCTTTTCACACTTGTGCTTTTGAAAATATCTCTTGTTATTTACTTTTTTTTAGTAGTTCACAGCTGTACTTGAGCCTTTGACACCATTGAGCTGAACATTGTTTGGTTTGTCTGTGCTTTTATGGAATCATAGAATGGCCTGGGTTGGATGGGACCTTAAAGATAATCTCATTCGAGCCCCCTGCCTTGGGCAGGGACACCTTCCATGAGTCCAGGGTGCTCAAAGCCCCATCCAACCTTACCTTGAACACTTCCAAGGTTAGGGCAGCAACAGCTTCTTTGGACAACCTGTGCCAGGGCCTCACTGCCCTCAGAGTAAAGAATTTCTTCCTAATATCCAGTCTAAACCTACTCTCTGACAGTTTGAAGCCATTCACCTTTGTCCTGTCACTCCAGGTCCTTGTAAATAGCTCCCTTCAGGTACTGGAAGGCTGCAATTTTCTTCAGGATGAATCATCTCAATTCTCTCAGCTGTTTCTCTGTTTGTTACTCTCTGAGCAGTTCAGTCATTGCTGGATTTTACTGTTCCTGTGTGATGTGCAGGTTGGATATGCTCCATCCACTTTACATATAGAATTTTTTATGAAGGCTACAGAGGCATATGGTTGAGACAGGCACTGAAATCCTTCTCAGAAATTTCCAAATCTGCACTGATGGCAGAATGACCTCCATTTATGTATATTAACAGTCTTTGTTATGATATATCATAAGAATATATGGTATCTATATGAGAAATAGGGAGCTTCTTTCTGTTCACATCATGCAATTTACTGCTTGGAAGGATCCAAACTTCCACACCATCAAATATGTATCATATTTAGGAATGCTTTTCTTCCAAATTTTTATTTCCTGTTATGCTGTGGTTATTATTGTTTTAGGCCTTCTGGCTTTCTCCATCAGAATATTTCTCCTTTAGCAGCTGTAGCCTACCTGACCACTTCAGCTGTTCCTAAATAAAGAGAACCCAAAAGTCCCAATAATGGCCATGGAACAAACTGTAAGTGTTTACCAATGTTTCAGCCTTTTTTCTTACTGTCAATGTACAGGACTGATCATGTGTTCATCTATTCTGTCAAATGCCAATTACATAGTTCTATGACTAAGTTAATTTGTTTGAATTCCTCAATATCTGGATTTTTCCATATGTTCTTTGCCAAGTATTTTCATCACCAGCCCAGTAATGAAAATGTGAATGTGGCAAATAAACACAGTAAAATTTAATGAGAAAACAGGAAAATCAAAACCCTGGGTTAGGAAACAGACATAATAATAAATAAATAATTTCATCAATTTCATTAACATTGATTAGTACAGTGATTAGTACAGTATTTGAGTGTATTGCTTTTCATGGAGGACTTGTATTAGGCCTGACTTTGCAGCTATTGGCATGAACAATTAAAAAAGTATAGCTCATTGCATTTGTGTAGCATACCACTTACAGCTCAGCAGCATTGGATGTAACATGGATTGAAAAATCCAAGTGCATTGGAAATGTCTTTCTGTGTTTTGCACTGGCTTTCCAGTTGACACACAACCCAGTTTACCTAAATAAAATTACAAACATCTGTCTCTGAAGCAAGCTGCCCTTGGTCTTCTTCTGCCCATGAAGTAAACATGCACTTCAGGGACACAACAGATGTATCATGCTCCAAGAGGGATTTCATTACTCCACTGTTTGTTAAGGGAGGAGTGAGGTCTTTAGTTCAGATATTGATGTTGTAGAAGCCTAAAAGAGATGGAGCTAGTGTGTATGTCTGAAACATAGATAGACAGCTGTGGAGCCATCCATGGATTGCTGATAAAAAATTAGCCAAGGAGTGTTGGTAATAACATCATGTGAAAAAGGATGTGTCTGGAGCAGGGGCCATATGGAGGTGGGGCAGCACTTTTCTGGGACAAACATCCTTATTCTTCCTCCTGGAGAGAAGCACAACACAGCACAGCTCAAGAGGTTGAGATATATGCATGGAGTGTAGGGGGTGAAGAAGACCACCAGAGACCCTGAAACCTCCAAATGCTTTCCAGAAAGGTCTGGAAGAATGGACTGTGTGTGAGAACTAATTTGCATTGAAAGTGAGAACTTATCTCCAGGGTGGGAAGAATTTATCTATAACAAGGTATCCCATCAAGCCCAGTGTACTTGCCCTGTGCATGCACTCCAGAACCCTGGACATCCCAGCTGGATCAACATTGGAGCCAGCACTAGTGTTCTTTCCCTCTGTTTCTTTGTCTACTTCTTCCTCTTTAATTCATCTCTCTCATTCTCCCTGATGTCATCCAACCCATTACCCAAAACTCATTGTCTTTATGGATGCCCAGTGACTAACATTCCTATTTCCATGCCAGTTGTGTAATTTACTGGTAAAACTTTGTAAGCTTTTGAGGACACCATGACTTTTGTTGTTCCTTTTGACCACAAGTACCTACAAATCCCAGGTGTTCCCCTCATTAGGGATGGGGCATTGCAGATGTCTGCTTGGTCCTTTGGGCTTGGCCTCTGTGTGTGTCAGGCTGATAAAGAGCTGACAGTCTTTAGGCAGAGTGACTCCTTAAAGGTAGCAGCTTAGCAAACCTTATTTGCTCCTATGAAAAGTAAATTACCTGCCAAAGCATTGTTCCCTGTCTGGGATCAACATACCCTCTTAAAAAGGGATGGAAAAATTGATTAGATTTCTTTGCTTAATTTTGAATTCATCACAGTTGTTTGCTTATATTTTAATTCAAATGAACTAAAATCCAAAATTTAATTTAGGAAGAAAACTATATATTATATATAGCCATCTTCCTGCTAATTTCTGTTTACTCAGAGTGACTTTCTCACCTATCTATAAACTTCATCTGTCTCTCTCTTTGATTTCAAATACCTTACTTTATGTTTTCTTCTGTATTTTTGTCCATTTGGGGAAGATTGGACCCTTAAGTACATCAATTTTATAAGCAGGATTGTAACCGTGGAGAAAACAGTAGTATTGGATGTCAGTCTATGGCAGTATACATTTTCTTGACTTTCCAGACAATAAATTGTGCAAAGACAAATAATATACATACTGATTATCAGTTTCTAAAATCAAAACATGAGAACAAAGAAACTCCTGAATTTTAGTTTAAAGGTCTGGGGGGGTTTCTTAATTTCTATTTTCTTTTCTTATAGAGCAGAATAAGAAGAGAGAAAAAGAAGGAAGAAAAGAGAAGGTGAAATAGAGCAAGTAAGGGCAGGGGGAGAGGGTTTGTTTCCATACAGGAAGAGATCCCAGTCAGTGGGATCTTCTCTCCTAAATTAATGTAGATCTCTGATGACAATGAGACAGTTAGCAATGCTTATCGATTATGTCTCAATACCCAGGTTAGAAACAAATGAGCCAAACTTTATTTTCAAATCCCTGAATTGATTAAGGCATGCAACTTGTTGGTTGTTTTTTGTTTTTTCTCTTAAAATCTAAAAATAGCAGTAGTTATGCGTTTATTTTCCCTAAATGCAGTCTTTAGAGCGTACCTTAGGAAATCCGTGTTTTGTATAATGTATTTGCCAGAAAGTTGTCATTGCAATTATGAATTTGTTTTAGTTTTTATCACTGCAGAATATAGCTGCTTTGTGCTTTGTGTATCTGTGCCCAAAGTTCACAGGCACAGCAGCACCTTACACACTGGTTATATTAAACACAATAATATTCTGACACACAGCACTCAACAAAAAGAGAATTCATTAACCTTGCACTGATACTTGGAAAAAGAGAATACTTCTTGGTCTAACATTTGATAATATAAGAACATTTCTGATTCTATTTTTAGAGAGCTGTTAGTGCTGAGTAACTTGTTTATATAGTGATTTGCACACACTCTTGCTCTCAGCCATGTATTTTAGAGTAAAATCCACCAACAGAAAAACCCTGAAAGGTTTATAATTGTACCTATCTGAAAGCATATGAACAGAGACACAGAAAGGTTATGACATGCCCAAGATTATGCAAGTCAGTCTGAAGAGCAGGAACAGAACTCAACTGGTAACACAGTCAGCGCTGTCTTTCATTTTCTTCCCTGCTGTGTCCCAGCTGTCCAAATATTTTAGCTAAATTGGCTCCTGGAAGAAACCCAGGGAGCTCAAACTGCATATAAGTTCTGCTGGATATGGAGAAGGCAACTAGTATGAGGAGCAAGCTAAAATTACAGCTTTATTTTCAACACAGGACAGTCACCTTCTGAATCTCGAGAAAATGTCTTTATTTTTCTGTGCTTCTTTAGAAAGCAAAACAAAGCATCCAGAGCAATCCTCTTCTCAGCTCTCAGTGGAGTGATGGAGCTTTGTTTGTGGTTTATCTGATAAGTCCATGGCTGGAGCAGCACCAAAAACACCCCCGAAATAAGCAAGAAAGGCAAAATCCCTCTGCCTTGTGTTACACTCCCTCTTCTCAGAAGTCAGAGCTCTTTATTCATGCTGGCAGCAAGCCCTGGGAAAATGGATATCCCACTGCAGCATCACAGGAAAGCTGTTATCATCATCTCCAGGAACAGCCATGCATCCCAGCACTTCTGTTTCTGGCAGCTGCCCTGGGAGACACGGGGTCTGAAAACTTTTCTCTTCTGCAGGGGCAGTTGTTCTTTGCTTGTCTCTTAATCTACCTTCCCACCCTGTTTTAGCTTTGAGGGAAAGAAACTGAATTTGTTTCTCCCAGTTTTGTCAGGGATCTCTGCGCTGGAGAACTTGTCCAAGTTCGCATCCACCAGTGCAAATTCTGAGAATTTTCTTTTTCAAAAAAAAAGTCTTACCTATGCTTGCCAAGGTCATCAGGCATTTTGCATTTCACAAGGACCAACACTTGAGTTCCAGCCCAAAAGAGAGGTGAGGCAGGAGTGCTCCCTAAAGGCTGCACCCATCACTAATCCATCCTTGCAGGGGCCTGCAGTTTTTCTCAAACGAAAATAAAAACTAGGGAGAAAAAGGAGGATGGGGTGTGGTCCTCTGGCAGGATAGAGTAAGGAAACACTTTGATATGTACCTCAACTCAGCAAATGTTCCCATGTGCTGCAGTTTAGGAGTAAAAATAGTGAATAATCTGAGAGAGAAAATACAGGAAAAATCTATAGAGTGAAATCATCAGACTTAAGATGTGGGTATGAGTTTTGAACACTGAACACTTTTCATTCTTTTTTGTGTATCTATGAGGCATGTTTTCTGTTATATTTTTCTGTTGAAAAGATCAAATTAAATTAGTAGTTCTTGCTAGTTTTGCTGGTGAGTAAGAAAATGATTCTTAGGTCTGAAATCAAACTTCATTTGCTAATTTTGTAATTTAGATAATTTGATACAATTCTGAATTCTGAAACTGGTAAAAAAGGTGCATAAAAAAAAACAACTGGTGATGAATTAGCAATAATTTAGTCTTCTCCAAAGGTAATAGGCTGTAATGAAAATGAAATAGTATGAACTGCAATGGTAGGGTTAAAATAACATTACTAAATATTAAATAGGATAAGTAGAGATATCACGGTTTGACTACAACAGCAAGGACAGTACCATAAATTGAGAAAGCCAAGAAGACAAAATGCTGATAATATATCAGAGCTCTATAAATTGTTCTAATCAATGAATAGATTGATTTGCTAAATAAAATACTATTATTACATCAACCCTGCTTTATCCTTGATATCTCTTCTCTCTTAGAAATTAATTGCTTTCTTGAGTTAAGATTTTTAACATCATTGGCAAATGTATACTGTCATTGAAAAGTCTGAGGAGGTCTAGTAACAGGTCTCTTTAGAAATGTTTTTCTTTTTTTGGTGCAAAAGAATCTTTCACAACCACGTTTTGTGAAGGGCCATGAGCTTTTCACGCAACTTTGATGACTACAAAATTATTGTTTTAAAGCTCTTGTCATGTTGGAAAATAGTGATGAGGTAAGCAGTGATCTGTAGGCTGCAGATAAAGACTGGTGATATGCAGGTAATGACAATGTTAAGCAGCTGCACTATCCTGTCAAACAGACTCATACAACTGCAATTATTCTTGCAGTCATGTTGGGATATGCATTCATTGCACGGTTATTATATGGGTTTGACATCCACACAGGGTCTGTATTTGGGCTCTTTGAGCACTGCTGAAAGCAAACCAGAATGCAATAAGCTGTGGACAGCAGAATTAAATCTTCAGAGAGGAGGAGAAGGAGGTTAATCAACATTTCTGTTCATTTAACTGTCAGCTAGGACAAAGAAAACAGATAAAAGGCTCTAAGAACTTATAACTCCAGGAGGGAATGTAGCTGCAGCTGGAAATTCAGGAGGAAGATTCCTTGTTTTTCCCATCTTTGTGGAGGAGGTTATTGTTGTTTGAGTTTGTTGGTTTGGTTTTCTTGCTTTTCTATTTATCAATTGGAAGAAATTGTAGTGGTTTTGTTTCCCATTCCAAGGCAGAATGAGTGACTTAAGCAATCTGACTGAATTCTGTTTTCCACTTAACAAAAAACCCCAATCATTGAGGTTATTGTCTTCCTCAAAGCCAGTTACTATTGCTTTATTACACTCCCACTGAAATTCTAAAAGGTAAGTAAATTCTTTATCTCACATAGATTTAATTGGCAAATCAAAACAGTCTGTACAGATTGTCACATCAATTTATATTCTGGATTAAGATTCCCTTGCATAATTAGACATTTGTATCTTTGACATTTTTAAGGCTGAGTTTTCATAGAAGGCAACATTTTTTTTGGCATCTGAGTGGGAGGTGAGGTATAACAAGGGACCTGGAATATACTCACTGAAATGAACTCAGTAAAGCATTGAAATCATAGGTTTTATTTGAGGGTGGTGAGGCAATTTTAACAATAGAGATAACAAAGGAAATACATGTAGTTCTCTAGCTCAGAACCGTATTAATAACAACAACTCATATATTATTATACTGCTGTGTGCCTGTATAAAAATAGATGTGCCTAGTTTTTCAGACACACGGGGCTTGAAACACCAAGAAAACCTTCTCAATATGAATGAAACATAGGAAAATAATATTAGATATTTGGGTAAATAGCATATTTTAAAATATTTGCAGAAAGTTTTATCAAGTATTGAAGCTAAACGACAAGGCATTACCTAAAATAGACCTTGTGTTTTATGGCCAAGCATGAATTTAATACAGTTCACTCCTCCTTTGTCGTAAGGTTTAACGCACTTTAAGTTTCTAGTGGAAGGTACCATGACCTGATGATAACAGTAATTTGGGAGAACTGGTCATAGTGACCATTGAGTAGCAATGAAAGTAGACTTTGCAGTCACAATTCATTTAAAAAAGAGTATAATGATTTCAGAGCTGTCAGCCTGAGAGGAGCGTGGCTGAGGGAGGAGGTGATGAGCTGCATTGGGCTGTTCAGGGCTTGCTACTGGCACATCATTATGCCCTGCCAGTCACCTCATCCTCGTGTCATTGCTGAGTTATTGAGGTAAGAAGGGCTGCAACTAGTGTGAGAGGACTTTTAATGACAAAGGGATGGTGTGCCTCATGTGGTAGTATGGGGTTTTTTGCTTAACAGCAGGTGATTTTACTAAAACCTTGTGCAAGAGTTAATCCATTTACTCAAATGCTTTCAAAATAGCTAGAAATAAAGACCATAAATAAATCAAATTTCCATGTGGCTAACAACAGTGTTTTCAGTGTTCTGCTCTTCATAAAGCTTGCTAATCCAGATTTTATAATTTATTTGTCTTTTTATAATTTATTTGTCTCTTTTTAAATTTGTTTTTCTGTTTTTTTATAATTTATTTGTCTGTTTGCATGTCTTTTCAAAACTTACCTGTTTCAACAGAATAAGATACCACAATCACTGATAAATAGTTTATGAATCAAATTTCAGAAGGACTGTGCAAACCAGCTCCTATTGACTGGGGAAGCTGCATACACCCAGCTCTCCTGACCCTCCCCCCTACCTATGTCTGTAAAATGAAGGTAATAATTCCTAACTTTCCAGAGGCTGACATAATGAATAAGATATTAATATTAGATGCAGATAGGAGAAAGTATAAAGCTGCCTAGATACCAGACTTTGCTATGGGAAGGAATAGAAAATCTTCAGTCTGGTATTTCTTTAAATGCACCTTCTTGGCTTAGTAGATAAGGCACTGTACAAAGTACTTCAGAGATACAGTAGAATAATTGAGGTGCAGAAGTTAAGTACTTTGGTTATGATATGCTGAAAGAGCTCCAAATAGTGATAGTAATGCTTTTGCTTGTCCCTTTTAATCTCTGTGCACACTGTCAAAAGCTGAAGATCATTGTTTTCCTGTGACAGAGAATTGGATAAGGATGAGCCAAATTCAGCCTCTATACAGAATATTTTTCAGGGTTTTTACTGTGTCTCTGGCTTCTAGTCCATGCTGTGCTTGCAGAAGGGTTTCTCAGACTATTTCACATGCAGATGAATAATTTTCCTCTATTTCTCTAATTCATTGCTCAAATAATTCTCTGAGCACTGTCCAGAACTAGAACTGTCTATAGTAACACTCATCCCCCAAAGATGAACAGATTAAAACTCAAAAGTGCAAATTAATTCAGTGATGTAGCATGGTGCTATTAAGCACTTATCGCATTTTCAAATTTTTTTTTTTTTTGGTAGTTATTAATTCATCACAGAAAGATGAACCATTTACGTTGAATAGTGCTGAAGACCTCTGTGGAGAGCTTGTGTGTTTTCAGTAGAGCTTAATCAAGGAACAAATATACACAGAGAATCACAGAATCACAGCAGAGTTTGGGTTGAAAGGGATCTTAAAACCCTTTTCCCTGGGCAGGGAAACCTTCTACCAGACTGAGTTGCTCAGAGCTATACCCAACCTGGCCTGGACATGTACCTAAGTTTTCACTGTCCTAAATTTATACAGGATATAGACTTCCATATGGAATTTTTTCCACATGAACAGGCGTGTTGAGTTGCTGATAAGTTCTTGAATATGAAATATCAAACTTTCATCTCCTTACAAGCAGCCCAACTACTTCTTGTAGAGAAGAAGACACTAGTTGCAGAGCTCAGTAACTACATAACTCCTGAATTTCAGGTCCTCATTTTGTAAGTCAGAAAATTTACCTCTTGATGCTGTTGTTTTAAAAAGTTACTTGATATATTTGTTTACTTATATGAAGTTGATATATAAGTAAGCCCAAATCTGTATGCTTCCTTGGTCTGATTTTGATAAGATGAGCAATTCTGGCGAGTTTTGTCATGAGCAAGACAAGGAGGAGCTCACAAAGGGAAGTCCCCTGCCCTCTTGGTTGCCTCTGTGATTTATCCCCTCCTGAGATCCATGGAATACAGCTGCAGACATTGCTCAGGCTGCACTGTCTTAGGAACCTGATCCCTTCACTTCACCTAGGAACAGGAAAAAAAACCATGTTTTCAAACATTTTTCTGCTGAAAATAAATCGACTCTTTCCTAATCTTCACACCACAAACTCTATTACAGCTGGAATGATGGACAACTTTGCATTGCACAGACAATTAAATATTTTATCCCAAGGCAAATCTTCGTGTCATCTTCCTTCTACAATTCAAGGTGCTTTTGTGACCTTTATAGCTCTTGATAGACCCCAATGGTATTACAGCAGCTGAGAAAAGCTGGAAGAAAGCTCAGCTCTCTCTCTCAGTTTGAGTGAGCCATTCTGAAGACTGTCTCTGGAATCTGCCTCCTTTTGCTGTTTATCAGAACTCAAGTATAGTGACCTCCTGATTAAAAAAAAAAAAAAAAGCTAAATATTAAAAAGAAAGCAGATATATCTTCTTTTTCTTCAGATGTTTTCCTGCTCAGTTCTTGTCTATAATAAAAGACCCAGAGCTGACTGACATTCATGTAAATACAAAGGGCCTCCTTCTTTTGGATTTTTTTTGCATGTCTTTTCAAAACTTACCTGTTTCAACAAAATAAAATACCACAAACTATTATAGTTTAGCTGCACAAGATAATGTTAATTGACTTGTTTTCCCAGCAGCTTTGTTTTTTTTTTTTTCAGTGGCTGGATGTATTTATTCTCCTGTTTTCCCACATTAGCATGTATATTTTTATATATTACATTAGTGCAAGTCAGAATACCTGTTTTAAAAAGCACTAGAGGGGACATGCTCCTCCTTTCTTTGAGATTGGATTAATGAATACTACATGTCAATAAGTAATGAATGATCAAGTTACTTCATTATTCTTAGAGTTTTTACTATTTTTTTTGTATTTTTTACTCTGAGTGTATGACATGTATTGCAAGAACTTCAGAGGAAAAATAAAAAACAGAGGCTATCACAGCAAATTTTATAGTAAATATTTGTAATATAGGCACTTTAGAAGACATACATCAAGAGGAGATAATACCATGTAAGTCTTGGGACCCAAATGAGCTCTAATTCAAACTGTTAAACTGTCAACTGCTTTGTGGCCTGAAGTTTGTATGCATGAAATGTTTTAAGGCTATTGGAAAAGGTCACAGTCCTTAAAAAAGAAAACACAAACCAAACATCAGATTTATCTCCTCCTTAGAAAAGTAAAAGGATGATAAAGGAGGGTTTCTTCTGTCCTTGGATACAGCACATTTAGAGTAATAAGATCCTGAAGTTTTTATACAGTCAGATCACCTCTTGCCTTTGACAATGGTCCCTGAAAAGCTACTTCAGCTTCCTCTGAGTCAGTGGAAAACCTTCTAGTGATTTCAAGAGAATTGGATGAGCTTTTAAATGCAGTTATCCAGCTGCACAATTAACAGCCAGAAAAGCACATTCTATAAATTATTTCGCTATTTAGGGATACATTTAGCATGTCCTAGCAATATCAATTAACCAGGAGAAGAATGACTCATCCAAGCCTTCTCCAAATCCATTAAGTCAATATCTGACTCACTTTTTGTGGTATGAAAAATGGTCTCTTTGCTAAACTCACTCGATTTTTATCAGATCATCCCAACTGTATTAAACTGAACTGCAGTCAAGGCAAAAATATTGTGGCCCGAAAGTGCCAAGTTACAGTAGAGAAATAACAGGGGTTTATCTGACATGCTGATAGGTTTTTGCCATTTGGCTGAAGATACATTGGCCCTAAGTGGTGTAGGAGCTTTAAAAATCTTTTTTTGCCACAATTTTTAAAATACGGATATGAAGAATATGAAGAATCAACTACTCCCTTCCTTATAGAAGCAATCTTTGCAAATCTGAAAACAGACACAACTTTTTTTCTCTCTCCTTCCTGTTAACTAAAGAACCCCTTTCAGGAATTACTTGTTAGTAATATCCTTCCTGGTTTCCTTTGAATAAATTCCAATGGGTGCACTTTTTCTCATCCTCTGGAGTCTAAAAGCCTACAATGCTTTTATCTACTCCAATTCTACTTCATGCTGTGAGATCCTATAAATGCAAAATAAAGGAGTATTAATAAAAAATTACATATCTGATAGCCTGTGCTCTTTTTTATTGTCCCTAGTTTGTCTTTTCCCCAGCAGCCTGAAACTGCTGATGATTAATTGCAGCCATAAATCCATAGCTTCTCTCCTAGAAAGCAGACAGCTGACACCTTGTACTCAAGTACCATATTCTTTCAGCCAAACACAATTTTGTTTTTATTTCCATTATCTTCCCTTTTATTTTCTTTACAGAGATTTTCTTCATTTTTCCAAAATCATCTGGAATTCCAGTCCCAATCTTAAAGATGTGCAGCACCTGTGGTGGTGTGTGCTCTTGAGATGAGGTTCATTCCACCTTGGTATGGAAAGCAACATCCTCTCAAAGTGCCACAGAATGGCCTGCAATTGAGGCCATGGTTTGTATAACATGAAGATGAGGAAATTCATTCTTTTCCTTCAGGCAGTGCAATTTGCCTCCTGTCTGTCTAGCAGCCACAGCATTATTCTCAGTCTGGCCATTAGCTGAACTGTAATAACGTGTGGTTCTGTAGGCACTTCATTTCTGTCAGAAGCAGAACAGGTATGTGTAGAGCATTATGGATTTTTATGTGTTTTAATATATTTATACAACTGTATTAATACACAGATTGGTCTCCTGCCATACATCAGATGCTCCCAGTCCTCTCCAGCTCATTAAAACTCAATAGAAGCCCGCAGCAAAGCGTTTTCCTGGGAGCCAGAATGAAGGCGGCACACATCTCAGTCTGGCTACCACTTCATTATTTGGCAAGCAGAGAAATATGAATGTGAGCCATAAATTGGTCTGCTAACATTGCTATGAAAATAACCACCAACTGCTCTGAAACAGATTCTGTTTGTAAACAGGACTTGCTACTATTTGGATGCAGATTATTTCTAGTGCATCCACTCTCCCCCTTTCTATCTGAGCTGTATTTCATTGGTAAAGAACTGAGAGTGCTGAAAGCCACAGCCTGCTTTGGCAAAATTTAAATGCCAGACTTTTTGTATGTGATTTATTTTTCCTTATATAATGCAAATGATTGAAAGAGAAAATTCACTACTGCACCAGATATCTTCGCCTTTAGGTTTTTGATAGTTATGGAGGAATTCATCAAAACAAAATGAACAAAATGAACAAATTTCTAAAATGAACTATTTTGGTACTTATAACATATATATTCTATATACACAGAAAAGACCATTAACTCCTGAGCTCTCAATATAAGTCACATTATAATCATACTAATATATTCTTTGTCTTGTCAGGATTAAACATTAATGTTCCAGTTTTGCATCAAAAGGATTAAAAGAAAACTTTAAAGCTTAACTTGAGACAACTCTCAGAATTTGAAGGATTTGTTTTGGGTTTGTTTTACTAATAAAATAAAAAACTAACATTTTTCCATTTGAGAAAAAAAAAAGGCAAGAGAAATTTTCCTTTTTCCTTTATCATCCTTGGTTTCTAAGTAGTGCTTTTAAGATTTCTGGAAAATAATAGAATAGTTTCCTTTTCTTTTTCTGTGTTTTTTTTTTGTTTTGGTTTGGTTTGGTTTTTTTGGGGGGTGGGGGGTTTGTTTGTTGGGGGTTTTTTTTGTTTTGTTTTTTTTTTAATATTTTAATTTTCAAAGATAAGGACATAAAAACTTATTGTGAAAATTTCCCTAGCAAAGTGAAGATGTTTTAATCCAGGTGGAAGAGAAATCTGGTGCTATGCTTAAAGAATGAGTTCCTTGAGAGAAAGTAGAATTGGACTTCTGTGATTAATGTTTGTTCTGCCCCCTTGTGGTTATGGAGTCCAGTAGGGCTTAGGTAGGGCTGTCTGGGTTTAAATGGCGTGACTAATTAAAAATAAGCTTTCTGTATACTTCAAGTGATGCACTTTCCCAGGATATATTTAGACCAAGAACCCAAGGAGAAACAGACTCCTCAAATATGAACAATAGACACCTAATGTTTAATATTTAAAGTAATTTTCCAAATGTGAAAAGAAGCTCAGAAATTTTATATATATAACATAAATTATTTAGAAAGTAATAAAGGATAATTTCAACTTTAAGAACAGTTTTTCATTGTGGTTTTAATGATACAACTCAGTATCGGGGATATTTTTCTTTCCCAAAAGTTAAAAACAGTTATTGTTGCAGTTTAATTCACCTAAAGTCAAATTTCATAATGTGATCTAGTTATGTTTGTAAGAGTGAACTTCTGTATGCCAAATATTTATTTATTTAGAAAGATTCTGGAATGACTTCACTTACTTTTCAAAAGGTCCTAGAGTTAGTCACAGATGAATTCTTAGATAGCAGGTCAGATTTTTAAATCAGAGATTATATAGTACCCAGATTCACCTACTCTACTGTAAATACTGATTTATTGTCATTTAAAGAGTAAGAATTAGTTGGTTTTAAAGACAAATTTTCTTAGCCTTCTCTGGGTTTTGCTGCACAGAGTAGATAAGGGGATATTACTATTTAATTTGTCTTCAGATTTTCACTAGAAAATATGTTAAAGTGATTTTATTTTTTAGGCACTAATTGTTCAATTCCAGTTTACAGAACCTACCACTAAACAGATTTCTTTAAACTATATTGAAGAAAATAAAGTAAATATTTTTATTAGTCTTCAATATTTCCAAAAAAACATGCTCCATTGCCCCAGAATCCATGTTTTGTTTCAATAAAGATTCAAAACAACTAAGTTTGGGGGTTTTTTTCTATGATTCTATGTAAAAGAAATTTCAGTATACACAGAAAGTTAACTCAAGCCTTTTTCATTTATAGTCACACATCCACAGGGCATACAGTATTAAACTATGCATATTAGTTATATTTTTCTAATGAGACATACAAATATAATCAAATGGGGAAAAATAGTCTGACTATAAGAGAGGTTTTTGTTGTTATTACTATAAGAAAAGTTGGTATGTGATCTATAAAGTCATGAAACTGGATTTTCAAAGTCTTGCTTGGAATGGATAAGGAAGTGAGATGCTGAGCTTTTATCACACAATATTTCCCTGATATTGTGTATGGAATTGGCCTCTCCAAAGTCCTTCCTCCAGAAATGGCTTCATGTGGTGACAGCACCTCTAAAAAGCCTGATTTTCAAAAAGGGCCACTGAAATAACCCACAAAAGCACCTTATGACAGTGTGAGGCATTGGGAAGACTTGGAAATGAGCCTTTCTATCTTCTTCTAATGATTTTTCATAAGCTATCTAACCTTACTGTGCTTTCACAAAGATAGGTAGTGAGCCAGAAGGATAAACACAACTTGAAGAGTCACAAGTTCACTGTTAATAGCTTTTATTAGCCCAAATGCTAACAAGATTTTTTGCATAACATCAAAGGAAGTCTGCTACTAATGGAAATAGCACTCATTTTGGCACCAAAGTACTCTGTGGGAGGTTATAAAGTACATGCAGAAACAGCACAAAATGTTAGACTGCCCAGAAAGAAAGTTAATTGTTTAGGAAATAAGGAAATGAGACCTCAACAGTTCTGTATCTCATGGAAAGTCTGATTTCATGTCACAGTATAACAGAATATTTAAGTTTGGAAGGGACCATTGGAGGCCATCTAGTCCAACCTCCCTCCCCAAGGAGGTTCCCTAGAGCACGATGCTGAGGACTATCCAGACATATCCATCAGCTGCACTTCACATAACTCATGCCTGTTAAAATAGTGTTCACAAGAATAACTGCAGATAAAACACATTCTTAGGTGACAGACTTAAGGAGACTTGAGACTTGTTGAAATAAGTGTGGTCTAGAAAATTTTTTATAACACAAATATATTTATAATAAGATCATTTATGTATCAGGGCTATACATGTTAATGATGGTACTTTCTCATCTTTCTCACAGAAAGTGAGTTGAGGTCATGATGTTTCATAGCCACTGCAACTACTAAGCTTCTGTGAGGGTTATGAATCAGCTCTATGCTTGCTTTTCTACCTGCTCACCTGCCACCATAGAGACAATGACACCAGGTTTTTACAGAGCATGTAGTTATTTGTACAGATTTGTATTCATATAATATAATGCATTCCTAATGAACTCTTCACTTCAAAGTTGGTAGTTTCTTGAATACGAAAAGAATAAATCCTTGGAATCCCTGTCTGCTTTTCAGACTAAATGGAGACCATGTGCATTATACATTTGTATTCATGAATATTTAAGAAAATTTGTTCTTGCATTGATTTTATATGATGCCTCTGGGTGTTCCCTAGCAGGACTCCCAATAGAAACCTAAGTGAGTGACTTACAGGGGGGCAGGCTGGATAAATCCATAAATATGTATTTAAATAAGTAAAGGGTCTAGTCAGTATGTCAACATTTCATTTCCTTGCTGTGCTTCCATTCTGTTTCAAAATCTGAATGTTAACCAAATACTAGAGTTCTCTTTTTCATATTCTTGAACAGTCTGATCTACCCATAAAGATATTTAATGCACATTCTTCTTACTATTTTAAATCCTATTTTCCCAGGCAATGCAATAGGTTTTTGTCTTTTTTTTTTCCTTATTCATTAATCTCTTATTTTTATTCAATGTTAATTTTGCAATTAACAACTCTCTGTATAAGTTTTAACAACTCTCTGTACAACAGCAGGTACAATAGACTCTCAATTTTCTTGGTCAGAATGGGGGATTGAAGAGCAGCTTATTTCACTACAGTACTGAGATAAAGTTATGTAGCTAGCTTTGTGTTATGCTTTCACTTACATTATTATCTTGTATTTTTATCTTTGTTGTTACATAAAATAATCCAATATATCCCTATTTGTGAAAAATATTATTGAAACATGCAATATTACAATACAGGTGTGGGACCACAGGACATTCCGGGCCCTGCAGGTTGTGTGAGTACTGGCAGTGAACTGATATATGACCACTTTGTTTCCTTTGGCTAGCACAGAGCCTTCACTGATGTGATGGGGGGATCCAGTAAATCATTTAAACAGATGGTAAAAGGGAGGTTTGTGCTCTGTGTCCCTGTATGTGGTGAGCACTCAGCTCTGTCTCAGCATCACAATAACAGATGCTCTAGAAACAACTGGCCAGAAAGAATCAGTGAAACAAAGAAACACTGCAGTGTTATAGAGCATTTTGGTTAGTAGGGGCCACAAGTACACAGTAAGTGTGGCCATCAGGACCAGGGCAGTGATTGCCCCCGTGTACTCAGCACTGCTGAGACCATGGGTCAAATCCTGTGTCCAGTTCTGGGTCCCTCACTGCAAGAAGGATATTGAGGTGCTAGAGCATGTCCAAAGAAGGGCAACGGAGCACAAATCTGGTGAGGAGCAGCTAAGAGACAGCTGGGGGGCTCAGCCTGGAGAGAAGGAGGCTCAGGGGGAGCATTATCATGCTCTACAATTCCCTGACAGGAGGGCAGTGCCAAGTGGGAGTCCAGCTCTTCTCCCAGACAACCAGAAACAAGACAAGAGGGAATGGCCTCCAGTATACCAGAGGAGATTCAGGCTGGGCGTCACAAAGAATTTCCTCAATGAACAAGTAGATAGGCATTGGAGCACTCTGCCCATGGAGGTGGTGAAAGCACCATCCTTGGAAGTATTCAAGAAATTCTTGAGTACACACACTCGGTGCTCTGGTCTGGTTGACAAGGTGGTGATCAGTCAAAGGTTGGACTTGATGATCGCAAAGGTCTTTTCCAATTGGTCCAGTGATTTCTAGCAGATGGATTTAAGCACAGCATGCTAAAGTCTCTGCAGAACAAATTCAGGTGAGACTGAAAGGGGATGGCTCCTCCAGCTCCACTGCTTGATAACAAAAGTGACAGAAATTATTTTTAGATGTTTGAACTGTCAGTGGTGTCACCAACTACAATATACACAATCTCTTCTCAAGAATCTTACCTGAAAATCTCTGAATTCATCAGTCTCTGCAAAGTTGTTCTATGTTACCTACTTGTTGCAAAGACAGCTTACGTTTTCATTCTTGGTATGAAAGATAATAGTCTTCACTGCTGAAGGAAAATATAGATATTTAGGAAAACATAGGTTTGTTCATTTTTGCATCTTGCGTAAACTAAAATTACTGAGATAATTTTTCAATCACATGTTCAAAAGAAAAACAAGGAGAATCAGAATCATTCTCAACACTGAGGAAATCTGTTGAACTCTTTTTCCTAGAATAAACTGTTGACAAACATCACATGAGCTTTCCTACAAGGAAGAGAAAATGATTCACTACAAGTCACATGAGTTTGAGCACTAATAACCAAAAACTGTCTTCATTCCCAAATTCTTTCAAACCTTCCTTATCCTTGAAATTGGTGTTTCCTAACTATAGTTTTGACAAGCAGAATTTGATATTACAGTATTTTTTGTTCAAAAATTGTCACTTTTACTGAATTTCCTGGGCCTAGCATTGTATTCGTGTCTAAAAGTTGATGATGAAACAGTAGTGAAGTTCTAATTTTCTCAGGTAGCCATAAGAACCAATCCCTTGTTTAAAATCCATTTTCTTCCTAAGCTGTGTTTAGAATGAGCTATCTTTGGACTTCCACATCAAGTTATGCTGCCTCTAGAAGGTTAATCAAGAGTCACAGTTTATGTCTTACACACATCACCTCTCCTCAGACTCAGCTGCGATCCCTGAACATCCAGTCAGCTCCCAAACTGTGATGATTTCCAAGCATGAGGCTAAACACAACATCTAAAGCATCTGGTGGCTATTTTAATCCTATATATAGCTAGGATAGAAATTTTCCTTACCTCTTTAGATTCCTATCATCTCCACTATTTACTTAATGAAATTTCCTTACAGAATTCGAGTCGTTCCTTTCTTATTTCTTTTACTTTCCTTTCATGATAGACTGAAAACTGCCCTTACTCAGATCATTAATATATTATAATTTACCATCGCAAAACTGCATTTCAATGTTTAAACTGTAAATAAAACTCCCCAGAAAAGATGAGAAGAATGTTTCTCAGATAGTTTGTGGTCCAGTGGGCACAGATTGTCATCAGTGAATGACTTGGAACATAAAAACTGACTCAGTGCGTAACATTTGCAAAGTCAGGGCCTTACATCTGAATAGCTCATGCAGATGTAGGATTGTGAAACTCCACTCATTGGTTTCCTGAGATGTTGAAATATGTTCATCTTTTACAATGTATTTTAAACTCCATTAAAAAATCAAGTGTTGTGAGCAATAGCCTAGGAAGTACTCCTGCTTTGGCAGGGAAACTAGGAAAATAATCTAATAGGCTTTCTTCCTTAGTAATTTCTGTGATTCAGTTAACTGTGATAATGTGGATAATTATATAATTTTAAATTAATTAAACCTGTAAACATTGCCTTCTCAAAGTACTTATGTACTCTCTGACAAATTAAACAGTCTACTGAAAATAGAAAATGAACTGACTAGGTAAGTAAAATCTACTTTTATGTTTTGTTCAACCACTTTATCAGTATTTCTTGAAATCAGATGAAAATTAGCATGAAAATTTTAGGTTTTGAAAGGAAGAAGACTCTTTCTTTTTTTCTCTTTATGAAGATTGGGAAGGTTTTGCTTTAGGAGAGGTATTGATGCCTTAAAGAGAAAGGTTAGGTTTTTAGGTTAGATGTCAGCACAGTATCTCAAAATCTAATACAGTATATCATAATCTACTGAATTGAGCAGATCATTTCCTTAAGAATCACAAATATATAGAAAACAAAGTTCCTTCCTAGAAAGAGAACTGTAAGTGAAGTCTATCTGAGAGGAATTTAGATAGACATTAATACCCAGAAAATTCCTATCTTTAGCCCCTTAGAAAGAAATATCTGCTCATATCTTCCCATAGAACTTCCCTTCTCAGTGTTGAAAGAGACAGAGAATAAATGGGATGCTTTAAGAAGCCCATATATTTTTTTTTACCATTTATGCTACCTTCAAGGCACCTTTAATTTAGGTTAAAACATGAGAGTTGAAATCCGGATGGTTTGTAGGAAAGTCTGTTTCCTGCAGCTAACTGCATTTTAGATACTAGTTTGTATCTTGTATTTTAATTTGTTTGCTTATTTATTATTCATCTTTTCTTGATACTTATATTGATTAAAGGTGATTTCATCTTTTAAAACTATCCAAATTGGTACTTTTTGTATAAATATGTTAAATATTTCTTAATATTTCCACCTTAATCTACAATATTTATTCTAAAGATATAATTTATTATTTGATATCACAATATAATTTTATGGAAATTTATATTCACTCTAACTTTGTGTAGGATAACATACTTCTCGATATTGAATATCATATATCTGATTATTTTAAAACTTCAAAAGCTTCACAATGACTGTCAGTACTGAACATTTTAAATACAGAATCACAGAATGGTGAGGCAGGAAGGCATCTTCAACCCCGTGTTCAGAGCAGGTTGTCTAGGATCATGTCCAGTCAGGTTGTGAATACATAGGGATGGAGAGTCAAGAATTATTCATCAGACCATTTATCCAGCCTGTCAAAATCCCTCTGAATTACGAAATGACCTTTTGCTGTATCTACCACACTTTCCAGTTTTATATGATCTGAAAACCTGCTGAGTACAGACTCTTTTCCATCACCCTGGTTAACAAAGGTGTTAAACAGGATTGAGCCCCATATTAACTGCTTGGGTACATTACCAGGGACCAGCTCCAGCTTCTCTTTGCCCTGCTTATCACAGGCAATTTTCAATCCACCTTGCTGTCCACCTCTCTAAGCCCATGCTTCATCAGCTTGCCTGTGAAAGTATTATGGAAGACAATATCAAAAGCCTTACCAAGGTGAAGATAAATAAAATTCACTTCTCCCCCTTCATGCACCAAACCAGTCATCTCATTACAGAAACCTATCAGGTTTTTCATGCATGATTTTCCCTTCATAAATCCAATCTGACTACTCCCAGTCACCTTCTTGTCCTTTGTGTGTTTACAAATAGTTACCCAGATTATTTGCTACATCCCCTTCCTGAAGACTGAGGTGAGGTTGATTTGCCTGAAGTTCCCTGGACCTGCCCTTGAAGATGGAGGTGATATTTTCTTTCTTCTGGTCTTCAACTTCCCTGATCGCCATAGTCTTCCACAGAGTGGCCTCAGGATCATTGCCCTCCTCAATTGTGAATGCATCCCAATAGGTTTGGGAGACGTGGATATGTTCAGTCAGTTTAAATGGTCCCTAAATTTCATCCTCCTCCACAGACAGGGAGCAGTCCTTGCTCCAGACTTTCCCGTGAGTCTCAGGGCCTGGGATTCATGAAGAAATTATTCGTGGCACAGCCTTCTCCATGTCCTTTGTCACCAGGATATTGCCCTACTCAGCTGATTCCTTTTCTTGCCATTGTACCTATGGATTCAGGGGAGACAGATAACAACACTATAGCCAAGGGCTAATTTGAGCCACGGGCACACCCAACCCCAGTTCTGGTCTGACTCAAGCCATGTTTGGGAGACACTGACAGCTGTAGTCAGGATCCAGGCATGACCATGAGCCCGTGGAGTGCCCAGGGACACGCTCAGCTATCCTGCATGGGATACGTGGCAGGATCTATCCTGGAGTAGGGACACCTCAAAAGCTTGCTGTTCAAGGTTTAGAGATTCCTTATCTAACCAGACACTCAGTAAGTGAACTGGGAATGAGCACACTGAACTTTGATATCTTAGCTAAGTGATAAAAGGGCTTGATTGTGCACATACACATAGTCCTTTAGAGGACTTTAGTCTGGGAGTAAATCTGGACCCAGCTGCAACTAAACTCCCCTCTGAGGAGATTAGCATGCACGGATGTCCTTGCTGAACCTTGTGACTCAAGAGGAGGGCTTCTCTGACAGTTTTGTCTGACTTTGCCCTCTCTGAAGCAAGTAAAGTGTATCTTGTCATCAGAACTTGTTCAAGCCCTGTCACATTTACCATTAACTTTGATAAATTTCTGTATTACATCAATAAACATATTGCAGCTTGTCTCTTGTCAGTGAAGTGCATCGCTTCATGCAAGGCACTCCCAAGGTCCCAAGCCTGCAGGATGCAAACTCTGTCAGAGTTTGGTTGAGACCCATCCCCAAACATGCTGGGTTGCAACTGGCTCCCTCTGTTAGGAGCACAAAACATTTTAACAAACTTGTTTAAAGTATGGTTTGCTTGCATGGAGTGGTGTAAAAAGCTACTTCAGGTATTAGCTCTTACACAAAACCAAAAAACAACCAGTGATTTACTTTTTCATATTAGTTCAAGCTACCTTGGGTTCTAAGTCTCAGCCATACTTTTATAAGGCTTCAGCAATGTGGCTTCACCACTACTTTCCATTTTCATTCTAGTTCCTCGCTAACATGCTTTATTAGAAATATTTCAAAAGCACTAGTAGAAAGAGGTCAAGACCCATCATTTTTTTACAAAAATGTTATGACAGAATGGGATTCTGAGAGTATCTTATTAAAGCTGAAAATAAAACAAAAACTAAAGTGAAACAAATAAAGACTAATTCCCAAGTGTGCCATAAAGTTGTATATATATCCAATTTACATGTGGAAAATAATTCCTTTATTGAACAGTTTGAACTTGACAAAATTAACATCTGATTCCAAAAATAGAGGTGAAAGACAAAAGAAAAATAGAGTCTCTGCTTGCTATTCCCCTTTTGTATGACTGGGGTTGAACATTATGACATGTTGCAGCACACTTTTACACCTAAGTAATATTTGCAAAATGCAAATAATCTTATTCAGGAAATATCTACAAAACCACATTATTGAAGATAAGGAGAATATACTTTCAATGTAATAGACTCTCAAGCTCTTAATTTTTTCTTTCCAGCTATAATACTAAATATAACTTTGCCATAATCACTTGTTATCACAGATCAAGGGAAGGCTTACTTTCTACCTTTGCAAAATACCAGAAAGCTGCAATAATTGTCAACTTGAACTTGAAATTGTCTTGAATTAGCAAAATATCTGCAGTGTTTTTGACAAAAATGCAGTCTTTATTATAAAAGTTACATTATTTGTTCATTAATTTTCCAGTAGATAACTTTTTTTGTCCTGGAAGAAATTATCTTTATATAATAATTTCTTTTACTATTTACACACTCTGATTTAATCTTTTGATCATGCATGAAATTGCTTCGTCCTCACTGCTAAAAAGATCATGATTTCCAAACCACTGTAAACCTCAAAGAAGATGACTTTTTTTTTTTCAATTTGGATTTAAGATTATTTTGATACTTATTTTCCATGTTTGTTGATGAACTATATTTTAATAATTTTTTTTTGACTAGCTATGGGATTTTAAAAAGTGCATTTTAATTGCATTTAAGTTGTTTAACTATTCAGGCTATTTTAAGTATAACTGCTTTGTAAGCTTTTTTAATTCCTGTCTTCCGCCACTATTCATTTTGCTTCCTTTTAATATTTTGTGACTAAATAGAGCATCCTTCTCTTGCCAAGCACAGTGAAAACAACAGGACCCTATACTGGTGTTGCAGTTCTGCATGTGACACATGCATCCATTTTTGCTTGTTTCTTCCCCAGTTAATTTTTTTATTCCTCAAGATAGCTCTTTATCCTCCTCAACTGCATGTATCTCCTCCAGATGGCCTTGATAAAAGTCATCTCTGGGTGGTCAAGTAATAAGAAATATTTACAATTTTTATGTGAATGCTATTCATTCTGTCAAAATTTCTCTGACAAATCCTATGTATTACTTGCTCATATACACTGCTCTGTTTGTCACCAAGGTATTTCATGAAACCGTCCTGATAAGACTTAAACAATGTTGTTCATTCTTCTGTGTTTTTTCTTTACTCAGCAGTATCTTACTTTCCTTATATAATTCCAGACTTGGATGTGTGTTATTTGAGGTTCTTCTAGAGATTACTTCGTATTAGGAATGCTCACACCTTGTGCTTTGGGTTTCTGCTGTTCTGTATTGGGTCCTGTTGGTTTTAGCATCTTTTGTAGATATGTTTCCTTTTTCAAATTGCTCTCTTCTTTTCCTCATGTAATGCTATGTTCCTTCAGGCTTTTGCTCTTGTTCTGATTTGGTGTAAGTATTTCTCTGGTGTTAGTTCTCTCTTCAGCCTCTTTTCCTCCTTTGAGAATGCTCAAGGAACAGTTCATGTAAATAGCCTGTGGTGACAGGCACCTGTACCAATAAATTATCCCTAATGTCTTTTACAGGGTTATCCACTACAAGAGACTACCTTCCTCTTTAATATTTTTGCAGCAATAATACTTCATTCTTGGCTTCACATTTCCCTAAAATTATTTTTTCATTCCTTTGTCTTCATTCTATAAACTCCCCATCATTTTCTGTGCTTGAAGTGTTTTGTGTTTTATGTTTCACACTTTATTCTTTTTTATATTAAAATGGTACCCTTGCACTTTAGTAATGCCTTTTATGTGAAGACCTATATGCTTTATAATAACTAATGAGTTAAGCTCTGTTATGGAAATTGCACATGCTAGCCTTTGGAAAAGGGTTTGTCTTCACATTTCTGCCTAAGCCAAAAGAGACATTCCTTTATGAAAGTACTTTTTATTAATAGCACTATACCTCAAACTGGGTGCTTCCAAAGAGGGACCCTGTACAAAAAAATCCCTGGGCAATTATAGCCCCACAATCTGTGTTCTCCACTCTAAATGTGAAATTTTTTACCAATAATAATAGTAAGGTCCAGGGTCCCCTTGTTTTTATCCATTTGATTTGTTTCCTGTTTGGTTACTAAGCAGTTGCTAAGTGCTTGTCTCCTTATACAATATCACATCCCCTCAGGTCAGCTTCTCTAGTTAGTCATTCAGCATGTTGGAATACTGTTGTTACAGTTCATATACCACAATCTACAAGCTTTGCCTACTCTAGCTATTGATGTTTAAGCTGCTGGCTTTGTCTGCTCTAGCTATTATTAATCTTTAAGCTGCTAGCTCTAAGTTTCAATTAACTTTTTCTACAACGGCTCTCAATATATTCTAAGAAATGCCTTTAATTTCTATATCAGTTAAGAAAACTGAGGTGCTGGAGCAAGCCATCTCGCTTCTTGGAGATAAATATGAAGTCTCAGTCAAGCTGTAGGAAATGTAATTTTGTTCCCTGGGGTTTTTTTGTGGGGTTGATTTCTTGGTATTTTTCACTTGTCTGCTTGTCACAACTTGCTTCTCCTACAAATAAGGTTTGAATGCAATTATTATTTTCTCTTCATTCACTGATAGTAGTCCCTATGACTAATGTATGTTTTGCCATTTAACCTTGCAAACCTATCAGAAAAGAAGAACACATACATAAAAGCTCTTTCAAGCTCTTTATATTGTGACCTTCCTCATACTCAGCATAGTAGCACATCTAGTATAAGATAGACTTCTGGGTATATGTTGCGTTTATATATTTTTTTCATAAATTAAAAACTCAAAATCTAGAAATAATAATTGATCTAGTATTCCTTTCTGTTCATGCTTGTTACATTGGAATTTTTAATTTTGTGACGACAATTACATTTCAAGACTGTATTGTAGGCATATGCAACACTGTCAGATTGATGTTCTGCTAGTTACCCCTTAAAATGCTTCTTTTGATGATATCTCTAATATAAAAAGTTCCTGAGTAGAGACCACCTTACTAAAACTTTAATTAAATTGACAGCCCTACACTAATAGTATGTTTTAGCCTTGCAGTATTATAGAGGTCTTTTGTTTTCAAAATTTTTAATAGCTATGTTCAGCATTGTGTAATGTGATTTTATGTTTCTTATGCTATGCATTTGCACTTGTTTTGATGGGGATAGAGATTTTTTTTTTTTCCTAAATTAGCTTTTATTATTTGGATTGTGCTCAAAACTGTTGGCGCTGGGTTGTTTAGCTGCAGTTGAGCAGTGTTTGCACGGTGTCAAGGCTGGGGGCACACTAAAAGTTGAGAGGGGACATAACCAGAGCAGATGACCCCAGTCACCAGTGGAATATCCCAGACAATATGGTGTCACACTCAGCATATAAAGTTAGGGAAAGATGCAGGAAGAACAGGGTATCTGGAGAGAGGGCATTTGTTTTCCCAAGTTACCATTAGGTATGATGGGAGCATGCTCTCCTGGGGATGACTGAACTCCTGCCTGCCCTTGGGAAGTGGGGAATGAATTCCTTGTTTTGCTTTGCTTGTAAGCATTATTTTTCCTTTCCCTATTAAACCACCTTTTTCTCAACCCACAATATTTTCACATTTTCTCTACAGATTCTGCCCGCTCATCCCTCCAGGGAGAAAGGGTACAGGTCACTGTGTGGGGTGTAGTTGCTGGCTGGAGTTAAAGACAGTCCTTTTTTGGCACATAACATGAAGCTCAAAACTTTCAAGATAACAACAGATTTGATTGAAATGTGCCAGCTCAAATGCAGAGCTGCTTAGGTTTTAATTGACAGGCTCCTGTGCCTGCCATGGGACTTGTTCAACTTGTATATTCCAGTCTAGTGTTCATTAGTGGTTCTGCTCTTATTTTGCTGCTTGCTGTAGTGCTCTGCTGCTTCTCATTTCACTCTGGGAACATTTTGGTAGTGGCAGAGGCCATGCATCTGGCTGGAACATGGGCAGGGCATCACCACTGCTGCTGCTGCGCTGCCCTGGGCAGGCTGGAGCTCCAGTGTGAACTCGAGTCAAGGGCACAGTGACCTGTGGATGAGCCTGGAACATCTGTGGCTGTGAATAAGAGCACCATATAGCAGCTGTATGTCCAGGTGGCTGTGCCAGTTACAGCTCTGGAGAGCAGCTACAGCTCTGGAGAGACTGGCTCACAGATAAGGCTCCACCTGGGGCGGGTACACTGCAGTCTCCAGATAAGTGCAAGATGAAGCAGGGGGAAAAGGATTAGTCCATTCCAGTGTTGAAACCTGTGTTCTGGTCCAAAAGAGATAGGGATGCAGATGGTAATAAAAATGCCTTTAAATTGTTGTACAACAGGTTTTGAGTTGCATGTTATGGAAATTACACTTATGCAGGAACCCCTTGTTGCTAGCCAGGCTGGGATCAAGGGGAAGTGTGCATTGCAATGCTGAACACTATAAACCAGTTCAAAAGAACCAGAGGTGGAGATTGTAATGGAGATACCTTTAAATTGTCGTAAGCCATGATTTGAGTAGCTTATTATAGGAATTGTTATAGCAGAGACCATCTGAGCAAGTGGAGGACAAGTCTTGCAAGAAGCAGTGCAAGTGCAACAGTGACCTGACCTGACCTTTGGGCCTGAATTTTGGGCCCAAAGGTGTCTTAGAGCAAAGAGCCTTCAGATATCTACAGCAAATTTGAATCAATACCCTGCTCTTTTTATTCTCACTTACTGACCAGTGGAGATTTTACCCAATATGTAAAATCCATCAGATCTCTGCATACATTCACAAATGCCAGTTCTACCCAATTATGAAACATGATTCTATTTCCTGCCATCAGGGATGTCTTTGGAGAGCCATACTTTACTGCTGTAATGGAGTCTAGGCCTGTCTCCACACTAGAAACAGTACAAGGAGCAAATATGAAGTATTGAATTTACAAATCATAACTGCTCTTCTTAGTTATATAATCTATTTTTTTTAATTTGCCTGAGAAAAAATGCCTTCATTTTTTGCAATAAATACCGCTCTCTCAAGATTGTTACTATAAAAATGTGCCTTTTAGAGAAGCAATATGAAGGAAAGACAAAAAAACCAAATTATTTTAATGTTTGTTTGAGTTTTGACCAAAGACTCACTGTGGTACATCATGACATAAAAGGCCAAACAAAGTGTAATAACCCTTGACACAAGGTGTTTATGATTAGCAAATATCATAGAGGCTTGATTTTGTCATCCCTATGGATTAAGAGTCTAATCAAACCCCTTATAAATATAACTTTACCTCAGGATGAATCAGAGCAGCAAAATGTAACTGCTTTCATTTCCAGACAAAGACTTTCTGAAAAGATGACAAGGAAAGGAGAAGCAAATGCTCTTGTGAAGAGATATCTAATTTTAGTGATGTATCTGACTGAATAGTCATTTCTAAGTACTAATTGAATAGCTGGATTTAGCTGAAGTAATAGGAACTGGGGTCCTCAATGCAGGATTGTGGTATCCCCAGCTGTAGATGAATACAGAGGAGTGAATTGCACACAGATAATAAATTTTACTGATGTATACTTATATAGCACAGGCTTAAACATATGCAAGTACATTAAAAATTGAATGTGATGTGTGCAAAATAAAGGGAGAAGCAAGAAGCTTGCTATATTTCCCTAAGCTTGAAAGGTAAATTGTAATAAAGAGTATCTGCTGTAAAACCAAAGAAAAAATACAAGATCCTATGGAACAAAAAAGAAATATAAACTATAAAAGATAGAAGAACTTAGAAATCTTTAATCATGTCCATTGTAAAAAAGTCAATATTTCCATATTCTCTTGCTCACTAAACCTATTAACAATTTTTCAAAGACAACATAAATCAAAACTCAGCTAACCTGTGTAATCCACAGCTAAGTTTTAGTGTAAGTATACAGTTTATACACTAAGCATAGATCTGATTGTGACCTTTGCTGAAGAAAATAGTTCAAGTTCTCTTTTTGTGCCTGAGTTTGTTTCTTGAGCAAGAATTTCATGGCATCAAGTTCTCTGCCAGACCAGGGCAGGCATTCCCCAAGGCCACTGATCTTGATGAGGTTTTCCTGTTCTTTTATTAGAATTAGAAATGTTTTTTTGCACTGTGTTTCTTTGAGGATGGATCTTAATATCTGGTAGACTCAAAGGTACTGACACATTATTATAATTTTATTCCAGTTAGTTTGCACCAGTGTCTCTCCTGTTATGATTATCTTTCTTGAAAAAAAAAAAAGAAAGAAAAAAAGAAAGAAAAAAAGAAGGGCCTAATCCCTCAACTTGTCTAAGTGCATCTTTGTTTAGTGAGGAAGTCTCACAAGTCTTAGAAAAAATGCTTGATTTCTGTTCTTCCTTTTGAGAATTAGGACACTATGAGGGAAATTGGTCTATTACAACATGTACTCAAAAAGAATCATTCTGTCCTGTAACAGATAGACACAGAACAGTATCTAAATGCATTGTCTTTTCTTCCCCTCACTACTCTATCCAGTTTTTCTGACACCAGCTTCCATGCAGGTTTTTTACTGCCAAAAGAAATTCAAAAGAACGTGATCTGCATGGAGTGCAATTTCTCTTTTGGTCAGTGAACACTTTGCTTCTTTTAATATTTTCAAGCCTTTGGCAACCACCTGCTTTGTTTGTGTGTTAAAGCCTAAGATAATTGTAACAAATAAACATTCAGCACATCCTTCAGGGAATTCAACAGATCTTTCCTATAACTGATACCCGAAGTGTCCTCAAAACAAGGTGCAAAAATATTTGTGATGGAAAACAACATTGGAGTGATTGAACCATCCTGGAAATAGCCCCAGCAGTCAGAGTCTATTTTTCTTATTGGGGCATTTAATACCAAACATCTTACAGCGGTTTCTTTTTCTCTTTCTCACCCCCACTAATCTGGGATTTGATTTAATTTATTGCTTTATGTTTCATTACTCTCCTGGATTAAAGGAATATAGCAGAGGAGTAGAGTTGCTCACATATGCGCTGGTATGGGTAGTTAACTTCAATTACAGGGCATGCAGTTCCTGATGAGCAGGCCAGGCACAAACAGAGAAATTTGGTTTTAATGGGCAATTTTATGTTTTCTTCTTGTTTCTTTCCCTTCAGAGAATAAAACTATCCTTGCAAATTTAACCACAATCTCTAGGCTGGAAGTTGAAGCAAAAAATAGCTACTTTTATTGGAGTATTCCTCAACAGAAATGTACTAGGAGCTAAATTAAAGAACACAACAGGCAAATAGAATGCTCCTTAACTTGTTCATTGCATAAATGTGTCCTTTTTTTAAATAAAACCTTCTTATTTTTATTTTCTTTACTTTATATTAATTTATATTCTGTGAACTTAGACAAGCACCCATTTGCACAAATCTGAGTCAGTTAATGGACCATTTGACAAGTCAGACACAAACATTTAGGGCTGGTTCCAGCTTTCCTGTAGGCTAATATGATTTTTTTTGGCCAATATATGTATATTATAGTTTTTTTTACAGGTGTAAGGCTTCTAATGGATATTGTTAATTGAAATGAACTGTTGTTATTTCAATTTTATGTCTTTTTACAGTGAAACTTCAATCTTAAGTCAATGTTTTGAGCAAAGGTAATCACAAGTAAAACGTTTTTTAATTGTTTTACTTTCCCGCTCTTTAATTTGTTAGCTATCGAAAATAGTTTTTTTCCTTTAAAGAATTAAAAAATAGTCTCAGACTTCATTGCAATTTGAATAAAAAATCAAACTCTCATTGTATAGTTGAAAAAAGCAATTTGTTGTGTGATAGTATATCTTCATATCATTATAGAACTCATTAATAAAGGTACCAAAAATGGATTTTGAGAAAATATCTATACTTTTATGAAATACAAATAAAATAGTAGTTTTGGAATGGCAGCAGGAATCAGAAACTTATAGATGAAGACAGAAATGAAGTTTAATACTTAAAATTATGATAAAATAATATAGAAACAATAATATAATATAATTTAATACAAAAAATAAAAAATATAATAAATATAATAAATATAATAAATATAATAAATATAATATATTAAACATAGTATAATAAATATAATATAATATATTAAACATAATATAATATAATATAATATAATATAATATAATATAATATAATATAATATAATATAATAATGATATGATATTAATATACCATTACCTCAAATCTGTCAAATTTGATCCAGTTGAAGCTACTGTTGAGATACCTTTTGATCTCAAGAATTCCCCTCTCCGGATATTAATGTGGATGTTACTGCACTGATGACCTGTGATTTTCTCTTTTCTTTGTTTTTTTATCAGAAATAGTGTTCAGTGTCCTTCTCCTGCAGTATATGAAAGCAGAAACTGGCTGTAACAAATTATTTCACCTTATGATATTTGAAACTGAGGAAAATTCTGTGTTCTAGCACTCAGTGAGACAGAAGAAAGAAATTTCTTCTTTGACCTGAACTCTGGAGTCCATCATTCTGTTTTTTAAACTATTTCTCCCCCAGGTAACCTCTAAGTAATCATAACTTAATCATTAGACAATCACAACCTAACATAATGTTTTTTGGTTTAGATAGGATTATTTTATCATTAAACATACTTTTAATTTTTCATAGACCAGTTTACAGCTGTAGATACTTTTGGGCAACAGAAAACATACTGTCTTGGTATTGTGTAATACACACATTTTGAAGGAAGGCAGTATAAATGATACTATGACACCATTTGCATGTTGTAGAATAATGAATGAATAAAGATAATTCTTTCTTCCACAATTTTGTGAAACTAGTTGTCATGAAGTTTTGCTAAAGATGAAAACTTAAGATTTTTTTTATGAATGATTTTTTTTTGTAAACAAAAAATATCTGCAATTATCAGGGTTTTTTTAAATGTTAGATGTATGTCAGGTTATGTACTGCTGCTTTGGACGTTTTTTTGAGCCATCTATTGACTTGGACATTGGTTAATAAACAGGAGAATTAAAGGGAAAAAAAAATCTGCTCTGCTGTAAAAAATTTTGATGTTCCTACATCAAACAGTGTTTTAGATGTTTCTAAATTCACTAATTTTTAAAAGAATTAGCAAAAAAAAACCAAAAAACTTTCAAAATGTTTCCACCTAATGCAGAGCACATCAGCTGTTACTTATTCTCCACTGAATAAAATTCATTGTACCACTTTCTTGTATTTGCTACTCAGGAATATGGCAGGCTCTCTGTAGCCTTCATAAAGCTCTGAGTAATACAATTCAACTTTGGAATTATCCCTTTTAAAGTAGAAAAGGGAAGACAACGTGACCTCCAGAAAGTCCCTTGCAACATACCTGGTTTATGACTTCCATGATCTGTAACTGCATTTCAAGCAAATCCTAATGCCTTTTTCCAAGCTCGAAGCAATCAAAACACAGGAAAGGGAATTATCTGATGAACAAGATTTAGCCTATGACAACTCTGTATTCCATGACTCAAACTCATAAACCAGTCAACAACAATTAGAATCAAATGCAAAACTCATTTCCTTGGTTAGATGTTCAAGGATATCTCCTTCGTACGTAAGAACGTGCACATCCATCTGTTAGTCTTCAACAGAAGGATAGGTGAGTCTCCTCTCCTGGCAGAAGATTTTCAAACACTAAGACAGTGAGAATTTATCCTCAGTAATTGAAGAGTCATTGGCCTCTCAGTGGATAAATGGTAGAATACACAGGGAAGTGAAATACTTGCTTTAATTGAATTTAGTCCCTTAAATGAAAATATTGCAGCTCTTCTGAACATGTATAAAACCATAGTTTACTAAAGACCTTGACTTTCTATTTACTGTACTATCTTTGTGAAAATAATCTCTTTTCCAGATTAGTAGTTTTTCTCTTTTCAAATGCTGATATTCTGTCATTTTGGTATTTAAGGTGGCATAGCTATAAAACAATAGATGTACAACTTCACACTTCAACTGATCACATAAATTATTTTCAACACTAAAGTAAAATGAAAAAAAAAAAAAAGAGTATCTGCTTGTATTTCTCTCTCTTTGTCTTCAAGAGTGTCTTGAGGGTTGAGGAACCCTCATAGAATGTTTTATTAACTCTCAGAGAAAGGGTTATCAAGGAAAAGGCATCCTCTTAGCTGTGCAAATCTTATTCACTGAGAAGAGGAAAAATGTTTGAAATCATATTGAACTACCGGAGGTTTTATTTGATCACAGAAAGAAAAATTCAGATCTGTATTTTCAAATCCCATTTAGACAACAATCAAAACACTGATCCAAAATAATTCCATCAAGTAGTGACAAAACAAGGGGAAGTAGCTTCAAAATTAAGCAGAGTAGGCTTAGACTAGACATTCAAAAAGGTAAAATACCAGTAAGGATGGTGAGACACTGGAACAGGCTTTCCAGAGAACCTGTGGATGCCCAACTTCCCACACATTGGAAGTGTCCCAACACATGGAGTTCTGAGGAACCTGGTCGAGTGTTGGTGTCCTTGTCCATGACATGTCCCTGCCTGTCCATGAGATGATCTTTAGTGTTCCCTTCTAACCCCAGCTATTCTGTGATTCTGTGATTCAAGGACTCCCAAGTAAAAATGCTGAAAGGAAGTGCAATGAAATATTCAGGAAGGTTTTACTGTCACAGTACCATATATTACTGCCAGGTTTGTAATTTTTTGCGACAATATAAATAAATGTCATGTGAGAAATTGAAAGTTTGGCTAAAAATCATATGCAATATTAACAAGACTTTGGCAAATAAAGTTGAAATATTTTTGATACACATTGAAAAATGGTGGCTTTACTGGCCAATGTATTTTAGAACTCTTTCTGCCTTTTCTTGTGCTAAAGGTTTGTCCCACCATAGGAACTGGAGATGTACTATGCAGGTCAGTTCCACGAGCTGCCTGTCTGCTCTTGTGATGGAGAATAAGCACAAACTTCTTGGATCCTCAGGCCAACAGAAAGTTTTTTAAAAGAGCATACTCGAGTTCAGTAGCCATGTTAGCACAGTAAATGATAACTGGAGGCATAAAAATATTTAAGTACCTAACTAACATGAAAGTCCAGCCAAAATATAATCTGTAGTAGTATAAAAATAAAGAGCAAACATAGTCTGCAATCATATATAGTAGGTAAATTACACTTTTATGGGTATCTAAGGATGTTAAGGCAACAGAATTATAATAGGGACTATTAAAGAAAATACCTAGAGAACAGCTAGCAATTTTTAGTAAAAAAAAAAGGGAGAGAAAATGGAATAATAATGCATAGAATTAAGTAAATAGAATAAGAAATGGATATCAAGGGTAAAGCCAAAAAGTGTCTATTATCTCTTATCAAAGAATCACCCTGAAAAGAGGTTTTTTTTCCACCATAACATATATAACACAGAGAAGCCTGATGATCTTACCCCTAAAAGTGAGCTGAATCATTACTTTGGTTAGAGACATCTCACAAGAACAAATAAAATTTATTTGATAGAGGTTCTGATATCTCATAATTTTCCACAAGGCTCTTCACAAGCTTATTTTACTACGGGAGCTGTAGACAGTCTGACTGACGGTGACTTCTTTTAAGTGACATTTCTAATACATAAAATGATTTGCTTAAATCAGAGAGTCATTTGTTCTTCTTTACCAGTCCTTTTCTTTTAATATAATTTCAAGATTTCCTGGAGCTTATTAATAATTACTAGTATTATTTAAATTCATCATGCATAAAAAATGCAATTCAAGAGTTCATACTGATCATTTTTTATGACTGTTTGAAATTTCACAACAATGATGTTATTAGGAAGAAAAAAGGGAAGAAATACTTTCATGTTTCCCTTGCTTAAATGTTTTCAAGTAGAAATTTAGCTGGCAATTAACGTAAATGAAAAACCAGAACATCTCTTGACACTCACTCTGGCTGCTATCTCTGGCATCATGGAAGTCATTCAATAGGAGGAAAAGTTATTGACACAACCAGGATGCTGAGAGAAAGGAAAATACTATGGAAAGATTTAAAGAATTATTTTTGTCTCTTGCCCTGTTACTGGATAGCGCTCAGAAGATTCTGTCTTCATCTTCTTTCCTGCCCTCCCTCACATATTTTTACACACTGATAAAATTGCCCCTGAACATTCTCTTTCCTGGCTGAATCCTCACAGTTTTCTTATCCTCCCCTTGTATATCAGATGCTTCAAGGCCTTAATTACCCTTGTGGCTCTGTGCTGGACTTACTCCAGCCTCTCTCTCTTTCTTTTGTTCTGCTGGGGAACTCAGTGCTCCAAATGTGCCTCATTTACCATATTTTCCACCAACATGGATACTCCCAAGACAAAAAATCATTTTTACTTCAGTAAGTACCCTGGGTCCAAAGTGGACAATGGCACAGAGATTCTTCTCTGTGCTTCAAAACCTCCTCATCTTGATCCCTTGTGAGCAGAGGGAGCAATCCAGTCCTAAATCAGTTTTGGTTATGTTTTGCTGAGTTCCTAAATGTAAGAAACATACAGAAAATCCTCAAAGAAAAAAAAATAATATTTTTATTAGTCCTTTATGTAATATTTTTTTATAACTCTCCTTCTGAGAAATACTGATCCCTCCCAACTCTAAATCCTTTCTTTTTCCCATGAAGTACAAGTCAGCACAATACTACATTCAGTACACTGATTTCTCTTGCTTGTCAAAAACATAACTGATGATTTCATCAGTGTTATTGGCACAGTTGTTGCAGAAAAAGGATCTCTTAGCTTGTTTTCCCTGATAATCTTGCTTCTTCTGCAGTAATATAAATATTCTGTGGCAATCATGCTTTGTCCATGGCAAATGTGAGATTTTTAAGATGTTCTTTTTGTTTTCAAAGAATGTATCTAGAGGTCAGAGTATTTTACATATAAAGCTGTAAAAAAGAGATAATTTTGAAAATATTGTTAAATGCTGGGTCTAAAGAAATTGCTGGAAGGATGACCTGAAATAATGTCTGAGAATTGATCTCATTTACTGTGCTTCCAGCTGTTCTGGGATGTAACTACCACTGTGGAATTGTCCAAATTTAGAGAGTCTGAATACATGCATGGCCATCATGTGTGCCTGGGAACAGGAACTGAATCACCTGGAAAATCTGTCTTTGGTCTTCGAGGACATCATTTACAACTACTTCAGCAGAAAGAGATCTTCATGATTTCTCAGGCTCTGAGAAGGTTGAAGTCTGCTCCCATAAAAGTCAGGAAACATTAAGCCTTCCTATATTTTAATGGCTATTTTCCAGATAGATTTTCTCAAGTTTTAAATTTGTTACACAGAGATCTATGGAAAAGGTTTCTTTATGCAGTAAGTATCCAAGTGCCACTATTCCCAAACAAATATTTTAAATAAACTATTTGTGCAATTTTAAAAATGTGTTCAAATTTTACTTCTGTTAAAGTTGGTGTAAAAATTATCTTTCAAAATGTATTTTTCACTCCTTGTTATTTAAATGTAACTACGTCTACACGAAGAAATTTAACATTAAAACGGCATAAGCAAGTGTGTTGCAAACACAACCATTATTGTTTTAGATAAGTGTGATTTCAGCACATTTCTCAGCAATGTATGGAAGTACTGCTGGTTGTTTGCTTGCCTGTTTTAAACTAGATATCTTTTAAGTGAGCTTTTCCTTGAGCAAAAAAAAAATTTTAGTGCCCTACAAGATTTACTGCTCCATAACTACTGTTCTTGGTATAGAAGACTCTGTTAATGTGGGTAATAAAAAAATTAACATCTTGAATGGCTGAAAAACTCTGGGAAAATTATGTATGTCCTAAGAAAATTTCTGGTTTATGTATCTATGTACTTGGATAGCATAGATTAGCTTAACAATACAATATTTTCCCCTCTTCTTAAGACAAATTTCTTAACACCCTGATATTTGCCAATTCAAATTGTTATTTATTAGAAAACATTCATTATTTACTTTGAAAATTTGAACAAGCAAGCAATGAAAAATGAATTTTCTGTTCTACTTAAGGATCTTGTAAGTTTTAAATTTTTACACAAAGACAATTCATGTTTTTTCTTAAGTTATGGAAGATGCAATCTGGTTTTGAAGTGAGTTGAAAGGTGCCTATGACAGGTATTAAAAAAACATTACTTCTGGGTGTAAAAATAATTCACTATAAATCAGAAGTTCATCCTCATGTACAGTACTGTGCTTAATTCCTCACCTTACTAAGATTTATAACACATACAGAGGAGAATGAAGAAACATGTTACAAAGACAAGAGGGAAAGCAAGTGAGATTAGTAAATTGGGATCACCTCAATTAGAAAAGATATAAGAGAATTTTTATTCTTGAGATACAGTATGTAGAGAAACAAAACTGAGCACTCTTCAAAACTCATCAGAAGTAAAACTAACGAAATAAAAGGTTGTGCAACCAACACAGTTAACCTTTGAAACCCCTTGCTGTATCAATATGCTTGAAGATGTCAAGAGCTCAGAATATCTCATTAAAACAGCATATGTCTCCTCAAGAATAAGAGCTTCTGAAGTTGTAGGTCTGAAATTGAATTAAAAGATAAGTGTAGGTATAAATTATGGGGTTTATATCGCATGCTTTCATAAAAGTCTTGCACTAAAAACCATGTTTTTTGGATTTTCTGTCATTATTTATTGGTTGATCTCCTCTTGAAATCACAGCTAAGCACTTTCATCATAACCATTTTAAGAATGTGGGCAATTGGATAGCTCTTTTATCACTTGGATAAATGAATAAACTCAAAATTCCGTGTTCCTTTTCCCTCGGCTTATTAATGTATATAAATAAGGATGTATTTCTAGCTCCTCCATAAAGGTTTTACTGACTGTCGGCAGTCCTTGCCCACTTGTATCATATATAAATCAACAATAATTACCCAGTTCCAATGAAAATGGGAACAGTGATGTCTCGTAGTCAGATAGCTCTGAATCCCAGATACTCTAATCTGGGCAGTAATTAAAATGTACAGCATATTTCATAGAATCACAGAATCATAGAATAGCATGGGTTGGAAGGGGCCTTAAAGATAATCTTATTCCAACCCTTCTGCCATTGGCAGGGACATCCTCAACTAGACCAGGTTGCTCAGAGTGCCATCCCACTTGACCTTGAACACTTCAAGGGTGGGACATCCACAACTTGTACCAGGGCCTCACCACCCTCAAGGCAGGAATTTCTTCCTACTGGCTAATCTAAACCTGCTTTCTTTCCATTTGAAGCCATTCACCCTTGTCCTGTCACTCCAGGCTCTTGTCAAAAGTCCCTCTCTGGCTCTCTTGAAGGCTCCCTTCAGGTGCTGTAAAGGCTGCAATGAGGTCACCCCAAAGCCTTCTCTTTTCCAGCCTGAACACTCCCAGTTCTCTCAGCCTTTCCTCCCAGCAGAGCTGCTCCATCCCTCTGCTCCCCTCGGTGCCTCCTCTGGCCTGGCTCCAGCAGGTCCCTGTCCTTGCTGTGCTGGAGCCCAGAGCTGATGCAGCCCTGCAGGTGGGGTCTGAGCAGAGCGGGGCAGAGGGGCAGAATCCCCTCCCTGCCCTGCTGCCCACGGGGTTTGGGATGAGCCCAGCAAATGGCAAAAACACGCTGCCAGCTCGTGTCAGTCTTCCAGTCCACCCACAGAACAATATAGAAATGTAACCCTAAGGCATCCATAAACTTTTTCCCTTTATGTCTAATTTTGCATTCTATAGGTCACCTTACTTTGGTCTGCAGTTTTGTATGTTTTTAGTCTTTGCTTTTCATGAAAGCACCGATGGCTCAATAAGGGTGATTTAAATTTTGTTCTGCATGTCTCTGAAATTCATCGTGATTCAAAACACTTCAGGGAACAAGTTTCACAGTCACAGAACAGCAGCTGAGAAAGGTTTGTGTTTTGCACACACAACCACTTTAAAAACAACTGCTCTTCAAATTCTCACCATGTAGCAACCATTCTTTACTATTCCACATGCTGAAATAACTTCTGCACATCTTGGCTCAGGCCAGAAAATCTTGTTGTGTCTTCTTCAGTGCTTCATTAATAAAATATTCTTGAAGGTCCCTTCAAATAAATTAACTGATATTGAACTAAACCAGATATTATTACTTGTATGATCTGGTAATACAGTTCATGGAAGAATAGTTTTCATTGAAGAGATGGTAACAAATGGCTGGTGGGACTTCAGTAACTAAAATCAGGTTTTTACACTTGTCAGGCATAAGGGTGAAAGTTCTAATGAGTTAAGAAAATCTAGTAATTTAAAAAGCATTGTTTGGTAGAATTCATAATATTACCAAGTTAAGGAAAAAAAAAAAAAAGAAAGCTCTGGAAATTGTATGAAATAAACCACTGCTAACTGATAGGAAAGAAGGGAACTACCATGAAAAAATCTGTTTATAACTACCTATAAAAGAGAAAAAGTACACACCTGCCATGTTGCTGAATATGTGGGCAATTATAAAGAGCCAGCTGGAGCATCTTAGCACTGGCAGTCTCATTCTCGGGTAAAATAATAAACATGTCCATAATCCTGCCCAAATATCTGTATCTGATAGTGATGGGGTAATAACTGTTGCTGGTTCATGGTTTTTGCGTGATTGATCTGAGAAGAGGAATAAAGTCACACATACAGAAAAGTGGGAACATGGAGCATATGGAAATCTGCCTCCAGAGTCCGGAGAAGTTAACTTGTCTTGTCTCTAAAATGCTACTTTTGCTGCACCAGACAGAGAAGTGTACAATGCTTCATTCAGACATATAAATTCAGCGTATTGATTTCTTCGTCAGCACAATGTTTTATATTGTAACCAAATTAGCACACTGTACTTCCAGCAACCTTGCTATTTCCAAAAATTAAGCAGCTGGCTTTACCTGGACCAAGTTATTTTACATTTGTCTTTGTCATTATTCAGTTCCAGAAATGGTGCAAAGAATAATCCACCCCACCCTGCAAAATTTGTGAATCTCTTCTTAGTATCTGAATAATTTCAGGTTTGTTTTCAGCTTCTCTAGCAGAGTGTTCTTTATTTAAAAGTGACTTGAAACAGAGTGGAAACAATGCGTTTGTCTCTTTCTCATAAAATGTTTATCCAAAATCAAAGTAATTTTAGATTTTTATGAAAGTTATATCTTTATGAAAGTCCCTATAAGATTATAAGAACTTGAAACATAAATGTGGTGTAAACTTTTATGAAACTCTTTTGTTTATTGTGCATAATTTCCTCACCACAATAATGCTGCTGTTCACTGTTGTATGATTTATCTTAGTGCCACTTCAATTGTGTTTGCAGTTTTCATAGGAAAGCACGCTAGTTGGGATAATTACTCACTTTGGAGACGATCAGCAATTTGGTTCATAAGCACCTCTGAAAATTGCCCTATTGGCAGAAGACATTATCTTGCAAGGGCAGCATATTGTGCTGCTAAGAAGGGGTATTTTGTCTTCTCTCTTTTCCTTTTTTCACTCCTTTCCTGTCCCCCAAAACATTTGACAATTGCTTACAAGATGTGCCAATTTCCTTACAACTCCTCACCAGTTATTTTCAGATACACAATCTCTGTGCTTATTTTTTTTTTTTTGTAACTGTGCCTTTGCCATACGTTCCCCTAAAATTCTCTGCTAATTTTAAGGTGTTCCTTTAACATTTAAGTTTTGAAGGCATGTAAGCAAAACCAGGTGGATCTTCTGGCAACTTGGATGTCCGTCGGGGAACATGCATTTCAATATAAATATCCATTATCAAATCACTACCAAGATTTCAGTTTCTATATTTAATTACATTTGCATTGAACATGCAATCATCAATCAACTTAAAAATAAAGTAATCCTTTAAAAACACCATGGAGACGTTTCTTGACAAGTTCAGTCACAGCAACTTTACAGATCCTCAGTTCTTGTAAACTGACTCAAACACAGTGATGAGAGCTTGAAATGTTTCTGTTGCCAGAGCCTAATCCTGCTGCTTTTATTCATATGGGAGGATAGACTCCTGTATAAATAATCACACTGAGCAAAACAAGTAAGCAACATGGGGGAAAATTAATTCTTGCTGTCTTTTTGCAATCTTCACAGCTAGTAAATCTTTGTAGGAGAAAAACTGCACATGATAGCACAGTTGTGAAAGCTGGAGGCTACTGTGTGAAAGACAGGGAACTTACAGATATATCCACTTCAATTCTGAATCAAAAGATCTAAGGTACCATCAAACGTGACTGGTAACATTAAGTAATACTTTCCCTTCTATTCCCCTGAGATTTTCCTGGCAAGACTTTCCAGTCACTGGAGTTGCCTATTAATTTCTTTGAGAACCTATCAAACCTATCAAAGGTTGACTTCCTCCCTTTTGAAATACCTGCCCCAGCAGAATGACCATTATACTTGATGCTGCTCCTCTTAGCAGTGCACATGGGACAACACTCACTGTACTTTGTTTCTGCTCTTGATCTTAAAACTTTTTTCTGCCAGCATATTTGTTATACATGCAGTATTACCCAGAAATCATGTTTTCTTGTGCCCTAGTCTAAGCACAGTCATTAAACTCCATGTCAGCCATCCCTCCAGTAAGCAGCACACTCTAAGGAATAATGCTATAAGCCAAAGCATGGGAAATAATACTGGTCTGTCTGTTACTGGTACCAATTAATGTTTTACAGCACTTTGAAATTCTCATATTTTGGTTCATTTAATGTATGGTCATGAGCACCAAGAGTCATATAGATTTGGATGGCAGAAAATTTGTGCTTTATTTCTGCATCTCTCTAATCCCCATTTGTGTGACCTCAGAATGATTTGCTGTTTCGGTTCACTGTGGTACACTTTTATTTACGGATCTTTATTTTCTAACTAATGAGTTGTTCCATAAGCAGCAGAAACCATGAAACCTTGAATACTTATGCACTTCGTCCCTTCATCCCCTCCCCTCTGTGTCCCTCCACTGTGGAGGAGGGACCTAAACATACCCTAACAAACCTTTTAGGTGGGATATGTGACAGTGTACTTTGAGCTACTTGCTTACTGAGGGGCAAAACAGTTTCTGCCTCTTCCTTCAGGGAGGCCTCTGTATTTCACAGTGGTATTACAAGAATGTGATTATCTTTGAGTTTTATACTCATCTTTTGGTGTTTTACTCCATTGCTTCAAAAGCCTGTTCCTCTTTTCCTTGAAAAGCTGGGCTGACAATGGATTTCTCCAAATGCTGTACCAATGTGTTTTGGACAGCCTACATGTTGTGCTCTGGTGACTGCTGCAGACAACTAACTATCAGGGCAAGGAATCCTGTTTGGAAGAAGAGCATCCTCACCTGATTTCCAAGGAGCAAGAACTAGTCAGTCAGACCTGACACTGGTGAAATTCTCATCATATTGATAATTTAAAATAAGAAAACTTGGGATAGCAGCATACTTGTGGACAATAAAGCTCCTACTTGCTTCTGTATTGCGTTGTGGTGGAGGATGTATACATGGATTTCAGTCCTTGAACCTGTGCAGATCAAGGTTCTTCTGATCCTCAGCTATAGGGCAGACTATAATAGATGTTCAGGTATGTGTACAAGTTATTTGGTTTTATTTATTAACACTCCTTTTATTTTCTCAATTTTTTCCACTTTTGCTGGATGGAAATGCTCCAAAACATTAAAGGTAAATTTGATAAAACCGGCATTCTATCCCCTTGATAGTGAGAGTTTCTTGATTTTTGCCAAGCAAGTTTTATTTTTATTTTAAGGTTTTTATCTAATACTTGTTTTCATTATTTTCTATGTTAATTTATTAATGATACCTATTTCTGCATTTGGGTAATAGGGCTAATGCAACCTTTATACCTGGGAAAATTTCACCAAAAGAAAATTTTTCTCTGCTGTGCTTTCCAGAACCTGTACTAAAGGCCAATGCCAAAAGTCCCTGCAATTAAGCAGCTCCCACGACATTCATGAGCAGAGCACCTCCTAAATATAAATCCCATTCTGACCTGTAAGGCTTTGCTGAGTTTGCCATATTTTGGATTTCCAAAAATTTATGAGGAATATCAGTTCAATTCCACTTAAATATATATGAATCTGTTCCTTTTATATTATATTACAAAATCTTTAGCTTAAGAGCAGGACCGTGAGGTGTGGAGCTGAGCAATATGACTCTGATTTACGTGGTGCAGATCAACCAATCAATGGCAAAAAGCTCTCACATTCCCTTCTACCAGCATTTTCTGTTCACTCTGTTTCATTCCCAGGTGTCCTAAAACCACCCTCTGGGGAAAGAATTTGGACTTTATCTTGTTCTTCCCAGAAAAAATATTTCTTCTTCCTATATTTCAGAATTTTGTAGACTACTGTGCAACAGGAGCCAAGCTGGAGATACTGATCATGTCGTTCATATTAGCTTGCTGCAAAGGGACTTCTTGTCTCCCTTGTCCTCCCCAAATCCACTTGAAAAGGGCAAGGGAAGGCTTGGGAAAAAAATGTTAGGGATGTGTTAATTTGGATTAATCCTTTATTATCCACTATCACTGCTTCACATTAATATAAATCTACTTCTATCTCCTTCCATATATCATACAGGTGGTAAGGTGACAAATTTATGGAACCTGCTTTGGAGCCTATAGCTTAATTAACCCCCTCAAAAAGAATTACCTCTTCAAAGTCAAGCTGGACAAAAAAAAACACCCCTTTATGCAGGTTGCGGGGTTTTTTTTTCCTTACAAAACAAGATCCTCAGCCAGACAGCACCAAAGCATCCAAACCGTAAGCAATTTATTTTTTATCGGTTTTATTTCACGCAGCCGTGAATAGCAGAGGTATGTTTCCCCTCTGGACTAATAACAGAAGTCAAACCGAGTGAATTCCTGGACAGCTGAATGAACATCACCCCGACGGGATTAGTCACAGACGCGCCCGTACGCGGGGCTGGCGGCGGAGCAGGGTCCGCGCAGCCCCCGCCGGGGGGGGGGGTCCAGTCCCGGGGCGCCTCTCCCGGGATGCTGGGGGTTTCCCGGTGGGATTCTCCACCGAGATTCTCCATCTCCCTTTGAGGCTGTGTCCCCTCCGGCAGCGGCGGGGGAGCGGGGGCTGACGGAGGGTACGGATGCACAGGGAGATCAGGGAAGGGATGCGGGGTGGGATGCGGGGTGGGATGCGGGGTGGGATGCGGGATGGGATGCGTGGTGGGATGCAGGGTGGGATGCGGGGTGGGATGCGGGGTGGGATGCGGGGTGGGATGCGGGGTGGGATGCGGGGTGGGATGCGGGGTGGGATGCACAGGGGGATCAGGGAAGGGATGCAGGGTGGGATGCGGGGTGGGATGCGGGGTGGGATGCAGGGATGCGGGGTGGGATGCGGGGTGGGATGCGGGGTGGGATGCGGGGTGGGATGCAGGGTGGGATGCAGGGTGGGATGCGGGGTGGGATGCGGGGTGGGATGCAGGGTGGGATGCGGGATGGGATGCAGAGTGGGATGCTCCGGTGCTGCTGCCGCCTCGGAGAGCGGCGGAGGAATCTGCGGGTGTGCTCTCGGGCTCTGGCGGGTGCGTGTGCGGCGGAGGGATCGGCCGGCCCGCCGTGCTCCCGCCTCCTGCGCGGCGGCGCGGCCCCGCCGATATAGCGCGGCGCGGGAGGCGCGGCCGGCACTTGGCGAGCGGCGCTCCGCGGGTGCGGGGCTGCGCGGACAGCGGCGGCAGGAGCAGGCAGGGTTTGCCTGGGCTGGCCGAGCATCCTCCGACTTGGAACTGTCCACCGGCGAGAGCTCCTGAACATGAGCCTCCTGCCTCTCTACCTGCTCGGATTGCTCCTCAGTAGCGGGCAAGGTAGGAGCGCGGCTGCCTTTTTTCCTTTTTTTTTTTTTTTTTTTTTTTCTTTTAATTAATATTCTTACCTATGCTGTTCACCCGCTCAAATTAACGGAAAAGGAGAAAAAAAATTAAAGCAATGCATTATCCTGGAACCAAATTAAGAAGGACTTAAAACTTCATCATCCACCTTTTTATTTTTTGTTTCAGTCTTCAAGAGGTATTATTTATGAGGAGGAAAAAGAAAAAAAATCTGGACTGTGCTAAGTGCACTTTGCATAGGATTTTGCCTTTTATATATATTTTTTTTTTATTTGTTCCCGATAAATGTATGAGAGAGATGAAGCGATTACACAAAATCTGCCGAGCACTGGTCTTTGAAATCCGCGTCTGCCCGCGGGGAAGGCAGTGTGGGCTTCGTTCTTAGGAGCAGGGAGAAGTGCTGGCGGTAGAGTCCGTGAGAAACCTGACCTGAAGTCTCCCTGTCGGGATTTCTCGTCCCTGGAAAAACCTTCCCTCGCTCTGCCGGGACACCGAGCCCGGGCTCGGGGGTGGCGGGGAGGGGAGGGCGCTGTCGGGGCCGCGGGGCTGTGCAGGTGCGGAGCCCCTGTGCCACGGAATACACCGCGGGGGCAGGTGTGTGCGGGCACGCCTCGCTCTTTACATATGCATATATTGTATGTGCATAGATTTATATATATATTTATATTTTTATATAAATGTTTATATATATTTATATATTTATATATATATATATACATACGTACAGTGCTTCGAGAAACGCGGACTCGAGGCTTGTGGTGCGGCCACGGGGTTTGGTTTGTTCTCTGGGGCTGACATACATATATATATATATATATATATATATATATATATATATATATATATATATATATATATATTAATTTGCTTATTTTTGGATGCCTGCTGCGTGTTTACTCAAGGATTTGTGCTCCTGGAAGAGACGGCGGGAAGGGGAGCCGGGAGGGGCGCAGCCTCTGGGTGATGGATAAGCCACCGCGGTGTTTGGAAACTGTTCGGGCAAGTTCCCGGCGTCCGGCCGGGGCGCCGAGCCGTGCGGAGCTGTCCCTGCCCCCGCTCCCGCTGCCCCGTTCCCCTGTGGGGGGCTGCGTTCCCTGCACCTGAGCGGTGGCCCCACTTGCTGAGGAGGTTTTAGGGGAGAAATAAACCCCACCCAGCCCAAACGCCCCGGCGGGATGGCAGCGGCGGGGGCCGGCCCCGGGCCGCGCTGCCGCCGCCGGGCACCAGGGGGCGGCCGAGCTCCACGGGAGCGCCCGGGACGGGGCGGCCTCGCCCCGCCGCTGCCGGGCCGGGAAGGGCTGGATGTGACACCCAGGGGGTCCTGTGAGGGCTGGATGTGACACCCAGGGTGTCCTGTGAGGGATGGATGTGTCACCCATGGTGTCCTGTGCAAGGCTGGGAAGGGCTGGATGTGCCACCCAGGGTGTCCTGTGCAAAACTGGATGTGTTACCCAGGGTGTCCTGTGCAGAGCTGGATGTGTCACCCACGGTGTCCTGTGCAAGGCTGGGAAGGGCTGGATGTGCCACCCAGGGTGTCCTGTGAGGGCTGCCAAGGGCTGGATGTGTCACCCAGGGTGTCCTGTGAGGGCTGGATGTGACACCCAGGGTGTCCTGTGAGGGCTGGATGTGCCACACAGGGTGTCCTGTGAGGGATGGATGTGTTACCCAGGGCGTCCTGTGCAAGGCTGGGAAGATCTGGATGTGTCACCCATGGTGTCCTATGAGGGCTGGATGTGCCACCCAGGGTGTCCTGTGCAAAACTGGATGTGTCACCCAGGGTGTCCTGTGCAAGGCTGGGAAGATCTGGATGTGTCACCCATGGTGTCCTGTGCAGGGCTGGATGTGACACCCAGGGTGTCCTGTGAGGGCTGGCAAGGGCTGGATGTGTCACCCATGGTTTCCTGTGCAAGGCTGGGAAGGGATGGATGTGCCACCCAGGGTGTCCTGTGCAAAACTGGATGTGCCACCCAGGGTATCCTGTGAAAGGCTGGGGAGGGCTGGATGTGCCACCTAGGGTGTCCTTTGCAAGACTGGGAAGATCTGGATGTGTCATCCAGGGTGTCCTTTTCAAGGCTGGGAAGATCTGGATGTGTCACCCAGGGTGTCCTGTGAGGGCTGGATGTGTCACCCAGGGTGTCCCTTGTGGGGGCAGAGAGATTTGTCGTGCTTTAGGAAGGGACAGGGGTCAGGCATGATGCCTTGAGGTACCAAGAAGCGCAGCTGCGAAGGTCTCCTTCCATGCGTCTGTGGCTGAACCTGGCACCATCCAGGCGGGTTTTTTCGGCGACAATTAGTAAAAAGAGAGCACCAGGTGCTCTCAATTTCTACAGAAAACGCTTCCCTGCTTTTGCCACCTCGGGGTGAGCCGGGGAGGTCTCCGAGGAGCATCGTTTTGGGAACACTCCGAAGGCTTTTTGGTACAGCCGGCGCTGGAATGGCAGAGGAGGAGAGCGGCAAAGCTTCCTACAGGCTTTTTTCATTGATCTACCTGGGTGTAATGATGTGCATGCAGATGTGGAATACGACTCCTCCAAAAGGAGGAAGGGTAGAAAGCGACTTTGTGAAGTGTGATTTCTGCAGCGTGGGAGGATTGCATAGTTTAGATATCTTACTATCTCAAATGTCAGGAGATAAATAATGGAGTGAAATTACAGATGCTATTAAACTGAGTTTTAAAAATTATAGGATATGTGTGAGAGGGGGATGGAAAGAAGAGGAGGAAAGCTGAATAAACCTAATATTGATAGTAAGTTATTTCCCTCAATTTAAAGAAACAGTTTCATTTTATTCTTTCTAATAAAGGAAGGGAATTTCATTGCCAGAATACAATTTTTTTAACTCACTGTAGGAGTAGCAGAAATGTGCAGCCTCAATCCACAACAGGGCATAGTAAATGGGAATGGCAGAACATCTGCATATGGAAAATAAACCCATTTAGGTTGCTAGGGAAGAGGCACTTTCTGCAATGGTTTTGGGGGGGAGTTTATTATTTTTAATTTTAATGAGCATAATTGAAGTGTGGGATTTATTGTACATTTCTTTTTTAACTCTACCTTGAAGTAATCTTGAGAATTTCTTGATATGAGTCAAATGTTTTGCAAGGCTATTCCAAAAACTCTAGGGATATTTTTTTTCTTTTTTTTTTTTTTCTTTTTGGGAATGCAGTGCTGAGGAACACTTACATCATCAAATTAGGATTGTAGTCCTTGTGACGGTTACTTTTTTGGTTTGTTTTTAAGAAAGACATTATTATATGAGTATTAAATGATTATTACTTTTTAGATAGTTTGTATGCCTTAGAAAAAGTCAGTAACTACATTTGGATCATTTGCTTTGGAAACATTGAAACTCTTAGGTTCAGGATTTATATTCTGAAGGCTATAGCTGCAGTAGATTTTATGAAGAATGACTGAAGCCTTTTCTTTGAGAAGTGCTGGTGTTTAAGACTGGAGAGAGGGAACTGTGGTGTATTTGTTCTGTTCCAGAAAATCAGAGCTGTTTGAGAACAAGTAGCAGACAGCCATCCCCTCCCCCAGCCCCTTACGTTAAGAGCTTATGAATGTCATAATTATCTACCAGGGCCAAATATTCCCTCTCCTAATTTCATCACAAGGGAGGAGTTTAACTGGCAGTGTTATTATGCTCAAACAAAAGGATTTTTTTCTTAACATTTCAAAGCTGTCCAGACAATTTATTGAGCTTGAATTAGCTTTGCTTTAATAAAAATTGAAACAAAACACACACACAGCCTCTCCACCATACCACAAACAAAAAAAAAGTGGATACTGCACTCTGCAAATATGTCTTTTAAGATAGGTAGTGATAAATAAAATTTCTTTGGTTTTTACCAGTGTCTGGGGACACTGACTAGAAGTAGATGAAATAGACATCTTCCCAAATTGTAAAATCCTATTTTTTTTACCACTCTGCATAATACACATTTCTTTAGGTTAGCTCTCTTTTTTTTTATTTTTTTTTTTTTATGTTGCAGTAGAAAATATTTTTCTTCTAGAATTCAATCTATTTTGTGCTCATCCAGGAGATTTATAGGAGCAAGTGTGTTGTGCTTCAACTTACTACTTTTCACTGCTTTGGTATGAAGTTTCTTCTTGTTTTTTGCAAAGAGTTTCTCTTTACAAGTGCTTTAAAAGGACTGGTTGTTAATAAGGAACTTTCTCCCAGGGAGATGCCAGCATGTGTGTCCTATTCACAAATAGTCTGGAATCCTGTTTCTTTCTGCTTTTTGTGTAGTGAACCCATGACATTTGGAATTTTTGAAATCAGTGATTTTGCTTACTGGATTAAGTGGAACTACTATTTTACTCTGATTGTACACTGAAATCTGAAGCTGATTGTAAGACTTCAACTAGACATTTTCTACCAGTTGATTTTTACAACTGCATTAAGATTAAAATGCAGCTGTTATCTTTCCTTCTTGTTTTTACCCTTCTAAAACAAACAAAAATTGGGCAAAATCATGTTTGATTTTTCTATTTTAGGCTATGTTCTCCTCTTCAGGTAACTATGAGACTCAAAATACCTGCCTGAAAATAAATCTGAACTGATGAGGAGTTCTGAAACATTGACTTAAACAGAGGTAGATGAGAAATATGTAGAGAGCTTTATTTCATACACTCTCATACAAATGGAATTAGAGATACTTTTATCATTTGTGGTAACTCTAAATCATGAAACATATGAACTATAAAGTCATAGACACAGAGTTTTCAGGTCTTAGAGGTTGAATAGCACTTTTTTTTTTTTGAATAGGACTTTTCCTCTTACAGCACAACACATTTATTTAATTTACTCATTATTTTTATCCATGGAAATGCTGCTGGATTGTTAAGACTAATTTATGTATTATTTGCCTTTCATGGCCACCTTCTTCAACAAATATTATGAGAACAAATGCAGTATTTGTTTGCCCTTTCACTGACCTTTTCTTTGAGGCACCTTTCACAAATGGTTCATGTTTACCTACGATTTTCTTTCAATTTACTCCAGTAATCCCACAGTTACATTCAGCACATGCCATTTGATTCCAGTGCTATTGAGTCAAGTTAATATGACATTTTGGGAAACACATGTTTTAACTTCACTGTAATTTGTGTCTGTGAGTTGGAAATCTATTATTGAAAGAGTAGGATATGAACTTCTCTAGGTAAAGAATCTGGATAAAGGCTGGTATTCAGGATTTAAACCATTTATTTCAACTACTTCATGGAAGATGTTTTATTTGTTTGCTTTTTTTTTTTTTTGGTGGAGTGTTTTGATCTTTGTTTTCTGGTTTTAATCTTTTTTTAGCATACACATATGCCTTAAGAAATAAGGCCACTGTACTTGATAATGGATGATGTGTATTCTGAAGTTCTTCAGGTCATTTGAATCTCATTTTCAATGTCTCTTCAAATTCAGAAGTAGGAGAGACTGCAGGAAAAACTTACTGATAACCTGAGGTATTAAAATCTGGAGGCTTGTTGGAGTCTCATAGGCTAGATCCAGGCCTATTGGTAACTTACATTTTAACACCAGTTTTTATTTTGACCTAAGCAATTAATCATGGACTCATTCTGATGTAGTGTCATGGCTTTCCCCTTGGTGTATTTAATGGCTTTGTAGTTTAGGTATTTGACTAGAATATTCAATTTTTGGTGACTCGTTTAAAGCTCAGAATAATTTTTAGTATTAAATAGGGCATTAAGAACACTACTTGCTGTTACTTCAAGAATTTGAGGATGCCCAGCTTCAGTGATGTAATTTTGCATTCTTTAACAAAATATTTTTATTGCTTTTGTAGCTTAGTTCCTCTTAAAACTGTTTGAATGTGTTTGTATATTTTTAAAGCATATGAGGAAACAAAACAGTTAAGTTAAGAAAGCAAGATGCTCTTCAGATGCCTTTTGTTATGCCATAGCATCTTTAATGGGGTGTCTTCAAAAATAAAGGTACCAAGGTTCTTATTTTTATTACGTGCCTGAATTTTTGCATTATTTGTTATCTATTTATTGATGATATCATTTAATGGAGAAGACATTTTCTGATTTGTTTTGCTGTAGATGAGCAGAGAACCTACCTTTGAATTTATTGAATAGAGAGAAAGAAGAAAAACAGGGAGGGTAATTTATCTGGTTACAGCTATTTGTGGTGACATATTAGGTTATTAAAATCCTTGTGTACTGGAAGAGAAATACATGTAAGTGTTGATAAAAGTTATGTGGAAAGCACACAAAGAATACAAGCATCAACAATGTTAGAAATCCTTGTGTTCCCAAGACTGAAAAGCCTTTGAGTGTCCTGCATTTGAGTGGGTCCATGGAAGCACTAAACCAGAGGATCATTCTTAGCAGGAATCCATTGATTCCAGTGGGTTCACTGGAGTATGTGAAAGTGTCTCTTGAAATGGCAGGAAGTCACCAGCATTTATTTTTGAAATAGCATGAGATAGGCAACACCATCCATTTATGCTGCTGTTATGCTTTAAGAAATTATGATTAACAGAAAATTTCTCTTTGCATTTGTGCATTAGCAGCTGGATCATTAATGAATGCTTGGGAGTAATTGCCTGAACTGCAAGTCTAATGATCTACTGCAGAATGAGATATTTATAACGTAGTACTTGGATATTAAGATATCTGTGAATATTGCCATTTGGGAGGCACTAGAACAGGATTCACACAGGAGCTCTGAATCCTGTGTCTAGGATTGCTCAAGTCCAGGTTGAGTGGAGCTCTGAGCTAGCTGGTCAAGTGGGAAGTGTCCCTGCCCATGACAGTGGGGTTGGAATGAGATGATCTTTAAAGTCCCTTCCAAGCTGAGCCATCCTATGATTGTAGCCCAACTTTGCTAATTCTAGTCATAAGAGACAATCCATGGACTTAAGTTTCTGTTTGCATGAGAGACAAGAAGGAACAGTTCTTAAAAAGCATCTATTTTACTGTCTCAAGTAGATAAATCTGGGAAAGAAGGTGACAGTAAAGTGTATCAACTAAAAATTCATTACATGGTTTCTGCCTATTTAAGAAGAATGCTAAAAACTTGCAGCCAAACACCTGCTGATGTGTTTTACCTGCTTCCTGCCTCTTCTGGAAAATAAAAAATTCAGTTCTTTGGTTTCATCTGCTCTTTAATGTGGTGTTTAAAGATCATTGAGAAAAGGATGAAGAGGACAAGTATTTCTGAAACCTGGAGATCTACTAACCAAGGGTGTAATTTGTTACCAGTTTCCATGGTCCAAGCATAACCTCGTCTGAAATATCCAGTTTCTGGATGGATGACATCCAATTAAAACTGGGATGTAGTACTATGGAGGTTTTGTCAGCCTCTTTAGTAGTCCTGCCTATCATTACTGAAATAAATTTCCTCTTAACTGTACACGTTCCTTCAAGAACTAGCTTTCCATAAAAAGCATAGATCTTTGATCTTTGATATGTTAATTTATGTTCATTTAAGGTGTAGTGGTTCTTGGTAAAAAAAAAAAAAAGAGAGAGGGAAATACAAGTGTCTCATTTTCATTTTGCTGAGTTAAATTTTTCCTCCTTACAAAATTTATATTGTGACTTTAGAAGGCTGCACTGGTTTTCATTTGGTGTTCTAATTATCTGAGTAGTATTGCTAAGCAGAGGACAGAGGCTGATGAATAACCTCATAATTCAGCAATAGTCAGATCTGTAGCTTATGAATAACTTAAAAGGATACAAATGAAATTTTTATTTTCAAGATGATGTTTACCATTAGCTAATACTAAACTGATGGTTTGCATTGCAGTTGTAGTCTAAGGAACAATACCAGCTATGATCCAAAATTCATACTTGGAAATCACACAAGTAGTCATTGTCCTGACCCCTTTGCCCAAGAGGTGCCATTTGGAGCATAGTATGAATTCAGATTAAAAACACTCATTGCCAGCAATTTTCTTGCTACTAAAAGATGTTACACCAGATTCAGTCAAGCTGCAAGTAATTTCAAACCCATTAACTTTGTAGACCTTTGTGCTGCAGCTGAATTTGGCTTGCATGAACTCTGGTCCATGGTTAAAATAATAAAGTATTTTAAAAAAGAAACACAAAGATGTGATGCAGATAGATATAAATAGGAGGGAAGAGGTAATCTTGCCTCTTACAAACAGTTGCTTTAACTGATTATACATTTTTTTTTTATTGTAACAGGATATATGTAATCAAGGTGCAATTGTGTTGTGTTAATATTAAGACATTGTTTTTTTAATTAGTCAAAGCAGATCCTGTTTAGTTGATTTATGGGGAAGAAGATAGCAAACAAAGATCTATTAAATGTACTGGAGACCAGTTATCTGGAGTATCATAATACAGCATTTTTTAAGAAGTTCTTGAAAAAACCATACTCATAAACTAATGTGCTTACTGGATCAGAAAAAGATTGATGTACTCCAGTGACCTCAACAGAGACTCAAAGCAGGAGTCATAAAGGAACAAGTAAGTACAGAACAGGAAGACTGTGATACTTCTGTCAGTGCACCTACAATGTTCAGGGATATGTCAGGTTATATCTGTGTGATCTTCCTTAACAATCTTAGCAGATCTTTGTTGTGTGAATTTGTTCTTAAATCTGCCGGTACTTTGATCTGCTTTGTACAAAGTGTCAACAACTTACACAAGAGAAAAAGAAGTCTGAAAAAATAATGTTCAGCCCTTTAATTATGGTGCTGTAAGTAGTGGAGTCATACCAGTTCCTCACTTGACTCTTCTGTGGCATTAGAAGTTGCACATAACAGAGAAGCTGCCAATCTCTTTAGAATTTACATAAAGGAAAGGGAGTTCTGGGGTAAAACCAAATTAGCAACGTTACAAATTCGAGAGACATCAGAAGTGATACACCAATCATAGTTACAATGAATGGGGCAAAAATATTTTCCACATTACAATTTAAGATAAAGGGTACAAAATTATCACAAACACATTCTGTATCGAGGATGAAAGCAGGATTCATGACGTGATGCTTGTGGTTTTCAAATTCTAGCAGAGCAGAAGCAGGCAGCAAACAGCGATGTGGTTTCTCTAATTTGATTATTTGATTGTGAAGTTGGCATAGCATTGTGGGCAGTAATTAGAGAGGATGATCTTTCCTTCTATAAAATATAACTCAATCCAAGAAATAATTTCCAAATTACTACAAACAATGGGGAAAACTTGTATTGAAATAATAAGGGAACTTTGGGCAAGGTACATTTAGGAGATGGGATAAAGGATGGGATAAAGGGGTGAACCTGGGCGCCACTGTTTCAGGGGAAAGAAAACAGTGGAGCTCTGGTCCGGGTTTCCAGCTCCACTCCCTTTGAAGGACCCCCCCACACACACACACACCAAAGGGGAAAGCTTTCTTACAAAGGAAGGTCCTCTAATGGAGGGACCCCTCAGGCAATCCCTCCCATCAGAGGGGGGGTCAGAAGAAGGACTGAAGGATTAATCCAACTACAGTGTTGCAAATTGTGTGCCCTACAAGGAGGTCAGGGCTAAAACTGGCCCAGCAGTAATCCTGGTGAAATAAATGCTGAGAGATTTGATAGCTAGAAAGATGATTCCTGGGAATGAGCATATGGAAAGAGCAGAGATACATTAAAACAAAACTTGATACACCAGTAAATAGATATAGAATGATTTTAAAACAAAACAACCAACCCCTCAGGATGAAAATTAATTTCTGACCAAAAAAGCAGTGACTCTGTAGCATATGAACAGGAGGGAAGAAGTATTGTTAGTCTTAAGATGGCTCAGAATCATAGAATATCCTGAGTTAGAAGGGACCCACTATGATCATGGTATCCAACTCCTGGCCCTGTGCAGGAGACCTCAACAATCCCACCATGTGCCGCAGATATTGTCCAAATGCTCCTGGAGCTCTGTTGGGTTTGGTGCTGCGGCTGCTTTCCTGGGCAGCCTGTTCCAGTGCCCAGTCACCATTTGTGTGAAGAACCTTTTCCTGATACCCAGCCTAAACCTCCCCTGACACAGCTTCAGACTATTCCCTTGGTGTCACTGCCACCACAAACAAGAGATCAGTGCCTGGCCCTCATGAGGAAATTGTAAGTGCAATGAGGTCCCCCCTCAGTCTTCTCTGATCCAGGCTGAACAAACCAAGTACCCCCAGATGCTCCTCCTATGGCTTCCCCTCCACACCCTTCACTGTCCTCATTGCCTTCTATTGGATGTTCTCTAATATCATATAGTTTCTATATTGAGGTAGCCAAAACTGAATACAACACTTAAATAAAGGCTGCATCAGTTCTTACAAAGTGCAGCCTTAAATTCTTTGCATTTATTTGATTTTAAAAATTATTTTAGCAATCATAGAGAATTGAGAATGATCTGGTATGAGGTATCTCTGTTTTGCCTCAGAATTTTTGGTTTTGCTTTCTCTTTGTTTTTTGTTCCTGAATGCTAATTTTGTAAATCTTGTCTTATTCATCTTGGAATTTAACATGAATTCTATCCAGTTGGGCATTGCTGTCTGTAATAAATGTAGCAATTCACGTGCTCCTGTGCTTTTTCTCTTGGGGAGCAATACCCAAGAGAGTTAAACTGTCAGTTGCATAATACAAATGCCACATCTCCAAACTTTTATTTTCTTTTCTTTTAAGAAAATGGTGTTGTGCTAGATGAGTTCTGCTAACAGAATTGTGCACACCCTGCAGCCACGGAACTCCCACTGAAGTCAAGTGTTTCAGGAGTTGTACTGATTGCACTTTTCAGGGTCTGATTGAAGTTTTCAGGAGTTGCATAAATTCCATATGAGTATGTAGGAATTTTGATTCAGTGAAGAACAGAAAAATCAAGCTCTATGTGTATTTAAGCAGTGGGCATGTTTATAAGTAGTGCTGAAAAAGTGTGGGGCTAATCCAAGAGCATGGAAGAACTTGAAACTAAAGGGGTGTTCTGGTGTGCCAGATTCTATTCAAGAGATAAAGTGCAAGACACAAAAAGCATATTTTTCTCTGTGCATATTAATAATAAATCCAAAGATACATTGTAAATATTCTAAACTATTGATTTAATTGTCTCCCTCTAGGAATGTATGCAAAAATTGCAATTAATTGTTATTGGTCACTTAGCTATAGGCCAGGCTACAACTGTGTTGGGAAGTTTAGCATTCAGTATGAAAATTCATCACTAAATTCATCACTCGGTTCTGCTTGAGTTTTTGAGAGTTTCAATTTACTTGTTTGTTTTGGTCTGTGGCTTTGTGACACTGGTCAAAATTGTTCTTTAGGTGTTCAGTATTCAGGTCATGCCTGCAGGTCTGGAAGTGCCACTGTCTGAATGATCAGATGTTCTAGGGACTTGTGCCACTTTATGGCAATTCCACACATTGGGTTCAACAGCTTTTAGCATTTAGTCAAAATAATCCTTTCCAGCACCTGTGCATTGCTTTTCTGTGAATTAGAATTCTGTCTTTGGATTATACAGCCTGTGTAGGTAAAAAATTTATGTTGCTGGGTTTGAGAACTCTATCTGAGGTGGTGTTTTCTATACAGTTCTGCTAAACTTATGGTAGACTTACTCTGATTTTACCATTCTTGAAAGAAAATTTATAGAATTCTGTTTACTATCATGGTAGTGATTTTCAGTTCTGTGAGTGCATGGCCTTTGTATCTGCTGCTAATATTAAAAAGAATTTTGATCTTGCATTCAAATTTCCGTGTAATTTGCAAATAGTAGTTCAAATCAAAAGATTCTTATCTGTGTTCTAAAATCTCAGGAATCACCTATTTCACTCTGAGTAGCTCTTTGTGCCCCACTCTGACAGCCTTTTATTTTTTTGTGTTCCTAGGTACATGAATGAACACATTATCTGCTGCATAAAAGAGCAGATATGGCTGGGGAAACTATTAAATAAAGAGTACAAATGGTGATGAAAAGAAACAGACTTCTCTGTGAATAATGTATTTTGCATTTTTAGTTACATATGATCTGATTTAGGAAGAAACCAAACAAATACAGCTAGGCAATCCCAGAAAGCATCCTTTTCCTGGGAAAAGCCCTTCTGCTGTTAGATGGAGTTCTGATTTTTGTTCCTCTGTGCTCATTTTAAAACAGGACAGATAACTGTAGCTAGTGAGTGTACCAGAAAATTAAAGGAAAGATTTTATAATCATGTAAATATTAAAAGCTATTCTAAGGAAATCTTACTCATTTTTAGTGTGTTTAGTGAATGTTGATATTGATTTGTTTAATAAATAGGTTTGTGACTATTTTCCAGACTGTGAAGCTCACTGAGGAGTGTTCTCAAAGTTGTTTAGACAACCTTAGTTTATAGACATGTAAGTCAATGCAAGGTAGCACTGCAGAAAAAACGTTTCTGTTCATAACTACATCAGCTCTATTTCTTGTGATATGCAGATACTAAACAAGTAACATCCCTATCTGTCTTCCTGTAGCAAATCCTGTTTCTACAGTGATGGTCTGTTTTCACCTATGGAAATGACTGAATTATCTAATTACTTTTATGAACTTTTGATCAAAACAAACAGTGTTGTAACAGGGGGGAGATGGGAAACTCAAGCAGTATGGAAGGAGAAACGCTGAGTGTTTGTTGAAGGTTGATGTTCTCCTCCAACAAGAGATGTTTCTTGGTCAATGGTGGAGGTTTTCTGGGCTGTTTTTGTTTCTTTGTTTGGATGTTTGGGGTTTTTTTTTATGTGTTTTTTTTACTGTCTTGTTTTCATTTTTTAAGGGGTAGGGCTGCTAAAACAAAGTGTTTGGTTTTCATAGTTCAGAGGTGTTTTTATAGAATCATAGGATTGTTGAGGTTGTCAAAGACCTTTAAGTTAATCACCTAACCCAGAATCACCACCATGTTCACCATGTCCTCTGCCATATTCACACATATTCATTTTTTGCATGCTTCCATAGATGGCGAGTCCACCACTTTCTTGGGAAGTCTGAGTGCTTTACTACCCTTTTCATGAATCTTTTTCCTAATGAAAGCATCACATGAAGTCTCACATAGCACTCATAAGACTGGAAGACATTCCCTGCTTTTAAAATTCTGTTACCTGATTTTTTCTGAAATTCGATCCTAAAAATAGCTGCACATGTCTTTGACAAAGAATTACTAAAACAGCAGAAATGAGAATATAAGCTTTTCTAAGCAGCTGTTAGGAAAAAACTGCACAGTGAAGCAAAAGCTACTTTTCACTGTAAACACTTTTATACAAAAAAATATCATATTGTCAGTCTGGGTTCAATTGTTCTTGAAATACCTTTGTGTAAGGTTTAGGTGCTACTTAAATACATATTTGGTTGTTTTGTCTGAATTTTGTTTTTTTGGGTTTTTTTGTTGGAATGGGGTTTTTGGGGTGTTTTTGAGTGGTTTTCAATTTTTTTTTGTCTTTATATTATAAAAATACTTTTTCTACTGTCTTACAAGAATTAAAATATGAGTGAAGTCATGCTGCTATGGATATTTTATTCCTTAATTGATGAGAAATTAAGCATAAAGAAGCTTTGAGAAAAGTCAGAGTCCATCAGGAATCCAGAATTGCACCAGCTATTTTGATTTCATTTCAATGCTTTAACAGTCATCCTACTTTTATTTTATTATGTGATACAGAATCCAAACTGACATGAAAACATGTGCTGATTGTAAACTGGATTCACTGTTGTTATTTGGTGCTATGCATGTTGATTCCAGGAGCTCTGTCTCAAATGGGTCTGAGTTGAGGCTGAAATGTTTGGTGGACTTGATTTGGCTTTTTTTTTGAATCCTAAGGAGTACGTCTCAGAATTCTTTATTTAAATCTGAAGATTAATGAGGAGAATGCTTAGTGGTTCTCTTTAAGAAATCAGGGAATTAAAAGAGAAATTTGCTTTTTGGTGGGAAAATAACAACCTGTAAGATATGTATTTAAAGGTTTTTGTTCCCCTCTTACTATCCTGACACTGCATCAGAAATTCCTTTTTTGTGGTTTTGAAATAAGAGTTGTGAGCATGTATATCTTTGAAGAACTAAATAGAATAACCAAACTGTTTTGCTTCCATGGCCAACCAGGCTATTTTGGTGTTTTAAGCTTGTTGTGAATGCTAGACTGGTAAGGCTTCAGGTGCATGAAATTGGATGAGAAAGATGCTCCCAGTATTGATATGTTCAGAGCCTGACCAGGCTTTTTTTTTCTTCTTTCCTGTAAATTCCATTTATTAAAATTGCCAGACTGGATATCTGTAGCTGCGGTTTTGTGTCTTTTGGGAGTGAAGGTGGACCTGTTTTTGTCTTCCTGAGTTTTGTTTCCATTTATACACAGGTGCCTTGGTGTTACACAGCTGCCTTTCTATGATCCACAAACACATTGAAATACACATGCAAAATTAATTACTGATAATATTAATTTCAAATATAGAAATAGCTAAATAAGTCTATGTATTTAATCATATGTTAATAAATGTTCTAAAAAGGAAATATTGTTACTTAAGCAGGTGTTTTAAGCGAGCAAGTTACAGGGTACCAAATGCTGGTGAAACCATGTGTAGTTTCTTTAATCCCACGGTAGAAATGGCAAGGGCTCTGGAATGTAGATTGGAATGCACATTCCCTGATCCCTTAAAACAACTGAGAGAACAGAGTAATTAGAGGGGCAAAATTTATGTGTCCCCTTCACTGTTTGTACACACATGAGGTTATCTATTGCTGTAAATTGAATTGGCTGTATAAACAGCAGCATAATTTATTTAGAGTCAGGTCTGAAAGACTTGGAAAAGATCAGTGGAAGAACAAAAAGGGGATTGTAAAGAGAAGAGAGGTACAGAGAATGCAGCTGTACTTTTGTACAAGTAACTGATGTAACTCATATATATTGATGTATTTCATTACAGCAGAATTTCTTGTGCTTTAACCATTGGCAATGTAGAGAGCAGGGGACCCAACATTTCAGTAAAAGTTCTAATCCTGTATGAAAATGCATATTTATATCTTAAACCAATCATATTTCATAAATCTATAAATCTATCACCAGCTCCTTCTGCTCATCTATGAATATCCATCCTTGCACTTCTTCCCAGACAACTTGGAAAAATGATGATGTGCCTTTGAAATGGATATATATAGTTTTTTTTTTCTCAAACTCCTTTATAACTATTCTGGATGCTGTTCAGTGTACATTCACTTAGTTACTGAAAGGAATGTTTTGGGCAGCTGCCCTGCTTGCAGCCATGGTAATGGCATCAGAGACACACACACATTGCCCTGCATTGCTTCTGCAGAGGTCTGGGATACACTGCTCCCCTTGCTCCCCTCCTGGCTTCTGCAGGGTTAATATAAGACCACGTTTCTGTCTTTCTGTAGGGATTACTCACATGAGCAAAATATAACTTACACTAACACAAACAAGATAAATTATGATTAAAATTGATAGCATGTGGCACTGGAGTAACTCAACAGAAAGTCAGTGCAACTTGCTCAGAAATACAAGGACTTTTGTGTGTGTGTATAGAATACTTTTAAATTCTCTATTCAGTTGGATCATAAGTAAATATTTTAGTGTTTCTTATCTTTAATTATTATTTAAATATTTATTGAAAATGATGTGGGTAACTTAGTAGCATTTATCCCTTTTTTTTCACTTTAAGGAAAACGTGGGAGGTTTTCTTACATTTAAATAGGCTCCTTGAGAAGAACAGCTCAAATTTCATTAGAGGTTAGCTTGTTGCATATAATATGTTCCTTGATTTTTAAAATCTTGATTATTGATTTTTACAGACCAAATCTGTCACTTTGGTAAACAAGATGTTTTATTTAATCTCCAGTCTTTAATGCAGCTTTCTGAAAGATGGACCTTTCTGAGTGCAAAGTTCGTTGTCATGTTGCTGGTGCGTGTTTCTGACCAGAATGCAAAGTAGCTGGAATCCATACATTCTTTTTTTCCTGTACTGGGATAGCTGCCAAATCTATGTCAGCAATTAACTTCTGAATGTGTCAGCTGTAACAAATACAGTTCATTGTTTCTTGACTAGTTAACAGCTAGTTTTAAAGGCAGAAACAGCCTCAAATCAAAGAGAAGTACTGTGCATTTTGTATCTAAAATAATCAGGTTTTTAAAACTACTTTAAAAAACCATTAAAAAGTAGTTCTAGAACGGATTTTTAGGACTTTAAAAGTACTTAGTTGATTCTTCAAGTCAAAATATGCCAGAAAACTGGATAATGAAGTTATCTGACAAAATTATGGTCAGTTACAGCTAATTTTCAATAAAGGGATATATCACTCAATATCTGAGCTTCTGTTTCTCCCGTGTGTAAAGCAAAACACCAACACCCATTTTCCTCCTTCCTTTTCCCCCTCCCTCTCCCAAAAAGATCCTCCAAAAAATCTCTCTTGAACTGTTAGAATACTATTTGAATTACCAAAAAGATATCACAAGAAAGGAAAAAAAATATTAAAAAAAAATTATTCAGAGAACCTGACACTATGGGGATTATCTAAAATTAAGTGCAAAATCAGTTTAGAGGAGTGTGATAATAATACTGTTCCTCATCACAGATATGCATATTCTTATTATTAATGTTTGGGATTTCTTAAGTTTATAGGCTGTTTGCACAAAGTTACAATAATGTAATATTCATGTTTAGCCTACATTATTTTTGGTAAATTTTCCTCTGCAAGTGAAATGTGAATGAATGGTTTGCTGTGAACATTTAAAAGCCACTGTATCTTTAATCAGTTGTTTAAGCTTCAGGTAGACCTCTTCTTTTCTAAATTTTCAACCAGTTACCCCATCAGAAGCGTTTTGCTATTTAAATTGCAATTTTAGTGTACATATGACATTTTGTGCTTTCATTTCCTCTTAAAGCTGTATTTTTTGTATATTTTGTCTTGTTGAGCTCAGCATGAAGATACTGATAGTAAATGGAGACAAAAGGGGTGGTTGTATCAGGTATAATATTAAATTTCTTGCATAGGAGGGCAGACTCAGTTTTCCTCTTACAGTGATGGCAGGTGATAAAGCTTTAATGAGATACAGAATTATTTCATTTTCCGAGTTCATTTGAGCGCTGTTATTTTTAGATTGCAGCAAGTGAAAGCTTTGGATGTCCTATGAGGCAGAGCAGAGAAGAGGAAGCCATGCAACAACATGTCAGTAATTTACCAAGAGGAGGAAATCTATACTGCTATACATCCATAAAAACCCAGCCAAACAGAAACACCCTCTGGAAAACACAAACTGGGTTCACACTGAGCAGGTGGTTTGAGTAAGTGGTTGGCAGCAAGCTAGACTGCTAGGTGAATTTTTAAGTACAAGGAAAGTTGTGGAAGAGTCTACCATTTCTTAAGTTCTGTGAAATAAGTTATGTATGGTAAGAGAGTGAAGTAGGGAAGGAAATGGTCTTTGCATAGCTAGAAATTACAGATGTTCAATACGTATTTGTGGAATGAAATGTTGCCTCCCAACACACTTCTAGTGATGCAGCCTATGCAGAGAGGATGTAATGAGCAGATTGTGAATCCCAGACCCTCAGCACTCGTTCCTCCTGCTCTGTGCCACCCCCATGCCCATTCCCATAGTTTCCTTCTTACACAGGAGTGCTATCTTATTTCAAAGGACTTTAGGCAGTTCTTCTCCTATGCATGAGTCAGAATATTTTATCTGTAATGCATAATTGTCTGTATCTGTAGAACAGTGGTTGTGATTTATGAGCAGGATTTATTTGTCTGTCCTTAACTAAGCATGCATGGTAGAAAACAGGAGTGGTACAGTCTCTCTCCATCCACCCCCTCCTTTCTCTTCTCCTTCTGCCTTCTTGTGGGAGACCCATAAGCCTTAGGAAAAAGCCAATTTCATATACCTAAATGAAAAAAAATCTAGTCATTCCCATCTGATTTGCAAACCATCTTTAACTCAAGTTATACGCTTACAGCTCAGATCTTTCTGAAATCTCAACCCCATAATTTCCTGCTCTTACTTTTAGTAACACTTCTTGAGCTTGCTGGTGATGATAGAACACATTCTGAGTTTATCCTATGCATTCTGGAATCCAAGGTCTTTAAAATTCATTGTTGTAATACCAAGATTCTCTAAGGAGGAGAAGGAGGTATTAAAAAGGGCAACAAAAAACTGATGGTAAGGGGTAATGATAGGAAAGTTTTTGAATTGCAAGTCAAAGCCTAAATGAAGGAGCAATTTCCATCCCATAATCTTAAGTGAAACTGAGGATTCACCAGCAAATTCTGTATTTCTGTTTAAAAGATGCCTGGCCAGTACAGGTTTACTGCTCTTGCACAAGTAGTGTGTGAGGCTGTATGTTTAACTATAGCCTGTAATCTCATATATCTGAAAAATATAATTAATTTTATTTAGTTGCATAATTTTCCCATATTTCAATGAAATCCGTTCTTTTAATATTGTTTTCATTTTTTAGGAATACGTCTTCATGCAAGATAAGAAAGGGTATCAGGACATGTGAGCAAAGGGGTTTGTTTACTCAAGAGTGGGGAGGGATATATTTGGAGTCTTGAACAATTCAAGAGTGGCAAAGTGGAAGGAAATAAAATTATTCTTTCATTCAAGTATGTGCTTGGTGAAGGAAAAAAATGAATTTGACTAAACATCTGAAAATGTAATTTTTCTGTCCATAGGAGTGAAGAAAATTGGAACAGTCTTCAAAAAATATATGTATAAAATTAAGTGATTTTAAGAGTGTAAATGGTATTTGGATTTAAATGGTAAATGGATTTGAGAGTGATGTGGTACTGGTGTGCCTATAGAAGGACACTAGGATCTTTAACTTAATTTAAAAACTCAGACAAGCACCATTTTTTTGGGTAATTTTAGGAATTAAACCTTGAGATTTCTTCTGTAAGTCTGTATCTGGTAAATTAAAAAGTACATTGAAATTAATTATTTGATACTTAAAATAATCCATTCTAAATATTAAAATCTGTTCAGGAAATTTTCTAGAATTTCAGGTTTGTAAAATCTCTGCAAGGATTAATCATGCAATGAGAACAATGAGAACCATCTCAGTTTTCACTTCATGTTCTCATTATGGATTAGTGATAATTAAGTCCAAAATTTGAGATGAAAAATAGGTAGCATTTCACAAGTGCTATGAAATATGATTGTAGAGTCCATTCCTGTTCACCAAAATAAATGGTTTCTAAATGCTTTGACTTCACAAAAAAAGTAGGAATTCTCAAACAGAAGAAGAAAATAGAAGTTATGGCCATTAGGAAAACAGAAGCATTAACTTTTTTGTGGAACTGACACAAACTATTCTGGATATGTTTAAAGAAGAATCTGGCATTTAGAGAAGTCATAGCCAAGTAAGTTTTGCCAATTGTTACTGAAAATATTAAATGATCAGTATTTGTACTCTCTGTGGAGGAGACCTTAAAAAATTACTCATCTTGAAGAGAAGAATTTTAATTGAGACTTTTGTATGTTTTGAAATAATTAATGATAAGACAAAATTCTGCCTTTTTCCTATAGTTGTGCCATTCTTTTCTTAAATGTAGCTGTTTTTTCTGGCCTTTCCAGACAGCAAAGAAGGCTGGATACCCATAAGCAATGTGAATGTTCTCCTGGATGTTCTCTATTTATGGTTTCCATCAATGCTGTAGAAGCAACTTTGCCTAAGAAAAAAACAGAATCATAGTGCCAACAAATAACTTACATTCAACATGTCAAAGCCTCGTTCCACACATTCCTTGAAAAGAAATGACAAATGGAAGGAGTCTGTAATGTTTCATATCCTCTCTTATGAAACAGCAGCATCTTTGGCAGGATAGACTTCCAAATTTTGTAATGTAACAGATTTTTTTTTTATTTGTAGATACTCTGACATGTAAATCAAAGTTGCTTAGGCCTTAATTTAAAATGATATCACTCTGTCATTTAGGTTTTAAGATTTGCCACAAAAAATTATACAATATTGTTCACATTTTTTGAATCTGATACATCTGATGCATATTGGTGTAATCAATGTGGTAAAGAAATTTATGCCGCTACTAATGTTCATATTATTTGGAAGTATATCAAACTAGCCATGTATATGTTAAGGTACATAATTTATATATAGTTACAGTTTGTAGAAGACACTATTTTTCCAGTCATTTATTCCCAGTTGTGTTAAATCCTGTTTGCCACCTAATAATTGCTTGAATGTGTTTTCTTTGATTGTAAATCTTGGACCCTTGTATTCCATCAGAAAATATGGGAGACACTTCATGAGGTACACAGACTCACACAGGTTTAGAAGATATTAATTTCTTCTTTCTTCCATGTAGCTGCTCTTGCAACTTTCTATACCTATTATCCTAGTATTCAACACAGCCTGATCTTCAGTTTTTAGAAACACCTGGTTTCAATTTCTGGTTTATGTTCAAATGCTCTTCCAGCATTAATCAAATCATTAAATGGCATCATAACTCCAATTTAATATGTTCTTAGTTGATACATCTCATCAATGATTCCATATTAGAACAAAAGCTTTAGCTTTTTGCAAAACACCAACCACAGGATTTCCGCCTGTTCCCTAAATAGGTTTAACTAAATGCATTTCAGTGAGAGTCTTGTAATTTAGAAATAAAGCATTTCTTTTAATAACACCTCTGAAACAATCTTCACTTTGTTATTTATTCTTCATTTTACGGCAGAGTATCTTGCATCAGAGGAATATAAATTAATCAACTTAAAATACTTGTGCTGTGGATTTTTTATTGCTTGCAATGTCTTAATTCTATGTTTTCAAAAAGGTAACGAAGTATAATTTAAAAGATTTCATATCTCGTGGTATCAATATATTTTATATTTTGCTTTCTAATTAGAGAGAAAATTCCATGTCAGGAATTAAAACAAGCAGAATACTTTCAAATACATACTATGTAAAAATGAAATTAAAGCAGGGGTGTCTAAGGCAATTACATATGAAGATAACATTATTATTTTTTTTAAAGTACTGACAAATAAACCAAATCAAAAGTTTCATGAAGAATAGGGAAGGACATTCTAGATTTGTAGAAAAGAATGCCTACTTTTTGGCTTTGTGTAATACTTAATATGTGAAAAATAATGTAGGTCCACAGACACATAAAATGAACAGGCCTTTTTCCCAGGGGAAGGCAACTCCATCTTTGCTTTGCGATATTTGTAGCAAAGATAAATTGGAGGCTTGGTTGTTGCAATTTTGTTTTGACATGCAGCCAATTATGAGCTTCTCTACAGACGTAGCTCCATGTAATCTTCCTGATTGCAAGTCTCCTGGTGTTTGCCCTTGCAAGAGGGTGAGGTTTACATGCAAGACGTGGTTTGAGTACTGCAGTGTCTTTGGCTGGAGATGGCCCAGGGGTCAAGCAATGGATGATAGAATGACTTCCTTGTTCTCAGCCTTCTTTTCTCCATTATCCACATTCAGCAAGGACTTCAGGGTGAAAGAATGCTTGTTCTTCCTGTTATCTAAAGCAGGGCGGTGCTTATGGGTGGATTGCACTGCTAGTGCAGAACATGAACAGGAAGGGATGACTCTACTACATCATCCCAATATTGTATTTGCTTATATCTCATTTGTAAAGCTGTTTGTATTTCCCTTAAAATACATATTGCATTGTGAAGAAACACAGTGCAAGTGGCATGACAGACCTGAAAGGAAATAATGTACTGTTTCCATAATCTGTGTCATTGAAGAGAGAAGCCATGTATTGTCTTTGACAATCACACTTTTTACTGCTATCACGTAAAACATACATTTGTCTGGTATATACTGGATATATTCAAGAAGCAGCAGTTCTGTGTAACTGATTTCCTGACCCAATTACCTCAATTTACTTTCTCTTTTGTTTGTTTTAAGTAGTTATTCACGTACACACACTGGTGAAAGAGTGTACCGCTGCAGGATTGTCTTTGAATTGGTTCTCTGGTTGGATGACTGCTTCTGAGCCTTTTTAATGAAGTTCTGTATGAATTTCTGAATTTTTGAAGATCAAATCTCTGAGGATTTGTCAGAATATTCTTTATCAAGTTTTGGTCTCTATGTTTATGTTAGTGGTAGAGACAAATTATATGTCCCAGTTCTGCAGTCAATTCTGAGACTTTCCCTTTTTTTCCCCTTGATTGGTTAATTTACAGTAACAATTTTGTATTATGAAGTTCCTCCCACTGTCTCTGTAGATAAATAGGTTTCTTATTAAATTATCTCCACCTGGTGGCAGCATGTCATAGCTAGCAAGGGAGTAACAAGCTGAACTGCACCATTTTTTAATTTAACAGAAACATAACATCAAAGCTAGTTAAATCAGATGAGTCATTTATTGCTTAAAAAACCCTGTAAATATGCATGAAATATTTTATAGCTGAATGTGGTGTCTCATGTGTAATTGGATCTCTAACTGATAAGTATCCCATGCCTTCAAAAGGCAAGTTGATTGCCATGAGTTCTGTTGGCACAATTGTATAAATGTCGGCATTGCTTCCCTTAAGAAGAACAATGCAGGTATTTTGGTGGGGAAAGCCAACATTCCAGAGTGTTTACCATATCTATTCTGCTTATTCTTGTAGTTATAAAATATGGATTAGGCTGTGAAGCGTTTGCATAATGTGTTTTCTTGGAGCATGTTTTTGTAGTCTGTTGCAAAGAAATGCTCTTTGCTGAAGTGCTGAATTGCCAGTTTTCCTCAATGTAGAAAGGAAAAATATTCAGAACAATAAGTGCGGTATCAACAGTATCCTATGAAAGGACTGAGGTAAGTTCTTAAAAATAGTTTTTATTGTCACAGTTGTCCAAAGATTTACATAGGAAGTGCCCTGCAAGGAATTCCATATGATTAAAAAAAAAATCCTATGTATGATTAAGATTTATACCAAAACACATAATTGCTTGTTTATCCACAACTGAGTGGTCTTTTATGTTTTACAAATAAGGTCATCTCTTAAATGTTACATATTTACATCTCCTTCTTACATTTCAAGAGCATCCCAGAGTGTTTCTGAGGGCTCACTTGGAAAGGAAATTAGAGATTATTGTGTGTTTTCAAAAAAATTGTTTAATGTCAGGAAGATACAGCATGCCTGGATGGTGTGAGATGATATGACCAGCTTAAATCTTGTATGAAATATGCTTTTATCATCAGGGGAAATTTTTAAGGCAGGGGTCATGTCTTTTTTCTGTGGAAAATATTAGATTTGGGGTAAAAAAATAAAAAATAGTAAACATGGTGTTAGTTAGAAAGGAAGTTTGTCTCTGTGGCAAAATCCAAACTCTGTTCTCAGATCTTTACTTGATATGTGGTTGTCTGTATGTGGGGACTTTTTTATAGTTAAAATAATGCTTTATAATCCCTCCAGGTAAGAACTAGAGAATTTACCTTTGCTAAAGTCCTCTTAGGCTTAATGGGCCACATAAATTATCTATAAGTACTAAATAGAAAAAACAAGGCACAAAAGGAGTTAATGCATCACTTCTGTTCATTGAGCCTTAAAATTTTTCAAAGTCTTAAAAAGGCTGTGCTCACCTTGTTTTTCTGTTGTGTGAGATGCAGAAAATATGAATTCAGGGAAGGAAGGAGAAGGAATCTCAACCAAGCAAATTACATTTACATAGCTGAGTAACCAACCTGTTTTATAAGCCATAAATATGGGAATATTACATTGATTTGTCATACTGCATTAATCTAATAAAATTGGCTGAGACAAAGTTTCTGTTAGGGTTTTTTTTTCTTTATATATAGAGCTTTTGTGTGGAAACGGGATTCTGTTTTTCTTTGATCCATCAAAGAGTTTCAAGGCTGAAAATATGTTTCTGAATTTAATAACAAATTTCTAGTTATTACTTAAGAGCTATAAAACTGAGATTCACCCAGAAAGATATTAGATGCTGATATAATCTTTTTCTTGGTTTATTTTTTAGTATATTACACCCTGCAGCTGTTGAGCTGACCAGTTCTTATGAGATTTGGTAGTATAAGCTGCAGGGTAACTATGAAAAACCTATCACTAAAGAAAGTGAAGCAGTAAAGAATTTCCTGCTTTACTGATTATATTTTTTTATTATTACTAAAAAAATATCACTACTATTATTTTTTTCAATCTTATAATATTGATAAAATGACAAACACTGAATATTTGGGAAAGGTCTAATTTGCCTTACAGAACTCTAGCTGGAAATTTCAACCAGGTACTAAATGTTTTCACTCTGCTTCAAAGATTCAGACCACAAGTTGGATGATTTTTGTTGTCTTTTTGGGAAAGCCAAGAAAGCTTCTCCCCTTGCTCCTTGCTTTTGTCCTTCACCTTGGGCTGAAGGAACACAATGAAGCTGCTTTCTCTCTTTATGTTTTACAGATAAGGTAATTAGCAGGAATAAGGGCTGAGGACTAGGGAAGTGTGAACTTCCTGCTGGGGAAAACAAGGTGTCAAGCCCCTATCTGATAAGAGCTGTGCCAGTTTAGATGCTCTTGGAAATTTTATTCCCATTAGTTTTTCTTTAGCCAGACATTAAGGGTGTAGTTTAAATGACATTATAAGCCTTCAGTGAGTCTAGCAAGCACGAATGTTTTGGTGTTTGAACTGACATAGGTGATGTCCAGATGTCAGGGAGAGGGGAATCTTTCAGGATGGTCCAAACAAATGAGAAGAGGGTTACATCCCTGAGGTATATTAGAGGAATGGAACTACGTGAATGGAAGGAAATATTTGGATGTATTTTAGAGGAATGGAACATCCCTCTAAAATACCTCGTAAAAAACATTCCTCTAAAATACCTCATCCCTGAGGTATTTTAGAAAATATTTAGAAAATACCTCATCCTCAAGGATGCCAGAGCTCAAGGAGCATTTGGACAATGCTCTCAGGGACAGGGTGGGATTGTTGGACTGTCCTGTGCGGGGCCAGGATTTGGACTCGGTGATCCTTGGGGGTCCCCTCCAACACAGCATATTCTGTGATTTCTTAAAGGAAGCCTGTGGCTGTCCAGTTTCATCTGCACAGCTCCATATCTTGAGCCACATTCATGGCTCAATAGAGTTTATTTTGGCAGAATCAGTGTTGTGTGGCATTGCTTGGTGTGCAGACTTTGGCTGGAGTTTTGGGGAGCGGTTGGAAGGGTGTTTGTGTGTGTCTGGATTCACAGTACTGAGTGATACCAAGACTCCTTCGGATTTAATTTTGCTGCTTGCTATGTTGAGGAAAGAAAACCAAGGAGATTTTGAAAGGATAATCATCAAAGTAGATTCAATAATAGACTCAATGAGATATTTGAAATTTTTGGTAATGTAAGCCAAACAATTATTAGGGTAATACTTAAAAAAAAAAAAAAAAAAAAAGAGCAAATGCATAAATATTCTCTAGTACTTATAACTTACTCCTTCTTAAAAGTTGATGAGAAGTGCATTCTATCAGTTGTTACATCTGAAATAGTTGAATAAAGAGTATTTAAATTCTATTCTTTACCATAGATGCAAGTACTTCAGATAGTCTCCATTTGAAAGCTTGGAAGTACTGATGAAACATGAAAAGAAAAAAAAAAAAATGCTTCTGGAACTGGCTTGGGAATCTCATTATGTAATACTTCAGCAGCTGTGTACTTTAATACTTATGGCCACTTGCTATCTCTTTTGACTCTAATATGTGCTATAAATTGCACTGAATTCCATGCTCTCTTCTTAGCAATTTTGTTACTGTTTAGAGTGAAAGTGACTTTTTCCAAGATCTTTTATACTGATTTGTTCTTGAATTACCTTATTTTTAAATCAGTTTTTTCCCTTTCAACTATTTAATCTGAACTAATCTGTGAAAAAAGCCAGGCCTCTGACAGCAAGGAATTTTTTAGGGTAAGAACAAAAAATCTAATCAAACAACTGTATTGCTTGCAGTCATGTTCTTGCTTCTCCAGTACAGGGAATTTGCATTCAACTTGAGTTGGTAATGGAATTTATTGTATAAAATGTCTTTTAAGCCCTAAAAACATTTATTTAGACATTCTAAGCAGGCTTTGAACATATGGATACTCTTTGTAGAGGTCTATTTACCTTTAATATATTTCCTATGATGTGACATTAAATGTTGTTTCTCCATATTGCCATTCATTTCAATATTGAAGAAATTCAAAGAATGAAAACAGCTGAGTGTTTATAAAGTGATATATCTTTACCTGTGCACTTGCTGCTACCTGCAAAAAGAGCTATATAATCAAATTTTGTTGAACATATGTTAGGGTGGTCTATCATATGGTTTAGGAGTTATAAGATGTCACTAGATCCCTGTTGATATTTAAGGAATTAATTCTACTCTTACAATAATTAAGGCTGATTCATGGGCTGGTGCTAACAAAGGAAATATGCAAAATGTTAAGTGCAAGAATCAACTCCTCTTCTTTTTCTTTTCTATTTCTTGCCATGATATATCCTATCTAGCAATCTTTATATATATTCCAGTATATAATAATTTCTTAGAGATCAAAATCTTAATGTATGAAAATAATCTTTTAGGGGAATTACGGTTATATAGCCCCAATTAAAAAAAATATATTGAATTTTTTCTATCTTTGTCTGGCTTCTAAGTCAAAACAGGACAATGAGATAAAATTTTACATTTCCATTTGTTTACTGACAGAGTAAAACTAGGACTGCTGGTTTACTGCTGAGGTTGCCAGGACATTTTCATCTGGGGGGACTGAATCTATAGTATGTCAGAAAGACAGATGAACTCTTAAACACTCAATTGCTTTTCTGGTGTTTCTCAATCTTGGAGCTCATCCAAGTGTATTTCATGGTGTGTCTCTATACAGTGCTTGTTCTTGAGTGCTTTGAGTGGAAACAAACTTTTCTTTAGTCCCTGTAGAAACACCCCTATTAATGTGAAGCACTGGGGGTTTTGTTTCTGTTATATACTTTTTTTTTTTTTTGGTCAGAATTCATTACAAATATTCAATAAGAATACTTCTTATTGAAATTTATCAGCTACTTTTAAATTTATCAGCTACTTTGTATTGAAATTTATCAGTTACTTTGTTTTAGAGAAGGAAGTATGTACCGTGAATATGACTGAAATTTTGACTGCCTAAGTCACTATGCACCTCTGGAAAAGTTAGAAGCTGTTACCTTTTTAAGAAAAGTCAGCGATGTGCAACTTCTCAATTTAAATGGATATTTTGGGGATTACACCGAATACCTAAGACTCATGTTTGTGTTCTGTATTCATTTTGAAATCCTCTCTGTATTCCCATATTACATATGTGAAGCTCCTGGTTGACTTTGTTCCTGCTTTGCTCCTGTGTATCAATTACAGTCATATTTGTGATGTAGCAAAACTAAGAATGGCTTAAAATTAAAGCTGCAGCTCAGTGTGCACCATTTTACCACTAACTGAAATTCTGAGCAGTCTTGTGGGCTAAGGAGTGTATATTTGTTTGATTTTTTTTGGGGGGGATGGGTTTGGTCTTTTTAAGGTTCATACAAGAGAGTTCTACATTGCAGTGATATGAAGGTTTTAGGAATGAAATAATTTGAGTTTTGGATGCTTTGATTCCAACATGAATAATTTAAAAGTGTGATACTGGGATCATGTGGGAAGATTATTTTGTGCACATATTGTAATGTTTAGAAGGACTTTTATTGTGTGTTCATACCTACATCCAGTAAGTAAAGCATATGCCACCTTATAATCTGTTATCAAATGGAGGTAGTTATACTCTTGTTCGCTTGGCAAAAAAGCTAAATTTCTGAGTTCCAGCTCTCTGTAAATTTTAACTGCATACAAAGAAAGAAGAATTCTTATTTTTTCCAATTTCAGAAAGTCATTAAACTTACATGATCAGTTTGAGTCTGAAAAATATCCATATTCCTATTTCTAGTTTGGAAATGAGCAGCAGTCAGTTCAATATCTGAATAAGGTCTTTCTTTAATGTATTCAAAATGTTTTAATCTTCCATCAGTAACAATAATGGAAGAATAATCAAAGAGGAAATAATGGAAAAAGGTCTGAGAGTACAAAGTATGGTAGTTTTTTATATCTCTGGATAGATGGTAAGGCATATAGCTAAAAGATATTTCTAGGCTCAACAGAAGCCTTTTCAGCACCGAAAATAAGTTTCTTTAGTATGTCACAAATATGAAGTTCAGCTGTTTAGAAAGGGAAAAAATCCCTCTACTTAGATTGTACTCAAATCTCCAGGGTTAAATAAATTTTCTTTTAAAATGTGACCTTTTTTAACTTGTTCTTATAGGTTGGGTGGTTTTGTTTTGGTTAGTTTTTTTTTAATTCCAAATATTTCCTTACCATCATAGAACATACCACTGATTTTTGTCATAAACTGTAGTAATAATAATTTTTTTAAGTACTCAGTACCAAGATTTCACATATGGATGCTACTAGTTGCATCTATAGAAGAGTTAGGACTATGCAGTGATGATTCTTTGTTTACTTTTTTTAAATTTTATAGAATTGGATATGTGTGTGTCTGAGCAGAAGTAATCAGGAGAGAGATTGAGAAAAAAAGACATGTATCACAGTATTGCATTTATACAGTTCCTGTTTCACTGTAAAACATTTTTGCAGGTTTTGGCTCTCTGTCTGTAAATATAGAGGTTTACATAATTCTTAAAGGTTTTATTTACTAACATGAAATCTGTAATGGTAAATTACAAAATAAAAGCAAGTTCTGAGAGTTCAAATTTCTAATTTCTCAGACTGAATTTAGTAAATAAAACAGCCATATATGTTTTAAGACCAACTCATTTGACTGATGGGGGTTTATCTTCTCAAGGAGGGGAATAAGATTTTTACTTTCTCATCCTCATATAGGTCAGAAAAATGCTTGTCTTAGTTGTTTGAGCTTCTAATTACAACTGTGAAATATCAGCCACTTCCTACAATTATTCAGGTAACTTGGGAAGATCCTTGGTTTCTTATCTAAGATTTGCAGTAGCAGGAAAACAGTTATATGTTATTCTTCCACCATTTCTTGCCTAATCTGGCCAAAATTAAACAGAAGCTTGTATTTGGTGATTTTGTTAGTGATATCATTTCAGGGAAAAGAGAGAAACACCCCCCCAGCCTCAGGGACACTGTCAAATGTTAAATTTGGTCCTGTGTGACTTTGAAATGGAGAAAATCCAGTTGTGAATTCTAAAATTTCATCTGGTTGATAAAGAACTTGACATCAAATAAATGCCCACAGGGAATACAGGCATAAGAGAACAGACATTTGAATGTTCTAGCATGAAAAGAGAGCTGCTGAATGAAGATGTTATTAGGAAATAATATTGACTGACCATCATTTTACTGAAAATTATTTGTTGAGCAATAGCGTGGATTAGGAGCACTTAGATTGAAGTGTCTGTAAGAAGCAGATCACAGAATCCCAGAATGGTTTGGGTTGGAAGGGACCTTACAGTAAGATCATCTCGTTCCAACCCCTCTGTTGTGGGTAAGGACACCTTCCCCTAGACCAGGTTGCTCAAGAGCCCCGTCCAACCTTGGCTTGAACACTTCCAGAGATGGGGCATCCACAGCTTTTTTGGGAACTAAAAAAAAACCAACATTTTTTTTATTCAATGACTGGAGAAACATCGGTTTGCTTGCCCCACATTGTTGAATCTCCCCCTGGGGGCTCCCCTAACAGGAGAAGCCCTCCTGGAGCAGTTCTGTGTCAGGAATGACAGACACATTGGACTTGTTCAGTCTTCAGCTTCTTGTTTATTATCTTATCAAAACTTCAGCATGCCGTCTGGTGCAGACCTTGCATGCAGGAAAAACAGCACAAAATATGACCCCAGATGTAGATGCAAAGTCCTTTAAGGCTGAACTAAAACTAAACTACCCAATTAAGAAATGACACCTAGAGCATTTTCCCTTTTAACCCAATAACTGATCCCTCAAAATCTGCAATGCAGATTTTCTGTCCTATTACAAAACATCACCCAAACCCATGAAGAAGAAGTCAGAAAACAGTGAAAAAGAACAACCTCCATCTGCCTTAAAACCTCCATCTTGCTTCATATTCATTACTATATTCTAAAACTCCAAACTGTAAGTTTTCCACCCTGTGATACTACACATTTCTAACCAACTACACAGCAGTAATCCCAGTGCCATTAATCAATTTTTGAAGTCTTCTCCACAGCCTCAGGTCAAATGCAGTGCTTTTTTGCAAGTCAGTGCCTTTCAGCACAGGGTGTTTAAAATTCTGAGCATCCAGGATTCCAACAGAGAAGGATCTGGAAAGGAGGGAGTCTGTATGGTAGAAGGTATTATAGTTATGAGCACTAGGCAGAACAGCAGTCTAATGAGAAAGTATTAGAAGATCTTAAATCCTAAAACTTAAAATAGTGATTTGATTGACTGTTCCTTATTGCTTTCCTTTAAATCCTGGGCTATATAGTTTCCTCTAGCTATGCTTTTGCAGTATTTAATACAAATGTGAAAAAAAAAAAATGCAAAGAGCATGGAAAAGAAAAGTTGCTTACACTGCTGAAATTCAAGGTTGTATTATCAGAAAATTTCCATTTGCTGCATTTTTTTTTTTTTTTACTGATGGATGACCCAGAGTAGTCTTGCTTTTTTATCTTTGCATTTATTTTTGTGTGCTTTGGTGGGATAGAGAAGTATCTGCCACTGGAGGTCTCTGCCTGTGTTGCTCTAGAGCCAGCCTTACCTTCCATCTCTCAATGCAATAGGAGGCCCAAATATAGAAGTACAAGTTTATTCTCCTGTAAATTAATAAGCCTCTAAACCTTTTAATTTTATTGTCTCTTTAGTGTAATTAGTTAATAGAGCAACATCACAATGGTTTATATTGGATAACATGTTGTAGCTTAGACAAATGTGAATGAAAATAAGCTCAGGAAATCTTTAATACCTGAGATAATTTACACACCCTAGGATTTTTTCCATACCTCCAGAGCAAGTATTTTGCACTAGAATTTATGCAATCTTTTTGTAGAACTTTTTATGATCATAATGTTTCATCTTTTCTTTTGGATTCTGATAGTCTGCCAGAGATTAAAATGTAAGGAATACAGTATGCTCCCTTAAGGTTTCTGAGGTTTCTGATTGCTGGGGGGTTTTTTTGGGGTTTTTTTTTTGTTTTTGTTTTTTTGGTTTTTTGGGGTTTTTTTTTGTGTGTGACCAATGTATTCCCAGGTATACTGAACTTTTAGTTTACCCTTTCCAAATTAAAAACTTTGTGATGAACTCAGCAGAAGACTTGCATGACATTCACAGAGCCCTAGTAAATAATTTATTTTTTTTCTCGGATACTTTCTCAGCAAAAAAGTTCCATCAAAATATGTGATTTCAGTGACAGAAATACGGTCTTTGGATTGACTGTTCCTGAAATGTAATTTTGTGTATCAAGCAAATGTCAAAAGAAATAAAAGTTACATTCAGTCTAGACTTAACTTTTGACAGTAGTTTCAGAATAAATCTTTGAGATGAGTTACAAATTCTTGCTCTATCTAATGCTGAAGCATGAAATTGAAGTTGTATGTTCATTAATAAATCTTTTTCTTTTCCACGTTGCTTTAGAACAGTAAAAGTAATAATATGATCTTAAAATGTATGTAACAGGTTTTCTCTTCTTTTATTTTCTTCTGTGGGAAGCTGTCTCAAAATGTGGATAAAAGATTTATGTTATAAAATGTCACTTTAACCTTTGTGCATGATCTCAGCAGGATCAGATATGCTGACTTATGGAACAGTAAGGGTTTTTTGAAATTTTTCTAATGCAGAAAAAAAATTATTTTTGATAACTTGACTTTTATGATAACTTATTACACTTAGAAATGGTAACTCTAAGAAGCTTTTTTGATTTCATTTAAATGAATGCACTATTGTATGTCCAGTGTTATGAAATATTTTCAATATTTTTTATAAAAAATGAAATTAAGGTCTCTATAACTTGAGAATAACCATCGTACTTTGTCTATTGAATTTGAATTTTTATATTTATAATTAGGCCATTCAAAGGATCATGCAAATGAAAATAATTGCCTTTTTTCTAAATAAAAGTAGAAAATGCAGATGGAGCAAACTGAATTTGCACAATCGGCAGTATTAAAGAATCAGTCCTTGATTAGAAATGAGTATAAGGACATGCAAAACAGTTTGAAATGGGATATCCTAATTCTGTTTGCATTCTAGTTCCTAGCTACTGTCATCTTCCCCGTTTTTTCCTGTGGTCAACTATTTTAATATTTTTGAATGTTATATAATTTGTCTTTAGTATTTTGCTCCATTCATCTGGAAAGTTGATTAGAATATTTTAAATATTGAATAAAATTATACCGTTTTCTTGGGAACATATCTAGTGGTGAACTGAAACTCTTAATGGTTGACCTTACAAGACGACCTATTTGCAAATATAGAGGGTTTTCCTGTTTTAGTTGGATCTTGATGTTCATTCATGTATAGGAAAATTTTACTCTTTCCTAAAATACTTTCCTTGGCCATGGGATGAAAGGGAGCCCTGTCTGGGTCCCCAGGTCCCCCCTTCTTTACCCAAGTGTTCAGAGCTTGTTGTCACCTCAGGGTGACAACAGTGGCCCTCAAAGAGAAGTGGCCTTGTCAGTAGATAAACCTCAGCAATCTCTGCCATGTCCAAGATACCTTGGTCCATATTCTGAGATATTCTGGCTTTTTTTATGTCACAAAGAGATTACACAATTTTTTTAATATTTATTACTGAGATTGAACAAATTAATATAAACTTTATGGAGTGTCCTTATTTTGGCTGGTATAGAGTTATTTTTTTCTTTGTAGATAGTACAGTGCTGTGTTTTGGAATCAGTGTGAGAATGAGGTTGATAACACACTGATTCTTTTGTTTGTTGCTAAATAGTACTTACCAAAAGGCAAGGATTTTCCAAGTCTGATGCTCTGCTAGTGAGGAATTGCACAAAAATCTTGAAGGGTGCGTGGCCTATTCACCTGATCTGAACTGTCTAAAGGGATATTCCATAACACAGAATATCATACTCACATATCAAATGTGGGAGTAACCTGAGGATAGGCTGGGCATTGGTCAATGGTTAGTGAGCAACTGTATTGTGCATCACTTGTCTTTGTTGGGTTTTATCCATATCTCTCCCTTTTATTACTATCATTATTACTGTTATTTTTATGATCATTACATTGTTTCAATTATTAAACTGATGCTATATAAACCCATGTCTTTTAGTTTTGTTTTCCTTGCTCTCCTCCCTTTTCCACTGGTGGGATGGAGAGGCAAGTGAGTGACTGCAGAGTATGTCATTGTTGATTGTGGTTAAACCATGACAGTCCTTTTTGACCCCCAGCATCAGGATCAAAGACTTGAGATAATGCCAGATCTGACCAGAGCATGTTAGAGCAAATTTGTTGTAAGCATTTTTTGTGTAGCCTTAGTATTTGCTGTCACAATGTTGATTTATTTGTTATCAGAGCTGTGCTTGTTCTCAGGGTTAAGACTTCCTGTGTGTGTTGCCTGTGGTGATGTTTATCCTCCATGGGTCCTCAGCTAAGGGTTATCATTTTGTACTTTGCAGTAGAAAAAAGTGATGTGAAGGGATTATGGTGTGATAGCATTGCTGGGCACAAAACTATTCAGGTACAAGTATTCAGTATTCAGTCACTTCTGTATATCAGGAGTCACCTACCAGGAACTATTGATAATAACACCTTTAGCCTTTTCTCCTTGGAGAGTCATCCTGTGGGGGAGATATGTCCCTTTTTGTCCCAGGCTGATTAAAGTAGCATTTGAGAACTTTAAAGATTTTTTTAATATCCTTGAAACAAACCCAGTCCTTTTGCTAGGAACTGGCACATTACTGCACATGGTTTAGGTTTTCTTAAGGTTAAACAACTAATTAAGAATATCAACCAGAGATGTGCCCTGAGGCTGGATATTTAGGAGTAGCAGGGTGTGTTAAATGGTATGGGGAAGTACCTAGGAGAGTGGGTGCCTCCAGTGTTTTGGAACTTTGCACCTGAGAAAGTCCAGACTTTGGTATAACTAGCAAAATGTTTGGAAAAAGTGAATCTGGCTATTTCATATACACACACAAATCTCTGTAACATGCTGGGGTCTGGCCCAGGCCTGCTGAGCCTTGCTCAGTGCTATTCAGTAGCCTCCAAGGCAAGAGAAGGTTTCTGGAGCTGGTAACAGGACAACAGGTTCTGTAGCTATTCCAACCTCCCTGGAGCTGAGCCACAGAACCAGCATGTTCTGCTGTCATTGTCCCTATGTATAAGAGGAAATGTGGAAAAAAAACCATCATTTTGTTTAGTAATGGAGAACAATGAGGGCAAAGAAGGAAAGGGAGGAAGACACAGAACAAGGGCTGAACACCACTCTCTGTGCTTGGGTGAGCTGCAGGATATACAAAAAGATTTCAGCTATCATCCCAGTGAACATGTTACCACTTGGCTGCTCTGATGCTTTGATATTTGGGCTAGCAGTTTGGAATTAGAGGGTAGAGAAGGCAAACAGCTGTGATCACTTTCTAGGGAAGCAGGCATTGACGAAGTAATTGCAGAAGTGACTCGAGTCCTTAACTTCTGGAAGTGATCCTATCAATCACGAGGGAAAGGTTTACCTCCAAGGAAGATATTACACGTTGCCCAGGAAAATGGACTGCACAGAGAAAGGAATCCAGTAACTAGGGGAATTAGCCTTGTGAGAGATGACCTATTACGGCCTGAACAATACACAGCCACAGATCCAGAGGAAGGCCAATCCATGTGATCCATGTGGTAGAAATTTGTCCAGCATGCCCCATTGTCACGCACCAACCCGCTGGCTACATTAGTCTGGAAAGACAGTCTGGCAGCAACAGTGGATGAAGCCATTTACCAGCTTGAGGAATATGAATGTAAGACAGTATTTCTTCCTTCCTCACCTCAGCTGTGGAGAAACTGTGTGATAAACTGTCCTGTGAGCTCCAGCAATTCAGAATAAATATGTCCAACCTGTACAGGCTTGTACTTCAGTGGTTGACTCCAAGTGTCCTTTGGCTAAAAAGATGATACAGAAGGTACAGTCACAAGGCACCCTGTGGTTTTACTTGTGGGACCACTGAGAGTATGTGAGGAATTGAGATGGAAAGCCTACCTCAACCCTAGAGGCACAAGCACATGAATTACAGGGAAAAACAAATGGAGAATTTTGTGGAAAGTTCCTGCTTCAGTGACAGTTTCTCGGGTGGTGTGGAAAGATTGATTTTACTTCTGATTCTATGGAGAGAAGCTTGAATCCACTTTTACAATAAATAAATTGAGAATCCTGCGATATTAGTATTAGAGGGGCCCTGCCTGATGGAGGAGAGAGAGAGACAGATTTCCTGGACTGTGTGGATCCCATGGCCTGGAATGTTGGACCCACAGGAGCGTAAGGCTTTTCTCAGTACTGGTGCACAGTGAACCCTAAAGCCATCAAGCTGTGGAGGAGCAGAACCCAGCTGGGGATCCCAACAGCAGACTCTGAGATTAAAATCTGGATGGAACATCCTGTTGTGGTTGGCCCAGACACTGTATATTTGTCAGAGACTACCTCAGGAGAGAGTGCTTCAAGGCCCAAAAAAGGCATCGTTTCTGAAAAAAAAAAATTAAAAGTTGTTTTTTTTTTAATTGCTGCCTTGGAAATGGAGGAAATTAAAAAGCTGCCTACCTTGCCTGGTCTCTCAGAGGACCCTTCTCCTGTGGGTTTGTTGAGGGCTGAAGAACAGCTTGTGTCAATCACTACCACAGTGGTGCACAGGCAGCAGTATCACACCAGCTGAGGCTCCCTCATTCCCACCCATCTGCTGATTCCTTGACTGGAGAGCCAAGGAGTGATCAGCAGTTATTTCATTTTATATCTGAATGACTTGCTTACAATTAGAATGAAAGATATGTTCCTGGTTTATCACTGACATATCTTCAGGTATTTCCAAACATTTACATATGTAATGTATAAATGTAATAATAAGGAAAAAATGTCAACCTGACTTTCAAAAATTTTGTATTACTTGTTCACATTAGGATTTGCGACTCTTTAATTTAAATGCAAAAAATTCTGCTTCAAGGGATATGTCACAGTAGCGAATTTTCATGTACTAGTAGCTATTTTAAAAAATAAAAACAATGTTGAAGGGATTTTTGAACTCCTCTTATAGAAGCAGAGCTATCAACCATTAAAAGAAAACCCCACCTAACAACAAAAAAGCAAACACCCCTAAAAAAAGCAAACTCAGCTGAACTAAACAAAAGCTACCCAATATCAACTGGTGGTCGTAGAATGCATGTAAAATCTTAGAAAAAAATGGAGAAAGGTATTATAGAATCAAAGACTGGGTCAGATTGGAAGGGACCATAGTAGGTCATCTAGTCCCACCTCCCTGCTGAAGCAGGGTCATCCTAGAGCACATGGCACAGGATTGCATCCAGATGGTTGTGGAATATCTCCAGTGAGGGAGACTCCACACTCTCTGGGTGATCTGTTCCAGTGCTGGGTCACTGCAAAATAAAAAAGTTCTTTCTTGTGTTCAGGTGGAACTTCCTGTCATTAAGTTGCCTCTTGTCTTTTTCTGATATTAGAGAACAGTTCAATGAATATAAATAATGAATATAAATGTATTTATCTGAAAATCTGTCTTTTTTTTTTTAATATACAGAGTAGCAGGCTTGTATTTTAATTGTGATATTTAGACCAGTTTGCAGCAGAGTCCTATTGTTTCAGTTTGAGGTATTTTGTGACTGGAGTTTCCTGAAGGATAGAATATTCATATGAGAACTCACAGGGTAATGAAGATGATAAATTTACTTAACTGAAAATATGTTCATGCTGAAGTGTCTGTCATTACAAATAGTATATAACTAATCTGTCAAAACATCTATTTTGAAAGACACATGAACTAGAAGATTCAGTATACCCAAGCATTTGATATGATCTTAACAAAGAGATGAGTACAAAACAGAATCACCCTAAGTTATTTAGCAGTATTGTCTTCCTTTGTCTTTTCTGATCTCTTGAAGGAAACCAAGTGTTATCTTTGCATGCCAAATGATATCGTTGGAGTTCTTGAAGAAATTTTCTGATTGGAGATAAAAATGAATTTATTTCTTCAGGGCTTAGTGGCAAGCTGAGCATTACCTGGTTTTAGGTTTTAATTACAAACACAGAATTTCATGACCTGAATACTTACCTAGGCAATGGCTTTATTGGCCAAGCCAGTTGGAGACATGTGCAACTAAGATATGTTACTTGAAGTATGGCAAAACTAATTCAAGAAATTGACTCCTAATTTGTTTTTGGAAGAGGGAAGCTATAGAAAGTAAATACTTATTTTACTAAGAAAATTCTTTGAATTTTGTTATTATGGTAGTCACTGAATTTGATGGAGCAGACTAGATAGTGAGGGATCAGACCTGCCAGTTTTGCAGTCTCACATGCAACCCTAGGAGACTGTAATATTTATTTTTAAGGCCAGGCAGTTGATTATTTCCTAAGAGGTCTAGTACAGCTCCTTGTGACAATAACAAGGGGAAAATACATTTTATTATGAAGAACTCCTCATTTCAAAGACAAAAAAAATTCAAATACATGAAGCTTCTGGGCTGTAGGTGGCCCTGCTATAACACTGAGCCTAGACAAAATGACTTCCAGAGATCACTTCCAATTGAAACTAGGCTGTGGTTCATAAGGAAAAATGTGTTTAATAACAGTGGTATACCCTTTCCCTTCCCCCAGACCCTTAAAAAAAGATTAAAATAATGATAATAATTAGAAAAAAATCTCCATTTTCAATGAATCTGCTTTCTCTTTAGAGACTGCTCATATTTTAATGTATTTGTCAACTTTCTGTGTTAATATCTTGGGATGGTATTGTAGTTCTGCCTAGCAGCTCCTTCTAGTGTCCCGAGGAAGTGGTCTTGCATATCATAAATTGTTAGAGAGAGTGGAGATGTCAAGGCAGTCCTTGGCTCTTTAAGCTTTAATTTATACTCTGTTGATCACTGAGTCTGGAAGTACATACTGAGTGCACAAACTGCCTGCATAGGAAGACAAGAAAATTATTTTCCATTTTCTCTTTAACTCAATAACCTTTATCAAAAATAACAGTAGCAATTAAAAATAGTTTTCATGAAAGGAAGCATTTGGATCTAATTTACTGAGCAAATACTATATAACGTGCAAGCTCCTTGCACAATCCTGAGTTGAACATGATTGACCCTGTGTATTCTCAGACTGTGAAAAGATGTAATACCAGAACAGATAATTACAGAGTCAAGTTATGGGCTTTATTTAGGTTTTGTTATAGCACCTTTCATTCTTAGAGCTGTATAATGTAATGTGTGCAATGCCTGAAGTATTGAAAGTATTCAAGCCTTTGGTCTGCACTGCATCCTTGGAGACTAACAAAGGCATAAACCCCTGGTGTATTGCCAAAAAGTGCAGCTGGAAAGCTGTTTGTTATTGGTGGACATAAAGGTGTTAAGAAAGAGATCTCTTGCTTTTGTTCTGTTCTACAGATGAAATTGTAAAAGGTGAGAAGGGGAGAAGCAAAAGATGAAGGGCAGCTTTTGATGCATCCAACAATACCTGAAGATGCTCTTAATGGTTCTTTCTTTTTATCTTCATAGAAACTGGAGACTTCATAGGTCAGATATAGAAAATAAAGAATGGGGGGTTGGTGGAAGTGAGGCTGATACCCAGTGGTTGTTATTCTGCCGTTCAGTTGGTGCTGACACCTGTTTGCTTCTCTCACTTCAGGATGTACCATATAATTTCTGTCCATACAGCAAAACGTTCTCTAGGCAGAAAACCTGGCACAACAGGTATATTTTCTGTTCCTATAGTCTGCAATTTACCTGACTATAGAAGTGTCCAGTAGATTTCTGAAATTCATCTTAGTTTATTTACATTGAATTGTACTTCTTCTGGCTTCAAGAGAACTTCAACACTGTGTTTTTGTTTTGGCAGAGAATTTAAAATGTAATGGCCAGCACATAGTATACAATAAGAGGTTAGTTAAGTCATTAATCAAAATATAAATTTAAAATTATTTATTCTTTCAACTGTATCTGTTAATCTTTTTAGCTTCTTAGGTCAATATTTATAGGTACAAACATGTGCGTAATACAAAGACATGCACAATATATTTGCATATCCAAAATTTCTTAAGTTATACATCTTTTGGCATCTTACACATAGCCAACAGCAGTTCCTGTATGAATACAGTCTTGCACTAAAAAATCCTTTTCTATTTCTCTCGACAGTAGAAATTGTATTACTTGTATCATTCAGTGAAGTAGGAGCCTCAGTATGACTATACATATTGTGTTGGTGTGCCCAAACGACACATATTTGAAAAATAAAGATTACTTTTTATAGAACAAAAAAACAGCTGTGGAACCAAAGTGGGGGAAAGAGGCTCTCATGATCTTCCTTGTTTTCCTCCATTTTGAATAATTTGCAGACAATAAGCCCAAAGTAAGAAAACTTTGTGAATTGTGTAGTATTTACAAATCCGTGATGCTGTTTGGGACTAAACACAAGCTAAATCATAAATCATCATGCATCAAATTCCAAAGAAGCATACATTTGTGATCAGCAGCATGTTTGAAAATAACGGCTAAAATAAGGGTAGGTTTTTCATATATTTTCATTCACAGAGGGTAAAAATTAAATTGAGCTACATCTAAATTGAGGGATGACTAATAATTACAGTAATCTTGGGCATAGTATTTTGTGGGAAAAAACTCTAAGTACAGTTAAATATATGGACATGAAACTTGATTTGAAAATGTAGTGTGAATATTGTAAATTTAGAACTATTTGTGAGATTTGGTAATATGAGTAATGAAATAAAAATGAGTCATAAGTCTGGAAATAAGTGTTTTGATGTCCTTCTGGAATAGGCTGCCAAAACAAATAATAACATATAAAACTTTAAAATTATAAGATAATTTGAGAATTTTTGTATTCATTCTAAAATTTGGAGTCATTAAAAATCAGGCTTTCATTTCCAGATATTATATCACAATGAAACTTTGTAGCTTTTTACATCCTTATATTAAGATGAAAAAGTGAAGAGAGATTTGTTGAAAAGTATTTTCTTGAGTCTTAGTGAATTTTTGATAGTGTTAGTGGTATAAAGTAGTTATAATTTGGAGAACTAATATGAATGACCACTCTAGAAACTCCTCCACGCATTGCCAGCTTCCCTTTAGAATTCCCATTTGAGTGGAATAAATTACAAAATATCTATAATTTTTTGAGAAACTGACTCTGAGTTATTTTAGTTTCTCTCTTGCACATATTTTAAAATATAGTGCAAGTATCCTAAAAATTTTAAAGAATTTAATTTATAAATTTTAAATTCTCTAACCATATGTGGACTTTCAGATCCTCTAAACAAGAGCTGAAATGAGATCCACTGACTGACATTAGTAAAATTAGACAATAATCTGCTGAGCAGAGTGTTTTGCTTTGGAATGATCTGTATATGATTGATGGATCTATAAATACTTTTTTGGATTTTACAGTGCTGCAGTCCTGTGGAGCTTTCCAGTATCCTAGTAGTTATTGGAAGGTGATAATACAATCTAAGGAGGACTCCTTAACCACTTCTTGTAAATGCTTTTATTATGTGATGTTGTTAAAACAGCTGCTACAAAACAAATTACTACACAGCACTATTTAAAAAAAACCATGTTATCACTATGATTATCATGGTTTGACTGCACTTACCTCTTCTGACCCTTTTCCCCATGATAATTTTTGAACACTTCTGTGTGGTTATTGATAGTTCTACGACAGTGAATACCATTTGATATTTCAGGATTCATTAAATAAATTTTAATAAATCATTCTCAACAGAATAAAATTGCATGAAACAGAAATATTCTCTATTTTCGGTGACTGATGATACAATTTTGTGCTTTGGTCCTGACTCTGAGCAAGTGCTGCTCAGCAATAACAAACACATCCCTGTTTTTCAGCGCAAATCCAACACATAACATCTAATCCAATTAAAAAAAAATTCATTCTAACTCAGCCACAATTGGTACATACAGGCATAACCAAGATTATGGATAGAAGGTGTAAAGAATATTTATGTAGTTCCTCCCTCTGTAAGGTGAAAGTGGTTATTATTAGTGGTAACTGTGTGGATATTAGTGTATTTTAGTGAAATCTCATCACCATGAACTGTGCTCCAAGCTGGCTCTTGTCCAAGGACCTTTTCCAAGACTCTGGGAAGAACTCTTTTGCTTCTGCTACATATTGTGCTATTACTTCATGTAGTACTTTAGGTTTGAAATTCAGTGCAATGTCAGAGTGCAATTCTTAGTTTTAAATATTTTTAAAAAATATTTTTCTAATTAAGTAGGGATCATGCAAGATATTTAACATGATATGTATATTTAAATTATTTAGTAAACAGTGACATAGAGTCCTAAAAGACAACAGACAACATTGACCATTACAAGGGAGAATAATTAATATTTTGTATCTCATCATGCCATGTAATTTGTAAATTCTTCCAGGAATCTCTAGTGGATGCTGTCTTGTCCTGACAAATTCTTTGGGACAATTTAATGCTTTATTTCTTCAATAGCTTCTTTTAAAACTTTTATTATTTCAAAGGCATCCAATGGCATATAGCCTGAATAATAGGGTTGTAACACAGGGATCTTCCCAGATTGTATGTATCTAACTCTTTTTTTGTTTTTCTGCTGTAGTCTAGTCTCTTCTGAATGTTCCTTTTCTACGAAGGTCCTGTATTCATATTCTCTCTGTAGTCCTGACTTCTTAGTTAAAAGGATATAATTTAAACTTTTTGTCTTTTGTGCTTTCATGCTTACCTATCTGGAAGCTTTCCTTTCCCATATTTTCGTTTCCTTTTCTTCCCCGCTGCTTCCATTTTTTTTCTTTCCCATTTTCCCCCCTTTTTCCACTTTATTTTTATGTGGATAAGACTCGTCTTTTTTTAAGCATGCATATTTAGCTTCAATGAATCTCTTTTTCTCTATAATTCAGTCATTCTCATCCAGACCTTCATGAAAAGCATGGGGGAGCAGAAAAAAATCAGTTAAAGCAACACATTCATTTACCATGTGTCACCATATAGTTGTACCGTTTTTCTCTCATGTTTTTGTCATTGCTCTTTTTGAACAGTATGTGTGAAAGGCTTCATTGTTTTTTTGAAAGATTTGTCCTGGTAGTCATGTTCCTCGGCACTTGGCTGATAGATGCATTCATTTATATTTAAAGCTTCAAATAAAATCTCCCCTTTCTTCTTTTTTGAGATGACATATTTATTCACCCATGATGCTTCTAGTGAAAATAGGTGAAAAGTATCAGATTTGCACTATTTAACCTTTATATATCATTACTGCATCTGCATCACTATGTAATCACAGAATCATTTAAGTGGAGAAGATGTAACATTTGACAGATCATCACCTTGTCAAATAAACCACAACACGAAGTTCCGCATCCAGTCATTTCTTAAACACCTCCAGGGATGGTGGCTCCACCACTAATGGGAAGCCTGTTCTATCACTTGACAGCTCTTTCCATTAAGAAATTCTCCATGATGTCCAACCTAAATCTCCCCTTGTGCATCCTGAGGCCAGATCCTATTATCCTGTCACTACTGGGAGAAGAGGCTGATGCCCACCTGGCTTCACCGTCCTGTCAGAGAGTTGTAGAGAGTGAGAAGGTCCCCCCTGAGCCTTCTTTTCTACAGGCTGAGCCCACCCAGCTCCCTCAGCTGTTCCTCATCAGACTTGTGCTCCAGACCTTTCCCCAACACTGGGCACGCTTCCATGTCTTTCTTGCCATGACAGCCCAAAACTGGACACAGGATTTGAGGTGTGGACACAGGATTCACCAGTGCTCAGCACAGTCCCTGCCCTGGTTCTGCTGCCATACAATGGCTCGTAAAAACGAGGATGCCTTTGGGTACCTTGCCCACTTGGGTTCATGTTCAGCTGCTGCTGACCAACAACCCTTACTAGTTCTGAGGTAGTTTTGAGGAGAGAAGAGCAATATTCCTATCAGAATTTGGAAGCTCTTTGAGTTTTCTGAGTTTCTGTTGTCGTTTTTGTTATGTATCCTTGCATAGGGTTTATGTAGGAGAATGTTTTAGCTAACAACTCTTAGTCATATATTTCTTGCTGAGAGTGATAACAAAGGGCTCGTGAATATATGTGTTTATTTTAAATAATGGATAACTTTCACTTTCTAATGTCAGTAATAGTTTTTATGTAATCAAAACCCCTCATGGTTGGGATGAGTAGCTTGAATAATTTTTGGTAAAGCTTTTATAGTTGCAATTGTTTCATAGTCATCTGGAATAATGAGAATTATTACTGTTTTCCCAGTGAAAAGCAGTTGGTATGTGTATGATTTTCTGTTATGTGGTGATTGTCTGAATCCACCACAGTGCTTCTGACTGTTCTGACTTGATTCTGATCTTTAAAAAAGTATATTTATTTATTCTGGTACTGCTATACTATACAGTAGATTTCAGAAAAGCCCTCTTAATAATCTAAATTGTTTTCATTAAATGAGAGTTCAGAAAGCACAAAACTTAATGAACTAGTGGGATGGATTGTCAACTACCTTTTCAGAAAACATAGGATCACCTTGGTTAAATGGAGAGCTCCAAGTAGTATTTTGGGAACATGTATAAGTCATCTTTATAAGACTACAAGGATGGGATATCTGCAGTTAAGACAACCTGTTTGGGCAACAGTATCACACTGAGGTTAGGAGGTGTGCATATATGTATACAACTTAAACAATTCTCTAATATATTGTAAAAATGATATTACCTATTAGAAACAAAATGGCCTGGGTTAGAAGGGACCTTGCAGATCATCCAGTCCCAACCTTTCTACCATGGGCAGAGACATCTCCCACTAGACCAGGTTGCTCAGTGTTCCTTCCAACCTGACCTTGGATACTTCTAGGGATGGGACATCCACAGCTTCTCTGGGAAACCTGTGCCAGTGCCTCCCCATACTCACAGGGAAGAATTTTCTCCTAATATTTAATCCTTCTCTCAGTTGCTTTGGAGGCAGCCCAGCACACAGGGGGTTTCTGGGCTCCCACACACACGGCTGGGGCATGTCCAGCATCTCATGCACCACCACCCCCAAGTCCTTCTCTCCAGGGCTGCTCTCAACTAGAATGGGTATGGAAATGGAAAAGAAGAATGTAACACTGGATTTCTAGAAGTAACAGGATAACAAGCCCAAACTGAACTGACACTCAATCTATAAACATCTAAATGCAGTGACAAAATGGCTTAACTGAACAAGAAGTACATAAAGTGTGCTTGTCTTGGATTTGAAAGTAGTGGTGTCCTTGTTAGCTGAGCAAATGTGAAAATAATATTTATGTAACCTAATTTACAATGGATTGGTTGGCAAGAACATAGATTGTATTGCTGTGCATATAGTGGATTGCAGTTTGAAAATGTGACCTTTTTCAAAGACTTTTGTAGTAAGGCATGGGAGGATATTATGTACAGCTAAACCATTTTCATCCTCACTCACAAGGATGCAATAAAATTAATGTTTTCCTCAAGGATTTGCAATAATGTAGTGCCAGAATACTTTTAAATATCTAATCTCATCTCAACACCGCACAAGAGCAGCAGGAAGACATGAAGAATGCATAAGGAATGAAAGAAAATATTGTCTCATAATGCTGAAATAGGGAGGAATGAACTTCCTGCAATGAGTAATGAGATGCAGGCACTCATTTTCTAGTTTAAAGGAATTCAGATCCTGTAAATTCCTTTACCTGTGAAAACTTGCAGGATATGCTGAGTGAGGGGGAGATAGGATGAAGAAATCATTTGTTGTTGCCTTTTTTCATCTTTAGGAGCATTTTTTTATTCCTTTCTTTACACTTTTAACATAATCTAGTGGTCTAATGAATTAAAGACAGTTTACAGTAACCCCTGCCTTTTTCTATTTTCCATATTTATTCGTATGGAAACCTAAGACAGATTTGAACAGCACTGCCCTCATACTCAAGGAATGATTACTGATGCTGATGGGAAAATAAACACATTTCACTAACAATAAGCAGAATAAGTTAGTTTTGGATAGATAGCACACAACATTAGAAGAACTTATACATGTAAAATTGTTTCATTCCAGGCAAAGGAGAATTCACAGCACAAAGTGGTTAATTTGATTCTTACTGGTAGATAAAAATTATATAGAAATAAGAACTCTTTCCTATTAAATCTATTAAAATAAGATTAGATATGATGCTAAAATGCATATTGATGCATACTCATGACTATTAATGAGTAACAGACATTAGGAAGCCTTTTATTTTTATAATTATTAGATAAAGTATCTACTCATTTATCATTCATGAGGAAGACACCCAGATTTTTCGTTTCTTTCCAGGATTAATCCTTCACTTACATTTGATTGACAATTTATTTTATACCAGTAAAATTGTTTATATATGCAAACTGCCCTTTAAAATAATTCTAAATAATTCTTAATGTTGATTTTTTCCTTTTAGTGTTGGTACATATCAAAATAAAATAATTTTACTCTTAACTCTGATTTAACACTGAATTAGTTTTAGATACCTAATGTTACCCCTAGATTGTAAAATATAGTATACTTAATCTATAACCTATTTATCTATATATAGATAAACAGTCGAAGTATAATGTCAGAGGTTTCATTCAATGAAAGACTGTGATTAGTTGATTTATATTTCTTTTAGTCTTCTTAGCAATAGCTTCTCTATACTAAATATATGACTAAACTCAAAGAGACTCCTGTATTTCAAATTAAGACGCATGCATGCAAATAAACCCTATTCCAAATTTACATTTCCTCCCCTTCTATTTGGAAGTCTGAGTGTCAAAGGTTATTTTAGATTCCTGCATTCTGCAGAAAAACTGATCATGGGGAAGAACTGAAAGTAAATGTTATTTTACAATATTTTTCATCTAGCTAAACTTGATTTTGGCATTATCTGGGATTTTTTTAGGTTATTCATAATGCTAAGCTTCTGCTGCTTGCTGTGAATAACCCCAAAAACAAAAGATACATGTGATGAGTGATATTTAAGAATAAACCCACTGGTTTTCATGCTACTTTTCCATATTGAGATATATATAATGGTGTTTAATTACACTCTAACAGTACTCTAGTATAGATTGCACTTACATCTCTTTAAGTTTACTTTTCTGAATATGTCATTCATGAATCTTTGAAGAAGTTCTATTGGAGCATTTTTCAGTGAAACACAGAGAAAATTACCAGCCAACAATAATAAAGGTGTTCATATGTGTAGAAATTACACAGTAGGGTTATGATTGTAAAAATTCTTCCACATTCAGGTTGGAAACCTGTTCCTGGGGGAAAACAATTTATTGTTATTAATATTTGTTTCTAATTAGTCTTAAAGGCCTCTGTTTTGGGGCCAAAGCATAGAAAAGCTGCACTTGGAATTATATGTGGAGTACTGTAATGTATCCTGTAGTGCCATTATTCACCCTTTTTTAACATATTATCTTGTGGCCTTATGTTTGTTTTTTTTTCTTTGCTGTTGGGAGACATTAAACAAGTAAATGTTTATAGTTTTAAGGGTGAACGTGAGAAGACTTTTAAGATCCTTTTTTACTTTGTAGCTCTTTCTTCTAGGTCTTCAGCTGGCACTTTTATATTACAGCCTTTGGTCTATAAGGGGTATCTTGGAAAAAATAATGCTTTTAAAGAAGTATTAGCTGTATGTGCAGAGTTCTTGTTTAGCTCAAAACCTTTTCAAAGGCAATTTCACAGAGGAAATACTTCAAAAAATTAGCTTCAAGAAGATTTCTGAAGATCAAAAGTAGTGTGCCATGGCATAAGAATGTGTGTAGTGTAAGTGGCAAAGTTTTGATAGTGGAATGGAGTCCCATGGGGGTTGCTTTAGTGAGATCTTTTCCAACCTAATTTATTTCCTTGATGGGGAAAATGTTTGGTTTTGGTTTAATTTTTGCCTTTTTTTTTTTTTAATCTTAATTGATCATAAGTCAAATCCCCAAATTCAATCTGCTTTGCTTTTCACACTAATTAATGAGTGATCTCCCTGTCTTTTTCTAAACAAGATTTTCATTGTTTAACAGCAAAAGAGGTTGCTCCAGAGAGACTTTAGTCTTCATCCTGGAGATATTAAAAATATTACTGGACATGATCCTGGGCAACCTGGTGTGCCTGACTCACATCTGGGCAGGAGTTGGACTCCCTGGTCCTTCCTCTCCCAGCTGGCCTTTGCTTCTGTTCTCTGAAGTGCCCCCATGTGCAGTGCTGGCAATGAGCCACATTCTCCTGACATGCACATAAAAATTTGTATCAATATATGCTGAGTCCATCTTTTTTTGCTTCATTTTTTGTGTTTTTCTTTTTCTTTTTTTGCAAATTTTTTGATGCTTTTAGTACAACCCAAGTAGTTTACCAAAACCAAATTCTATGTGAAAATTGTATAAAACTTTTCTTCATAATGCAGAAAAGCTGCAGAATGTTCGAAAGTGTGAGGGGTGATATTTCCACTCAAACTTTGTGATGTTCAGTTCTTGCAGTTGTGGGCTTAGGGCTTTTTATGTTTTGTTTGGCTGTTTTTGATTAGTTGCTTTTACTGAGGGGGAGGGGTGGTTGCCTGTTTGTGTTTTTGTTTATTGTTTTGTTTTGTTTTTTTTTTCTTTTCCCCCACCATATAGTGCTGACTATTACTGTACATGGCAGGCAACTTTACATGTATTTATTGTGAAGCAAGCCCATAAAAGGGTCAAGACCTGTTCATTGTAAATAGAAGTTCTGTTATCTTTATTGAGGCAAATATAAAGTACAATTGACTTAAAGTTGTGGTGTAGCATGACGGCATTAGATATTAAAGCACCTAATATTTCCTCTTACTTATTTTATAATATTTTTCTGTTTATTTAACTATGTGTATAAATTGCATCAAATGATCATTTGGCAGGAGAATGAGGTGGGAGATATTCCCAAACTTATCATTTTGAACTGTTTTTTACTGTGCCCTCATTACTAGTTGCTTCTCTAATCAAATGTATATTTCCTCTCCTGTTTAGAACTCTGAGTGGCAAAGGTTATTTTAGATTCCTGCATTCTGCAGAAGAACTGTGTTCTTTGACTTTGGTCATTCCAGTACATGCAGCTCAAAGGAAATATCAAGTATATGTGTCTTTTATATATATATATATATATATATATATATATATATATATATATGTAAATTCTATGTCAACACAAGGACCATGACTTCAAGTAACAAAGCATAGAAAGGCTGAATCCTACTCCTTTTATTTCACCATAGAGAAAAACTTATGTGACCTTTGTAAGTCTACAAGATGCATAGGCACCCTTTAGTTTCTTTCATGAGGATGTTGTCTTAGCTTTTTGTGATAAAATATCTTGTCAGTACTTGAACTTCCACACTCATTGATATTTTTCAACACTGCAGTTACCCTGGAGTGGTATGTATGATAAAACCTTGCAGTATGGTCAAGCATTAAGTATTTCAAATAGTGAAATAGTGTTTTAATCTGTGAGATGTCAAAACCATTTGGTATCTTTTGCAGGGCACTGAATCATTCCTTGTAATCATTCTTACTGTTTCACATTTGGATTTTTTTTTTTTTTGGTGGGTGTATTTGGATTTTTTTTTTTTTGTTTGTTTTTCTTTTTTGGAGGGGGAAGTTTGTTTTGTTTGTGCTGTTTTCCCCTTCTCAGCTCATGCTTTAGTTCTGTTTCTAAGGTGGATATAAACTTCCACTTCAGCATTTTCATATATCCCAACTCAAGGATTCAACCCAGAGGCTAAGAAGCAGAGATTTTCTTGATCTGAGAAGTTTCATTATTTTTAAAAGTTCAGTCCTGATTGCACATTAGGATAAAAGGATATGCTAACACAAAACTGAAAATCTGTGTTTTCTAGTGTAGTTATTTAGTGATCCAGACAAAAAAAAAAAAAAAAAAAAAGTAGCTTGAGAAACCAAAAAGCGTTGATTTGGCAAACCGAATTTATTCTTAGCTCTACATACTTCTGCTATATTTTTATTATGAATCATTTTCTTTATTTAAAACCTCTGTGACTTTCAAACTCACTTTTTGTGTTCTAACTCAATTCTGTATGACTAATAATTTTTGTCTTAATTTATCTTGTGTAAGCACCCAAATATTATCCATTTGATTTGTTTTATAGTGTCTTCAGCCTTTACAAAATTCATGATACAATTGCAGCATTAGGGGGAAAAAATCCTTTTCTGTGGTGTGAATCAAAGAGAAACTGTATGTCCAAGCTTGCTGATCTCATCGATATACTTGGCTTCTTCTTTCCATCTTGCAGAGAAGGAAAAAGGATGATGTGAAGTTGGCGCTATCAGAGCTGACAATGATGTACATAAAGTAGATTTCCCACCTCACCTTCAGCTTCCTGCTGTAGATTTTCAAAAGTGTCTCTGAATGTGAGTGCTACGGTGTGTCTGTCGCTTGGAGCTGGTAGCTGCTACCACATTTTCTTTGGAGCACATCACTAAATGTATTGCCCAGCTGCTAAGTTTAATGAGAAGCACAGTCTTCTGATTTCATGTCATTGTTACTGAACTCTATTTTCATTTAGGCTCTAAAACTTAAAGTGGAAATTATCTGGAGTAATCTTGTACACTCTAATATTATTAGATATAATCCTAATACTTATTGATAATGCTCATTGCAAATACTTTGGTTTTTAAAGTCATTCTTATAAAGATCAGGACTCAATTAGCTTGGCATATTGTTGAGCAAGGGGGTTTGAAAACTCCCAAAGCTACTATGGAAATCTAATTGTAACTATGCACCTTTCACTTCTCACACAACATCCTGTTTAGAAGACCATTGTGTTGCATGGCTGTTAGTCTGCTGCTGAATTATTATGAAAATTATGCAAATTGTTGTCAAATGCTCCTTGAAAATCTAAGCACACAGTATTCACTTTATTCACAGTATTAATTTTATTTATTTTTCATTAAAAATAATTGTTTTCAAAGAGCTTCAGAAGGTTATTTAAACATGATCTCCTCTGGTTTGAACCCACACTTGCTGTCATTAATCAAACTGCACTTCACTGTTGGTTTTTTTACCACATTACTAAAGGTAATTTCTAAAGTTATTCCTGTGTGACAAAAGTTTTCTGCTATACATCCTTACGCCTTAATATTTTCTTTCTTTCTTTCCTAAATACATTCATGTCTTTATGATCTAAACTTGCACTCAGTCACTGGCTGTACCACTAGAAATACTTTTTCTCACTAAAGGGGTTCTGGATGTAAGTTGGATCAAAAACACCACAACTGGTTCTGAACAAATGTATATAACTCTTGGATAACTCATTCATCACTCTAGAGCAGTATTCTTCTTACCCAGGGCTGAAAATACTTTACATTCCAGCTTATTTAGCATTCTGTTTTATCTCAGTAAAAGAAAAGCAAAAAACCCTCAAGCCTTTGTGAGCACTACACAAATAATTGCCAATTATTTGTACAGAAAAGTTTTTTTTTTAATTACCTTTATGTACATCCATAATATTTTGATATGGTTTTGGCTTATATTTAGATATCAGTTTATTATTTGAATCTGCAAATCCTTCTAGATAATTATATTTTCAGCTTGCTTATGGAAGACTGAGGCTAGGTAACTAATATAGTGTATAAATAATTAATACAGTATGAGATTGCAGGAGATATTTTTTTCCTTAGTCTCTGCAGTGCTTTATAGAAGAGAACTATTAGAAAGAGATGATTTGAGAGATAAAAATCTCTAGAATTAATTTTTACCATCTTACTACTTAAAATAAGTATTTTGGTGCTCAATAATTCAATGAAAGGCTTTGAAGGGTCTTACTCTAGTTTGGTCTGTGACTTCAGTTTTTTGAGGGTTTTTTATGATAATTCCATAATTTTTACTGGGTGCTTTTTTTGTAAATTAGGGACTTCATTGGGAACTTGAGCTCAAACCCAATCTTCATGTTAAAGATATTTGATAGGTTTAATAAGTTAAAAACAGATTTAAAAGAATGTTACTTAACAGAAAAAGAGCAGTAAAGGACATATCCCATGAGAAAATTCTGAAATAGTGTCTGTGTAAATGTGTTTAAATTTGTGACTCCATACCAATTTATTAGCTGAGGTGGAACATTTGAATCTGAGGTACCTTCTGCTTTTTGACCCCCCCCCCCCCCAGTTTGGTTCACATCCAGCTTGACATGGTGGGAGGGCCCCCACCTAGAACAGCCTGCTCAGGTAGATAATGATTTTGTGGTTTTAGCTCAGCAAGATGAATGTTTTGTTTAAATATGATTCTTCATTTTTACAGAAAGGAAGACAAAATTTGATGAAAAGGTTGCTTGTTCCTAGTTCCCAAGATTTATCTGGATGAAAATTGGAAGGAAGGATGCTAATTGGCAACCATGTAAAATTCTAAAATAGACTTTCAGTGGAAATATTGCTGGGGAGTGGAGAGGGGGAGTAGATCTTGGCTAGTTTTGGTTACACTTATATGAATGAAGAAATTTTCTGTGATAATGCAGTATTGTATCCTCATTTCCTTTTGTTAAAAATCTAGTAACATCTGAAAATATTTTTTTGGCTTTTTTGCATATCTTTTAAATACAGTTCAACATTTCACAAGGAAGAAACCTAAATATGAGACACTTAGTTAGAATCATTATCACGTCATGAAGTTTCAAAATTATACTGCTGTAGGAGATAAAAGATTATTATAGAGCATTACTTGTTTACTTACAAATAAGGCATATGCATCAACACAATGAATTAAAAATAATTATTTGCTCTTTCATCTGTACTTCTTGCTTACTGAGCAAATTGCTTTTACCTCTGGTCCTATTATTCCACCCTGCTTTGGAAATTTATCTTACCTTTTTTATTTTGTTACTTCTGGTTCCATTATCAAAACTCTTTCTGTCTCTTCTTTCATTAAGTCTTTTCACTCTGGCTTTGATTTTTTTTCCTAATTCTAAGATGATGTCTTCCAGAAAATATGTTGGTTTGGACTTCATCCCATTGAAGTCTTGATTTTTTTATAATTTTAAAATGCAATCTTTTTGAGCCAGTCTGTGTGTACACTTCTGTAAGGAAATTGTAAGAATTCTTACTCACTGGTGCTCACTGAAATGTGTACACACAGGTTTCTAAGTCCTTCATTGACTGCTATGTTCTATCCCCAAAAGCCTGAAAGAAATACTTTGTTGAATTTTGTTGACCCTTTCTTATAAATTGCACATTTGTTGTTGTGTAGTGTATGAATCTCATAATTATATAGCTGTAATATTTTATTCTTGAGAGGATGTTCCTTTCTGAGCAGCCCATATTTTTGTTCTAGCTGAAGAGGATGTTATATTTCTGTGAATTGACTGACCTAGGAGTGAAAACAAAAGTACCTCTTTTTCCTTGAGAACAACTTGGCCTTTCTTGTCCTGCCCTGACATCTCAGCCCTTTGTGAATGAGGAGGGTGGGAGAGGGCAGACAGAAGTTAATTTTTTGCTGCTGTGGTAGCTCCCGGCTGGAGATATTTCTGTACAGCAGACCGGCACATATTCCATTTTTAGAGCAGATTTGGGGAAATGTGGCACCTGAATATGGCGATATTTTCATTCTAGATCATTAAATTGTCACAGAATGTAGAATAAATGTCTCCTGGATTTCTTTGAAGTCTGAATTTCTTAGGTGTTTTCACTTCCTTTGTGTATTTAGGAATGCCTCTTTATTACTGTCCACTGGGACTGTTGCATGCAGCTTCCATTACTGCTGACAGCAACCCAGTGCATAAATTCTCACTCGTGAGAATGAGGATATATTTCTTTTCATTATTTTAGCAAGCATCAGTGAAACTTCTTTAAGAAATGTGTTCAGGAAAATTGAGTCCTAGTAATTTAACAAATGAGCTTAAGCTTTCATAAATTATATTTAAGATGTTAACATCAAACTTAACATTCTTGCTGCAAATTTAGTGCCTTTAATTTCTTTTTTCTCCTAGTAAATTGCTGTTTAACTCAACTTTAATTTATAATAAAATAATAGGTTTAGCTTTATAGCCTTAAGACATCCACAGAGAGAATAAATAATTTTCTCTCACACAGAGAATCCACAGAGAGAATATATGTTCAGCACTAACTGCATTAGTTTGTTAGTGCTTCCCCTTGGATCCAGCTGGGAGAAGAAATAAGGTGACAGTGGCTTGCACAAGGGCTTGACCTTACTCTTAGAAGGTTAAACTAGGGAACATTCTCCATTATGAAAGATGGGAATACTTGGTTTCACAATTTTAATTCCACTTTAGATAAGCCTTTCTCTACTCTCTCTGTACAGGCAGCCTGAGAGGATTAACCGTCTTATTTTCACTTCTTCCCTTTTCAAGCTGTGTTTAATCATCAGAACTTCAGGAAGAATATAGGTGACATTAGCTGACTTTTGCATAAGTTTCTCTGACACATGAGGGAGCAAAATATTGGTATACAGGGTGTTGGCTATGAAAAATAGTATTTGAATTGCAATTGAAAAAAAAAGAACTGAAGGTAAAATTTTCTAGGAATAGGTATTTTCAAAAGATCTTCAACACAACAGGAAGAATTTGTTTTGGAAAATCAGTAAAGCGGAAAAGTGAGTGCACCTTTCATATTTTTAAATTAAAATTAGATAGAAAGTATAGAAAAGAAGAGTAAAAGGTATAAAGATGTATAATTTTTATATGGCTCTGTCTTAAGAATATGGTAGAACTGTATTTCTATAGAGGCTTCTTTGTATAGTATTGTGATCTCTGAAGACTTATGAGTAAGTAGTAATAGCTGTTCACTCAAATAAAACAATTGATGATTAAATTTAAAATTATTAAAATGAGATTCTAGTGACTTTTTCTTACAACAAATAGTGTTATGGTGTAAAACTCGGCTGTCAGCAAGAAATTTTTGCCATCAGGTGAAATCAATATTTAATGAGAACTAGAAGTGGTAAGTATTATTATTATTATCTTCCTCCATCTACGTTATAGACTATGTTTGAGGAGTATATATGCTTTTTCACTAGGAATATTTTTTTCCAGATCTTTATAACTTATAGACTAGTTGCATTTATACTTGTCTCTATTCAATAAAAAATATTTTAGTGCAAAAGTATCATTAAGGAATATTAACATAATAATCTCTTCTTAGAATTTTTTCTTTTAATATGGTTGACAAAGAGAAACAATAGAGGCTGCTCTTTTCTTTACTTCAGAAAAATTTCCTGAATGCTTTGAATGTTCTGAAGTGTTTTGAAAAATAATTTTTGCAGATTTTGCAAAAGGATTTTGACAGAATGGTTGTTCATTATTAAAGAACTGATATTACTGCATCTAATTCAGAAATAATATATAAAATTTCACGAGATAGAAGTTATTTGTATCGTGAAATTTTAAATAATTGAATTTCCTTTAGTAGAACCTGCTAAGGCAAATTTTCTTATCCTCAAAAGAGGATTAGAAAGAATACAATAGTAACTTATTAGAGGTTGAGTTTACTTACTTGTGGTTATCTAAGGTGAGCAATCTTTTAAGATTGATTCCCGGGGCCTTTGGGGTCTAATCCAGCTCTGGACCCCTGGCCCCTCTCAGTTTCACAAGGACAAAAGTAAAAGACTGGAGGTACTCTTTCCTCTCAGGACCAGAGTCCCACTTTATTCTGGATAGGAGCCTCCTGGAGATAGGCAATGTCCCTGGGGAAAAAGAGAGAGAAATGCTGGATAGCAGGAGTAGGGGTGAAGGGGGCACAGGCACAACTGATGGGAGGGGTGAGGGGAGGAATTAACCTGGGCTAAGACCCCCCAGCACAAGGGGAGATATGGAACAAACCACTTGGTGCAACACAACACAATCTCAAAGGACTTGTTTTTCCATAACTCCATGCTTGTTATTTTCGGAGCATGCCTTTAAGTGTATCCATTTGAACATCCAGTAGCTGCATGTCCAACATTTTACAGTCTTATCTGTTTTTAGTGCTAAAACCAATGTGAGCATTAGTTTTAGCACTAAAGAGTATGCAGCTGTTTTTTTTCTTATTCCCAGTCTGAGACTGAAATTATCTAAAGGGCATGAAAGTGAATTATATAAGATGAGAATAGACCTGAATGTTTCCTAAATTTTTAGTGGATGTGCCTTTAAGTCAGTCTGGTTTTTTGCGCTTGTGTTGGCCTAGGAGATTCAACCTTTATTTTTAGACTAGCTTTTGTAGACATGTATTCTAGTGATAGATCCAGACCAAGAAGATTTTGCAAGTGGAAGAGTGTTTCATGACAAAAAGGGATCTAGATGATTTGAAGATGTGTTAAAATTTGTAGTTGTTTTGAAATGGGTACTGCTGCTCTAAAGAAGTGACTCTGGGCCTTACATTTTAAGTGCAAAAAGTAGCACTAGAATATTTGTTTTTACCTCTAAGTCATTGTAGAAGTGGGACAGTGGATGGGAGGGGAAGGATGCTATCCATGCTCTGGTTACCATGACTGAAATTAAACTTCATGAGCTTGAACAAAACACTTACTGTTTGTGGAGGAACAGTAGACAAACAAGTGCAAAACCAGATGTACCCAAGCTTGAAGAGAGTCATTAAGAGGAGAGAATGGTAAAATCCAATTAAGAGGGAAATAGAGAATCTGAAGAACTCTATGAACTTAAATTTGTGCATAGCAGATGAATAATTACAATTATGTCATGTTCCCTGAACTGAAGTTTATGGAGAGAACATTTAGTAAACAGCTTCTCTTTGGCTACTACAGTTGGTGTTTGTGTGGAAAGGGAAGATTATTGAAGTTTAGGGCATTTTTACTGTGGCCTAGTTCAAAATTTCTTTCCATAAAATGTTATCTTGTCAGGTTGTCTAACTTCATTAGGTTGAATACAAGCTTTGTGACTGGCAACTGACAGAAAACAAAGAGGGAGGTGTTTGTCTAAGGGGTTTTCTTAGGCCACAAGGAAGAAACAGAACTGATAATAACTGGTGTAATTTCTTTATTATTATCAAACAGACAGGTCTTTATGGTGTCTTTTAAAGTTAGTATGTCCCTGTTGCTTTTAGGGGTTTATAACCATTTTTTCTTAAGGTTTTAAAGGGTTGTATTTTTTTAGCAAAAAAATAATGGTTATGTGGGGAGCCTTTTTGATATACTCTTCCTATGTAACAGCATAATGAGCCAGTCTTTAATGTAAAACTTTTAGGATATTTATGCACATAAACTGCATCCCAGGACTGAGAGCTTTGTCTTCCTAAAATTACTCAATAGAATAAAAAGATTTCAAATACACTTATAATCAAGTTCCAGCTAAATACTAGAACTATCCTTTTAAATTAATAGAAGTTGTATGAAAAATGACAATATTACCATAGGAAAAAAACATATGGGTACTCATTTTTCATGCATCTGTGCACTTGAATAGTTTTGTGCTGGTTTGTGTTCTCCCTTTCTCCAATACTAATTTAATAAATTTAAAAAATATTTACAAATAGCCATATTTTGATACTTGTAAATGATACTGAAATAAAATGGCCTGGAACACAGGCAGAGATGGATAATCCACAACTCTGAGCAATCTGTTCCAATTTGAGAACAGAATTCTTTTCTCATAGTCTGAGGAAAGAATTTATTCCTAACATCTAAAACAAATTACACTCCTTTTAGTTTAAAACTAACATATGCATGTTAGGTGAATCAAGAGAAGTGTCAAAGTGGTAAATTTCAGTGTCCTAACATTCTTTAATGAGGTAAATTTATCCCTTCCTCCAGGAGGTGGTTACAGCAATGTTAAAGCCAACTCATGGTAGTTATTGGTTAATCTAGTCATTGAAATAGGATCCACAAAACCATTTTACTTAGTAAGACCATTGAATTTCAGTTCAACTTTTGAACTGTATTATCCAAAACTTAAAGTTCAACAGCCCACGTATGGCCTTGAATATCCTTATGACAAACATGATGATGTTTTTCCCAGTTCTCTGTTGCTTACGGCACAGGAATTACTTAATTATTTTGTCCACTTTTCCTTTCGCCTTTCAAATATTTTGGAGTTAAAATCAAGATGTATCCAGCTGTCATTGTGGAGAGAGGTAAGGCAGAGAACCATTACAAACATTGGGCTTGATATAGTTTCTTAGATCAAGAACCCCTTTAGTGTCACACAGCCTGGAATTCAAGATGTATGTGGAAAGAAGTAGGGCATGACCACTCTCTCCCATGCCCCCTCCCTCCCAAAAAAGGTTACTTTTATTCCTCTCTTCACCAATTCTCTTTTCATATATGACTAGAAAACTTGTGGAAAGCTGATGCTGTAGTGTGAAGTTGTATGCCCGTCATAACTTCACGGTCTGTGATGGTACACAAATCAGAGAGGAAAATCAGATTAAAGGGGTAGAGGCTAATGAGTCCCATTCTACCAGAACTCAGTAACAGCTGCAGGGCTGTAATAATCTTTCCTAAAACCTCTCTTGTCAGGATGGGCTGTATGTAAGGGGTATTTTTTGTGAGGATAGCCAACAGTAGAACTGGAGGACAAGCAGTGCTGCTTCCATCTTCATTTTTTTTAAAAGATTTGTCTGGATAAAACCCTGAGCAATCTGGTCTGTGGTCATAGTTTCTTGAATCCTTGAATCAGGAAGTCGGACTAGACCCTAAGGCCCCTTTAATCTAGATTACTCTGTTATTCAATGATCATTGTCAGTAATCATCCTCGACCCTGGAACTCAGAATAGTTCTTTCATCATGAGGTAAAAGTTGAATTTTAGATGTGGGTTAAAATTACACAGGGGCAAAATGTCCTCCTTCATATAAAGGCTGAATAAAGAGAAGAGCTACCTCAGAATCACTTGAATGAACAAATGCACAAGAACACAAACAAAAAAATTCTCCTTTTGAAATGAAGCCTCTTCCAAATGTTCTGCAAAATTTCATGCATATGCCGCAGAATTTGTTTCATACATATTTCTGCTATATTGATTTTAAAAGTCAGTGGAACTTTAAAAAAAACCAACACCTTAATTCATAATTCCACTAGTACAATTCTTGTTTATCTAAAGGGAATATAATTGTTTTGTAGCATAGCTGTATTTTTAATAAGAAAACATGATTAAAATCCTGAGTAAATTTAATACTTGAACTTTTTTAAAAGTCAAAGGCAATGAATATACTTGTCTTTCTTTTGTCATGAACGAAACTAGGATTATAAAAGCTGGCAGAGAAAATGTTCAGTTACACTTTCATGTTAATTCTAAATTTTAACAGAATGTTGATTTTCTTCCAATGTGAAATGGGGTTTAACTTCTACTTAGTTTTTAAAAAAATGTGCATAACAGCAATGGCAGTTTTGTTTCAAAATGTCATGAATGAAGTATTAAATTGAGAAATATAAGCTTCAAGGAAGTGCTTTCTTACCAAATAAATTTTTCAGCAAAGTATTTGTGTAGTAAAGCAATAATTTCAGTTGTGAGAAGAAGTGAAAGTAAGCTGCCAAGACATTCTATGGTCATTGTGTACCAAAAAGCCAGTATAAAATTGAAACTCAAAGTGCCTCAAAGGCAAGAATTTTATAATAACTTCTACAGCTTTCTCCGTCTGATATTTCATTTTACATAATCAGGCTTTTGGTTTGCTTTCTTCCATGCTTCTTTTTCTTTGGCAGTCATTTGAGATTAATTGCATTCAAGTCAAACATGCTCAAGTCCCATTGATTTATTAAAAAAATATGGATATTAATCTAGTACCAATATCCAACTGTGATGGACAAAAACTCTTAACAGTATAAAGTTAGAAAGTGTGTGTTTATTCGACGCCGGGCAGCATGCGGGATCGCTCCCAAATACACACTGCATCTTCCAGGTGATTACAGAGCACTTTTATCCACACAGGTATTGAATACCCAAAATACAAATATATATTCATAATTTTGGTACATCCCATTCCTCACTTCGTATGCTAATCACTCCAAAAGCTATTAAGCATGCGTAGTTTGTCCCTTGAAATGGGTCAGTGGTCCCTTTCATAGGAGGGGTACTAAAATGAGGAATTAAATGAAGTCTTCCTCGTTCTGACCTTTTTACCTTTTCAATGTAAATATGACAAATGAACTCTTGGTAGAACTCCCATTCCTTGTCTTCAATTGGTTTCTGAACAGAGGAGGCTCACAATTGTCTTATGTTCCTAAAAGCTATTTGTCAGTTTCTATATTCTTCATTATAAACCCAGCTAACTAAACATTGTGCTGACAAGCAATCAATTATTAGTTAACTACTAACTCTTCATCAAGGCCTACTCATTTATTTGAATTAACTCCAGTGAGGCTTATCTCTAACTAAAATTTTAGCTCCTCTAAAATCCCTAAATTCCTTAAAATTTATATTTCACCATGGTCACCTTTCCTTAACATCTTGGTGCCGTAGGGTTCTCCAGGGGTGCCCTCAGCCAGCGAGAGCCGCCGTGCTCTGCAGGGACAGGGACGTGTTTGGAAAGCTGGTGCTGTGAAAGTTTGCTGAATGTGGTTTAATCTGCTTTTTCCTTTAACAAGGTTCTTTGATTTAACATTTTCCTTGTGTGGCAGCAGAGCCACCATTGTTGGACACTGAGCTGCAGAAAACAGTTCACAAGATTCATTCCTCAAGAGCAGTAAGTTGTCAGAGTGACAGTCCCACTACTAGAACAGTAACTATAGCAGTACCATGGTTGTTTTTCCAACAGGAGTGTTTGTAACCACAAATCATTTTAACATGTACTCTACCATAATAATTCCTAGATTCAGCACTATTACTTACATGAATAAGACAAAAGAATAAAGGAAATGTTATACCTGAAAAAAAAATGTGATATCTTCAGATACATTCTGAAGTACCCTAAAATATTTTGTCTTTGTTTGTGAGAATAATGCTTCCAAATACATTGCTGAAATGGCAATTAATAGGACATAGTTTTAGAGGGAAATTGAATTTCCTATTTCAAAGAGAATTTGGGATGTGTGCTACAAGGAAACCCTAAGGAAAGGAACCCCTACACATTATTTTCGAATCTATGGAATTTATCATCTTGGTGCATTTTGAATTAGTTCTGTGTTTGCTATATAACACCAAGACATACAACACACGTAGCTGGTGAATGGCTTTAAGCATTGCTTTTTCCCTGTCCAGTGTATGGAATATTCCACAATGTTATGACAAAAATATATATCTCATTATATAACCTTAGAGGCCTAAAAATTGCTGTGTACCATTGGAGGGGACAAATGAAATAAAGCAGATGTGGTTGGGTAAGAAGCATTTTAGGGTTGCAGAGAATTTAGCCATACTTTTGTTTTATGCAATCCTAAGTGACTTAAGGAAAGACATCAGTGGAACCAGCCAAACAAAATGTATTCACTTGGGAGAAGGAAAGAATGTGTGCCTGAGAAAGTGAAGAACAGGAAGGTAAAGCAGGGTTAAAAAGTGAAGGCAGGAATTTACCATATGCCTGTTGAAATTCAATTATTGAATTGAAAAATTGAAAAACTGAAAAAAAAATCTTAAAAAATGTTAATAGAAGATCTTCTTCAAGTCACTATAGGATTTGGAGTTACAACTGATTATTCGGAAAATGAATCAAAGTAATATTTTCATTTCTAAAGTTTCTATGTACATTTCATAAATGTTTGAATGAAAGTGGAGTATGGCAATTGTTTGTATCAAGACATGGTCTTATTTGCTGTATTAAATTTGTTGATAATAGTGTAAACTGGGAATAATTTAAACTGCAATTAAAATCTGATAAAATATATTTTTCCATACAACGGCAGTGTTACATTATTATTTAAATGTAAAAAGAGAATTCCAGTTTTTATTATGGACATGTGAAGGTAATACATTGGTGAATGTAAGAGAAACAAGCTTCATAAATATATTATTATTTTTTAATGTTGCAGTAAAGGAGATATTAAAGAAAAAAACTCTCTGTTTCAAGAGCAGTACAGTTTTTAAATTAGCTTTTAATTTGGATCACACCAATATATGCCAGGATTCTGTTGGAAAGTCTCCTTTACAAATTTATATATCTGCTATTAGTTTTTATGACTTCTTTAATTCTGGAAAGAATTTTCAGTGCCTGTAAATTATAATAGATTGAAATTTACTGAAATTATCAGGATAAGTGTGATGGTATTATTGTTGTGAGGATCCAAAAGTGATTGAAAGACTTAAAATGAGGACTATGTCCGTAAATTTATTAGGGCCAAAGAATAAGATTCACTTATTTTTCCACTTCTTTCTTGCCTGATGATTTTCTTCCCTTTTTAATGTCCTTTCTAAGTAATTTTTATTAGGCTTTCATCTTGTCAGGAAATAAAGCAAAGGAAAGAAGACAGAAACTAAAATGGAAGTGTCTTTAAGGACAAGTTTTAAAAAAATCAGGTAAATGTCTCTTGAGACTTTAGAAGTTAGTTATTGAAATACCTTAATCAAACAGGCTTTAAAGATGTGATTACTAAAGAGAATTTCAACTATTTAGACTCATTGAGTGTGTGTGTTTAGCATATCATGCTTGGCATTGAGTGCAACATTGATTCTCTACCTAGCAGAGTTGTCATTTTTATTGTGTACTTGCCAGGTTTTTTATCCCTAGAAAATTATGGATTTTTAGTCACTTAACACCATCCTAAAATTTTTTACCTATTGTTAATAGCTATTTCTAGTATCTGGTAGCATAGTTTTTGTGCAGGACTGCTAATATATATAACACATCAGGGTGGGAAATTGCTTGGTAAGAAGTTAGAAAGTTCTCTACTCTCAATTCACAAATATTTCTCTTCTAATCTTATTTGCTTTCAAATGCTTTCTGATTGGTTGTCAAAGTATGTTGTATGGAAATATATTGACTGAATGAAGCATAAAATTAATAAGCTGTTTACATTTGTAATCTTGGGAGAAAAATAAGTTGCAAATAACATAAATTATGTGATTGCATTTTTTTTGAGGGGGAGAGAGAGACAATGGAATGTAACTCATTGTGCTCCTCTCTATTGACATCCATCTGCCAATCACAGTCTTTTCTACCATTTAAGCAGTATGAAGTGATTATGTCTATAGTAGAGGACTGGTTTGGGATTGTTTATTACTGGAGAAGAAGGGAGAAATCTGAAGCATATTTTTTCCCTTTCTGAAAAGTTGAATTAAATTGACATGAGACACAAATAATTAGTGTGAGAATTCAGAGAAGGAAAATGAAAAAAAAAATTCAAAGCTCTTTTTTTTTAACCTTCTCAAATTTCAAACAAGAACACAAAAATTAAGATAAATAATTTGTGCATTTCTCAAGGCTCTATGCATTTGAAAATTTGTGTAAATAGAAATTCTGTTACAAGGCTGGCTTTCTTTTCTTCCCAGTTGACCATGAGATATGTTTGGATTTTTTTTCTGGCTCTCCAATATACTTTTACACTGACATAAATTCTTTCCAAATAACACTGAAAATCCTCCATTATTCTAAATAATCAGAGTGGTTTAGTATATTGGCTTGTGCTGCTAAATATATTAGTGTTAGTTCAGAAAAAAATCAAAATGTGGCTCTTAAGAGAATAAAATTAAAAATTACTTAACTAGCCTAAAATCTTGTAAATTGTAAATAATCCCTTTCTTCACTTGCATAGAGAAACTTCAAACTTCTCTCTCAGATATGCAGGTTTCTTAACTCCTTTTTAGAATTACTCTTTTAAAAATTACATGATCAGTGTTTTTCTAGCATTGCCAATTATTTCTGTTCATATTGCTGTATTAACAGATGAAATTTATTTATATTTTTTAATATATGTTTGGAAAAAAGAGCACCACTTCTTTCCCAGTTGGCAGGATTATTAAAATTTCTCCTGACACATTTTCCAAGTTCCCTTGTGATTCATTTGCTTTGAAATGCTTTCAGTTTCTGAGCTGTTATTTTATCTTTTTAATGCCAGTATGGAAATTATCCAGGATTGCAAGCTTCTTTCTTTCTCTTCCCTCACTGTTCCTCCTTTCCAATATGCATGTTCTTTCATTTCTTTTTACCTGACAAATTTTCCATGTGGAAATTATTCTGTTCTCAAACATATTTTTTATAAATCAGTGCTGAAATGCCTTTCAGTAAAAAACTTAAATTAAAATCAGGTTGAAAAAGAGGATAGTTTTCAGAGATCTCTTTGGCCTGTAAAACCTGTCGCTGTGAGAAGGGCATTTGGGAGTCTGGAACAGGATGTGCAAGCCATTATTCTGTAGATTTTAGGTCACTTCTTCCAATAGATCTTTGTATGTTCCATGTTAGCAGGTACCAGCCACATTCAGTCTGTAACTGAACTTTTCTGTTTAACAGACGAAAAACTTCATGTGCAGCAGTGGATATTTTTTCATATCTCATTCTGTATCAGATGAAAAGTTCCTGTATTATTATTACTCTCCCTGAGTAAAATACTTCTTTTAAGTATTATAAATCCATCATTTTCCTCTTTAGATATTTCTGGTCAAAAGGATTACTACCTTGACTTTGAGAAATGGGCTGGTACTTTACCTCATGTGTAAAAAATAGCTGACATAAAATAATAACAGAAAATTTTGCAATAATGAGATAAATGTGCTGACAATAATAAACATGAAACAATCAGTGATGCTCTAATGCTTGCCTGACATACTGGCTAACTTTAATTATTGACTGAATTTTAATAAGGAAGCATGTGCTATTGATCTGTGCATTGACAAAACCTCAAAACTCATGGGTATAAAAGAACTAAGGATGATGATCTAATGGTTCTTGTTTTCTTTGTCTAAAGACATTTATAATCCTTTTTGTACACAGATTCTGTATTCTAGTACTTTGTTGTTTTCTGAGGCTTAAATATACATGTCCTTGTATTCTTTCATTTTGATTAGCATAGCAGTGCTTTTCTGTTGTTTCTGGGAAAAGATGGTAACGTTTTTTGTTTTTTTTTTTTTGGAGATGAGCTTGAACCAGGTTTAAATTTTCCAAGTCCATCTTGTTCACCTTAAGCCTGAATGACATGTGAATTCTGGCTATTGGGAAGACTGGTGGTCAAAATGGAATTAATTTTCAACAGTTGTTAAATTCACTGAAATTATAATTACCTTTACATTTTCTAACAGCTTTGTTGTTCAAAGATTAATTTATTAATTAATGTTTGCAGACAGTAATTTAGAGTATATCTCAGTGTCAATGCTACTGTTTCTGTTACAAATTCCATATGTTTGCATGCTCTGCTTTACTTTCTTGAACTGATATAAATTCACATGTGCATGAGTTAATTCAGGAGCCTCAGGTAATTGTTCCTTAAGAATTCTTTGATGATGATTTTAGATTGTGTTGCAAACTTTCAAATCACTCTCAGGCTTATTCTGCCTTTGATGCAGCTATCTGTGAGCTCTGCCGTGGTTCTTTTGAAGCCATCTAGGTTTAACCTACTATTTTCACCCCCAGATATTCTGAGTATCTTGTGTGGTTATCAGAGATAGCCACACAAGCTATATGAAAGGGTTTGCCTCTGACCACGTCTTCCTTTCTTCAGTTGTCACTAATCTGATCACCTGCCAAATTGAGTCCATAATTTCTATACTAACTGTCATAGATGGATGTTTTTCGGCTTGCAATGCCTTTTAAGGCTGACAAATCCAATACTAACATCTCTGTTGTGCTTAATAAAATTAGGAAACCTTGACAATTCGTCAAGCCTGTGATTCCACAAGCACATTCCATGACCACAGCCAGCATATTTAGCTTTAGTCAGAAACTGAACATCTGCTGAAAATACCACAGTGAAAACTGAGCAGTGGTATTAAATTTTCCATGCTTCTTATTGGAGAGACAGACTTATTTTCTATGCTCTTGAATATCCTATTGGTTTCTCCAAAACAAAACTAAAGAAAAACCCAGTCTTGCTCATTCTAAGTGGTCTGTTACAACACGTTTTGTCAAGTATTCACTGCAATGGACTTTTCAGCATCTCCAATCTTGTCTCCAGTTCATTTTTATAATGGGAAATGCAATTTTAAGCCTTGTACAGTATGGGAAAGCTTTTTGTCTCTGGACATACAAAGCCTTGAAAATTTTCAGGAGCAGCATGACTCAACTTTGTCTGGCTGACATTGGTTCTCATCTTTGATTTTTGGCCAGCATAAGCAGTTTTGTTTGAAAGTTCTAAGAAGGGAAATGCATATGTAGTATAGTGTGGGTTCTCTGCTTGTTTTTTCTACCTCTGTTGAGGTCGGGATTGAAGGCGCTTGAGACAGTGTTTCATGTTCAGACTCAGGTGTTTATTATTTCTTTTCACTGAAACAGCCTCACAGCCGTGAGTTCTGCAGCCTTTCATTAGCAAGGCATAAAATGGCCAACTATCTCTTGTTACAAGGTATTTTAAGACTCAATTATGCAATTAAGAAATGACACTCTGATTATTTTCCCTTTTAACCCAATGACTGATCCCTCGGTTCCGCAATGTGGAATTTTCTGTCCAATTGTAAAACATCACCCAAACCCATGAAGAAGAAGGTGAAGAAGAACAACCTGCCTCACCCTAAAACCTCCATCTTGCTTCATATTTATTTCTATATTCTAAAACTCCAAACTGTAAGTTTTCCACCCTGTGATATTACACACTTCTCACCAAATACACACCAGTAATCCCAGTGCTATGAATCAATTTTGGAGTCTTCTCCTCAGCCTCAGGTCAAATGCAGTGATCTCTTGCGAATCTCTGTCTTCCAGCACAGAAAGTTTAAAATTCTCAGCATCCAGCATTCCAACAGTATAGGAGAGGTGATTTTTCCTTTTTTTCCCCTTGGAGTTTTGAAATACAATCTCTCTGCAAGAGGTGACAATGGATGCTAGGAAAGTGTCGGGTATTCTTGGAGCAAAAAATATTCAGCATTTTCTCTTTTGTTGCAGGACTATTTTTTCAAGACCATCAGTTGACAGAAATTTCTGAAAAAGTCCAATTTATTATACATCAGATTTATACTGAGCTTTTCAAGTATTGGAGTAGACATTTGCATCAGCATTTATCCAAAAAGCACCCCAATATTATGAAGTCACCTGAAGTGAAAGGATATTGAACCACTGAAGTCCTAGTATTTTGAATTATTCCAAAACTACTTTCATATCTTTAAGCTTGTTGGAATAGGAAGCATTGGGTTATATGGGATAAAGAGTTGATGAACCATACTTATGTGTTCTGAGGATGAACGATTGCTTTCAGAGTACTGGTATCCTGGCAAAAATATTTATTTTTGACCAGAGGTCTACCTTCACAATACCTTCAGACTCAGGGAATGGAGAACTAATAACTATGTTTCATTTCCTGGGTGGCTGGCTTTGTTGGGCTCTAGACCTTCAATATTCATTTAGAGCTAATTGTTCTATTGAATGCTGAGAAAAGAGTGGGGCAAGCTGGTAACACACTACAAAAATGAGGCAGTTGAGTTAAACCTAGTCAGCTGTTTCAAAATTCCTTCCACCCTTCCTCCAGTCTGTCTGTGGGCAGAGTGGCCAATGATTAATTTCCATTCATCTTTCTTGGGTTTTTGCCATGATATAGTCATTAACTTAATACTGTATGACCCAGCCATCATCAGAGATTAATAAAAATCCCAACTTCTAATGTGACTACCATTAACGTAAATAATCATCCTCAACTGACAAAATCCTGCAACTTTATACTTACTAAAAACCCACTGTCAAGGTTAAGGATTTTTGGATTCAATCTCAGCAGCACTTTAATTCTTTCAAATTTTAATTATTTTAAAGTTAAACTAAGAATTAAATTAAATTCTTTAATTTCTTTTCAAATTTTAATTCTTTCAATGCTGTAGTTTCATTTTCTCTTTCCATTCTCTACCATAACCCTATTGCTGCTGATCTGGTTTGATGCCTCAGCAACAAAGAGATGAAAGCTGACAGTGAGCCCAAGCTACATATAAATGCTGTGACTTTTGTTGTAACATTGAAAATTTGTTGCTTTTGTGGAGTGACTACTAGCAAAAAATTATTTTCTCTTTTTCCAGTTTTCTCATAATGTAGTTACTCTTAGATGGAAACATTTAAGTTTATTAATTAGCCAGTGGCTTGTGCTGTTTTTCTGCTGGTATGTTAAACTCCTCTGAGTGTTGGGTGTAAAGTCCCTTAACTCTGCTCACCAGCAGCCTTCAGTAAGTCAGAAACCTTTTCCAGGTAATCCTCACACCTTTAGGAATTTGGAGTATCTAAATTGTGAAGTTTAAAATTAATAGAGAGTGTTTGTGTGCACTATAGACTGAGATGGGGTGGCAGGCTCTATAAGTATCCTTTCAACTTGATGTTCTGGTCTGCACAAAACTTAAAAGAAATATTGGTAAATCTAATGCAGAAGTGCCTGCAGCACTGCTTTATGTCTAGGGAGTGATGAGATGACTCCTTTTATTGCAGGGTCATATTTCTAAGTGGCTGCTGAACTGTCAGAAGCCACCAAGCCATGAAATGTGAAAGATCTTGTGGTTGGTTCATGGAACTACACTTGCATCTGACTTTCAGTTCTGGATATTGTGCTCTGGTACTATGAACTCTAATCTCTGTGCCAGGACTCCTGCCTATTTTCTTTCTGCAAGGAATGCTAAAGTGCATACAGAAATTATCTAAACATTTCTGGGTCATAAATCACAGCATTTTAAAGCTACCTTAGTGGTGCAGTGCTAAAAGAATAAAAATTTTACATAGTATTATCTCATGAAATCCAGGAGGTAAAATTTCAAATCTTATAAAATATGAGTTAGGACATTTATTTGCATCTTATCTCTTCCATGTATTAAAAAAATATCATTATTTTTTTCTAAGCAAGATGATCTGGTTTAAAACACTGATCGTTTTTTCTTGATTTCATCTGTCATTGTAACTGTTAATACACTAAGGCCACTTAAAATGCTTCCTTTTAAGCCAGTATTTGAGCTGAAGGAAATGTTTGAAATATTTTCTGTATTTTGATTCTCCAATGCTTGCTGCAATAACTCTTTTATACAGAGCACTGAAGGCTCTGTATTGCCTTTGGAAGATGTTGACAAGCAGATGAGGATTTTACAGCTAATACATAAAGTCTGAATGCTACCTTCCTGGCTGGAGGTTTTAAATAATGCTTTTCAATTAAGTTGAAAATCTTAAATACTGTTAAATTTGTAGGTACTTGAACTTATGTCAGCACATGGTGATTTTAAGTGGAACTTAATCACTATATTTCTATATTGTGATTTAGATAATATAAGGTAAAAGGCAAATAGGGTCTTTGTAAGTGATCTTACAAAGCAATTCAGTTATTCTAACTTATCGCATTAAGCATGGGGAGATTTTGGCTTTTCCACACCAATATAGTGAAAGGCAGCAAAAACTGATCACCTGCAAACCACCAAAGAAGTAATGAGAGATAAAAACATTCTTAAGGTGATTTAAAAATTTTTTTTTTCCTCTTAAAGTAAATTGAAGAGCTTATTTCAGTTGCTTTTTCACAAAAAAAAAGTTTTTAAAGAATGAAATGCATTCATGGGGAAAGTTGTTTACTAATGAGACATATAAAAATGAGAAACTAATAAGTTTTAGTTTCAGTGTTTGATAATAACATGGAAAGAAAGCAAAGATTCACATTTAGTATACTGGAAAATCAATGATCCTTTTCCCATGGACTTTCTGCAAGAGTTATTGAAATACAAGGCATTAAGATCTAATCTGGTAATTTTTGATAAGGCATTATAGCATTATACCTTTAACATTCTAATACACTTGAGAATTATATTTTCAAAGTATTTTCTTTATAAAGGGTTGAAAACAAGGTTCAGTTTTCAAAATAACTCATACTTGGTTTGCTTGGTGTTCAAATGTTAAATGTAGAAAACCTTCATATGGTTAAATAATATTTTCATTGGTACAATTTGTGACATTCTGTTCTAATAGTTAATAGTGATAATATACTATTAGAAAAAAAGTCCTTCATGCTGTTTTTTTTCTATGATTTTTTCCTAATATAGTCACTTAAATGTATTTAGCTTAATGGAATTCATACACAATGCAGTTTTGCAAATATATAATTTTTTTCTGCTTCACTGAAAGCAGAATACAATTAAACTAACAGAAATAACAAGTAATAAAACAGGAACAATCGAGACAAAAAACAATAAAGAAACAATAGAGCAATAAAAATGCAGCATTGACTACGAGAAACATGGACCTAATGATCTCATCAGCCTTCCTTAAAAAAAATAACTAAAATTCTGGAGGCAAAATTCTGTCCAGAAATCAGGAATCCCTTTCTTCCTAAGGATGGAATGCACAGGTTGAGTTTCATTAGTGTTGTCTGACTATATATGAATGCTGCTAATAAACCTTGCTTAGAGTGTACCAAAAGAACTATTGGAAACAAAAACAATTTATAATTCAGGTACATACTTAAGTTATGCTTGAAACAGAAATCCATATGCTTTAGTCAGTTATCAAAGTCCTCATTAAAATGAGGATCATAAGTTCTGCACATGAAAGATGATTTTTTTACCATTTGACGTTGAAGACTGAAGTTGTGGTTTGTATTTGCCTTTAACAAAAGCACATAGAAATAATATATGTATAAAATATATTCTGTTCAGAATATTTTATTTCATTATGATTTAAAACAGGTATCATTCTCATGTCCTTCTGAGATTTTAAGCTCACTCTTCTCACCTAATTCTGCACCTTCCGCCTGCATATTTGTTTCTGTCCATGTTTCTTGCCCTTCTTTTGCCCCATTTTCACACCTTTGAGACCTTTTTTCTCAAATTATGTACTGTATATTATTGAGAAAGGATTGTGACTCCACTTATTAAGTGGAAATTAATTCAAAAGTTTAAGCATGCTTAAACACATTAAATTTTAACTAAAATACATGGGGTTGTTTGAAATCATATGATTTTGTTATCAAATCAAATGAAGGTACATTTGTTTGCCAGCAGTGAGGGGAATATATGTACAAAATATTTGTTGTAACTTATGTGGCCTCACCTTCAGAAGGAGAAAAGCAAAAATGAAATGATCAATCAGATGTGCATTTGTCTGTGCACAGTGCTGGACTGATGTAGATTTGTGTCTGAACAAAGTTATGAGTGGATGTTGTACTTGCTTTCTCCAACCAGAGTGGGGAGACTCAGGAGTGTCAGCCACCAGCTGGCAAATTTTAAATTTCATCTGTCTGAAGTTTCAATAGTAATAATAATTTTAAAAAAATAGAGAGTTGTTTTTCATTATTCAATATACTTGGGATGCCTAAGCCAGCATCAGGATGCTGACCTGTCTACAGGGCTTCAGTGTTGTGCCTTCCACATATGCTAACTCCAATTCAACATATTATATTTTTGTCTTGGAAGGGGACAGAAATTAAACTAAGTTCCTCTAAGGAACACTTTTTTGATTCAGGTTCTAGAGCTCACTTGTTCAAAGCTAGCTTAAAGCCAAGAGGAACAAGGTATTGGTGAGGCTGGCAGATGATGTTCAGTCGTGGTTTCCTTAGCGGTTTTATATTTCTTGTAAGGTGTTAAAATAAGCAAAACTATTTTTGACACTTCAATTATGAATAAAAAGGCTGAGAACCAACAATAAACATATAAATACTAGAAATGAAAGATGAGACATATCATTCTTTTGAAGTGGCCACAGCTTGATCAATGGCAAATAGAAGAAAACATAAATTCATGCAGTTAAAGAGCTCTGTAGTGTCTGTGAAAGGAAAAGGCACAGTCTAAATTCCAATCAGTATGCCATGTTAATCATAGGAAAAACAGATTTTATTGATACTCAATCAGAACTGGTGTGGAGGAATAAATAGGCAGGAAAAATATTTTTATTATGTACTTTAGTATTTCTTATGTAAAATAGATCTTGCCTTTAGGTGGAAAGATTCCATCTGTAATCATAAAAAATATAAGATATTTGGTTCAGCAGCACAACTGCTGCAGCACAAATGTTTAGATGGCTAAGAGGCCATCATTGGTATAATATCATGACATTGCTTAAAAATAATCTATCTGATTTTTTCCTTCTCTATTTCTGGACTGAATACATGGTGTATACATACAAATTAGATGAACAAGGGAAAAAGAAGAAGGAATTTCTACTGGAAATGTAGAGGAAATGAAATTGAAACAATCAAAAAAATAATTTGTTTGTGTGGGGTTTTTCTTAAAATAAATTATTGGCTTCTTCTATAGTTTATCCATTCAGAAAAAATACTGCCCAAAATATGAAAAATTAACCTAACATGAAAAGGTCTGATTAAAGAAAATCCAGATATAAACAAAATTATGAGATAGACTACTTTCAAAATAATTCCCCATTTTATCTCAGCAGCCCCAGTTACAAAATAAGAATTGCTGTTAAGTGAGGTTGATTTGAGCTAACTGTTGGAGAAAAATCTGGTAGAGCAATTTGTCTGACTGGGGTTAGAATTAGGGACCACAAGAGAAATATTAGTGGCATTTATCCTGACCATTACCTGCTCCTTGCCCAATGAATGAACTGTGAAAGCAATTAAAAAGTGATTTAAACTCATAGTTCCTGTACTTTGTTCACAGTAGCAATCTCATAACAAGCTGAATGATTAAGTAAAACCTGCAATGCAGAACAGATTCTTAACTTCCTTTCAGATAGTCAGGATTTGACCTTTTTTTTTTTCAGTAGCATAGTGTCTGTATTTATTGAGGTGCTTCCATCTTCTTCCTCATTCTTTATTCCATATGCATGTCCTTTTAACCCATTGAGTAGATGTATAAATATTCTTTTTGGAGATAGACCTATAATTAAATGTTGATGTAATAGATGCACACCTGCAGACAAGTACGATTGTTTATGGAAAGCATATTAAATTCTAAAAAATGTGTGAAAATACTCTCATTTGATTCGTAGCTTAGTTTCTTTACAAGTTTTGAAATACTGGATAATGGTAACTTCAGGCAGAACAATTTTATTAATAATTTTTTTACGTGTTTTTAGGTATGTTTACACAATTTTCAGTTGGAAAAGGGCTCATTTACTATTATTTATTTGTTCAGTAGTGTATTTCAGTGACTCCTGTTATTCTTAGGATCTCCTTTCTCTTAAATGTGTTTAAGATACATTCAGTAACCAATGCAGAAAAAATGTAAAATCTACTTAGGACTGAATTTTGGGGTAATTTTGTTGAATAAGGCAAACTTTTCCCTTCTAATGCTAGAAGAGGTTGCTCATATTAAAATAAGAACTAGAAATGTGCCTTGAATTTTCTGAAATTTATCTGGAAGTTATATTAATAGTAGAATTTCAGCAAGTAGTTGATTTGTGCCTCAGGCCCAAATCATATGAGAGGTTATACTCATAATTTGCATTATTTAAAAATTATTCTAACTGTATACATGAGGGCAATGATTTCCTCTAGAGGGAGTGAGGGGATGTCAACATGGAAAAGTGTAGACAGAATTTTCTATGTATCCCCCAGATGAATAAATTGCTAAAATGTATTTTATAATTTCTAGTAGGAAATTGCCACTTTAGCTATACAAATCTTTTATATTATGCAGGAGTTTTAAAAATGGAGAATCAATCTCCATAATTGAGCTAAATTATTTTTCTGTAGTTCAAACACCATGCTAGTTTTACAGATATGCTGATAACTGCATGATAATTTGTAGCTGCAGTCTTGTATGAGGTCAGACATACCTGTTTTATTGAGGATTGGGGATGAAATAAGCCCCTGTTGTCACATGAATTAACCACAGCAGCCAATATTCATGGAGAGGGACAGAAAACTGGATTTACCAGTTGTAAGCATATATCCATAGCCATGGTGTGTCTTTAAATATTTCCTAAACTATTCCTTCTGCCTGCCAAAGCAACTCATCAATATTTTTTGCTTCAGGTTAGGCTATTTTCTTTCCCCAGTGATCTCTGTCTCTCCTTCAGTGGCCTTTCCCCCAGGACAAGATGCATACAGCATCTAGTCATTGATATTTTTCCCACTAAAATGGAAAATGAAGCTGCATGTATACATTCCTATAGGTCAGAACTTCAGTTTTTCAGTATCTCAGTGCATTCAGTATATTATCAGCCTTTCCAGGGTTAATGCACCTATGAAAAAAACTGTAAAGGAAGTACGTTTGCCTATAGAATATTTTGTGTGATTAGTAACACAAATTGTAGAAATAGATGATGTGTAATTCTGTGCAGGAAAATAAGCAAAATATCTTACAAAAAATGCTCACATTTCATCATGTTGATGGTACTGTAAGTATTACAGTGAGTCCATAACTAAATATTTTATACTTCAGGACCTGTAATTTTAATTATTGGTGTCTGAGGCTTTGAAGCCAGGGAAAAAGCCAAGCAGATGCAGATCTGTGAGACTCTCCTGCAGTACCCTTTTGAACTCAAAAGTAAAAACAGAATGCTTAACATTCTACAAAACCTCCAGACTGACCCATTATTGATTGTTCCCTCTGTGTTTAGGTTATCAGTGATCTCAATTTTGATGAGACAGCTGCTATTGTGACTCGTACAGCTCCTTTCAGTATGATTGTCAGGAAAGTCTTCTGCCTTTCAGTTTAGGTCAAATTGGATGAAAAATTAAATTATTTAGGTCTATTCATGGAAATAAATGAAGTTGGTAGAGTTTGATCACATAGTCAAATCTACTACTGTGTCTTAGGGCAGTGTTTGACAAGCAGAATTCAAATTAGCTTACCAGTAATAGGAACCCAACATAAACATTTTATCTTGAGGCTTTTGTGGAATTCAGACTAGCTAAACCTCAAAAAAAGTAGTATAGTCAGCGTGATTCCCAGTGATTTTTTGATTTATTCAGAAGGATACAACAGTTCATGTTCTCTATTCCCTTAGATTATTCTTCATCATTTGAATCTGCTCACATGAAAACTGCCTTTCAAAAACATACTATACTATATTATAGTAAAATTAGTTTTTATTTGTAATGGTTATACCTTTTTTATTTTTTTTTAAATAATAAGACTTTTTTTTTAAAATAAGTTTCTGAAAGTTTATGAAAATGTCATATTAGGTCGAGAAATTTTGAGGACCAGACTTGTTTGAAATAGCTTATTCATAGCTGAAAGATTTCCATTATATAGACCTTCCATGAAATCTTTATACTCTTGGAAATTAATGGACTGAGTGTAAGGTCACAGCTCTGTTCCTTGCAGAACTCTTGGAAAATTAACAGTATTCATTCACCTGGGAAGCATGGTCATTTTATATAGGTGAAACACAACATAAATTCCTAATAAAACAGCTAAGAAGGCAGAGTGAGATAAAACCAGTCCAATGTAGACTTGTGCTTAATGAGTTCATATAAATACTTTATAATGTTATGTCTAAAAAATACACACTTTTGATGAACAGTGTAAAATAGGCTGTATGGAAGAACACCTCAATATAAAATACTCTTTGTGGCCTATTTCCTCATCTATAAACTGGAGATGCTTTCTCTCTTATTTGCCTGATTTCTTAAGGCTATCTAGGATTCCTTCCTAGGATTTATTTTATTTTTAAAATATCTTGATTTTTCTCTGACTATATTATAACTTGCATAATTTAAAATATTTTATTAGAAAATATGTAGTTCATAATATTTAGTATTATTTGCATGTCTTAGCTATTTATCAAACCTGCAGTTTTTTCAGAGAACTTGTCACCAAGTTGTCCCTTGAAAATAATGACTTGATGGCACAGTGGTGCTGCTATGAAATCCCCTCCAAGAAATTAAAATTACAGAATCCTTACATAAGAATAGCAGGCTTTAAATGCCTATTCATTAAATGTTCAGCTGTGAAGGAAAGTAATTAATGAGTTTCCCTTAATTTCTTCTTTTATTTTTTCCTTTTTTTCCTCCCTTTTGTTCCCTGGACATGGCTTTGATTTTGACTTTAGATCTATTTGTTAGTGTGGTGAAACAATCAACTTTGCATGACTGAAACCACTGATATGGGGAAAATAAAATAGTTTTCCTGAGAGGGAAAAAAAAAAGAAACAAAACCTTGCTTGAGTAGGACTTCTGCTGAATATTAATGACCAAATATTGTAGCCATTTTTTAATTTTTCATTATCTTCTGCCAATGGCCTGTCCAGCTGATTGATGCCTTAGTCACTTGTTATTTATTTTTTTCTTTTCAATCTCTTTTTTTTTTTTTAATCACTCACTCTCCCCCAGCTCTTACACCATAACTCTTAGAACAGAGTACCTCTGTTGGTTTTTATTAATTCTGTATGTGAGTCTGTTAGAGTTCTTTTTATAATTTTTAAGTTAACATAGTTTCATAGCATACCATTTTTTCCTGCTGCCATGCAGGTTCTTCCAACACTATAAGAAAGATGTCAACTACTTGACATAGTAACCATTTTATTATTTTTCCCTAACTTGTGAAGAAGAAAATCGCTTTTCCAAATTGCTGACTTCAAAATACAGTTTGACTTGTACAATGAATGTAACTGTATTATGAAAAAAATTTTCATCTGAAAGATTTTCACTTACAGAATTGTGTTTTAACCAGGCTTCCAGCCAAACAATTATTTTAGGTTTATACATATTATATCTCCATATTCTCCAAAGAGATGTCATTAAAGCCTGGTAATTGTTAGCGCTTTGAAAAGAACATGTAGTTATGAATAAATGCTTTAGCATTAATTTTTGAGGAAAAAGCTTAGGGACTTATTTGTGTGGATTTCATTAATGGCATTTGAACAATGAAAACTCCCTGTGCTTTACATTGTAAACAACTTTCTGTGTGATTGGAGTTTAATTTGTGGTATTGCTCCCTACTATGAGCTAGACAATGCAAAACTTGGAAGAAGATTGTTCCCTGTGGTATGTGGTGCATTCTTTGCTAAGCCAGGGACATGTTGCAATGTCACAGGTGAAGAAAATATTTGACTGGGAGCTGGGGGATCAACCAGAAAAAAGTCATGCTCTTTGTTGTTGGAACAGATGGTGCTTCCACAAATTTGGCCGTAATAGGGAAGGTCCTACTAAAACAGCATGGCCTTGGCTTGTAGCCCTTGGTTGTTTTCCCTGGTTGGTGTATCAGGCGTCCAAGGCTATGTTCAGAACAGCTGTTTTGCACAGATTGCAGCAAATTTGATGTCTGTCTCTCAGTTCCAGGAGAAATCCTGTAAGTGTTGTTGAGGAGTTAGGCTGCTCCCGAAGTGCCATAAGCAGAACATGCCCTGTTGTCCAGGGCACATCACTGTGAGTTAAGTGTTCTTATTAGCTGATTGTCATTTCACCTTTGGCCATTCCTGTCATTTTAGGTAAAGGTGCTGTTCTATTAAAAATTTCTCAGGAATTTCATGTAGATAATTTAAGATTTAATGTTCTTTATTTTAATCTCTATAGATTAATTCCTATTAAAAGGACAAAAATAGAAGGAGTAGAAATGCCTTCTTCAGGTAATTGTACCAATGCAGAGCATTCCAAATCATCACTGATCTTTCTTACTTTCCTGTTCAATTCTGTTTTCATTGTATTCTGAAGGAAATCTGAGAAAAGTTTTGAACATGAAACAAGTGTGACAGGACTTGTAGCAACATGAGACAGAGACTGGATATGGTATTACTTTAAGGTCTTCTTCAGTTGAAATGGTAGTGTTGCATGTGCATATAAAGAGTTTTGTTAAGTACATGTTTTAGAATAGCCATTAAATGGAATCTTCTAGAACATATATGTAAGGGAAGTTTTGGAAAAAAACAAGTTATTACATTACATCTACTTGTACTTGCCAATACATTTTAATTAGCAGCTGATTTTTCTTTTTTCATACTACATTTCACAGTTTGTCATCACCTGTCCTTACCAAGTTGTCTCACTTGGAATGTGAAATACAAACACCTTCCTCACAAGGTCACACCATCCCACACTAACTCACCTATGTTAACACAAACATGTATAATCTTCTCAAAAAAATCATGCTGTTTCTGCAGATACAGAACTTGTGAGTTCAGTATATTCCAGATATCTGATCACATCAGCAAAGAATTCTCAAAGTATTGAAGAAAGTCCATGCAGTAAGAAATATCTGTTGATAATTTCTAAAAATGAATGACATTTATCCTGTAACGTAAGACTGAAAAAAAAAAGGAAAGGAAAGAGAAAACTAGATGAACTTCCTAAAAATGGGAAATGGTTGGAGTGTACTGTCACCTGCTCAATCTCTTGCTAACATTTTGTTCCAGAAATCACTTTTATTGCTTATAACCTGTTTTTCAGAACTCACTTGATCTGTGGTTGGCTGCCTCCTTAGTTGAGAGGAATTTTGATCAACTTCCACATAAAGTCTTCCAATTCTGGGTTTGACTTGGAACGGTTTTCTAGTTCATCTCTTCCTGGTGGTTCTGTGCCAAGACAGTTGTATGAAGTTTAATTTGTAGGGTAGTACTTTCCTAAATGTGATTTAATCTGAATCTGGTTTGGTGAACACGGCTTATCATATTTTACTAAGAAAATTGAGGAAGTATGTTACCTAAGCAAAATTAGATAGGTAGGAACTGGCTTGGTGGATGCATTTCTTAATTTCATGCTGATTTTATTTGTCATTTTAATTGCCATATAAAATAGAATAGAGAAGTCTAAAGAAAATCAGAAGTGCAATAATTTGGCATGCTTTCTAAGTGACATTTTTGCCTACTTAGCAGGTTCAACGCATGAACTAGTAGAGAAAATATATTTTCTCTCAGTCTTGAAGGTAACCAATTAAGGTCATATACAGAATAAAGCTAAGATTGCATAATGTGAAGTTTCCGACTTGTAAATCAACAAAATAAAAAAATGCAGGTTCGAGTTTTATTTATAAAGACTATTCCAGAATATGCTAAACATATTAATTAAATTAATAATTAGGCTTCCTATGTAGTTGGATTTATTTGGAGATTTGAAAATTTTATTCCCCTTTTCCTTTGTGAATATAAACAAATAAAGTACTGGTATTTAATCTATTTCTGGCTGCACTGGGTTATTAGCAAGTGTATCAAAATTCATCTTCAGGTAGGAAATAAAGTCAGTTAGGAGCTACTTAAGGATAACTTAGTCCCTGATCTGTCTGCTGCAGTTCCTGTATGTGAGATTTCCCAGAGAGAAGGATAAATCCATTTCACTTCTGAAAGACTGTTCATTATGGACAGGAAAGAAGGAAGGAAAAAAGGGAGATACAGAGGAAAACCTAACTAAGACACTGAAGATCCTTTAGTACTCGATGGGTAGGTGACTTACTTACTCAGGTCAAGTTTAAAACAATGTTTTTTGTCATTGAAGTGTTGTGTCTCTTTCATGCGTGGCACTGAATACTATTGTCCCTAATAGTTTTATAATTTAATGGTGTTGAAAAAGCAAAACATCATTTTTGAATCACCACATTATGGTAAATTTGCAGGTGTTACAAAATTAACATGGATTGAAATGTGGCTGATTATTTCACTGAATATGCTTTTCTTGCTTACTTTAAAGTTAAAATATTGAGTCATTCACGGATTTTATTTCTCCCTAGGCTGATATTTTTCAAGCCTTACTATTTATTTAGGTAATTGTTGTGTTTTCATTTGCTGGTACATGCAGCTATATGAAAATAGGCAGGTGACACTACTGACCCAGAACCAGCTCTACTGCCTCTTTTCAACATTTTGCTTTCCAATTAGTCTATCCTAACCATCCTTATATTTCTTAAGTTGCTTTGCACAGCTGAAGTCAAGGACAAAATGGCTCAATGTCTGATTGCAGGTTTGATTACTAACTGTAGGATTTACTATTAAATGTAGGATTAACTTCTGTAGTCCTTAGAACTTTTCTTTGGCCTGTGCCATTGTTTTGCACAAATCCAAACATCACACACTCGGTGAAATGAAAGAAATAAAAAAATGTGTTTAATTATAAATGATGCATCACATTGTCATCTTAAAATCTCCTCCAGCAGCTGTTTCTGCATCTCATTCAAATCAAACCATGTTTCAAAATAATCATCAAATAAATCTGAATTTTAAAAATTAAGACTTCTCAGCATAATGGAAACTTACAATCAAAACATTTTATAAAATACACAGGCATTAATACATAGCTATCTTCTTGTCTCTGGAATAAATATGTTTGGAGCAAAATAAAGATCTAAAGTCTGTTATTCCTAGGCGTTTTCTGGGCAGCTGGTACTGAAAACTTGTAAGCCAAAGAGAAATTCCTGTGAGTACATAAACTAGTTTGTTCTTAGTATATGTGAGAAAGTTCTGTGTCCTCTTCCTTCCAGAGTCAGGTAAATATCCTACAGAAACTATCATAAAGTTTATCTTGTAAATTTTGAAACTTGCCATTCTTTTAGTTGGAGATTCATCTTCTTCTGCCCGTTTAGATTGCTATTAGTCTGCTTCAAATGAGGTCAAGCTCTTGCACATGGAAATGGAATGAGTCTGTACTTATCTGTCCACCTGCTGCAACCAGTTCTGTAGGTGCATACACACCTACTAGATAAACTGTGACTTCAAAATTTCATATCTTTTGTTTTTAGTGCACATCCAGATTAGTTCAGACAGTTTCCTTGGGAAGCACTTGGGAGCACTCAGCCAACAAACCAAAATGTGACCTCTTTTTTTAGGGCACAGGTGAAGTTAGAGGTTTTAGTACCTCACTTTTGTGTAGCACCTTAGGATGCTTTCCAAAAAAGATAAAGACAGCAGTTTCAAATCAGCCTGAGGAAACGGAAATGGGATCTTCTTCTTCTCAGCAGAACTCACATGGCTCCTTAGATACACCAAGGAAAACCATGAGATACATCAATGGAAAACCATTGATGAGATATTTGTAGGTACCATGTGCATGTTTTAAGTGAGGTGATACAGTATGAATTTTGTTCTACAGCTGGAAGATCTTGACTAAATGTTGCTTGGAATATCTAACAATAAACTGCATTTTCAATTAAAAAGCAGGGAAAAATGCTTACCTAATTTCTAAATCACAGAGTCATTAAGTCTGGAAAAGACCTTTTGGGTCATCAAGTCCAGCCTGTGATTGGTTTCTACCTTGTCAAAAAGAGCAGACCGCTGTCTCATGTCCCACGGTTTTGTAAACACTCCAGGGATGGTGACTCCATCACCACTCTGGGAAGCCCATTCCCACACTTGAGAATCCTTCCCACTCTGAAGTTCTTTGTGGTGTCCAACCTGAACCTCCCATGATGCAGGGAGGCCATTTCCTATTTTCCTGTCCCTTGTTATCTGGGACAAGTCACTGATCCCACCTACCTACGCCCTCCTTTCAGGTAGCTGTAGAGAGCAACAAGGCCCCATGCCTGAGCCTTTTTTTCTTCAGCCTAATTTATAAAATAAGAACATGCCAAATAAATGAAAATTGAGAATTTTTATTTATGTATAAAAAGTAACTTTTTTGTTTTACATGGGACAATATAGCTTCTAAAATAATCTGTTAATGTAGTCAAAAATAAATGCACAGCTTTAAAATACCTGCAGTTCTGAATACTGTTCTGATATACATAGAGACACAAAACACATTTTTTAAGTTTTTGGGGATTTATTAATGGGTTTGGTTTAGTTGGGTCTTTTTAAGATTAAAAATATCTCATATGCTTGAGGTAAAATGCATTCTCTCTCTGCCTTTTTATCTGCATGCATACAAGAATGTACATTTTTTGACAAGCTTCCTGGTTTTTGCTAATACAATTTAAAAGCCAGAGTAAATTTATGCTTAGAATAGCAGCATGTAGAAAATGTTTTGAATAGATATGTCTAAATATAAAATTTAATTTTTCAGGAAACTGTAAGATTTTTTACTGACACAATTGTACATGATTTTCGCTTCTTTTATCTATTTTATCCCTTTTGTTCATTTGAAAGATAGACATTGAACTTGACAAAAAGTTAATAAAAGACAAAAGATCTTTTAGAAAAGAAAGGTCCTTTGTTTAATATACTTCTTGCAAATCATCCTGGAAAAGAAACTCATACACAGGGAAGCACACACTGAAAATTTGGTTTCTTTATGTTTGGTGAGATTAATCACTAAGTTTTGCCTCTTGTCCTTCAGTTTCTAGGAAAGGAACTGAAGACTGGCTTTTCTCAGGTGGGAGCGCTTTTTGGGTTTTTTAAAATTTTTTTGGTAAGGTTTAGGATGAGCAAATCTTAGCTTCTTTATTTTATGCTTTTTTGGGACTGCCATTGAAGAATGGAAGCAGTTACTATCAGAAAATACAGGTTGCTAACACAAAAGTGGATTAGGTTTTCTTCAAAGGAGGAGCATTACAGCTGGCACTACTTTATCAGAATTCAGAAAGTAGGATTGTCAGCTTAACCAGGATCAGTGGCCAGCAGCTGTTTACCTGGGATGCACTTAACAGCATTTAAACTGTATTTTATTAATAGCTGTGGAGCCTTGTGCTCAATTATAGGGACAGTCATATGCTGACTTGGTGGTTTTTTTTAAAGTAATCCATTAATATGCTGACTAGAATGGGAACTATGAAGAGAAAATTAAAGCTGTACAGTGTTTTATGATTTTTTTGTGTATTTATCACAAAGTGAAATGCTTACAAAACACAATGACAAGAGTTGTAGCTCAGTTAAATTCTGGTTTAGTTAATATTAATTGTCCTAAGTATTTGATACGCTGGATGTCTTTGATATAGTAGAAATCTATAATGAAAATAAAACAGTCTTGTCCTTTGCCTGTGTAACTTCTAAGAGTGAAGCTCTTTCGCTGTCTGAGAAATGAGACAAATGCTGAAATGTGAGTGCAACCAAGAGTTTTATATTTCCTCTCAGCCTACTCTCTCCCTACACAAGCCAAGGCTAACCCTGCACTTCACTGTTTCCCCAGCATTGGGACCCAACAGAGAAAATTGATATATTGATAGAAAACTCTTACTGAAAAGGCATGTTACTTCCTTTGCCAAGTAAATCATACAAGCAGATATATATTAAAAAGGTGATGTTATTCCAGCATTCAAGCAGTAAAACTGTAATAATTTCTGCAGTACATAATGATTTTGCAAGCTGTTAAGGGCTCATTGGTGTTTTGGTAAAAAAGATGGGAGTTACATAGATTTGACTGTATATCTGACAAGGCACGGGATCTAAAGGAAATACCAGGCTGCATTTTATCAGTTTCTAAACTCTATACATGTCAGTCCAAAGAAACCTCTTTTGGCTAAAAGGCTTATGCTTTAATCCTGAAATACAAATAAAATTATAGAAAAAATTTTCAGACATTATCCCATATTGGAAGTGCTGAAAACCCTTTTGTCTTGGTAGTTTCTGATCAGATTATCAGAAAATTTGCAGTTTTCAGCACCATAGCTGAACAACTTGGAAGCCTTTTTTGGTTTTGTATTTATCTTTTTTTTTTCTTTTTTCTTTTTTTTATTCTGAGGTTTTTGAAGTAGCCATGCATGTCCTGCCTTTCAAATTGTATTTTAGAAAGCTGCAATTCCCTCTAAATTAAACTAGTGGATTTCAGCATAAGAAGGGTTGAGAGTTGTGGGTTAAAATCTTTATTTCACCTGGTCCAGGGAAATGAAGATTGATTTTCTTGGTGTTTATGTTTATTAGCTGAGAGCTACTTATTCAATTAGAGAAGCAGTTAGTCCTGAAAATCAGGTTATTTATATTGATGTTTAGAGGCACTGGTCTCTACAGAGAGGAAGAGTGTTAGATGTTTGTTCTGTGTCCTTCCTTTCCCCATCTCTAGTACCTAGGAATATGTATGAGGTGACTACAGGTTTTTTCAACTGTATTAGGTAGAAGAGAGAGAAGGACAGTGAGTTTAACAAGTCTGAAGAGCACTGGTCCCATACAGAAAAGACAAAAGACCTATAAGGGGAAGCTGGGATGACACCGACACATTCACATTCTTACTAAAGTACTTACAGCTTCTGTAAAACCCTCTAAGAACCAATGCAGTCCTGCAAAAATAAATTCTGCCTGATTATCTAAGAAGACAACTTATCTAAGAAGTCTCTGAAACAAAATGAAAACCCAAAGTCTGTTAAGGGGAAAGGAGAATTCAGGATAAATTACTGGCAAACTGCTTATCATTCATAGTGTTTTACAGATACTATAGTGCTACTCCTTGCTATGTCAGAAAGTTCTTTGAGCTCTTGGACAAGACATTTTACTTATTTGTGCCTCATTTTATGAAGTAAATTTCAAGATTTTCTTACCCCTTTTCACCTTTCCTTAATCTTGATCTAGTTACATGTCCATGTGCAGCTGCTTATAGGAAATGCTGTGAGTGGAGGGATTTGTATGCAATTTATGGGATGAAAATAGAAATAAAATGCCACTTGAAAATGTTAATGACTTGGTGTTCTAAACCTGTGATTGTCTTTTGTAACATTTTATGAGAAAAGAATAATGAGAATAAAAAATTCAATAGGGCCCAGAGTAGTTTAATTTTGTGCATGTTTCAGAAAGTATTACCTATTCAAATATTATAGTTACATTTAGATTTATGAAGAAAGCCTTTTTAAAAACATCTTGATAATGTGAGTACTTGAAGAAATTTCATTTTGTGTCTCTTGTTCCCTGGTTACTGCTTTGAGCCCAGAGAGCCAGATGCACACTGGCACCAGGAGGCTTCTCAGACAGTTCAAACATGACATGTTACAGCCAAGACTGAAATAGTCAGACAAATAGAGTTAAATGAGGAGAAGTCTGCCTTTTTTTCTAGTGGTGATTGTGTTTACTGTCATTTTTAAGTGAAAAAAAAAGCTCACATGATCCTTTGAATGAGAACAGGGACAGTTGTCTTTCCTCTGTGCCTGCTTCCCTGACTGAAGAGAAATATTTTCATCAAAATCTTGAATAAATTGGGTTCGAAAGGACCCTTCAGATCATTGAGTCCATCTGTTAACATAACACTGCCAGCTCCACCACAAAACCATGTTCCTAACTCCCATGTAAATTCATTACACATCACATTAAAGGCAATGGTTACTCATTTAGGCTAAAGATTGGGAACATAGACAAGACCTTAAAGGGATGTACATGGAAGTGGGTGGTGCTCCATTGGTTTAAGATAGTTAAGTTGCTTCATCTGTTGCATTAGCATATCATTTTATACTAATTTTTCTATCTGTCAGAGTCTTATGTATTAAACAGATAAATTATTAAATAATGGGTTGACAGTATTAAAACAGCAGTTCTAAGGGATTATCTGTGTATTACGTGCAATGGAATTAAATGAGAAGTATATTTTAAGACAGTGTTATTTTCAATGCTTATAAGAAAACTCCTGTTATTCACCAAAGAAATAATTACTTTTCTCCTAGTTGGCCCTGACTAGGTCACAATTGGAGTACCATTTTAAAATGAAAAATTGAATCATAAGTGACAGAGAGTTTAGAAAGTGAAGTCTGTAAATGAAGAACAGTATACAGCCATAATAAAAGAAAACAAGAGGGGGAAATTGATAGCATAGAGAAAGGGAAAGATTTCTAAATTGGATAAGATCCAGCTGTTGCTTCACAGTAGGAGCAGAGACAGAAGTCAGTTAATTGAAAGAGCGAAAATACTTACACAGAAATCCATGAAAATTTTAAGTCTCTAGAATGAACCAAGTATATCATACAGTTGCTTTTGGTAGAGGAAGATGCTCTTTTGTGGCAACAAACACCAAAGACTGATGGAGACAAATTTTTATCCGTGTTTTATTAACGGCTTTATTATGATTGTTCAAGTAGTGCTGCATCAAAAGCCTAGACCTCTGTTTTGTGACATTCTATCAAATATATTTTATTACGTTCAAAATGGCTTCCTGAAGTAAGAATAAGAATTTGTGTCATTCTTAAGATAGTTCTTCCATTGGCTATCAACTGTCCCTTTCACCTGAAAGATAGTTAAAAGAGTCATGTTTAATGCTGCAGTGTCTCAACTGCAGATGCCAAAGTGGTTGTTGCTGCCAGGGAGGATTGACAATCTCTGGAAATATATTTTGCAGTCACTCATTTGCACCTTATTGATTTTTGAAATAGCAGTAGATATGTGAAAATGTTGACATCTCCTAGTGTCAGAGATAATTTATTGGTTAGTTAATACCACGTTTTTCACATTTCCTTAAATAATGATGTGACTGGGGAATGGCATCCTTTTCCTGGCAATAAATAACTTTAATTTTGGCAACCTGTTAATCTATTTAAGTGTGTGTTGAAAAGCATGGGAATTGGTATGTTTAATGTCCAGTGTGTCCCTGAATGATGTTTTCATTCATGTTATAATGCAGATTAACTCACTTAGTGGACTTTTGTTCTTTTAAGAGTGAATGTAGAGGCTGACAAACATCATTAAATACAATAAATACTTAATCTTCCCCTCATGGCTGTGCTTTTGCAAGCTGAGGAGGAGTGACTTAGAAGACTACAAATTAAACAAATAGCTTCATGAGACACTTACAAGAGGTGTGAGAATTGAATATTCACTCTGTTCTCTTGATTAAGGTGTGCAAAGTCTAAATTGCTACAGGAAACATGTTTTTGGATGCTCTTCAGAAAAACTTTTGTCCTGGAAAGTTACCATTATGAAAATATTCTAGCCTTTTCTGTGAGGTCAATATTGGGTCTTAAAATATATCTGGTTAGAATAGCTACAATGTACAAAGTGTTGGAAATTTGGGCAGCAAGTCCTCTTATTGCACTTTGGGATATAAAAAGATCTGGATAGTATATAAAAAAACAAGTGCTTTAAGTGCAAATGATCTAAGTGGGAGAAAAATTTCAGAAATCAAAAAAAAAATTTAGAAATTGCCAATCTTTTCTATATTTAAAGATAAATATTAAATGTATTTCCCTATCTCCCAGGCATTTTTATAGCTCTGCCTGACCAGAATGCTTATGAAATCTAAATATAATTCATGCATAGTTATCTCTGCACTTCTACAGCAACACTTTCTCCCATAATGCTTTTCTACATGAAGTTCTTTCAAGATCAAGATAGTACAGACAGAAGATGTTTAGTGAAAGAAATGGATATGATGTAAATATAAAGCTTAAGTGAAATTTTACATAAAGTGGAAAAGTTATTTCTATTTTTATCTAAAAACCAATAGAGTGCATTGATTCATCAGAGAGTGCAAGAAAAATGGAGGTGTTCCTATTGTTGGGACTAGATTGCCTTCATTATGTCCCTTCCAAATCAAACTTCATGATTCTATCATTTCTAGTCCAGAGGAGAGTAAAAGATTTGTATTATTAGTTATAAGAGTGTCTAGGTTATGTGTTAGAAATATTAAGGATGGAATTATGTACAATGCCTATACAAATAAGCTTTTGCATTTTTTGCTTCTGCTTCGGATAGGAAAACTGTAAATGAAAATAAAAATAGTTTAAGGGGAAATCAAATATATATAAATCGAGATAAAACCACCTATATTCTCATTTGTATAAGGTTTGCCAAGAAGGGAGGGGAAAAAATTAAAGGATGAAAAGAAATAACTAATATATTGCTTTTTTAATGGAGTTCCACATGCTCTATTTGATCTCATGGATATTCAAATATATACCAAGATAGGTATTTGAGATATATAAATTTCTAATATGCTCCTGTTAGATTACTACTCTTAAAATTGTTACTCCAAAAGTTGCTTACCTTAAATTGCTGTATTCAGTCTAGATACCGAAAAAATATGTATAAACTGCATAATATGTGATAAAAGCAAGATGCATTTAGTGCTAAGATTATTCATAGGAAATCCTGTCAGAAGATCCAGGAAATTTCGTAAAGGCAAATGAGGATGCACATGTAAATTAAAAGATTTGGATAAAGAGTATGATGGAAGGCTTTGGTAAGGAGAACAACAGTTTATATAGTAGTATAACTGTAGCAAACATCTGTTAAGGAAATGTTTGGGAGAAATTCATCACTTAGCCTGCCAGAGGTGCAGTGTTTGTGGGCAGTAGATTAATTTTCAGGGATCTTGGAAATATAATGTTCCAGGGAGGAGTCTGATGCTTTCTCTGGGTTTGTGTGAGACCAATTCCTCCTCCAGTGGCCATGAAACTGTCAAGAATATTATTGAAAGCAGAAGGGACTAATTTGGGGTGTGTCTGTCTTTCCACGCCTGCAGCACAAAATTGCTGTAAGAAAATCTGCTGGAGGGGGTTGTATATTAGATAAGCTAAAAAACTGTAAACAAGTGCTAGCAGCAAGGTAAACTCTTCTTGGGTTCTTCTTTTCCCTGTTTGATTGTTTTCGAATTTTCTGCTTATAAGGTTGAGGATGGAGCACTAGTACACAAAAAAATCTAATCTACTTCTGTGGGAAATTCTTCTCTACCTAGTCCGCCTCTATGATTTATTGCTTTTTGAAGTACTATTTTGAAACAATACTTCTTTCATAATGTACAACCTACAGAAAAGAGTAGAGACATAGACTGATAGATTGTGTTTGAGTGAACTAGTGAAGTATGAAAGTACTATTTACTAAAAGTTACCTTGGGAAAGGTAGTTTTGTGATGTTTTGATGCAAAGATAAAATAGGTTTATGAATTTGAGACCATGAATCCAGAGTCCAAGGCTATCAAGAATTCCTTAACCCAAGATGAATTCTTCCTTTTAACTATTAGTCTTTATGTTTTTGTTAATCTACCTTTGAGGTTACTAAAGAGTTGGACGAGTAATTGGAAAAGGCATTTTATAAATTAATTTAATTTGATTGATCATAACTGATATTATTAACAAGAAAAAGAAATCCAGGAAACTGCTTTGGTGTGGAAATCTGAGTTCTGGGCTATATCTTGTATTCCTGCATAGAAGAACTGAAAACTAAAATGTGGCTAAATGTTGGAAGTAAGCTTCCTGAAAATAGTATATTTTCCATGGGAAATAATCCTGTACCTTGTGTTGTTTGTTGACTTCTCTGTCCTTGTTCATGCAAGGTGCAACTTGTGTTTTAGAGCTTTTAAATATTAACAGTTGTATTATCTAGTTTTTAAAATGCAAACACTGTAAGAATAAGGATTTGGAAATGTGTTAATTGCTTTGCAACTTAAACTAAAGTTTATTTTATGGAATACTTGGTAGAGAAAAGTTGTTAGTCTTGTGCAGAGTGGAAGTATATGAATGCTCAATGTGTATGTCAGTATTTGTCACATTTTTGAGCCTGTATTTGCAAATTAGAAAAAAATCAAGATTTCAAAGATTAAGGGATGTTAAAGTAGGAGACCTTTCCTTCAGAAATGAAGCAGGTGGCTATTCATATGCACCAAAAGTGATCAATAAAAGACTACTATAAATAATAATAAAAATTTTTCATTTATCTTTTTTCTCTATTTTTTAAATTATATTTAAATTAAATGAGTTGGTTTGTCTTCCAATGAATTTCAATATGGTTCACAATGTCTTAATGGTTACTGCAAAGAGTTACAATTCTTTTTTCTTCTATAATATAGATAAACTGTTGGATGTGAGGAATTAATACGTTTACAATTGGATATGATTTTTGGTCTGGTTACTAAACAGTGCTTATTTCTTTTTTATTCAAAAATTCAAAACACATTTATATATCTTCCTTACGTACTAGACAGAACAAGATAATCAGATCATTTCTGTTCAGATTGAAACCCTTTTTTTTTCATATTGTCATACAAAATATCTGCTTAGTTTCATGATAATTGTCATCATCATCATAATTGTAATCATCATTCTATCCTCTGTTTTCCTTTGTAATTCATTATGGACATAATGTGCTGATTAATTTTTAGTAACATTAGTACACAGACCTATCATTCCATAAAAGAATTAGCACACAAAATGTCTCAGATCTACTTCTTTAATTTTCAGAGCAGGTTTTCTGCTGTTTCTCTTTTTAAGTAAGAGAAGGATGTGATTGCTTTGGGGTTTTGGCACCAATGAATTCACCATATAATTCACAAATACCAACTGAACACTATCTTTTAAAAAGAAATGCAATACTGTTGTTATTGACTGCTGCAACCTTCAAATAGTTAAATTTTCTTTCCTTATTGTGTTGGTCAAAATACGATTGGTTGAAATAGGTTTCCAGCAAATGAGATTAACTTGATGACTAAACAATGTATCAGAATTCCTATAATACTAAATAGTGCACCTTCAAATAACTTAATTTCTTATTTGACAATGTTTTCCTACTGTATTACAAAATAAAATGATGTAAAATGCTTACTCAAAAATATATAATTTCTATTTTATCTTCTTTCTTGTTTTTCTTAATTACTGAATTAATCCATGTTTAAATATATTATGATGGTGTTTAAAATGTAGTAGCTGTCTGTCAAATCATTATTTGAAGGACTATCTTTATGGAGCTCTGATGACAAAAACAAGCATTTAAATGCTTTCCAAATCTGTGACTCACTATTCAAGGTCCACAGCTTGAAACAGTGTTCTTGATTAACAATTTATTAGAGCCCACAATGCACAGTGAAAAAAAAAAAAAAAAAGAAAAAAAAAAACCCAGAATCACAAGCCCAAATCACAAAACAAACAAACAAAAAACCCACAGAACAAAAGCATAGAAAAGTATATAAGAAAGCCAAAAGTATTAAGACACTTTTGAATTTCTCATCAGCTAATTATCTTTACAAGTCTAAATCCAAGAAAATTGTGCCAAGAAAGTTTCAAGGTCTCATCTGCTTGTTCTAGTGAAAAATGTTTCTATCCAAAGCATATTTTATTGGTTTTGATGCAGTATACAAAGACTTTGAAGAGATTTAAGCATATATAGTGGGATTAATTTGCTTGGATTTAGACATCTATATCACAACTCATCAATAAAGGGAAGTACTTTGAAAGACACTGCTGGTTTATGTTCCTAAAGTACATGTTTTTCCTCGAATGTGAGGGATTTGTCCCGATGAGTTTAGTCATTACAAGGACAAGGCATTAAATTCTCACTCTTAGTGATGAGTGTTACATATGCTCATAGTGTTACATAGCTCTCATAGTGTTGCATTTAAAAACTATAGAAAATTTATGCTATGTGCCTAGAATTTTGTACCAGTGACTCCTACTATCAGCCACTTCTCTGATCTCTGCCAGGAATTTCTGTCTGAAATCCTACATCTCTGAGTTTCTGCAGCCCTTACCTGTATATGTTAATTTGACAATATTGTGCTATAAAATGCCACTTTCCATATGGTGGTTTTGAAGTTAGTTTTTCATAGCAATTTAAATATGCCTCTCCTAGTTCAACATAAGAATTTGATTTTCACTTAATGATGCTGTACTTCTTTCGGAAAAGATGCACAATGGTGAGTTTTGTTTGAAACTGAATAGTGGCCATCTGTACTTAGTGTAACATTTCTAACAACCCTCCTGTGGAATGAAGAATTTTAACATTGGGACAAAGCAAAGTAGTTGTTTAACAGAATAATTGCCCCTTTCAACAGTAATACTGTTTCTCATAGCCTGTGGCTATTGGTTTTTAGTTGGGGTGAGTAAGATTAGGAAATCTTGCTGGGATAATGGAGGGATGAATATTTGTTTCCATTAGAAATGTTTAAATTAAAGCTACAACCCAATCAAATTATTGACCCCTGTCTATTATTTCCATTTGGTACACTTTAGTCTGAGATTTTTACAGGATTTCTTCTGTCTCAGAACACTTTTTGCCATTTCTTGCTCAGTAGCAAATCTATTTCTACAGTTTCAAGTATTCTCAAGATTTGTGTTGTTGGATTCTGAAGTATCCATTTTCAATCACAGGTTCTTGGAGTTCTATGAAACCTAGTAAGGCAAACAAAAGAGTCTTGTCATTTCTTCTTGGCCAATATAATTTGACAAAGAAATCAATAGCTGATACCTGCCACTGTCTATAAGTGTCACCTCTCTATGACTGTTCCTCTAGCAAGTCTGACTGTGCCAATCTGAAAACTCCCAGCCCAAGCTCCCTCCCTTTGATGTTATTTAATTTTTTATACATGTACATATAATGATATTTGAAATATGCAGATGGAAAATGAGGTAACTTTTGCCTTTTTTTTTTCAAATTTGAATTCTGCATGATTCATTGGTCTTAAAATTTAGGGGGATTAATATTTTATTAGTTTTTCTGACTATGCCAAGCAAGCTTTTATGAACTTGATTTTAAATATTTGAACTTGAAATGTTTGAGTTTCCTTTTAGATATAAGGGGTTCATTTGCCCTGCTTACTAGAACTGTGGCAGCCTGTGTAAATGACAACTGCTTAAAAATTGTTCAGTTTTGCTTTCAGATCAATATTTTTTGTAGTTTTTGGGGGAAGCTTTGTTATTAAAAATACTATTTTTAGAAAAATCAGTTTATATCTTTCCAGTGACTTAAGTTCTTAAACTCACCATGGAATTTTCAGTAATAAGAAGGAAGAGAAATGTTTTGCATTTTAGATCTGAGTGCCATGGGGGCAGTGACATGGCAGTTTTGCAAAACAATAATTTATTTATACACACAATACTAAAATAGTTTATTAGAGCCTATTCTGGAATAACTAATTTTAATTTGCAATAATTCCATTAGCAACATGGTGTTTCTAATGTCACACCGTATAACCTGAGTGGAACAGAAAGACCTTTTCTGCTTCCATTTAATTTCACATCTGATCCAAAACCAATCATCCATCATTGTGACATTAAATCCAGATCACCTGTTTTTGAAAGCTGAAGTTGTGCTGTCCTATGTCCTTGTAATCTTTTAGAGTGCCTGTTATTTGCATCCTACTTATGAAACTTGGATAAAGGCTGAGGGAGGGAGGGAACAGGATGCAGCTTAGGAAATGTGAATGAGCAGCTCAGCAGCTGACAGCTTAGGAAAAAAAACAGTTCTTTTATCTCCTATCTCTTTTCCTGATAGAGATACAAAGTCAATAATAGCAGTACCAGGGCTTATAGTGGCATAGCTATTTATACTTATATATGTGCACAGAAGTACATATATATATTTTTACAGTGCCTGTATTCTCTACTCCCAGAATTAACTTCTTTTAAGATGTGACATTCAAAAGGGAAAAAAAAAAAAAAAAAAAAAAAAGATGAGGTCTGCTAGGAACACTTTATTTTTGGACTCCAGTGAAAGAGCAAAATTGAGAAGGTTAAATTCTCTGCACATGTTGGCCTCTCTAACCAGAGAAAAGCTATTTATTTTTGGGAGTTGCTGCAGGACTGACTTCCTGTGGTATAGAGTGTAGTTATAAATCTCATTTTTCAAGCCCTTTATAACCTACCACAGAAGCTGCTCTCATGATGTTCGTGCTGATGGCCATGACTCTTGATGTCACCCAGTCAAGGTGGGCAGACTCAAGAGGTCACAAGGTGCAAGGCAAACCAGAACCAGTGTGGTCGATCTTCTTCCCATCACCCCTCTCCTGTTCACCTTGTGTTCCTTCCCCCTCCCCAAAAGGAGACAATCTCATCTGTTCATGACATCATTGATATTATTTGGTGAGGTGTTCTTCTTGATTATTCTGTGGGATTAATGTGGTTCCATCAGACATATCTCCTTTTGTTCAGGGAGATTTTTCTGTTGGTATCAGAAACACTTCCCACATTCCCTGCAGGATTATTTCATATTACCTGATGTCTTTCTTGCTTTCTCTGTATCCTTCATTCTTACCATACAGATTTTACTCATTGTACAGGTTTTTCTGTATACAGAAGAATGTCTCAATCTATGTAGATTAAGATATCATTTTAAATTAAGAAGGCCACAAAGATTTCTGCTGATGGAAGATCTAGGCAGGAAAAAAAAAAATAAAATTAATGGCTTGACTTTATTTTAAGTGGGAAAATGTGAACAGTAATAATCATACCTCTTAATTTATTAAAATGTTTACTTTGTTCAAACAGGAAAAGATTATTTCACCAAATAAACCCATAATTCTGGGTCATTTACCTATGAAGATAGCAGGCAACAAATACAGCTGTAGAATTAACCATTTTATGATTAATTCTAATTCTAATTCCCCGGTATGATTGCTTCTTAAGATTAACAAGAATAATTCAAGACCAAGAGCAGCTGAATAGTACAGTGTTACATTTCACTTGAAATTATTGCTGCTTTTTCACCTCTGAACACTAATATTTTGCTACTTCTGCTGCATTTGTAATTTGTCTGTGTTGATTCTCTCCAAATGGTGAATTTTAAATGAATACACTCTTATTTTCTCCACTGTAGTAAAATTAATGCTTGGACTGTTTCTTCCTACAATTCCTACATTCTTCTTTAGTATTTACTCCATGTATTCTTAATGTAAATTTCATTTTTTCATCATCCAGTTTAATTCTAATAATTTGATGGTCCAGATGAATTCTCAGCTGCATCCAGGTGTGTTTTAGGACAGATGCACTTTAAGAAGAAAAAAGGTCTGCAAAAGTTCATGCTGCCTGAAAGCCAGGATAAGAACTTCATGAAAAATTGACAAATTTTTCTCATACTCTTTAAGATGATAGTGTAGCAAAGTCCCATAATAAATTGAATAAAATGTGTTTTCTTTATAGAATACTCAATTCTGTTAATTCTAAACCCATTTCTTCTGTCTAGGTTACATTTATAATAGATAAATTCTTGTCATGTAGAATGAGGATAAAAAATGTGGATTAAGAATTAAGTTACTTAGGAATGAATTCATGAGTGTCTCAAGGAGAATAATAATTTTGAAAGCCTATGACAGTGGGGTTTTTCTACTTATATACAACTTAATCAAGTGTGGTGGTTTAGGTTTAGATTCCTCTCTAGATTGTTTCAGTTTCAGTTAATTTGATGGCAGCTTTGCAAAATACATTTCTCTAAGGGTGTTTTCTTAAGGGTGTTTTTCTCCTTTGGGAAAACATTTTCCTTCTTCTCTCTAGACATTTAACTGCGTCTTTTCAGGCACTGCAGTTTGTGTTTGTGCATGTGTGGAAGTTACACGTGCAAGTCTAAACCAATCTATTTAAATGCAGGCCAAAATGTACTAAACTGTGTAGGAATATTCAACTTTTTGGTGTGATGTAATGTTTTGTCGCTCAGTTCCATATTGTTGTAAACATAAATTATGTATGTCTGCTGAAAAAGATGAAACTCTGTTCAACACAGGAATTAATGTAATGGAAATTGAATTGGCAGATACATAAAAGCAATCCATTGGCATATAGTGTGTTTTATTTATACATGCATGTGTTTAGATCCAGAAAAACTGAGGAGACATTTTGAGATATTCTTCAAACAACACTAAAGATGAGCAAATATTTGCAATTATGATCAAATTATGCAGCTATCAAATACAATTTTCTGTAATTAGTGGGTAAGCAGAAGTTGTTGACTTTGTAATTACATGACAATTCTAAAGGAAGTTCCTCTTTAATTTGTCTTAGTAAGCACCTCCAATGCAGTCAAAATTGAAATGCAACACAGTTGTGTGCTTCAATATGTTGGCTGAAAGGCTCACTAAGCTACAGGAGGAAAGATAGGAAGAAGTAGAATTTTCTGCCTTTGGGACAGTCATACATTGCAAAAACTTTTACCTAATAATTATCTAGAATTTTTTCCTGCCAAAACTGAAGCAGTGGCTGACTCAAAATATCTCTGAGATAGTCAGTGCCAAGGGGAAATAGTATTAAAGAAAGAAGAATGGTAGTAATTGCAATGTGGATCTCCAGAGAAAAGTAGATAATTGTTACAGCCTGGAGGGAAATGAGCAATGAGCAAAGTAGAAAAAATATGTTGTCCAGAAAAAGAATTGGGAATAACAGGAAATAAAAAGGAATTGCTTACAAGCTGTGGCATTTTAAAACAAAACAAACAAAAGTAAAGGTAATCAAAAAAGGATATAAACTTAAGTCTGTGTTTCTCTAAGCAAAAAAAGTCTCCATAAATGTGAAAAAACCCTACAAGGAATAGATAATCTGACAGGGTGACTGAAGTTTTTTGGTAGATTTTCTGCAGGAAATAGAATAATGAAACAGAGAAATAATCAAAACTGTAAGCTGGATATAAAAATATCTTAAATATTCCAGAAAAGATAACTAAAGGCTGCTGGGTCAATAGTAATGGAATAATTTAACAGCAGACCCTGGGGGGAAAATCTTCTAAGTCATTACAAAGAAACTCTGAGCAGAATGCTGGGAATTATACTGAGACAGATGGACTGTTGCTGTCTCTGTGTCCTTCTATATTTCTTCCTGTGAAATGAAAGACTCTTCTGTCAACAGACAAATGTTTTCAAGAAATGACTGGATGTGGCGCTCAGTGCTGTGGTCTGGTTGCAAGGTGATGATCAGTTAAAACCTAGACCCAGTCTTGGGGGTCTTTTCACATTATAACGATCTGAAATGGAGAACGCTGCCATTTTGATAGTTGTCCAACAGGCAGGTGGTTGGATGACCAGCAAATAATTTTCTTGTACACAGCATAGGCAAAGTATATTGCCAGTGTTTTGTATTCATTTAATTAATTTATGCAAAAATAAGTTACATAATTCATGCTGCTTTTGAAAATTCAGTTTATACATTTTTCAATTTATCAGTGACACATCATCTAGAGACTCTCAAATCATACACAGCCATACCTCTGAGATATTGGTAGTTGTATTGCATCATGTACTTTTGGCCAGAAATCCTGTCTCTGTTTTCTGTGAGAGAAAAAGTGGAAGTTTTAAAGAATATGTAATTTGTTGATTAAATGTAATTGGATAATGCAATAATGCAGTTATAATGTAAAATAAAAATATTGCTATTGAAAGTGTGTCCACAACTGCATGTCAAATGAGAATTGTATTATCCAAATTTAATTTATCTGAAGTCCAAATCAATAAAGGTATGGAAGAAGAATGTATAAGTTCATACAGAGCTGAAATTTGACTCAGGTGTATGACTTCAGACTTGAATCTGCTGTCATCTTCCATACAGAGAGCCTGGAAAAGTGCCCATGGAGATGTGCATAACTCTGAACTCTCTTTTTACTTTTATAGATAGTGGAGAGCAATTCAACTGGATAGAAAATTACTTTTCCCCCCTATTAGATGACTAGCACCAAATATATTCTGTGTTATTAAATAAAATGTTCAAATCCAGTTATCCAAATTAATGTAGTAGAGCCAATGAATGTGTGTGGCTCAAGCATACTTGTCATAGAACCTACAAGCTGTTCTTACTTTCATTAATTCAGGATTGTGTAGGAAATCTGGCTAAACATTAGAGTTCTTCCATGTTTTATTGTGATCCTTACAACTGATAGGACAGCTGCACTCCATAAGAATTTTTAGATATGGTTTTGGAAGCTTTTTGGTACAAGTTAATCCCAGAAGTGTGGTCTAAAAGATAGTCTGATTAGTTGAAGAGGGAGATCTCCAGTATAAATTTGAATCATTCACTTGGTTGCATCTTAAGCCATGCACATATATTGAAAAACAAAATACTGAGAAAGGGAGAAATATCAAAAAATTAATTAAAAATCAGTTATTAATACTGGCATTTTTTAGCATGATTCTTGAGATAGTCTGTCATGAGGGGCATTTGTTTTATGATCTATAAGGTTAATAATTTTATCCTTACCAGGTGCACTTATTTTTTATCCTGTTATGAGGGGAAATGCTTTTCTCATTTGAAATAAGAAGTCTGGCTTGGGTTCAGCTACAAAAAGTAAATAAAATTTAAGTTCTTTAATGCTGGCCAGGCTTCCAGAACGATAACACATTTTGTGTATATTGGTTCCTGGTAATCTAATTGAAACTGTAATTAAACTGTATTTTATTTTAATAAAAAGACTGGTGGGGCAGCAACTGCCCCAAGGATTTCCTAAATAGCAGAGAAATTGAGAAACAATCAATTTAGGATGCCTTCTTATCTTGCTTTTCTCTCTGCTAGTCAATATATACGTTTTGGCAACAGAAAAGGCAGTCAGATTTCTCCTTACTCTCAACTCAGCCATAGTATTAAAGTGAATTCTAGCACTGGTGAATATACTAGAGCTATTGAAAATTGTCCACAAGTCTCCAAGTTGTCCTCATTGTTCCAAGTTGATGAATTTGTGGTAGGGTTTGTGGACAATTAGAAGTTGTGAGAGCATTTTAAAACCAAAACTCTTGCTGCATATAAAGAAAAGGGCTCCTTTTTTTCTCTTTATGTGTTGTGCTTTAGTTCTTTGATCCTTGTAGTGACTCTTGCTACTGTCAGTCCTAAGAACTGTAACAGCATCCTGAAAATATGGCATATTTCTGAACTCTTATGTGTAGAAAATCCAAACTTCTGTGTAAATAAAAATAAAATGCATATATGTATAAAATACATATTGCATGTATAATAGAAAACAATGTGTAATATTGTAGTAATCATGAGCTTCAAGTGCCTATATACCAAACTATAAGGAATAAAAATAAAGTGAGATTATGTTGCTCCAAATTTAGGAAAGTTTAAATTACATTCTCCAACTGGATGAGGAATCTTGTTGGGGATGAAGTGAAGGAGAGGGAGGAAGCTTATGTTCTAATACTTTGAAAGACAATTTTGCCAAATTTTCCAGTTCATTTGTCTTTAAAATGTCTTTACCTTATTACTACACTTACTTGTTCTATGGTCCTCAGCGCAAGAGTTCTTAAAGATTTACTGAAATGGGTATGTATTCTTTTATTCACTTTCTAACTATGAGAATGGACTAGAGCTGAATCTGCAAGTCTTAAAAATATTCAATAACCTGGTTGTGCAGTGCACTGCTATCCTTCTGTCAGCATTATGCATTCCACAGTTTTCAGTTTGTACCAGAAAAATGTCACTATGACTGCAGTTTTTATCCCAGTTTCTCTGTGTTGTCATACCTACATTTTTGCACATAAATTTTCACAATTATTCACCTATGACTTTTTCTACTCCTAGAATTGTCCTCACACTGAAAATATATTTAAATTCTTAAATTGACATCTGCTATAGCTCAAAGCTTTTGTTTTGTACAGATCTCAATTAATTGAAACACCTCTTTTGGTACATGTTGCCTTCTTTGCTGTTGTTTTTCCCTTTGCAGAAGAAAGATCAGAGTAGAGCAGAAAAGGAAAAAGAAATAAAATTGGAATAACTTAGTAAAACTTCTGAACCTTCACTTACTATTTATGATTGTACATAAGTAATGTAACCTGTTCCATGATTTAGATTTTCAGTAGGTTTTTTTTTAATTACAAAATTTTTTTAATATTATTTTTAAATATCTAATTATATGAAACTTTAAAGGACAGTTACCACGTAAGTATTTTGAAGACATGTTTATAATTTATTATACATGTTTATTATAAGTGTATAGCTCATGGAGTTATTAGTGAACTTTCAAATAAGGGTATTTTTGCAATTTTTTTTTAAGAATATCCAATATCCACATGATTCATATTCATACATGTTTTCTCTTACTTTGAGATATCAGTCATCGGATAAGCTCTCTCTCCTCACTACAAACTGGTTTGTAGTGCCACAGGTTTTAGAGCTATTCATGACTAACTTATGTGACAAGACCAGGGAGAAATACTGACATGAACTATTTACTGAGGAGAGGAAGTTAATGAATTACTGCTTTTCTATACAGATTACTAGTACTTGATATTTTATAGTGTTTAAATTGAAGTTCAATTGAAACAACACAGAAAAAAGTTTTGCATTCAGAATGAAGTGTATCAATTTTTATGTACTCCTACTTTTTAAGCTGTGTATGTTGAAGGTTTGGAAGTATCAACTTTAAAGGATGTGCAATGGCAGGCTGGCAGGCATTACAAAGATGATTGATAAGTGACTCCTTTTCTATTTTGAGGAGACTGGTTGAAAAGTTGAATTTTGAATGAAAAACTGCCTTTGAAGCAAAAACTTTCTTAAATACAATCAGCAGAGTGTGATTTTTTTGATATTCAGTTCCAGCACTTGTTCTTTTAGAAGAGCTGATTTCTACATTGAGTTAACTTTTTGTCTTCCTGATAAAATTTGCTTTTAAAGCCTTTGTAAATGTTTTGTGTTTTGTTCCCTCTGTTATTACATAGGTATAATCTATGCAGCATTGTTTATAGTAAATAACCAATAATCACAGATATGGGGAGATCTGGATCATGGATGTTTTTAAGTGGGTGTGGCTTGGTTTTTTTGTGGTGATTCAGATGTTCAGATGATGAGAACTAGAAATGTTGACCATGATCTTGCATTACAGTAAAATTATTCAATACTATCTCTCCTTATAAAGATAATAAAGAAGTAGTGATGCCACTTAAGGTAATATAAAAAAAAAAGGAATTGCAAGACTTATAGGTTATTTGTAATGTGGCAGCAGTTCCTACAATCATTTAAAAACACTGCTATTAAATTTTAGGATTAATCCTGCTTATCTCTATGAGTCACCCCACCACGTTTCTGTGATGGCGACTACATGTCTACAAATGCCATGTGTGTCTTGTGACTGAATGACTTTCTGTCACACAAGTATGATCAATAATCTTTCATTCTCATTTATTATATTTTGCTGATTCTTGTTATGCATTCATACTGTGTAATCTGATGGCCTTAGAGAAAGTATTATTTTATTAAAATTTATCAGTTTTTTTGACTCCCTAGAAATTAATTATATTTAGTTTTTTTGTTTTCCGTTGTTTTTAGTTCATGTGTATGCAGACACACTACACAAGTACTATGGTGCATATATTTTTAGGAGAATCAAGCCCAGAGATGTATACCTTGATATGGAAACCAAGGAAAAGGGTTTTTAGGATCCTCTTGTGTTTTGGTCTTGGTCCAAGCTCATTAAGTCTTCCTAGTGTACAGTTTTCTAGGAATCTTGCTGTCAGGACTTTTCATTGCCCAGAGGAGCAAAGTTGCCAAACGCAACTACAGTTTTAAATCTATCTTTTAGTTTGTAAGACTGTTTTAAGTCAGAGAATTATTATGTGTTCTTCAGGAATCACTGAGAAACAGTCTTTAAAATTACAACACTAGAGAAGCATAATAATGACAGCTTCACATACATTTAGGGCTTTAAGATGTGTGGGTTTGGGTTTTTTTTCTAGTGAAGTCACTGTCTTGGATTAATTACCTATCATGGTGGTTGGGTCAACAACCACCAAAAATTAGAGGAAAAAGTGAGATCATGTCTTCAGCACCTGTGGCAATGAGAACCTTTGTAACTATATCCAGGCCTTTAGAAATGCAGTCTATCATATGTCCTCTGTTATAATCTGTGAAGAGGCAGAATGTTTGCATAACGTTTTGCAAACCGTGACCAGGACTAAAAAAGTCTCGATTTTAGAGTTAGAAATATTTTAGATAAAGAATGCTAAGTAGTAATTAAATCCATGCACATGTGAGTATTATTCTGAAATATATAAGGGCTCTCTAATTTCATCTATTCGAAGTAGCAGTTGACCAAATAGTTGAAAAAGTATTGTGAACATAATTTCACAATTTCAAAGAACATGGAAAATTTTGTCTAAAAACAAGCGAGCAAACAAAATTCCCAGCTGCACAGCCCATTTTTGTTGATTGGTGGGTCAGGAGAGTAGCCAGCTCAGAAGTGAGGAAGTGGCAATACCTTGGATTTTATATCCCTCTCACAATCAGAGACCTTTTCAAGATGTTCTGACTGTACCAGAGTCGTGGGCATTCTTCCATATCTCAGTCAATTCCTTTGGTTTCCATTTGAAGCTTATATTATTATAAAATACTAAGAATAAGCTATATTTTCAGCAAAGTTTCCAGTTAAGTGTTTTTTTTCTCCTCTTATTTTTCATATTCTTACTGCTTATCATATTTTACTGCTGTTCACTCTTGTTTACTTTGTCAGGGAAAATTAAAAATCATGTTCATGCGTAATTGGTAATTGTACATGAAACAGCCTCAGCACTGAGACTCAGCACTTCCAATCCGTCAGCATTCAGAATGAGAAAAATAAGTGATCAGCCTGTCAGTTTGAGGCTTTAAAAACATAAATTCATGTGGATTTCTTATCTGAACCGGTTGTTTATGGTTGTGAATACCACTGTCACATGTTATAAGTCTGTAAAAAAAACCCCAACACCACTCAACCTACGGATCAAGGAGAATATAGTTATAAAAATTAAAAATAGATGAGTTTGGTATTAGTTGCCATTTAAAATGAAATGTGAAGGACATGGGATATTTTAGTAGAATGAAAATCAGTATGGGAACAGATGTGGTATTAACAAGGTAGAGAAGGAACTAGAAGCTTGAAATATAAATTATTCTGATATATGTACAAATATGATTTACCATAAGAGGCTAAGAAATTGAAATACATTTTCAGAAAATATTCACATAGTAGATCTGCTGTATAACTCCAGTGATCCAATTTCACACTTTGCTTTAAAAAGGGAAACAAAATAATTAAGAAAAGTAATTAACTGCAGAAACCGTAAAACTTACAAGGTCTAGAAAATATCTAGAACAATTAAAAAGCTTTATAATAACAGTATTTTTGGCTTTAAATAATTCATTAACTCATTAAAGGAAAAAAAAATGGAAGAGGAAATTTTGATCTAATGACCCTTTCTATCTAAATGGAAGGTCAAATAAATCTTGAGAGTTCTCAGAGTTCAAGTATAAGAAGCTTGTAATTTTAGGACAAAGAACCCAAGGGTTGGTTTGTGTGGCTTGTGTATGGATTTCAAATGAAAGTACATTATATTATTTTATAGAACTGTGTTTCAAAAGTTCTCAACTTTGAAACATAAATTATTTGCACAGATTTGCAATTAGTTATTCATACCAGCAGAAAATTGTGAACCAGTAGTAAGCAAGGACTTTGCCATGTAGAAGTTTTCATTGCAGAAGAAAATTGCTTCCCTTTTTTAATTACAGAACTAGTAGGCGCTGCAGAGTTGAAATGAGGAGTGGGCATACATGTATCCTTTCCAAACTTTCTGATAGTGATGAAAAATCTGCTAATTTATGCAATTAAAAGAATTTCAAACTAAAAAAGAAAAATCCTTTTTGGGCCACACCTTTGACTGAGATTTTAGGTTGTATTTTTGAACGCAGTGAAATGTTTACTTTCTAATTTGTTTATGATGTTCTATCATGAATAATTTATCTTATTAGAATATCATAATGTAATTGTATTATTGGAATAATGCCTGATCATGAGGTACCATTATAGAGTAAATTTAAAGCATTATGGAGCCTATTTCAAGAAAATAAAATCTGGGTGTAGTCACTGACTTGCTTAATTATTTCCTTAGCTAATAGTTTTCTTTCTCCTCTCTTCTTTTTTCTTCTCTGTATAAATAATTTTTTCTTTCAAACTGGCATAGACTGAAACCTGTTACTCTCTGGCCTTTGTTAGATAAAAAAGGAGAAATTTTAAAGATTACTGCTCTTGGAATTTACATCTGAAATTCAGTTGAATATTGAGCAATTAAGGAATTTCATTAAGCGTCTTTCTAAAAGTCCTGTTAACCTTCATTTTGCTGATTGCAGGGCTTTTTGCTAGCTCTTACATTGCGGGAATCAAGTAATAAAGCTTGAATTGATTGTAATGATGCAAGGACAGTGCCTAAGTTGGGAAATGGTAAATGTGACTGGAAACTTGCATGCTTTTAAACGATTTTTTTTAATCCCGGCTCTGAGCTTCTTCTGAGGGCTTTTTTGATATTAGCACTTCTATCTTCTGTTTGTATAAATACAAATATGTCACATCCCTTTGAGGATTTTTATTACATCTGTATTTCATATTTACAGTGGTCATGTTGTTTAACCCCAGAAGCAACTTCAACTCACAGAGCTGCTCATCCTACCCAGCAGAGTGAGGGAGGGAATTGGAAGGGCAAAAAGGAAAAAGCTCATGAATTGTGATAAAAAGAAGTTTAGTAAGTGAAGCACAGCAAAGTAAGGCATCCATTCCCTGCTCCCCACTGACAGGCAGGTGTGTAGCCACTTCCAGGGAAACAGGGTCTCAGCACATGTTGTGGGTGCTTGGGAAGAGAGATGCCAACAGCCCTCCTTCCTCTTCCTGGCCTTGAGTTTGTCGTGCTGAGCAGGGCATCGTGGGCTGTGGAATATATCTGTTATCATCTGACATCCACTGTCCTTCTCTGTACCTTCTCAATCCTCTGTCCACCTCCAGCCAACCTGCTGGGGGACAGAGGGAAAACCCTGAGGTTGTGTAAGCATTTCTCAGTAGCAGCCAAAGCACTTGTGTGTCGGAACCCAGGCCTGGTTCAGGGGTTCTGTGTGATGGAAAAGTCTCTCCTCCAACCCATGCTTCCAAAGAAAGGCTCAGCAGTCTCTGTTGTTCGGTCTAAAGGCAGTTTATTGCAAGTTATCTAAAAGATTTTCTTCTCTGGCTGCTGTGGTTTGCTCACAGCTCAGGCAGAGGCACACACACACCCTGACATCCTCTCTGACTCCCGACTGCTTCTTCTCTCCCCGCCCAGGGCTGTGCTGTCTTTTATGTGGTAGATTACATGATAAATGTTTACAGTCTTTCCCCAATACCTACTACCTATATTAAATGCTGCTTTTCTACTCTAAACCAATCCATAAGTGCCAACATCACCAAGAACATGGAGGTAAGGAAGAAGAAAGAGGAGGAACAGGACCAGCCTACATTCCTCCATCTTAAAACCTCTGACCCCCATGTACAAAGTAAAAACCTCCCTGTACAGGTGTTAAAACCCCCTTGTACAATACTAAAAAATTCTTCCCTCTACTTTGTAACTACTTCCACTATAATATCTAAACTTTTGTGACTTCTTGTTCTATCTGCAAGGTTGGTAAATCATTCCATGGCTCAAACTCAAAATCACAGCTGTTTCCAGCTGCCTGCCAGGGTCTCAAATGCTTCTGCACAGGTTCTGGAACCTCCAAAAATGTCTGAGGGATATTTTGAGTTCCAACACAGGTACAAAGCACGGCACTGCCTGGGCTGCTATAAAGAAAAAAGAAATATTTGCAATTTTGTTAATTTTAATAATTGTTAATTGTTAAATATTTTTAAGAGTATGGCCAATACAAAAGTTATGTGTCACAATGTTATGGTTCCCTGAACCCAATTTTTAAGATGTGCATATATTTGCTACTTTTCAGTCTGGGGGTGTCAAGAAAGGGGTATTTTGAGAAAGAAGTTTTTGGTGGCAATTATTAGTTGAGCTTTTTCATCCTGAGTCTCTTCTGACCTTTCCTGGGTAGTCTTCAGTTTAGATGCTTCTTTCTTGCTCACTCTTGATTTGTTCATAACCACTTTAATCAGTGCTTTGTTTTGAAACAAATAATTGGTGTTTTAAATTTTTTTTCTAACTGCCTTGGTCTATTGTTACTTTTGACCTTTCAAGCTTTTTGATTCTTTCTATTTGGGGGCAGCTTCAGCTTTTAAACATAATCTCTATTCCCCCATTTGTGCTGTGCTGTTTCATTTAGTCTCTCTCTAGTCTGTCTTGTAAAGGGGAGAGAGAAGTATGAATTTGTCTTTGGAAGAGTTTGACTTAATAGTCCCCATGCTACTGCAAAAATATAAATTCCTTATCCATCTTTTTAGTTTCTTTTCCTCACATTTGGTTATTTTTCATTACTTGTATAGTATTTCAGGCAATATAGAGTCTGCTGTGTATTGCAGCATTTCATGCAATTTTTATACTTTGGTGACACCAGATATGAGAGGATGAGACATTCCTTTTGTTTCAGTGGGAGGGAGAAATCATTCATTTGGAAGAGGAGAGGAGAGAAAGCAAGCAGTGGGAAAAAAAGATATTTAGAACAAAATTCACCCAGAAAGACACTTGTTCAATTTTTGAAAAATAAGACTGCCTTTATGGGCTCCTTGTCTAATGAAGCTTTTGGATAACTCATGTAGGCCAAATTATTCAAGTGGATTGGTTTTTCTTTCCTCATTTTAGAGGCTATATGCTAACTTCTTTTAAAAATACAGCCCAAGGGAAAGTTGTCAAAAAATACAAAATTGTTTTTATGCTTTCTGCCACTTCCTTTAAAAATGCCTCACTGAGAAAGACCTACTGCTTATGAATCTGCAGGTTCTCTATAAAGAAGCATCTAAATAGTTTCCTTCTATTCCACATCATCCTAAAATTCTGTATTTAAAATCAAAATATTATTTCTTGAGATTAATACAAAACTCTGAAGTTAATATGGAAAATAATAGATTTTTGTTTTTTGCACTTTGATTGTAAGAAGAGCTTTACCATAAAGACTAAATGCTATAGATGTTTGTACTTATTTGAAATAGCTCTGGTTTGGGAACCTGCAGCTATAGGAAGTTTTCCTATTTGAACTCTTGGTGAAGACCCAGTGCCCTTTTTCAACCAAAATTCCTGTTGACTGCCATGTTTCTTTTCCTGAGCTGTTTCATTATCTGGAGAGCAAGACAACCTTCAGATTAAAAGAAGCAAAAAATGAGAAATAGTCACTTATTATTGCTTAAACACTAACTGTGATTTTAATGAGTTGTTCCAAAAGAGAAAAAGACTAGTGAGTACTATATATTTTTTATGGAACTATTCCATTTTCTAATGCCCTTTTACTATCCTGTATTCCGGAAAACTAATTTTGGGAGATGAGGAGAGGAAAGATTTCAATAAATGTGATGTACTAGTTAAATATAGAAATCTAATATTTTACACACAATCATTTTATTAGTAAATCACCAGCTTTGGATAATAGTAAATCACCATGTTTGGAATTTCAAATGTAGAAGAAACTTTAATATAGATATTTCTCATCAGTGATATTTAAATATTTTACTGTGATAATAATATAATTCTTAAACTTCTATTGAAAATATCTTCAAAGTGAGTTGATGAAAATTGTTTTAGAATTCTTTCTAAAATGTGACAACACTGTATATTGTAACCATCTTTCATCTTTAGAGAAGTTCAATGGCATATCATCCCCTTATTTACTGTGGGTTCCAGTACTGTGTGGATAATGACATATTAAATTTACTATTTTCATTCCAAGAATGATTTGTATGTATAAGGCTACCCTCTGGTGTTTAATCATATGTGATTATTGTATGAACAGCAAAAAACAGAGATGTGCTTCTCTTTGAGCACATGGTTTAATTAGGAAACACTTTCCAGAGCAGGTGTAAAAAAGCACAGCTTCTTGGTAGGCACAGAAATGCACCAGAAGGCTGGCATGACATAAATAATCCAGTTCTTGTACTAAAAGCAAGTTTGTTTTCCCATCACACCGATAATTTGATCCTGAGAAGCTGTTAAGCTTAATAGCATTTTGGAGTGCTTTGTTCAAAGTTATGTAAGACACTTGCTGTTCCTTTTTTCTTTTTTAATATGAGATGATGCGTGACACAATTTGCCATCTTTTCTTTGCTACAGACACAGATGATATAAAATGGGTGGATATGCAGAGCTGGTGCAGTTTGAACTGTAGCAGACAAAGCACAGCAAGGCACAGCAATATAATCTTTTTTTGCCTCTAATTTAGCCTTTTGTGTAATCTGCAAGCTAATTGAGCACACCTGGATTGAACATCTCAATTTTTCTCTATATGCAAGAAATGATTTATAATGAACAGATTAATTATAAGCCAGGCAGCCAGGAATCCAAAGGATGTTAGTTTACTTCTGGTAATGAGGCTGGTTTGGTAGTTCACTTGCTGTTGTTCATAGCTCGTTTTTTCAGTAGAACTTTCATTTAAACAGAGGGTTAAAATAATGTAATTATACTTCTTAGTTTTCTTTTATGATCCATCACAATTCTGCTTTAAAAAATGAGAAAAATAAGGAAATTAAGAGAAAGAAGTTTATGAAATATAATTTGCTGTCTGACACAGATGCAGAAATCTGCTTATTATATTATAAAACTTGATCTATTGAATGTATTGCTTTTCTGAAAGATTACCCATGAACAGAGATATATTCCATGGTCAGAAAACTAATTAAAACGAATAAAACTTATATTATAATGGATATTTTACTCAGAGCACAGAAAACGCTATTTTGAAATTGTCTATCTTGTGCTTAATCTTCTTGATTTGTACTTTATCAAAAAAATGGTTCTGTAACTAGAAAATATATAATCAGCATGTGAGACGTAAAAAAAAATTTAAAAAAAAAAAAGAACAGGGGAATTAAATACACCAACTATATAGCAGGAATAAATATTATAGTCAACTTAATATGCCATGTGCATACTAGAGAAAGATTAAAATCTTAGACATGTTGAGGATTAATATAGGAAAATTCTTTTTATATATATAGAAATATATATATCTATAAAGAATTATATATATATAATTATATATATATATATATATATATATATAATACATATATATATATATATATATATATATAATTACATCATTTATCCCTAGCTTTTTCTCCCAGATAGCTTTTCCACATGAGGCAGGGAGCTGTAGACATTTTATATTATGCTTGACATAAGTTCTTTATCTCTCACTTGAGAGAAATTACTAGAATAATGATTTCCAAACCCTGGGGCACATTGCTTTGAATTCTTAAACATCACAAGATATCTACTTATTCGATTCACTGAAGTCCTCTCATTTTTTTCTTAGTCCAGCACTACCAGTAAGTTTGTTCTATAAGTTGTTTCCTATATGAAGGGTTAGAGGGGGACATTCTTGTGAGTAGAGTTGGGGTGAGAGCTCTTGACCTAGAAGCAGTGGTTAGAGAGCACAAAGTTAGTGAAAACAGGTGAAGGCACCTCATGTTTCTGGTGATTGGCATGAATAAGACTCAGTGTGTGTTTCATTTCATGTCCTTTCTTCAGAGGAAAATCAGATTAGCTGTAATGACTCTCTGCTAATTGTAGGTCCCTGGTATTGTGTGTATGCATGTAGTGATATATCTTCAGGTTCTGAGGGAGCACTGCTCCTGTTCTATGTGTATGAGAACTCATTTATCAGTTTATGAGTATCACTGTTAATGTTATGAAAACATGTCTGACATAGCACTGAAAGATGCCACACTCATAGCACTGGATCAGTGCAGTGTAGCCAACAACTTGAAGCACAGCAGTAGCAATGATCTTTAATTCTGATTCCCTTTCTTTCACTTTTGTATGTCAAAGGCACAAAACTGAGATGGAAAATTTGCTTCGAACTGGAAGTGTGATCAGTGAAACGTAATGCATGTTCAAAACAGTGAAGTGAATTAATGGTAAACAAAATAAACAAAATAGCTGTAGAAGGAAATGCACTTGAAAAGATAACAGCCAGTGACAGATAGAACACTTGGAATAATGTTCAGAATTATATTCAAATATAATCAAGAAATAGAAGCAAAATTTTAAAAAGCAATTATTCCAGCATAATTGAATTGAGAAAAATCTAAGTGCTAAAGACTAATGAGCAGTTAATTGTTCTGTAGTCCCTACTGCCATCTTTTAAAATCAACACATGCTCTCTTTGGGCTGAAGTTCACCAACAGACTTAACTCTAGAAAATACTCCTGTAGCCCTTTAATAAGTAGTTTGGATTTCTGTAGCTCAGGAGTAGCTACTTCAGTTTGGCACATGTTGCTGTTACAGGGAGGCTTTTAATTTTAGCCTATTTTGCCTACAGAATATTTATCTTTTAATTAAAGGTCAAAATAATCTCAGTATGTGCTGTTTGTACAAAATCCTCTAACAGAAATAGCTGTGGAATTCTGATTATTATTCCTGTGTGTAATACATGTTCCCTGTATGTTCCCTAAATCATTTGAGTGGAAAAAACAGATTTGTAGAATGGACAGGACAGATATTTATTCCAGCATGAGTACAGAAATTCAGAAAAAAAAAAAAAAAAGCTACAGCTTCACTAATTAAACTGCTAAAAGACTATGAAGGCTTCTTAGTTTACTTAACAGTTTTATTATTTTGTTCTTCCAAAATAGTAGTATATTTTGTTCTTGTGAAGCAAGGATGCCATCAATAACAATTAGTTACTGAGGAATGAGTAATTTCTGAAGTTGCATAATACTATAACTCAATCCTGTGACAGAAACTACTGTTCATTGGCATGGTCAATCCTCTGAGGCTATTCATAAAGAGCAAACCTAAATGAAATTCCAGAGTCGTGGTTATGGAAGCTTTCAAAATACAACTAATGAATGGGATTGAAGTAAATGCGAAATTTGCCCGTGTATGGAGCGGCTAAATTTTCTTCACTGCTGTTATTTAGGAAAAAAAAAAAAAAAAAAAAAAAAAAAAAAAAAAAAAAAGGAAGAAAGAAGTTCCTAAAGGTATCAGAACTCATTATTCTGAGACCAATATTTTTATTTTTTACACAAAGCAAAATGTTTTTACCAGCATGGGAAAGAGTTCTGCTTGTTGTTGAATGCTGGGAAAACTGATGAAATTTTCAAGTAGAAGGCAAATATTTTAAATATCTATATATATGTAGGCACATACACACATCTAGACACACATCTAAACATCTGTGTACTCCTAATACCTGTGTGCAAACCCTCTCTATAGGGTAGCCAATGAATTGAAACAACTTTTATTGAGCTCCTCCCATCAATAAAGAACATCAGGTTTTAAAACTTTGTTTCATTTGTGTCAGATTCAGTGAAGGCTCTGCACAGATCCTGTACTGTAATATATGTAGGACACTGAAAAAACGGAGTTCTTGCACAATCTGGCCTTGTCATATAATCAATTCTTTGGAAATGGGAGCTGTTCCCAACCAGGTCTGGATTGCATCCACTGCTTGGATTGTTTATAGCTCAACAGTCATGCATTAACACAATAAGTACACAAGGAAAACCTGGCCTTGAGAGAAGTGATAAATCTTCAAGTCTTAAATTTTATTTAATTTTTTTATATTTAAATTTATCTTTTTAATATTTGTGATAAATTCCTCGTTTCTCTATAGCAGTACTGAGCTGGTTTTGTTGTAACAAGAGATGGGGGAGGCTGCTTTAGCAGGTTCCTGCATGAAGGAAAAAAGAGTGGCACGATTATTTTTGGAGTTGTTGCTCCATCACATTTCAAAGGCCTGATAGTTCTGTGCTGAGAACCCTAACAGGATCAGTAGTAGTCCTGAAAAGTAAAGTTTGATAAGCTCATGAGCAAGCAACAAACAATGCTTTCCAATTTCTCCACTCTTGTTACTCAGTTATATCTCTTGGGAGTTTGCAAAAAGTTCAAATATCTTGAATACTGCAGAAAAAAAACTAGAGAGGTACTTGTCCATGAATTTAATTTGTTTCTCAGTGGGGGATGTGGGACTAATATGTGCAGTGTCAGGCTGATGAAATACTCTTCTGTACTTAATTAATCCAAAATCCTGAATACTCCTTCAGACAGTCTGTCAGGCACTTATTCATGACAAATTCTAGTTATACTATCAGCTTTTAAAGCTAAGAAATTAAATAGAGATATTTTGAGTTAGGAAGGGGGAAGTATGTTTAAGTTCTATATATGTGGTACAGACCTAAATGTAAATGGAGGAAAGGGATTGTGGAAGTCTTCTTATCACACTTGAATGAGTCATTTACAATACAGAATTTCAAAACACTTGCAACATGTGGGAAAGGGATCCCAGTGATGAATAGTGAATGTCATGGTAACATTTTTTTGCTGATTCTGCCAGTTATCTTAAGAACAGGTGCCTAACCTGTTTTAATGGTTTATCATCAGAAAAATATAAATAAAACATTGTTTTACTGTTATTCGCTTTTAACTGCACAACTCCATAGGTCTGTCTATTAGTGAATTCACTAAGACAATTTTAGTGAATTAAAAGACTGGAAAGACTGTTAAAAGTATCCGTCTTGATATTCAGCACTAATATATTTGTATCAGAATATGCATACAACAACTACTAATATAAAAATATCTATATTTTTTATGAGCAGCAGTGTGGCTAGCAGGATCATGTCCTGTACTTGGCACTGGTCAGGCCACACCTTGAAACCTGTATGCCATTCTGGCCCTTCACTGTGAACAATTTTATTTTTGTACAGTGCCTAAGAAATACTGAAAGATACTGAAAGATATTGTGATTTATTTTTTTCTTTTTTTTTTTTTTTTCTCCAGAAGAAAATGACATAATGTAGAGGAAAATTGGTATTTCTCACCATGTCCTAAGAATATAATGACCATCCATGGTAACAGGCAGACTGCTTCCTTTGTGATTTGTTATTGTGCCAAAACCATTTTGGGACAAACTTCCTTTGAAAACATTTAGCATACAAGGTTCACATAAGTATCTGTGTATGTCTGTATTTTATTTGAGTCTTCATTCCTTGCTTAGAAACCTAGAGTATCACTATACACTATATGGAGGAAAGCAACGAGAAACATAATTATTTTATGTGGTTTTCTAGATTGCCCCAGAATACATGGAATAAATGGCCCTGAAAGATATATTTCTAGGGGAGTTCTTGATACAGATATATTTTGTAGTCAAAACCAAATTCTTTGATTATTTTGTGAGCTATTGCAATTCAGATCTATGAGGAGAAACTGGGGGACAGAAAGGAGAAGCTGCTGTGGTAGAAGTTTACTTACATTGCTCCAGCAAGACGGGTCAAAACCAGAAAACATAATGAAAAGGCTACAAAAGAGGAACATTAAAACATGGCCTGACTGTTCAGTGGTGCTGAAAGGAAAGCTAAAGCTCAACTTAGGCTGAGAGTGAAAAGGAACATCAATGGCAGCAAGGGCTTTGGCTGTTACACCAACAGGAGAAAGATGGGAGGAACGTGTAGTTGAACAGCAAACATACTTCAGGAGTGGAGGAAGAGGTGGATGCTGACATCAGGAGTCTAAATGGGTGGAATAAATTGATGTAAGGAAAATCTGCTTGGAATTAGGCCTGAGTAGAAGGAAAACAATCAGATAAATTTCAAAGGAAACACAATATAGCATTCCACACATACCTGTACAGACTTTTTTGGTGGCTGAATCAAATAGCTGATAATAATTTCTCATTTTCTTTCTTCCATGTTTCTAATGGGAGAGAGGAGAGAATTTCTCAATAAGAGAGAATCTTAGCCTGTATTAGAAACTGCTATATTCAGATTTATTTTTTTTTATCTGAACCAAAATGCAATATTAATATTTACTGATATATTAAGGGAAAAGGCAGGATTAATGGTATGTGTTTGGCAATAACCTGAAAAGTGAATCTTTGTTAATAATAGAGAGCATGTTTATTGATTTTCATTTAAGAGGGAAAAAAAAAAGCAAGCTGAATAAATGCCAGAAGCAGCCTTTGTCTCATTTCTGTAGGGAGATACAGTTGATTCACTAGCTGAAAATGCAGTAAATTTAAGAGCTGCTTGCATATAATGAACATATTGAAAAGCAGTTTATATAACTTGCCTGTCAAATCAGAGAAACTTAATAAACAATCCTTAGAAGAATTCCTCAATATAATTTTAGATTTTAGAGACACATTTTATAGGGACAGTCATCAATCATTTTAACATTTATTATTGCAGCAATAAGTGTGTTTTCTTGTTACTCTAGGAAATGAAATTAAAAATATTTAATTAACAAGCAAAATCTAATATTTTCTATTTTGTTTTCATCACGTATTCAAGAACATGATCTAAATTAAATCTGTAAAAACTATAAATAACGTTGCAGTGAGCAGCAGTAATATGAAATTAGAAAGATTAAGTTGTTTAATGTCTCTTCTTATCTTCAGCATTTAGATTTAGCTGTTCTTTGTTTCAGAGTTGTTTGTTTGCACTTTCAGATTTTTAAGTAAATGTCACCTAAATCTGTACTCTGCTGAAGATAACCCAAAATACACACAGGTGTGGCTAATCCATGTGTTATCCTGCTCTTTCTTTCCCTAAAACTCTTGGAGCTGTGCCTTTTTGCCATTATGAGACAGGTCTGGGGTTTCAAGCATGCTGGAACTTGGGCTCTGCTTCCAAAATTGTCACAGAGGAAGAGCCTCTGTAGGGGTTTGGTGTTTGTACTGCAAAGTGCAATAAAAATTAGATAGAGTGAGGATGATGCCAACACAAATCATCTGATTCCATTCAGTTTTCTGGAGGCATCCATGCTTCCTCAGAAAGGTTAATGAAAATTTTAGCATGGTCATTCCCAAGGTAATAAAATATAATGTCAGCAAACCCCAACCTTCTGACAGCACAGTTTCTTTCTCCCTCTCTCCTATGCACGAGCCAATCATTTTTAAAAGAACAGCTCACTAAAAACAGACTCTAAAAACTTTGCCAGCTGGTACAATATTCCATTATTTGCCTTTGTCCAGAAGAATAATTCTGTATACTTCTGAAATGCACATATCTAAAACATGACTTCCTACATATTTCAGATCATATTTCATTATGATCACTGCCCTGGTCCTGCTGACCACACTGCTGCTCATAAATACATCCGTATCAAGAACTCCCCTAGAAATATATATTTCAGGGCCATTTCTTCCATGTATTCTAGGGCAATCTAGAAAGACACATAAAATAATTCTGTTTCTCGTTGCTTTCCTCCAGGTAGTGTATAGTGGTACTCTAGGTTTCTAAAAAAAAAAAAAAAAAAAAAAAAAAAAATTAGGCATATGTACATTCCTACAATGCACATGCATACCTATTGCCCATCGAAAAATATGTTTGTTTTTGTTCCTTATCCCTTACATTTGGAGCCTGAGCCAATTAGATTCAAGTATCTTCCAGGATTTCAGTTTTCCTGAGCTACTTGTGTAGAGAAATATGAAATTTCAGTTATTTTTAATATCAGGCCATGGGACATGTTGTTAAAATAAATGACCTCTTCAGAGTTATTAGCAGCCAGTTTTCTGGAAGTGGATTTTGCAGCTGAAGAGATTAATTGTTTTGCAACTCTTTGCCCAGGGAGTTCAGCACCCAGACAGGGTTTTGTACCTTTCCTTCAAAGTTTTATCATGATAGACACTGTGACAGGTTTCAAATAATACAAGCACATATATCAAAAGAGCCAGGAGACCAACAGGAGAAAAAAAAAAAAAAGTCTCAGTAATATAAGGGTATCATGGAAGCACAAGAAGTTTGATGAACTGAGTTCCTCCATTTGGCATCTTCCACTAACATAAAAAAAAAAAAGAAAATATTTTTCTGAGATAAATTTCTAACCTAAATTTCCTCAGTGCTCTACTCCATGGCATGAGTGCTGGAATGCTTTAATCACTTTATATCTTCCCCCTGAGAGAGATCCTGAATAATTGTTTCATTAAAATAGAAATTGTGGGGATTTCTCTTGTCTTAACAGGGCTTGCTGTTCCTATAACTCTGCCTCACCATGACAGATATCTTCTACCTTTCTAATTCAGTTCATGGACCAAAAGAAATTTAATTTATCTTTTGGTTTCGTTAAAGAGACATCACTGGCCCTAGTGACATCTCTCTGGTTTTGTAATAAAAGATTGCCTTCAAATTTTTGAAGTGTCAGCCACAGCAGTTCTACCAAGAAAAAGCTGCAATCCTGTTCAGGACAGAATCTGAATCTGGTGTCTCTAGAAATCTGTCTACTACTGATTTGCTTACAGTTAAGTTAATTGTGTCAGTGAAAATGCCCTTTTTGATAAATGCTACTTCTAGAAGCAGCTTGAAGAAGTCAAACTTCCTGGTTATTTTCCTGTATACTGAATTCTTTCTGGATAAAGTTCACTGTAGAAATTATTTACAGCTCTCCTAAGGTGATTTGAGAATTCTAGCCGAGCCAGGAAATTAATTTATCTGTCACCTTTTTCTAAACTTGATGCATACTGAGTTTATCCTTCCTACTCTCAGTGTCATTTAGGGAATTGGTTTTTGAGTTGTTTCTCTCATGCTTTCTTGAAATGTTGAAAAATGCTTCCAATGCTGTTCCTTTGAAGGCTAAGAAGTTGCTGTAATCTCTATGCTGTGACTCTAATTGGATAATGTTTGTTGTGAGTTCTCCAAATTCACAGTGGCAGCGAGGACACTTCTCTAGAGTTCAGACTGGATGGGCGGTACCACTAAGAAATGCATGTGACAACTGTCAAGGTGCCACCACGTATTCCATAATCAGTTTAATAAATCCCTTCTCATCCTCAATCAATTCAGAAATGAAACTGGAGTGTATTATTTTTCTTTTTTTTTTTTTTCTTTCAATGAAAGATTAAGAGATGACCTTCAGTGTAAAGATGTGTTTGCTCCATCACTGGAATGCTACAGAGACATGCTTGCAGCTTGAATTCTTTAAGTTGTGCTATCACTGCATATCCCTCTTCTGCATTTTTTACCCCATGTCTCTCAAAGCCTTTCTAGGACCCTCTGCTTCTGGAATTCAGCTGGTGGGATGGACAGAGTAAGTTTTTTCAGTTCATTCTGTCCTATTTTAATGAGATTACCATAATTAATTAAAAAACCAGAGCAGCTCCAGTGCTCAGTGATGCACACAGCAAATGCACACACAGAAACTTATCTCATGAGGTTTATAAATGTGCAGAGGTAATCAACACAGGAACTTTTTATCATCTCTCCTTATACCCTTTGGCAAGGAAGGCCCAGAACAAACCATCTGACTATTTCTTATTCACTGTTTTTGTAATTGTGATCTAGATTTACCTGTAGGTAGTTAAGATGCAGAAATACCAGAGAGTTTCTAAGATAGCACTGAAGTTTATCACTTGGAAGTCAAAGTACCAAGGGTTTCCAGTTTAAAGGTGAGAGGATAACAGCTCTCCCCCAACTTTTAAATGAACAACAGGTGTTTCATATGAAGCTTTCATTCAAGAGCTATATGCATTTTTTATTTTACATTCTTCTTAAAAGGAAACACTCTGACAACTACCTTGAGCATCCCTTGGCGACATTCTCAATTTCCAGTTTTACTAAAGCATTCTGCAGTGAAAGCTTTAGTATGTACAAAGAAGTTATCATCTAATTTGAAATTATCTACTATATAGTGCTTGCTTTTATGCAATAACTGGCACATTGGGGTTACTTAGCAGTATACTTCTCTGAGTTTTCTGTTTGGGGGGTTTTGTTTGGTTGGTTGGTTTTGTATGTTTGTTTTGTCTTTTTGTAGAAAAATATTTTGAGCAAATTCCTTTGCGTGTACTCCTACAAAAGTCCAAAATGATAATCAGTATTCAGAATCTGATTAGGGTTTTTCATTTTCTAATCCTAGTGATGGCTTGCAAATCTAAACAGTGCAAGCAGTTTCAGTTCTTTGAACCTCCAGTCTTCAAGCCTAATTTACTCTACATAAATACAGATTAAATATCTTAGTTTATGTTGTAAAGAAAAAATGAATTGGCTTAATGAGATGAGTCTTCTGGCTTATGCTACTTTTTGTGAAGTACTGATGCTCTAGTAAAATGTCATAATCAGGGAAGTACATATTGTCTTTTCTCCAAGCATATACTTTATGGTGAAAATAAGGGGATTTTCTTGATATGATAAATATGGAATGGAAAATTAACACTTTCCAGTTCAGTCACAGCCTTTTTATGCAAATAACCAACGTTGGTTAAATATCTGGAGGTTTTTAGGAGCTTTACTTAACATATTATTTCTGCTTAATCCTTATCTAGGTTTTACTAGTTGATGCTTAACATTTGACTAATGCAAATCTATGTAATTAAAAATATACACCTGAAACTAGTTAAAGTGGTGATACCATGGGAAGTCAGAAAACTAGCTATTTATTATGGAATTTTTCAAAAGATTAAATATGAAATTAAAATAAAATACAGTCATTTTAGTAAGATATTTTTTTAAAAAATTAGGATTCAAGGAAGTTAATTCATATTTGGTTATATTTTACTACAATAATCTGGAAGTAATCACTTGTTTGTTTGCTATCAAAGACCACATCTTTCCCTCATGTGATAGCTCCAGTTAAACTAACTTAGATTTATTTATATTTATGCATTTTTGTTTTCATTATGCTTAATTCAAATAGATAATGTCAAGATGTGTCTATAATTAAACACCAAAGTAGTTATATTTATATCCTGGATCAATTAATATTCACTTTTGTCATGGGGCTCTTTGTATGGAATACATTCTTCAAGCAAATATGATAATACTGAAAGAATATTCCAGTTGAATGACCTCTGTAGGGTAGAGAAGAGTGTGGAAGATGCATTCTCTACTCACAGGAGCAACACACGATGTGTGAGCCATGTTAACACTGACTAACTTGTGCATAACTCAAACTCCATGTAGGGCTTGGTGGCCAGTCTCAGGAGGAGCAGCTATGGGTGTTAAAGAGTAACTCTGTGATCTCTGACTTGAGCGAGGAATGGTTTTTCTATCTCTGTCTCATAAGCTTTTTTTCTTCTTGATACATATTTTTCAGGGACAGTTTCACATATAAGTTCCTTTATCTATTTTACAAAGAAAACATCTTTAGAGTTTTGTGTGTGTCTGCATTCCTTTCTCTCTTCTCCATCCCTTTAGTTTCTGAACTCAGATTGTTTGCACAAACAACAATAAGCCGTAGTTGAAATGATTTTCCATTACGACTTCCTTGAATCAGTTTCCTATTAAGTCAGTTTTCTATTAAGCTGAAGTTTAACTCCCAGTCATAGCTATAAGTAACATGATTCATGGAAAATGCAATCTTTTAAAATTGTCTGTATGTGTATATGTATGTATGTATGTATGTATATCTGTAATTTATACACATATACAGACAAGTACGTAACATCAACAGGTAACACACAATGTTTCCAAATTGTGGAAAAAAACTATTTAACTCTCATGTATTTCCTCTGGCAACGACCTTGAAAGAAAAAAATCTTGGTCTATCATAATGAATTAAGTCAGCTAAGTAAAATTAGACATTATTTGTTAATCTGTCAGTTCAGTAGGCAAAATAAATATTCATTAAAAATAAAGTATGCTTAAAAATCTAAGAGAATCTTCTTTATACTTAAGAAAACAGTTTTATTTTATGTTATGCTATCTCAAGTTTTAATTCTCATGTATCATATTAGATAAGGACTCTTGGGTTTCTGGCTTTATGTATAACAAAAATCTGTTTTTCTCCTTAGATTGGATTGAATGGGGAGTTTTAATAGCCCAAGGATTGGTCTCTGTTGCTTAAGCTGCTGAACCTTACCCTTTTTGTAAACCATATGGCAGAGGAGGAGTGAGGAACTCAGTACTGAGTTGCATATAAAGGTACAACTTGTAATGTAGCAGAATTATTCCAGATTTTGCTGGTCCCTACCCATCAACATGTGCCAAAAGCTAAGGATTAGGCCAAAGTAATTTTAGTAAAGAGGACTGCATTAATGAAATGGTAAGGAAGATTGCCAGGCAACATGTAACATGTGAGAGATTAAAATGTCAAAAACAAGAATATGGGCACATATAAACTATTATTTCATTCCTAATACGTTCAGTGGTGAATGGAACTTCATTTTCTAATGCAACTAAGGATTTTGCATATTTCATCAAAATATACAGAAACATTTCCAAATGTTGGATATTCAGCACTTCCATAAATTCAAACCTTTCAAGTTATCTGAGAAAGATATATCAAATACATTCTATTATCAATGTATAATTGATATTCAAGTGAAATACACACACACATGCACACAATCTATATGAAATATACATTCAGGTAGACATTGCAAATATATATCAAGTGTCTTGATATAATGGTTCTAAGGAGATATTAGCCTACTCATGCTAAGTTCCCTTTGCAACTAATTAAAAAAATAAATGGAAAGTGCACTTGGAAGTTGTGATTCCGCTGGTGCATTTTAGATACCTGTTTTAGGGTACAATGCATTGTCTCCAAAAGTGTCTATTCCCTCTGCAGTCAATATTTCATGTGCAATACTGTCTAACAAGAGTAATTTAAATGTGGAAGATGATACCCATAGTGTTTATAGAGCAATACAGCCATACTACTATATTACTATGTATTAAATAATTGTGGTCTTTATGTTTTGTTTGGTTAATTAGCAGTGATCCAAGTATTTTATAAAACTCAAACTAAGTTTGTTGGGGCTTTTTTTATAATTCATCTAATTTACTATCTTAGGTAGTAGAGATTAACAATAAAAGAAGAAAGTAAATTAGATTTTGTCTGCAAATATTCCAAGTTTGGGTTTTTTTTCTGTCTCAGAGTATGTCTCTGAGTTCACTGCATTTTTGGGAGGCTTTGCTGGCTCATATAACTCTCGGATCCTACAGCTGGTTTCAGTGATTTTTCACACAGCATGCAATGGGAATTTGTTCCCCATCTCTGGTCAGAGGAACGTGCTCAGAAAGAGCTGATATATGAAAGCACACAACATTGATCTCGGGATTAGTCAGAAAGCAATGAAGGATCTGGACACTGGCCCCATAAAATAAAGTTCCATAAAACAAGTAAGTCAAAATACTAATTATATCAGTGAAAGAAATATGTTCAATTTGCTGCAGCATGGAAAGGTTGAATCCTGACAGAATCATACAACAAAGCTATTGTTATTTTTATTCCATGAAGGAATAATTAATTCCCCTATCTCCCCTATGTCATCCTTCCTCACTTATTTCCTTCTCAAGAATTATATAAAAAGTGTGCTAGGATACTGATTTGAATGAAGATTTTTGTAAAATTCTTTTGTTGTATTTCTTCTCTGTAATAGATGAAAACATTCAGAATGAAAAATAAACCACTACATTTTTCCTGAAGTTTAACAGGATGTCATATAGTATCTGACCAAAGTAACCATATATATAGAGATGGATTCTGCATACAAATTTCAGCATGAAGCTGAGAATGGCTCTGCAGTGTAATAAAATGCTCATGTAAAAGAGCATTGGCCTATACTTCCTGTTCAGTATATGCTTAAATATTTATTCAAAGCAAATATCCTCTGGAGAGAAACTGAGAACACTCCACCACAAATTTCCCTGTAGCTTTCAGGTAGAGATGCTGCCTTTAAAAATGAAAGGTCCAATTTCAAATCCCTTGGGGTGCTGAGACTCAAAATCTTGTTATGGGCAAAAGGGAACATAACATATAAATGACTCTAAGAATTCATTGTTAATCCTGCTGAATTTAAACAACCTATTAGGTCTAATGAATAGAAGGAAGCCCTCAAAGTTATTATATAAAAAATCTTCCTGGTGTTAATCACTTTTTAATAGTTTTCTACCTAGGTCCTAAGGCTCACAAATCCTGCTCTGAAGAAGGGGAGGTAAGAGTGTCTCTGAAGTCACCAGCTCTTTGCCAGAAAGAATTCAATTAGGGTCTCATAAAGGCAGAATAGAAAATAATAATAATAAAAATAATAATAATAATAATAATCACAGTAATAATAAATGTATTGCTATAGCAATTATTTTGAGAGTTTTTTTTTTTTTGTCTCTTTATATTTTAAGTTTCAGCCACTTTATATTTTAAGTGGCTGAAAAAACTGTTTAAATATAATTGAATTGCATGAAATTGCACACCTAGAAAATGAGGCTAATTCAACTACTTTTTACTGTTATTTTTCTTAATAAGTATAGAATTCCATGGCAAATTTCAGCTCGACCTGGCACTAAAACTAGACTCATAAAATAGCCTGGGTTAGAGTGGACCTAAAATTACGTCTCATTCCAACACTTTTTCACTAGCCCAGGCTGATCAGAGCCCCATCCAACCTGGGCTTGAACACTTCCAGGCCATACAAAAACTCAGAGAAAGATAGTTGGATTTCTTGGAAATAAACAGCAGGATAGTTACCTTTCTAAAAAAAAGGGGGTTTAGTTAAGGGATGTGAGAAAAGCTAGGGATAATATATTAAAGGTTAAGATGCTGGGGAGGTGGTGGGTAATTTCTGTGAAAAATGAGCTATTGCCTTATGATTTGTCACTAACCCAACTTTTGCTTTTGATTTATTTTTCCTATCCTTCACATTCATAATTTTGGATGGTATAGAAAGTTCTTTAAAAATCTCATATCTGGTTGTATCCCAGATTTCCTTAGAGGGCTATTTGTTCTAGATTAAAAATAGTTCAGTAGAATCATAGGAAGAAGAAGAACTGACTGTGATGGAATATATGTTAGATTAAGTTCTATTATGACTTGAATCAGAGACAAATTTCTGTTCATGTGGAAGCAACTTGTAATGTATAACCTGAAAATGTTTTGTAATTGATTTAATTCAGCATTATCTATCACCACCACTGAAATCACTAGCCTTGCTTTGTGCTGCCCTTTTTACTGAAATAAGGTAGGGTACATTGTTTTGAGAAAGAGAAGGGACAATGCTACTGAGAGTTATATTTAGATATATTTGCATGAGTCATTGCAGATAAAGCAATTATATTATTATTATTTATATTATACAACCATATATAGTCTACAGGATGTTATCCATATATATGTAAATTTTAAAGTTCTATATCTGTGGCTATCATCACATGATTTTTTCAATTTTTTTATTTGGTTTCTAATAAGATGTGTCCCTTAGAAACAAAACAGCCATGAATCGTTGGCTGTTTTGCAATTTAAAGAACAGAACTTCACAGGTAACACATTTCCCAGTGGGTTTTCTATTTAAAGTATTGTAACTTACTGTGCTTTCTAATAACATGGAAAAAATTCTGAAAAACTAATAATATTGGGTAGTCTGAGTATGAACACATGAGGTTTATCCTTGGGGAACTGTAATTCAAAAAAGTCTAGAGCTGAAGATTTAGGTTTGTTTTATGGGTTTTTTTTTTTATGTTACATCACAGTATGTAAGAAATTAAATGAATATCTTTTCATAATTCTATGCAATGATCAGCACAGCATTATTCAATACAGATTAAGTTTAGAGACTTTTAGTGGAAAGTGGACTTTTAGAGGAGATTTTTAGTGGAAGTAGAAATGTAATTCTTATTTCTGTTCCAATAATTCTGTAATTAATTGCAGGGAAATATGTTTATTTATAACAAATACAGATTTTGTTTATTCTTTGTCTACTACAAAGGGACATTAATTAAGGAAAAAATTCACAGTTAGCTATGAGATATCTTTAAAACTTATCAAGCATACATGGGAATTTTACCTTCTAAAGTTCTGCCTAATGGTTTGTCAGTTGAGAGGCCCTAATGAATTATAATAATTTCGCTTGTGCATTGTGCTACAGACAGAGAAAAGACTGATTGTAGAATTCTATAAAATCAGGAGATGATGGAGGAAGGGAGTAAGAAATCAGTATACACGTGGTGACAGTCAGAATAGGAGAAGGATGAAATGCTCCTATTTTCCAGACTAGGAGAATGACAAAAGAAGCTGGCATCATCCAAAGAACCAGCACAGCAAGGACAGGGACCTGCTGGAGCCAGGCCAGAGGAGGCACCGAGGGGAGCAGAGGGATGGAGCAGCTCTGCTGGGAGGAAAGGCTGGGAGAGTTGGGATTGTTCAGCCTGGAAAAGAAAAGACTTTGAGGTGACCTAATTGTGGCCTTCCAGTACCTGAGGTGAGCTCACAGGAAAGATGGAGAGAGACTAAGTACCTGAAGTGACAGGACAAGGAGGAATGGCTTCAAACTATCAGAGAGGAGGTTTAGATTATTAAGAAATAAATATATATTAAGAAGATATATTAGGAAGATATATTAGGAAGAAATTCCTCCCTGTGAGGGTAAGTGAGGGACAGGAACAGGTTGCCCAAAAAACTGTGGATGCCCCATCCCTGGAAGTGTGCAAGGCCAGGCCAGATGGAGCTCTGAGCGACCTGGGCTGGTGGAAGGTGTCTCTTCCCACAGCAGTGGGTTGGATAGAGACGCTCTTTGGGGTCTCTTCATCATCTTCTATGATGTTACAGGGGATGTTAGAACTGAATGTTTCAAACAGACCTTTGGGTGCCAAAGTGCCAGCACTTGGAGTGGAAGAAGGAAAAAAAAAAAAACCAGCATAGTGCAAACCTGTGTGATTTCCTTGCATTTTTTTTTCCCACTACTGCAATACTGGTTAGTCAGACTTCTGACCTGACCTATTATATGGGTTTTAGCCCGAAATTCAGGGTTTAGTTGTGCTTTCATGCAGAAAGTACTAATAATCTCTAAACTAGCTATAACTTGACTCATAAAGGATTTAATCGAGGATTATGGCAGCCTTAATAAATATGTATATAATGTCATGAAATGATTGCTTTTTAAAAACTTAAGGTTGTCTGCTACATTAGATTGTTTATACATTTGTCTGACTAATATCATATTAATTGCAACCCTGTTGGTTCTCAATTAGAAGCCTTTTCAAATGAATCCTTTGAGAGAAAATTAGTTTCCTAAATCAAGATAATTAAAGATGGGAACTTGCTAGTACCAATTCAATAGCATTTAAAGATCAAAGAGCTTAAGGGTTAAAAAAAAGAGCTTGAAAAGCCAGTCTGATTTCCTATGATCTCTGGCAGTGTCACTTATTTATAAGCATTTCCTTGAACTTTTAATTTTTTGCAACAGAAAGAATATTTATGCCAGAGACTTTATAAATTTTTATAATTCAGACAGGTCTCATGAGACTGTTCTGACTTTTTTCCACAAAGAGAAAAGAAAGAGAATACTTCCACTGTATTAACTGCAATATTTTGAGGTTTTTTTAATACTTCAACAGGCAGTTGCTCCTTTCAGGTAGTTTAACTATAATTTTAAGTATTTTTTCATGATCCATAATACCTCCAATACCTAGTGATAATATTGTCAATTCTTTGCCTATTTTTAATATTTAAGTTTGGAAGTTTCAGCTCGTTTTCACAAAAGTCACATAAAACTTTGCAAACATTTATCTCTTTTCAAGTATATTTCTTCATTGAAGGTATTTTAAACAAAAGCTAAAAGGTTTCCCATTTGCCTGCTCTGTTTAACCAAAACTAAACTGAAAATATAGTTATTGAGAAGCTTGAAATTTTATTGATTCTACATCTTCTTCAAGGATTATCATGTCCATGGTTTATGTAATTTCTAGCACAACTTCTGGATCCTTTTATGAAAGGTATTTGGAACACTGAAAACTAAATTTTAATGATTGTAAGTAACATCTTCACAAGTGGGGCCAAGACAGCCATTCCTTAAAACAGAGATGATTGTCTTTTTTCTGATAGGCAATTATCTGTGTGCAATTCAATATCTAAACTGGTATGAGTATTCACACACAATATAAATGATACTGTTAAAATCAGAACCCAGGAGTGATCACTTAATCATAGGAACAGAATCAGGATGACAGTTCCAGAACATATATCAGGGCCAGGTTGGGTGGGGCTTTGAGCCACCTGGTCTAGTGGAAGCTGTCCCTGCCCATGGCAGGATGATCTTTATGGCCCCTTCCAGCACAGGCCATTCTATGATATTATAGCAGCTCTTGAACCATTTAACAGTTCCCAGTTTTTCTAGTGGCATCTTAGCTGCACGTTTCAAAGGCACATCAGCAGAAATCTTGCTTAAGATATAGGAAAGAATTCTGCCAAATTTTACTTTCAACATTTCAAAATTTTACTTAGTTTCAACAAGTAAACAAACCTCATGTTGACTACTTTCGGCGAAATTTCTATTGAAATTTCAGTTCAAAAGTGGCAAAATATTGCAACAATTTATTTTATGTTTTGTGGTTTCTGTTTCTCGGGTAGCTGTTCTGTTTTCCTAAATTAAGTATTATTGTAGTTAATTCCTGATTTTAAAGACAGCAGTAATGCTTCAATAGCTAAAACAGTTGATGAAACAATTTATTAGGCATCTAAATTGCTTTCCAAAGTCAATAAGATCTATCTTCTAGCAGGTCTAATGAATTTTTAAAACTTCCCTATATCCTGTATTTTAAACATACTGCATCTCTAAATAAACATTCAAATGTGATTTTTACAAAAAAGTATATATGCTTCATACCCAAACACACACAGTTATCTTGAATATAATTTTTAGACATCTAGATTAGCATTTTCTAGAAGATAATGAAGAATAATAAATAAAGTAGCTTTAAAGTAGCTGCCAAATAATTTCATTTTTAGCCTTTGAATATTGCAGGAATGGATACTTAATAGTAGGACTTGTATTTTCCAACATTAAGTTTCAGTGTCAGATCATACTCTTAAATTTGGTGGTTCCTTTTTGATTCCATAGATGTTGAAAAACCATAGCAAATGTGGAAGAAAAATTTCACATGTACAATAAAACCTTTCTTTGCTGTAATAGAGTTCTTTATGTGCAAAAAATGTTTGTGACATTTATCCAAAGATCAAAAGCTTTATCATGTGGTTTGCACATTAACTGCTTAGTTTTATTACAGAGAAACAGCATAATTAGAAATTCAATCTTCTTGTTTGCATTTTAAATATCTATTATGTAATTGCCAAGGTGGTTTTTCATTAATGTTAAAATACTTAATTGCATCAGCTAAAGATGTGGCCTCCTATTCACAATAGTTTTATAGGAAAAGTATCTTTCAAATGCTCTCCTTGTTCTTCTTGCCTAGGACTGTGCTGCCTGAGGTCACTCTGATGAGTAGGGTTCCATCTGTTGTTTTAATTACATGATATTAGAATTGCAAACTTGGTTCCTTTTGGTGAACTATCTTATACAGACACTACCTCTGTTATGGTACTTTACAAACATTAAATAAAGCCACTTTTTTTCTTAGCTATAAAATGCCTGTACAAAACAGTTTTAGCTTAGCATAAGCTTTTTTGTGTATTCAGATGTGATAGACTCTTCCTATTCTGTCAGAGAGAATTCAAATTTGATTAACTTTTTAAATCAGTTTGTTTCTTGTTTCTATTTCTCATGATAGGTTTTCTCTCAGCTATTGTTCCTTCAGATTTTTAACTGGATTATTTGTGTCCATTCCTTACTGTGACAGGGAACAAGCAATTTAATTTATTTTTCTGTCCCGTAATGTTCATGATGTTTCCTCTTAGAACCAAAAGATTATAGGATCTTGATCTGAGAGCATCTTTAAGGCCCATCTCTTCCAATCTCCTCTTTACGGTAAGAGTGTCACAAGCATTCCCCTGGATCATGGCCTTGAGCTGTCCACTGACATTCATACTGAGAAGGCATCTTTGGCTCTGACATCTTTTTAACCCTGCTTAAATGTTATAGGCAGTTAATTGCTTGATACTTTGCCTTCTATTTCCCAGAATAAACAAGCCAGTTTCTGACATAACTTTTCCATGAGATATTTTCTCTAAGATCTTAGCCATTTGCTGGTCTCTTCCAGCCTCTTGAACTAGGGGCCCAACATTTGACAAAGAGCTAGTTATGCCCTCCTCAGTATTGGCTAGAAAGTTGGATAAGAATTCACTCAAAGTACCTGCCCAGATGTCATCACAAATAATTATTTTGCTTTTAAACATATTTAAAATAAATTAGAAAATTACCTTTTTGATGTAATTTAGTATTTTTCTAAATTACTTCTTTATATGCTATAAATTTACAACTAAATTAAATTGTATTCTAGCCAATGATCAAATACTTTCAACAAGTTCTAAATCAATTGACGTAATGAGGGTGAGTTTTTAAGTCATTAGAATTACATCTCTAATCATTTCAGTTTCTAATCTGCGGTTTTAAATGAACTCAGATGTGAAAGAAATTTTTTTGTTTGACCAAAATATCTAATCTAAGTTTGGAGGTAATTCTTGAAGGTTGGGTAGTACAACGTTTAGAGGTCACCTCCATCCTAATTCTATGATTTTATGTCAGTTTTTCAGAGATATAAAGAAAATGTCAAATTTCACAGCTCAATTAACCCATCCCAAATTTAGCCTGGGAGTTGATTTAAATGACCAGCTTTCTGTTGAATAATAAGTTACCTGTAAGCTAATTGAATCATTTCCGTGAATAGATTATCCTTTCTTTTATGTAATTGAACTATCTTTTTAATATATTGCTCTATATGCTAAAGCTTCTAGAAAAGTTCTTGAAAATTTAAACATGCTTCATGCAATGCTAAGCTGTTTTCTTAAAGTGTATTTGAAGCACTCTTAATTATTGAAGTTGTGTGCATAAAAGTCTGTAATCTTTGCAACGGACTGTGATGTTTGCACCTGTAAACACAAACACATTCTGCACACACCAGCTCTGATATCCTCAACAGTCACATTTCTGTAATAATGATGCCTAAGCCTTTTTTAAACATATATTTATTCAAGCAAATTTCATATTTCTTCATGTTTTGGCCATTCAAAGTAATACTTTGACCTGAAGGAATATTTTTCTAAAATACTTTCATTTTTATTGAATGTTGAATATCTTTCTGCCCTTGGGCATTTTTAGCATTGTTTATGTAATTTATGACTTCCTAAAATTTGTATAAATGGGTTTTCAGAAGGGAATATAACAGGAACAAACAGATCACTGACTCAATATTTTTCTATTATAAAACTTTGAAAAATTAAAAATTCATGCAACAATAATTCTAGGTTTGGGTTGCTTAGAAATATGGCAATATTTTTAAAAGGTTTTGATGAAAGATAAAATATTTTTATGCAAATAATTATATTTCAAGATGTTTTTGAATAAGATTGCCTAAGTTATGCACTCCATGTTTTTAATTACTTTATTTGTGGATTCTAGAAGCAGAAAGTAAAGGAAAATAAAGGCAGTAAAGAGGGCGTGTATCAAAATGTGGAATTCTATGCTTTCCCCTCTCTTCTAAACAAAATTTTATTAAAGAAATAGGTGATGTGAGTAATATTTTTGGTTTAAGGATCACCCCAAGTTGATAATATTTTTTTAGTTTGGATTAGTAATAATGGAAAACTTGAGTACTGGATTGTGGTACTTGCATTCCAAAATAAGGGTTCCAAGTTTTTCAAGGATGTGATGGAAGGAAGAGGAAATAAAAACCATGGCTCAAAGTAAACTTCACTGGTTGAATAGATGAGTCCCTAAGTTCATATTCCAGCCAATTTGGAATGTCTCAAGAACTACCTAACTTTTAAAAAGACCATGTAGACAAAGAGACTATTTCCAAAAGAAATTCTTCACGTTCTTAAATATGAATTCAGACACTGCTTAGATGTACATGGCTGGCAGCAGGAAGTCCTTGGAGCCTTTTCTCTATGTCCTGATGATCTCTGTCCTCAACAGCCACTAGTTCATTTTCTTGAGATGTGAAACAAGTCATCCTTGTGTCACATTTCCACAATCTCTGTGAACTCCTACAGTTGAAAATGTGAGGTTATGTGTAGTTGAAGTTGATATTCTGATTTCATTATGCACTTCCAAGAAACAGAATGAACTGTTATATTTATATTAAAGACAACTCCTGACAGAGACTGCAACCACTTTTTGAGGCATCAAATATTTTTAATAGACACATCCTTTCTCAGAAACAAGTAATTTTTTCATGTGTCATCTTTTTTATAAGAAACGACAAACCTCTGAGGTAGGCCCATACAGTTGCTTGTGTTGCAATTCTTTCAAAGTTAAAATCCTCTCTTTTTTACTACAGAGACATTGATTAGTCAATGTGTTTTATTCAAAATGCCATGACCTAAATACTGCTCTTTCTGCTGCTGACTTAGCTTACATATTGTTCTGCTTTAACTTGTTACCTATACGTACATTTCATAGAGACTACTGTATTTTTAGCAACAGTTGCCACACCATTGCAATGGCTGCTGTACCTGGACAATTTCTTCTTGGTTTTTTCAATCTCACCTAATAACTTCTGAACTCTAAAGCTGATTGTAGCATTTTTCTAGTGAGAACTGAGGAAAAAGTATTCATTACACCTTTTGTTGCAAAGATCTCTTGTTTTTAAATCAATCAGGATATGTTGATTCCATAATTATATGGTGTAATTTCTTGCCCTGTCTTTAATAATTTTTAAGTAGTTTTCAGCTACATTTTCTTTTTTCCCAGAGAAATCCCTTAATATATATATCACATTAGAAACAAACATGTCCTTTGTAGAATGTGCTTGAAGAAGACATTTTTGTGAGAATGGGTTATGTATTGTTTAAGAATGGGCAGGCTCTTGGCTCCTTCTAAGACATATTTATGTTGTAATTACTTCTATATGTTATTGTTGCTTTATTTATTTTGGAGGGTTAATGTGTTTATCATTCAACAGAAATGTTGCAGACAGCTTTTGGCCTGAAGTGTGAGAAGCATGTTTTTTAAATTTAGGTTGTAAATGCCAAGTAGCTAGATTAATGCTGGCTCAATCCAATACCCCTCTGCAATCTGAAGGACCACTTGGGCTGTTAGCTGATTTTGAAGGAAGAATTTTAGCAGTGATTTCACTTCTTTGGTTTTTTTTTTGCTTTTGTTTTGTTTTGTTATGTTTTGTTTTTTTCTTTTCTCAATATCATGTTTTCTGCTGCTGGTCCCCAGGCAGCCTGTATGTACCTTTCAATGAGGGTGTCCATGTTCAATTACTTGTCTTGGCACATTATCAAACTTGTGCTGACTACCCAGCAACAATGAACAAATGCTGTTTTAAAAAGTTTCTTCCTCAGAAAAACCAAAATGGAATATAATGGGGAAATATGAGGCACTCTTTTGGCATGAGTGCTTCTTTTCAGAAACATTTCTAAGGTTTGTGGCTTTACCTTCAAGTTTGCAGGTTCTGACAAATGTGACCCTCAGGTAATTTTTTTTTTTCCCTGTACTGTGTCTGATTTAGTGTTCTATAATGAAAACTGCCCAGTGGAGCAAGGAGAAACAAGTTTGATTTTCATGTTCTAAAGATCACATGGACACACACAGACAGCAGAGGCAAGAAGGCAGGAGAAAACTCCTGGTCCAAACCCCTGCTCAGAGCAAGGTCAGCAGCAGATTGCTCAGGGACGTGCCCAGTCAGGTTTTTAGTATCCCCAAGGATGCAGAGTCAAGAGCCTCTCTAGGCAACTGGTTCCTGTGTTTGATCACCACATGAAAAAGTGCTTTACTATGTTTAAAAAGAGATTCCTGTATTTTTGTTAGTGAACATTGCCTCTTGTCTTTTGGAAATTATATTAAATTCAATTTAAACTAGATTAAAAAAGAAAACAAAAAACAAAACAAAAAAAAAAAAACCCAAAAAACCCTACCAAAACACCATAGAAGCATTTAGATTGGAAAAGACCTGTAAGATCATCGAGTCCAACCATTTTAACAGAACAATGCCAAGCACAGCACTAAACCATGTTCCTCGTCTCTGCAGATCCAAATCTTTTAAATACCTCCTGTGATGGTGACTCCAGGATTTCCCTGGGCAGTGTTTTTCTGTGCTCAACAACCCTTTCAGTGAAGAAAATTTATTTTAATATCTAATCAGAAACTCTCACAATACAACTTGGGGCTACTGCCTCTTTTCCTACAGCCTTTTGCTTGGGAAGAGAAATCTAATATTAAAAAAATAAACCCTTCCCACAGTGCATATGCCCTACCTTCCACTTATTCTATCTAGGTTACTATTACTAAAAAACTGTTACTTTTAAGATAAGGTCCTTATTTTTCAGGTGTATATTTATTGAGGCACTCCTTGGTTTTGATTTCATATTGTGTGTAGGAGATATTATGAAATTAGGAATTCCCCAACTTAATAAATTGCAATTTGGGAAGCATGTTCCTTAATATTCTTTGCCCATCAAATATTTTTCTTTCTGTTTATTGCTTCCAAAAAAAAATAGATTGAGCAGATTTTGTTAAGGTTATGTTCATCACTGATAAATAGAATTCTATAGTACTTTAATCATCCTATTCTACACTATTTTTTTTCTCCACATATGTATCTATATGTGTATGAGACCAATACATGACAAAGGTTTCCCCAGTATGTTCCTCTACAGTTAAAATATCTTAATATTCTGTTAATAAATTAATTTTAAACTTCACTGTTCTTCCCATGCATAATAAGAAGCTCTACTGAATTTAGCTAGAATAATTTTAATAGAATTAAATATATGCATCCTGTCATGCCTGACACTTTATCATGCCTTTCACTTACACAGATTCTAAGTGAATAAACTATATTGATTTTTTTTCATTTCTCTATCTATTAATCTTGATTTTTCTTTAAAGTTTCTAAGTCATGACTAAGAATATTAAATATTCATAAATATTTTTTAGGTATTATTTTAAATATCTCAATATGTTTGGGCTTGTAAATCTATATATTAAAATTTACCTGTTTTTACCCAGTTTCTTTGTTTTGAAGAACTGAGCTCTCATTATCAACCTACCTGAAAATCTCAATACAATATTTATGTGTTTATTTCTAAACAGTAGTTTTCTAGACTTTTGGGGGAACAGTAGTGAGTAACTTCTGTTTGATATTAGTCTTTTGAATGGAATTGTAGCAAGCAGACTGGTTTATACTTGTTTACTGTCTCTGCTGAGATATTAATGGCTTATCTATTTAACTGTTTCTGCTGCAAGTGTCAGAGGATTTTCTGATTATGATTCCGTATTTGTTGCACAAAACTGGATTGTGTTGGTGCTCTTTCACTGTGCATTTCACCCCTACAACATCTGTTCTGGCCCAGAAGGCAGTTTGAACTTTGTGTGACTTCCAGTTCCTCTCATCAGAGAAAATGATGCTTCAACAGATGTAGGAAATTAATTCATGATGACACAAAGACTGTTTTGTCTAACTAAAAATAAAACACTCCATAATCTATAAGACAGACATTGAAGAAGGAATCCATATTAATTCAAATAAAACCTTAGAACTTTAAATCTGAACTGTATTCTCTACTGACAAATCCAAATTAAGGGTAATGTGATAAAATGGAAAGTTCATTTATACTGAACTACTTAATTGTGAAACTTTCTGCCAAGCAACTATATATGTAACATCTCTCAGTACTGTCATACCATGGAGAAATAAGGCTTTATGATTTATTAGTAGTCAGCCCACTAGAAAATTAAAAATAATCAAACTCTTTATGGTTTAAATTTATGTTTGTTGTCTTTGCAGATGAAGTTTGTCTTTCAGATTATTTTACAAAACTTGCAGACAAGCATTCAAAGCCATTGAATGGAAGAAGGATATTATTAGGCCAGTTAATATACTTTTATTTATAAGAAAAAAAGCTAGGGCTGCATTGTTTACAGGATATTAGAATATTAGGAAAGGATGAATAGGAAATTTTGTGTAGTTTATATTAAACTGCTAAAGAGGGAAAAAAATATCACCAAAAGTACATTTAAATGAGAAAACATTAAATGAATTACATTTTAGTAGTCTGTTTGGATTAATTTTTCACTGTAGGTTCTCACGCACATAGAAAAAATATTATTCTTCAGCATTCTCTTGGTTCCAATGGATTACAAATGCATGAGGTGGTTTTAAACACTACAAGTCTCACAGACTTCACAAGATCAATAGGAACATCATCTCCTTTTCAGAACCAGATAACAGGATTTTTTTGCCATAGATAATTCACTCGGATATAAGAGAAATGTCTGTATGTGGTAAAATCCTATTTTTTTTTTTCTAAGACTTCATTGTGGGTTTGCTGTTTAATGATGATAATTTTAATACCTATGTCATTATCTATAATGGTCATCTCTTGCATCATATTTGACCACATGCCATTTCCTCTTCAAAGGTCCAAAGTGTTGGAGTTTTCTTTGTTTATGTGAAAAAAACTATTTTTTTTGCACATTAAGTGACTTAAAATATCTCCAAACATGGTTTCCATTGAGTTATTCCACCTCTCAAGTGCAAACAACTTTTAATAGACTCGAATTCTGTTGTGTTGTATATTGTTTTTTAATGGAATTCTTCAGGGAAGAGGTATAGTGCTCCAAATTTTTTGATTACTCATAGAAATGGCTTAGAACAGACTTTTGCTAATGGAAATGTAACTTTATGGCTTGTTTAATGATTTTTTGGATTTGTTTTTCTTACTTTGCTGAATTAGTAGTTGAGAAAGTTTTAAGTATTCATATTTTTAAAAAGAACTCAAGGATTTGCCCTAAAATAAAATTCCCTTGAACTGTCTGATACTTAGCAAGTTCATTGTGTATTTACTAGTTTGTTTCCTCATTTCAGCTTAGAGGTCCAAAAGGTTCTAAAATATAATATTAATAAAAAAAAATGCAGGAAGTGTTTTTTCAATGGTGTTTCAAAGTATATTTAAATGATAAATCATTGGAATTTTAAGGGAGAATCTATTTCTTCAAGGGTTATGTAATTTTCATTCAATACCCATTCACTTTTATCTGGGCATCAGCACACTTAAACATAATATTCTTGGAATTCTGCATAATAAAGGGTAGAAAGATTAACTGGGTGAGTGGTTGCTCCGGGATTGAATTTGATAACTATTACAAATATATTAATTTCTTCATGTTCAAGGATAATGAAGTCTAGTTTTCTAAGCATATATTAAAAAACAAGTTAAATCATTTCCTGAAAACAAAACCACATCACCCAAGTAAAAGCTTGCTTACTGAATGAAGTCAAAGAACTAGCCAAGGGTGTAGTTTTTTTCAGAGAACTACACTAAACACAATTAGGAAAGAAAAAAAAGAAAGCAAAGCAAACAGTTCTCTCAGTTAAATCTTTCAGTCTACTTGTTTTTCTTAGAAGCCAGTGCCAAATCTATCCAAATGAGTGTCTGTAGCTGTCATCGCTTCCCTTCGCTCCATGCTGATCCCAAGTTCTGCTTTGCTTTGTCTTCAGAGCTGCTCTTTTCCTTTTTACTGCCTTCCCATTAGCCTCTACTTTTCAGAGAATTTGCAGTCCAACAGATTTAGAAAGACCCCTCTACAACTGAGCAATGTCTAATGGTTCAAAAGTAAATTCTAAAAGGTTTTCAGATGTATTGATGTATCATGAAACTGTTACCTATGTTGTATGCAATTTATATTGTGAAAACTAGAGCAGAATATTTTGTTGGTGGTTTCTTTCCAATGCAAAAAAAAAAGTAAGTTTTTTAAAGTTTTATCAGTCCTTGGGTGGGATTTTTTTTCTTTTTAAGAAATGGAATTATCAAGAAGATGTTGGGTAAATTTATTAGATGAAGCAGAGTTTTACTCAATTTTTTTCAGATTTTATTAAAGTATCCTCCCCTTTACCTTTTTATTACCTTGTATATCTTTTATATTTATATACTTATATGTACATTTGTATAGGATACACTTTGAACATGTAACATATTGCTAATGGACAGTAGAAGTACTGTGTGAGTGGCTTACTGCTACAATTCTTGTTATTTCTCAGTGATGGCACCTCACTTCTGTTCCATCAGGTGATCATCTGTGCATACACCTGTGCCAGATTTGTGATGTTAGTTCTGAAACCTGAAAGCTACTGCTGCTAATGGGACTGAAATCAATTAGTCTACTAAATATTAGTCCTTATGAATGCAGTCATCTGTCTCTGTATTTAACAAGTACAAATGGACCTCTCATTACTGTTCTTACTTATCTTCCTTAGTGTTTTTTAAACCCATTAAGGAATAATTCAGCAGAATCCTTTTAGTGTATTACAACTGATAATAATTCCTTTATAATGACTCTGATCAAAAGGGAAGGGATTGGTTGTATCAGCTAGTTCTGGTAGTGCTCTTTTATTTTGCTATGAAATTGGACATGTACCAAAGACTGAGGGAAGCCCCAAATGAATTCACTTTTTCCCAGAACAGCTGTACTATAGTAGCATTACACTCCCCAGACTTCAACTCAAATAGATCTTTTACATCTTGCCTTTTTTCCATTTCTTTTTTTTTCCCTGAATAGGTAGTTAGGTGATATTCTTGGAAATATTAGAGGAGAAAGTACTTTTTAAGATCTATCAGGAAGGTATTATTTATTTCTGGACTTAGTTTAGCATAGGTAGCACCTCTACTAAATTTTTGCAATATCTCCAAAGAGCTGATAAAATGAGCATTTGTCTGTGTATTCAAGGAAATTCACAACAGCCTACTGTAAAGAGCTCAATTTTTTTATTAATCCATTAGTTAGTGTACAGTAATAATTTGAGTTGTGGCTAAATTTCTGCCATGTTCATCAAAGATTGTACTATCTGGACAGTTTTGGAAGTATGGTGGAATTTTCTGAATGTGTTGTCTCTTTGCAATGTTTTGCTTTCAGTAAGTAACAAGTGAGTATTCTTCTTGCTTAATTTGCCTGACTACTAAAATTCAGAGATTTCTGAATTAATAATTTGAGCAATATTTTTACTTCTAAGTTGCATGAAGCAATATTTTTTTATTTACATCAAGCAAAGCTAGGAAAATGGTGAGGCTGGGAAAATGGGACAGATGGTTTTATATTTTTCTATTTTGTGAATATTAAAGTACCATATGTAGAAAAAATATTTCCTTTTGGTTTCGGAGATGTAGCTAGAATCTTCACATAGTTTATGTCGTTATACTCATACTAAGAAATTTAATTGGATTTGAGCCCTCTGCCAAAGCTGTGTTACAATCTCAAATATCTATTAAATTTATGAAGGAAAAATATTCTTTTATTTTTACACCTTTCGTCATGCCACCTCTTACATTCTACCTGACATGTATTACCTAATGTATTGCAGTTAGTTAGTTCGACATCAGTTATTGGAATTAAGAAATACAATTACCCTTGAAGCACCACTGCTGAAATATATATTTCATATATATTTCACTGCTAACATATATATTTCTGGAGCAAATATACATGACTTCTCTTTAAAAGAATATGGTATCAGAAAAATTGTGATGTAGTATGTGACGTGGAATAAATATCCAAGCTCTTCAAGTTCCTCCATGGCTGTATTTATTACCTTGGCTGTATTACCATGGTTGTATTTAGTACTTTGGTTTACACAGCAATTAAAGGTCTTGAGGCCTTGTAAAAAACAAAGCTTTACCTGACAGGTAAAAAAAGAAATGAGGCTTGGAGTAGCCTCCTGGATGATTGATGACTCCTTGATTCATATTACAACATAAGGTAAAACTTTGTGTTAAACTAATTTCCTTTATTACACGTGGGTTTAGCGTTCGGTTTTTGTGCCATAAAGACCAGAGATGAGAACAAGCAGACTCTTCCTCTGTCAGGGCTCTGTGTGTCCTAAAGGAGCCTTCACTGTGCTCCTCACTGTTGCACTGCAAATGCCACTACTCCCTCCTCCCTAGTACTAGATTCAACATTTTTACAGTTCCCTTCATCTTCTTTCTGGACTAGGGAATCCTGCTGTCTTCCTAGTTGTCTTTATGGACTGAGAATTTGTTATTTTAGCAGAGTAAATACAGATATTTACATTTGCCTGAGACAGGATATGTTATTTGTGGCTTTTTACTGGGTTTTTTTGTTTGTTTTTTTTTTTTGTTTTGGTTTGGTTTTTTGTTGTTTTTTTTTTTTTTTAATTCTAAGCTATTTTCTTATGGGAGCAGGGTATAAGATATTACTATTCACTTAAAAAAAATTAAATTGTGATTATCTTCTTAGGAAAAGCATTCACAATTCAGGAAATCTGGTGAAAAATGTTATGTGCTGTACAGATATTTGTTGTTTAATTTTGTGGTTTTGGTTGTGGGGAATTATCTGGAAAATACCCAGTTCTGTTAAATTTAAATTGGCAGGCTGATACTGAAGCAATCAACAGTTTTCTTTGCCTTTTTTGGTGTAGCTTTTGATATGACTATTGGAACAAAAAATTCACATCTTGTCTAATTCTTGCTCATTTAGGCTAATTACTTAAAAGTTAATATCAAATCTATTTCATTTCACCTTTCTCTTAATTGTAATAGTTCTCATGTTAATATCTATGGATAGTACTTTGCTGATAGTTTTTCTGTGCTCAGCTTTTCTTGAATTTCTACTGTCAACAGAACTGAATAGTTGTGGGGTTTAGCAAGTTTTGAAGTTGTATTCATGGGTAAAATTTGTCGCATAAAAAAAAGCTAGAGACTTAGACTGTGGGTCTCAGATTCAGTCAAAGAGAGAAACTGAGAGTTTCTAGCCAGGCAGAAGGCTGGGAAAGAGTTGGAGAAGAATGTAAATAATTCTTTATTCCTCTTGTCATTCACATTGTTTAAAGTTCTATCACTGTGCATCAAGCACTCTGTACCAATGGTGTGGTTTGTTTTCACTTCAGGACCAATTGAATTGGTCCTCACAAAGCTCTGTATAAAAAGAGCGGTGCATTTTGAATAAACCAGAGTTTCACTCTCAGCAGCCTTCTGAGTCAGTCTTCTCATTCCCGTCCTGCCTCGACAGCGACATTAGACACAGGGAAAACACCTTTCTGCGTCTTTCCCAGACTCCAGAATCCACTCCCTCCCATTCCTGGCCTTCACTCCCCTTATTATCACCACCCATGCAGGTAACAGTCCATTCAGTGAGGTGATGCATAATGCAGGAGGCTGGGATGAGGACATAGTAGTTCCTTTCTGTCATTCCTTTTTCACTCTTTTCTTCCACTGCTCCTGCCTAACTCCTTTCCTCTTTTCTATTTTGGGTTATCCACAGTCCTTTCAGGATGTGTTTGCTCTCTTATGGGTTCATGCATTGGCCAGGGTTTTGGAGTGTTGCCAATTGTGCTGTGGAGCACCTCTTATCACTTTGGCCTTCTTGTCTCTCTCTTTGGCGTTCTGAGAGGTGCTCCAAACTCCTTCAGCCCTCTCCGTTGTGTCCTGCAGTGGCTCCATCGTGACCCAGCTAGAGCTGTCTGTATCTGTCACAGCACAACCTCTGAACTCCCTCCCCTCCAACCAGCCCCACTAACGAAACCTTGCTTTTTATATCCAATACACTCAAATATGAGAATATTGTGGGAGGGAAAGCCAAAAGCCCTGATAAAGTGAAAGCAATTGCCACTCACTGTTCTTTTGTACACAAAATTTATAACTTTATCCTATAAGATGGTGGAGTTCGGCATGATTTACCCTTGTTCTGTGTGTTACAAATCACCTTTCCCCCATTTAATTTCTAGTTTTATGTTCATGTATATTTCTATCACATTTTCTTTTTTTTTCCCCTTCTTCATTTTTATCCTCAGGTTTGGGACATAAGCTTGTCATTGTCATGTAACATCCTTATTTAGATTGTTTTCTCTATTTTAATATGTACATAAGTTCAAAACATGTTGAAATTTAGTTATGCTTAGTTGAAATTTCATACTTGTAGAACAGGGTCAATATATAGAATGAAAACAATATAAAACCTGACAGTATAAGATTTAAACTGATAAATTCTCAAATGAATTTACAATCTACTTTATATTTTTCAGCTTTACTTCAAGTAACAATTTCACTTAGCAAAGTTGAGCTCAGTGTGGGTGAATCCAAGTTCTTCACATGCACAGGTATGTATTAATTTTATTTGTAGGTATAAAATTTTCATTAAATTTTGATTTTTTAATGTATTTGTAACTGAAGTAGTTGTTTCACAATATTAAATTAATATATTGTTGTATGTTCACATTGACTTGTGAGAACTGTGGCAAATACTAGGACTTCACTGGCTTCACATTTCCAGTCTAGGATCTTATCACTTTACACACTGAATCAGTTTGAATTTCTATATCAGTACAGGTAGTTTATATCTGTTAGGATGCTTTTGTAGTTAAAAAATTGTCACTTATTTAAAGTAAGGAATTAAATCCTCTACAACCTAATAAGATAGTCAAGGAGACTTTTTTCTGGTGAGGCAGTAATCAGTCAGGTGGATAAGAATTTGCATTTCCAGCTTATTGATATGGATCCTTGATGGTGCTGAGTTGAGATCTTCCATGGACAGTGACACATGGCCTGACTACACTGACAGTGAAATTGCCTGATGACTTGACCTGTTGATCCAGTTACTGACAGCCTGTTTCTTTCCTATAAGACTTTATACTCTTCTGTGTTTTTTTTTTTCCCTCTTCAAGTCCTTGAGCTGCTATTTAGCCTGTCTCAAAGATTGTACATCTGCCTGCAGTTTTGTCCTGCTTGTCTTTCTTACAGCTTGCATAATTTAGCAATTAGCTGACATTGCAGAATCACAGAATCACTTAGGTGGAAAAGACCTCCAAGAAAGTCAAGTCTAAGTTTCGACTGATCACCACCTTGTCAACTAGAGCATGTCACTGAATCAGTCATCCCTTGAACACCTCCAGGGTGATTCCACCATCTCCCTGGGTAGCCAGTGTTTGAAAACCCTTTCCATTAAAAAATTCTTCCTGAATTTAGTTTAAATTCCTGACACTGCATAGACCATGCATTGGGTAGGCATACACGTTGCACGATGTCCTTCTAAATGTATAATTTTTTTGTCGGTTTTGGTTTTGTTTGTAGCCATTGGTGAGCCTGAGAGCATAGATTGGTACAACCCACAAGGAGAGAAGATCGTTTCTAGTCAGAGGGTGGTTGTTCAGAAGGAAGGTGTCCGCTCACGCCTCACCATTTACAACGCAAACATAGAAGATGCTGGTATATACCGGTGCCAAGCAGCAGATGCTAAAGGACAAACTCAAGAAGCTACTGTAGTTTTGGAGATTTATCGTAAGTAAAATACTATCAATTTACAAATAAAAGACTGTGTTTTAAAAGCCACTAGCACAGAGAAAGTAAAGCCTCTCAAAATATTATCCCAAGCTCTGAACTTTACCTTCGAAATAATTGCATCTCGCACAGTTTAGTAAGTAGACGTTATGACAAATATTTGAATTAATTGGAGGGCCACTTAGAAGTATTGTAGATTGCTTTTCTCCTGTATTTTAGAATGCCATCTTATGAGGATGCAGTGTCTGCCCTCAAAGAAATGAGAAAATAGGAGGAAAAAAATAGATCAGTATAATTTGTATTACAAATGTGTATACAGTTTACAAATTACGCAATATTACAAATATGTGTATAAATAAAAGTGCAGGAAGTGCAATATATGTCATTTAAAAAGTGGATTTTTTACTGAATTGTTATTTTAATCTCTATCTTTTGCTATTCTGGGCCCTATGAATGAGTTTTGACATAAGCCATTGAAGCTCAGTGTGATAAGTAACCAAAATGGATTTCAATTGCAAGCAACAACTTGAGGACCATATTTAAAAAATAAATGCATTCTATTGTAGTATGAGATTCTCTGAGAGATTTGAATAGCTTTTCTCTCAGTGTTGAATAACCACATTGTATCACATTCTTTAGATCAATCAAAAATACCTAAAAGTTATGCATTAAACAAGCACAGTGAAGATGTAAGGCAAGGTCTTTGTTGGTGAAAGATGGGGCATATGCCAGCAGCCCATCAGCTGAGTTAGGATCTAAGTTCTTTGGTGAATAGGTTTTTTAAATGTGAAGGAATTACAATGAGAAAAAAATACAGAGTAGAATGGTAAAGCACTGCTTCTGAGAGGTAGAGATAACTCAGAAAACAAAAGACATAGATTAAAAAAAATCTTCTGCTAAAACAGCCCATAAAAGGGTGGTAGCAGTGAGAAGTGATTACATGGTGGATTGAAACACCATAAATAAAAGGATTTCAATTTTTCAGGAATTCATTTGTATGCATAAAACTGTCAGTTATTCCATTAGCAGAATGCTGAAGAAAGTGGAAATCTTTAGAAGCATTTGTATGTGTTAATGTTAATAATTCTGAGGTCAGACAAACCTGCACACCTACACAAATAATGTTAAGGTTTATGGGAACAGACATGTAAAATTTCTTGATTCGTATTTGTAATATAAGAAAAAAGCAGGATAACTTTTTGGTAGTCTTAGGGCCTGGTTTTTAGGACTCTCAGATGTCTGTGAGAGGTTTTTTTCTTACTTGATATAAAAATCTATGAGAGATGTAACAACAGAGATGAAGCTGCATCTCTGACATAAGCTCCCCAAAGTTTAGTCTGAAATGTAATTGGCCACTTTGACCTGAGAGAACATAGGTTGGTTTGTTTATTCTGTGTGCAAGAATTCGCCCAGATTTTTTTGTTTGTGTTAGTCAACTGCGTTAGATCTTATATGAGATCATGGATTAATAGCATCTTGGACTTCTAAAAATACTGGATTTATTTGACATGTGGATAATCAAATATCATTTGGGTTTTTGAGCTTGGAAAAATTAAAAGCCTCAGCAGACCTAAAACAATCTTCTTAGTTCCTAAAAATAATGATACAATCTTATGAACTAATAGTTATAATAGACCTAAAAGTTTCTCACCGGCCTTTTAATGTTGTATTGTACTCAGCTGCGCTTTTTCACAGTGAAGCAAAAATTCCACTTTTCTCATGAGAATTTTCCAAATTTTAATGTTTTTTATGGAAGATTTAATAGAATAAAAACATGAGGTTTTAATTCAATAACAGAATAATGAGGAATAAAACCCACAAGGGAGTAAATAAACTATCAACATGAATACATAAACTTCTAAGATCTAGAGTTTAAAAATTATGTTTTGTAACATTGAAAACAATGAAAATATTGTTATAAATAAAACCTGCAGAATGTATATAAATAAACAAAAGTTTGCCCAATACGAAAGGATTGTAAAGTGATTTTTACAGGCAGAATCCAGGATGATTTGAGTCTTTTGTGGGGGAACTATATTATGGAGCTAATTCTGTACTATCACAATAAGAAGATTTAATAGTGGTATTTATCTTATTTGTTGTTGAATATAATTTTAATGCTAAGTTAAGTGTAAGACTTACCATATTCTGTTTTTTTTTATTTTTTCCCCTTTTCAGAAAAGCTCACTTTTCGGGACATAGTATCTCCACAAGAGTTCAGGCAGGGGGAAGATGCAGAAGTTGTTTGCCGTGTTACGAGCTCACCTGCTCCCATTGTCAGCTGGTTGTATCGGAATGAGGAAGTCACAACTATTGCTGACAGTTAGTATTTTGGTAACTCTTTAAGTTATACATTCCAATTGATATTAACACTTTATTTTACAAAGGACTTTTTAAAGTCATAGTGGACTTTGTGGTGGATTTTAATGAGGGTTTTTGATTAGTTCATCAGCCTAAATGTAATTTAACCAGGTTCTGCGATCTGTGGAGAATCTGTGTACAATGGTTTCCCCCGTGTGTATTTTTTCCAATTGGGAATTTTTCTTAGGTGTAACATGATTCTTCAAATGCACAAAAGTTGCTGGGAGATCCCTCACAGGATCTCTTCCTTGTGCACCTTGTCTGTAGGAGTTGAACACATTTAAAACACACAGAGATGAACTGCACTGCAGACCAGGCTGTGATAAGGACCCTACACAGCCCTGACTTTGGGATACTTGCCCAGTTGCTCAGAGAATTCCAGGTGGAGAGGCATTTTGCATTATTGTGAGAGTTTGCTTGTATAAGGGCAAGTTACCCTCTGGGTCACAGGTAACTGGGATATAAGTGACCTGCTGAAGCTGGACTGATAAACCTTGGATTAAGACAAATCTCACCTTCCCCACATGCCAGTTCTAAGTGTCTAGAGAGACAATTACATAGGCAAATATTATTTTTACTTACGCCCACAAAAACTTTGAATCATTTTTTTCAGTGCTCCCTCAATAGTCATCTTTGCCAAAACAGGATTTTTTTTACATTTTCTGAAAATGGAACTAACATTGCTAATTAATCAGTTTTTCTAACTTCCCATCAGTTTTTCTCTCTGCATGTAATGAAACTCATGAAACTCAGAGTAGCAGTACGTATTTAAAATTCTTATTATTTAAAAATTTATTGTTATTTTTATTTCAAAATGCAAATTAAAAGTTTGTTGGGTGCTTTATGAAGTCAAATAAGAAAATGTGGAACAGTTGTTTGGAGGGGAAAAAAGCTTAGTTGATGCTTTTGGACTCAGTCTTAGGTTCCTCTCCATTGGGAAAGAAAGTTTGAAGAACATTTTCCAAAGTTTTGACATTTTATTCAACAGCTCTTTAGTAATGTCCTACTATTAGACAGTATTTTATTGGATACTCTGGCTCAAAAAGTGGTACATACACAATAAAATTTGCAAGCCATGAGCCAAAAATTCCTCTAGATTGGATTGAGTGCCACTGAAAAGACATAAGTCCTTCTTATCAGCCACAGCACTTAACATGTGATATGACTGAAGGGGCAGGTCATGTGGATGACAGTTCTTCTAAATCAGAAGTTGAAGTTGAGAGGGTTGAGTCCAAACAATGCAGTGATGATCTGGAGTAGTGTAATGCCCAATTATTCCAGATTCACCAACTCAAATCTGTTTAGTAAAGGGCACAATTTTATCACAATATCAATGGTACAGTGAACTTCTGGTGAATTATTAAAGAAATATGGATATTGACCTAGTACCGATATCCAACTGTGACGGTCAAAAACTCTCTTATCAGTTTAAAGTTAGAAAGTGTACGTTAATTGCGACACTGGGCAGCGTGTGGGATAGTTCCCAAATACATATCACACCTTTCAGGTGATTACAGATCCCTTTTATCCATACAAGTATTGAATACCCAAAATACAAATACATATTCATAATTTTGGTACATCCCATTCCCCGCTTCATATGCTAATTATTCCAAAAGCTATTAAGCATGCGTGGTTTGTTCCTTGAAATGGGTCGGTAGTCCCTTCCATGGGAAGGGGTCCCAAAATGAGAAAGTAAATGAAGTCTTCCTCATTCTGACCTTTCTACCTTTTCAATGCAAATATGACAAATGAACTCTTGGTAGAAGTCCCATTCCTTATCTTCAATTGGTTTCAGAACAGAGGAGGCCCACAGTTGTCTTATGTTCCTAAAAGCTCTTTGTCAGTTTCTATATTCTTCATTATAAACCCAGCTAACTAAACATTGTGCTGACAAGCAATCAATTATTAGTTAACTACTAACTCTTAACTTCATCAAGGCCTACTCATTTATTTTAATTAACTCTAGTAAGACTGGAGTTAATTTAACTAACTAAAATTTTAGCTCCTCTAAAATCTATAAATTCCTTAAAGTTTATGTTTCACTGGTATACTCATGGGAATATCTACTGTAGTATCCATTATTCTGCAATGAAAGTTGAAAAGTTATCCAACCAACATTTAGTTTTTACTAAGTGAACCCTCATTTTTTAAATGTTTTACAGAAACGGAGCTCACCTCCAGCCCTTCCAATCATTTCACATATTGCATGTCTATGGTTAAAAAAAAAAAGTTTACCAATACTAAAAGGTTAAAAAAAGGGCTGCATCTCCCCTTTTCAAAACATTTAGAGGCCCAGTTCTGTGTAGGCAATTGTGTAGGAGCAGAACAGGAAAATATATGTTATTTTTATGTGGTAGTGTATGAAATGGCATTAATATTCAAGCCTTACTTTAACAAACCAGACATAATTTGCGTAAATGTGTGGATGATATTAATGTCCTTTAAACTTGAATCAGGTAAAGACTGATTTTCTTTTTTTTTTTTTTTTTTTATTTTTCTCTTCATTTTATGCTAGAATTCTTACTACTAGTACAGAAGTCATTTGTTTGCTAGTTAGAAATGAAAGCTGCTAAATCTCATTATCCTCCGATATTGAAAGGTGCAAAATAGAACAAGAACAACAGCTGGGTAGCAGGGCTTCAGGTTCTTTAAAACCCAAAATGAGTGAATTGCAGGAAGTCATTCTCCTCAGAAGAGTGAATTAATATTGACTAATTTTGGTGGGTTTACCATGGTGATCTTCCAGGAACCCTCCTAGCCTTTCTCTTACTTACCCTCCTCAAGAGGGTGACCTCAGCTGGGTGTCACCAAAGCTGCTCAATCTCTTCCTCTGAAACTGGACAGGAGAGGGAGAATATAAGAAAAGGCTCTTGGATGGAGATAAGGACGTGGAGCCAATTGCCATCATGGGCAAAATAGATTTGACTCGAGGAAAATATAATTGCCAACAAAATCAGAGTAGGATAGTGAGAAATAAAAGTCTTAAATTTCACCTTTCCCCCACACCTTCTTTCTTCTTGGGCTTAACATGACTCCAAGCATTGTCTCTGCTGCTCCTTCCTCCTCAGGGGAGGATTACTCATACTCTTCCCCTGCTCCAGTGTGGGGACAGCTCCAAGAATTTCAGCAATCCTTCCAACAGCCTGCAGTTCTTCAAGAACCACTCCAGCATGGGTCCCCCATGGGCATCCCAGACCTGGCACAAAACCTGCTTTGGCACAGGTTCCTCGCTCCATGGATTCACAGGTCCTGACAGGAGCCTGCTCCAGCACAGGCTTCCCACAGGGTCACAGCCTCCTTCAGGCATCCCTCTGGTCTGACCAGGTCATCTTGGACATACAGGTGGATCTCTGCTCCCTTGTGGACCTGATGGGCTACAGGGGCACAGCTGCTTCTCTGTGGTCTGCACCATGGCCTGCCAGGGGATCTCTGGTCTGACACCTCCTCTTCCTCCTTCTTCACTGACCTGGGTGTCTGCAGTGTGGTTCTTCTCATGTCTTCTCACTCCTCCCCTGGCTGCAATTGTTGTTGTACATAAACTTTTCCCTGTTTTAAATCTGTTAATCCAGAGCTGCTGATGGCCTTGGCCAGGGGCAGGTCCTTCTTAGAGCCTGCTGGCAATGGCTCTCTTGGACATGGGTGAAACTTCTAGAAGCTTTTCAAAGAAGCCACTTCTGTATCCTCTCAAAGTCTTACAAAAAAAAAAAAAACAAAAAACAAAAAAATAAACAACATAAAAAAAAAACCCAACAAAACCAAAACCCAAAAACCTGCAACTAAATACATGATTGTGGAAGAAAATGAGACAAAAATTATGTTGAGATTAAGACAGGGAGAATACTCACCAGCATTAGCAAAATGAGTTTGATGGAGGGGAAAATTAGTTGAATTTATTGCCAGTTATATAGTGTTAAGTGTTGAAACAGAAACACAAAATTAAAGCAATATCTCCCCTCTCATTTTTACCAGACTTTACTCTTTCATTGCTGACTCCTCTACCTCGTCCACCCCAAGGAATGCAGGGAGATTGGGGAATGGGGCCTGGGGTCAGTCTGTAACATTTCCTATGTGGATTCTTTCTCTGGGTTGCAGTTCAGGATGAATTTGGGTAGCACAGGGTCTTCCATGGATTACAGAGGGGATATCTGATCCTTGAGGCCAACACATAAACACATAAACCAAATACACTAGTTCAGAGAGTAGGGAGAGGAAAAATTAAATTCCAATCCAGTTTACTCCTGAAGATTATAATTTCGCTCCTGCAAGTGCAGAAAAGTGTGTACATGGTTTTCTTTCAGAGCCTGATTTTAGTGTCCTTCAGCTCCTCAAAATGTGTATTGAATTTCAGTTTATGCTGGCCTTTGCAGAAGATAGAGTGCTTTCTTTTTTTGGATTATGTCTTTGTACCCATTTCTATGAAGTGTTAGAGAGTGGTGAAATATATCATTGACCAAGAGTGAATGAAGAAAGGAACAGGAGGAGGGAAGGAGGGCAAGCAAGCTGAAAATCATTAAATATTGGGCTGTAGAATGAGCACAAAGACAGATAGTCTGGACAGAGAGGGAAACATCATTTTGTTGCTTATTTTATTAAAAATTACTCAATTTAATTTTTGAGATTCTTTTTATTATTCTGTGTAAATGCTTCTAATTATTCCATTCATTTTTCAATAAATTGTTATTTAACTTACAGTTGATTACTCCTTGGAGTAAGTAGGAAATTATGAATGGAAAATTGAGATTGAATTCTAGAAAATTCAATGTGTTTTGGGATGAAGAACCCCCAAATTTCTCAGCCTATATTTTCTTTTTAAATTTACAAATTTTTTGTCACAGAGTATTCTGATTGTACAGAGAAAGTATTTAAATATTATTCATTAAAGTTAGTGTTCCTCATGTTGTCTTGATTTACTTGATTTAAGCCACTTGATCTCTTATTTTCCTTTCTAGATCGATTTGCAGTATTAGCAAACAATAATCTCCAAATTCTTAAGATCAATAAAAGTGATGAAGGAGTTTACAGATGTGAAGGAAGAGTGGAGGCAAGAGGAGAAATTGACTTTCGGGACATAATTGTTATTGTGAATGGTAAGGAGTAAAGTAGATGAATTGACTTCTTGCTTTGTTTGATTATTATGGCTTATTTCAAAGTATATCAGCTTCTAAAAAACGTTTTTTAATTTGTTTAATATAATTGTCACATCTGTTTAGTATTGGTTTCCTATAAATGTAATTCCTTAATAGTGAAAAAAATCTACTATACTATGGAAATAGAATTAATTATATTTCATAACATCAGTAAATATAAATATGTAAAGCATGGATCATTATTATCCATCATTTACAGAAAAATAATTATTTCAAGACTTGAATTTCAGATTATAATAGTTCAGTCTTTTTCAGTGTTTTGTCATTTACTTTAGAAAAAACACACTTGATTTTTCATAATTATTCACCTTCACTGTGTAATGTACTTTATGAGCCGTCCCAAAAGTCACAGATACATTTTATTAAGAGTCTTAGTTACAGATTTTTTTTATTTATTTTATTTTTGTGATGAATGAAATATGTGAGGAGTTACCTGAAAATTTGCATTATATGTTTTATTAGTTTATAATAAACCTCTAAGAAGGAAAATCAATGAATTGACACAAGATGGAGCATTTAACTAAACCTGTCTTAAACTCTGCACTGACCTGTTGAAAGATAACCATCTCTTCATATATTGCCTGGAAAGGACACCATACATAAAGGGCACTTTTTATCTCTGCAGTCTGTTTAATGCCAACTTTTCAGTGAAATTCTTCCAGTGTGTCTTAGGTTTGGAGCTTTAAATGCTTTGCCCTTGACATGTCCTTCTCAGCAAACCCCGGGTTACACAAGTCATTATGTACGGTGAAGTCACAGCTAGTTTCAGCAGAAAGAGCAGATTCTGGCACAGATATTTCTTAGTCCACATTGTCAAGCAGCAACATCTGAGGCAGAATTCTCTAGATTGTTGTAGATAGTACATTCCAGTGCTGCATTACCACGACTCCTGGGTGTGTACAATTCCAACAGTGCATCTGGTAGCATTTAAAATGCCGAATGAGATTTTCTTCTGACTCTATTTATGTGCAGGGATATGAATCCACCTTCTGATCAGCTTTCATTTTTATCTGGTATTTATATGCAGTTGAATTGAGACAGTCTGTATTTAACTGAAAACATTGGGTTGCAAACTATGTTCTGTCTTCACATAATTTTTTTGCTGAATTATATTAAAAAAAAAAGTGATCTTTTGTATATTTAGTATGACTCCAGGCAAAAATGTTAACACTCAGCTCTAAACTTCAGTCTTGGGAGGAGAAGGAGCTGCCAAATAAGTGATTATGACATGGTTGGTCATGTAGAGTGACATCAATTAGGAGCTATTTCCTGCTTCATTTGTAGTAATAAATAGGTTTGCCTACATGAAGTTGAATGGATAAAACTTGATTCGAAATAGCTTTTAGAGTAATACTAAAATGCAGAAAAAAAGAAAAATTGTAGTGGTTTTTTTTTTTTTTTGTGAAAAGGAAAGCCTATAAATGAACTGGATTCAAAAACAAAATAAAAATTAAAATAATACAGAAAAGAAGGATCAGTCTGTAGGCCACAAAAAGCTACATGGCTATATTTCCACTGCATCTCCTTTTCCAAAAGAAAAAGAAGAAATAATACTTACTTTGGAGGATAATTTAAGCTTGCAATAAAAAGAAAACACTATATATTTACATTTGTATGTAAAAGTTATTCAAATTTACGGCTTTACTGTTTATTTATTAATCTTGTTATAGTCACTGTAGAATCTAAAGGAATATGTAAGATCTATACAAACTATATTTCTATATTAAGAATCACAGAATAAGATTAGTTGGAAGGGACCCACAAGGAGCATCAAGTCCAATGAAAAAGTTGTCCTGATTTCAACTAAACCAGGATAGAAGTGTGTAATGTCTCCAAAGTAGGATAAACTGTAACAAAAGGACTTAGGGGTACTTTATGTGATGTGGCATACCATGTTAATTATAGTAGTTAATTTTTTTTTTTTAATTAAAGTTTGCATATGAACACTTTGCAAATTTACTCAAAAATAATTAAAAGTAAGTCTTTGAACAAAGTTTGATATCAGGGTAATTTCTAATGTATGGAAATCCTTGGAGGGTTATAATGGGTAAGAAATTGACAGCTGGATTATCTCTTAGAAATCTAATGTTTATGTTTCTTTTCTACTTTCAACACAGAAATTTTGGTAGCATTTTTTTTTCTAGTTGTATTTGTAGTGAGATCTGAATGTCATGATTTTCTGTAGTTACAAATGGTTGATATAGAGGAAAATGAAAAAATTCAAGTCCTCTTGTAAACAAACTTGAGGTCTTTTTTCTTTTTTTTTAAATTATTTTTCTCTAATGTACTACTTAGATTTACTTTTTACTTTCTGTGAAGTTCTATAAATTAGTCATCCTGATCTCACTGAAATTAATGAAAGAGAACTACTTACACAGTTATTATTTACACAAAAGCTGAGTTTTGCCACTCTGCTTTAAGTATGAAATAAGAGACTTACCAGACTGTCTTAATTTTGCTTTTCCTCTTGTAGCTTTACACTTTAGATCCAACCTATGTACATACAGGCATAAAAAGAAAAACAGATTTATTCCTTGAAAAAGGATGAGCAAATAAAATTTTACTTTTCAAAAGAGAAAATAATATTTCATTTCATTGCCATTGCAGTATCTCTTGGGAGATTGAAGCATTTAAGTGATGCCCTGGACCGGGTCACAGTCCTGTAGTTTTTAGTGGTGAACAGTGAAGAGCCTTCTAGCAAAGAATTATCTCCTCATGTTCCGAACTGTTTTCAAAGTTCAGACATTAGAATGTCTGCAACATGGACAAAATAGCTAAAATACATTAAAATCCAATGTAAAAATAGCTAAAATGCATTAAAAGCTTTCTAAGTAGCATTGTGGGTTCTTTTTCATTGGATAAATTACTGTTGCACAGCAGAAGGGTTTTGTGTGCTGAGTAATGGCCCATGCAATTTCAGATAGAAAAGAAGTGATCTGTGAAACACTATGAAACACACCATTAAAAAGTGTGAAAAGTACATAAAAACACACAATTACTTATCATTGATAATTCTGGTACATAATTCTATATTAATTTGATACATTCAGGATTAAGAAGTGAAGTATTTGACTTTTGAAATATTTGGTAGAAAGCCACAACAGTTGGTTTTCAAGAGTGGGTGAGAAAAATCTGGTGGAGTGCAATGGAACACTAAAAACTAGTTCATTGGGGTTGCCTGTTTCATCTTTTCACTAGTAATGAGTAAAGATAAAAAGGATAACTGAGTCATTCTGTCATCTCACAGGGTGTTCTTGCTAGATGACCTCTATTTTGTGAATCTCTAATCTTTTCCCTTTCCTTCACTTTCTGTGGCATTCATTCTTCTCCACATATCAACTTCCATCCAATCTGCTTGGATTGTTTTAATTGTATATTTCATAGAATAATAGAATAGTTTGGATTGGAGGGGCCTTAAAGACTACCTAGTTTCAAACCCCTGCCGTGGGCAGGGACACCTGCTACACCCAGTTGCTCAGACTTCCATCCAATCTGGCCTTGAACACTTTATATTTGCTTGTTAATTAGTAGAAGAAGATATGTAAACAGATATGTTAAATATCAGCCTGTGAGTTGTTCTGTCTCAAATATTATTGCTATTTTTTGGTTGGGTTGAGGCTCTTTGCAAACTGTTATGATTTTATAACAGTTATAAAATGTCATTATTTTATTATTATTAATGTTATACATGTATTTTTTTTATAATAACTTAATCCCATCAAGAACAGAAAGCATTTCTCACTATTAGAACAAAATTAAATTCTTGGAAATACAAATAGATTGCATCCATTGGGTGCACACTGCATTGGTGTTCCATTGCATCAGATTTGCTCTTTTGAAGCTGGTGGTATTCCTGCCTGGAAAGTTTGGTGGAGCTCAGTAAAAGGAATTAAATATGCATAATCAAGACTCCTGCATACTGATCCCTCTTTTAGAAATATTGTCTTACATCAGTACATAGTTTTATGTCATATGTGTGTATTGTCATAAACGTTAGGTGTAACTTTAGTCATCTTAGAATGTTCTGTAAGAAAATTGAAGAACTGCTGAAAAAGACTTCCAAAAATTTATTCTATTAAAAAAAAAAAAGTATAGATGTCCTGATAATACTTAAAATCTTGTATTTAAGAAAAGTAAAGAAATACTACTAACAATGATTCACATGGTAACTTGATCCCTAATTGTAACCCTAAATTCCCAAACTAGCACAGGATCCTGCATTTTAAATTTCTCCAGAAACACCTAAAATATTTTCATTTTCATTCATTGGCCATAATGTTTTATTTTTCAGTTCCCCCTGCAATCATTCTGCTACAGAAATCCTTCAATGCCACGGCAGACCGAGGAGAGGCAATAACTTTGTTCTGCAGAGCCACTGGATCACCTCCACCTGAGATCAGTTGGTACAGGTGAGTTCACTCGAGGTCTCCAATCAGAGTACATTGTTTTAGTACATCCCGATTTTCTATTACAGTCCATTAAGCTGTGCAACCTTAATTTCTCTACTGAATTTTAAGAGAATTTTCTGTCCATTTCTATTCTAACTGTTAAGGCTGGATTAAGCATTAATGTGTGAACAGACTCACACAAATTCAATTGCACTCAGGTTGCCAGCAAGTGAGGTAAATGTAAAAAGTAACAAAAATACCATATTGTCATTATTTCTTCATGTGTGAGTGGAAAAGAAATAAGTCCATATCTCAAAAACAGTACAAGAACAAGCTAACAACAACTTCTGCACATAAATGCACAGATATGCATTTATGCAATAAAGGTCAGAAATACTAATAAAAAAAGGTAACACTTTCCACATTTGTAAAAATAGATTTTAACCTTAACTCTCTATTTAAATGAGATTCAGAAAGAGGCACAAATCTAGATACTTGTAGGACCCAGGAATGTGTCATTGAATAAGTTTCAGTGCAACTTAATATAATTTTATAAATATAAAATACTTTGAAAATGGAATTTTTTTTAAATCTCATGTGTGTTTTTTTCATTATATCAATGACATGAGCATAGTATAGTTGTGTCATTTGGGAACACTTACCATATAACATTTGTAAAAATTTAAATATCTATTTACTCTGTGTTCTTTCAATTTCAACGAAGATATGTATCATTCCTGGAATGTAAAGTCTCTCAATACTTCATACCAGTGCACATTTCTATTTTAGACCTGAATAATTTGCCTCTACTTATATCATTTCAAGTGGATTAAAAGATCGTCCCATTTTCAAAGTAAGCATAGAAGGAATATCCATCAATTCTTCAGCTCCTTTGGGACATTTGAACAATGTTAGATTAAGTTTCTATTCTTTGACTGATATTTTAATCTTGTTATGCCATAGGTCAGTTGTGAAGTTGAATTTTTTCTCATGCATTTTGAATCCCAGGAGATCTAAATAAATAGAATGCAAAGGTAATTCCTTAATGTGGCTTGGAATTCAAAATTTAGTAAAGAGGAGGAAAAAGAAACCCAAAATATGTATAGCCCAAATCAAAGAACTGATATTAAATTAAAATAATATTATTTTTATTTGATGTCTTTGAAGAGCTTTTTTAAATGTCTGTCCTATGTGGCCAAAATTCATAAGAGTTGCTTGAAATCTGCTATCCTAAATGGCTTTGGTGTATGACAACAAGCATCATGGTATATATAAAGGAAGATTAAATAAATTTCCACCATTTGTGGATATTTCCATTAACAGTTTTGGGATTTTTTTTTTTTTTGATGTTTTATAAATACCATGGTATGCACACAGGCCAAGTGTCTTGGAGAGAGACTTATTTCTGTGTACACTGATAAAAGCCCACTGAAGGCTTTCTCTGTGGTTGGACAGCCCTTGAGCAGCTACATTTTTAAACCATTCATTAAATATCTGTTGTAAAGATTTTCCAGAAGCTTTTCAGGCTTGTGGACTGGATATTGAGTCAGGCATGTGCAAACTTCTGTTCCTCTTTCAGGAACTATTTAATAATAAGGAATATTGGCTGATGTGCCTCCCCTTCCCTTTTGATGGTTTTCCCCCTGCCTTTAATTCTCTTTTAATTTCATCTGATGAGGCTGTAAATTTTTGTCAGTAGAAAATATTCTTGTTTCTTCTATTTTCTGACATTGAGATTTTTATAAGATGATACATCAAAAAGAACATCTATCCCTGGGGCAAAATATTTTTATAGATATGCGAGAAGGGGCAAAAAATGGGGGAAGAAAATTCCTTCTATTTTCAGGGAAAGCAAACAATACTAAATTATATTCCAGTTTTAAATTTTTGCATCAAATTTCTGAAATATCTGTCCTGAAATTTTCAGGACGATTTTCACTCATTTAGTCAATTGAAAGGATTCATAATCTGATCTCTTCTCCTGTCCTGTCCTTGGTCTTATCTAAAAAGTATGTCAAAATAAAGACCTTGGTTTTCTACAATAGTTCAGACAGGGTTTTTTAGAAATTAGACTGAGAATAGGAAAACCTGGTTAACATAATTGTTCTTGATTTTGAGAAAAATCTAGAAAGCATTGTCAGTGATTGTTAGGGTAGTTTATCTAAACTAATTTATCTAATATTAATGTTAATGCTTGTCATCCACTAAGAACCTAATTGAATATGTTTATCAAAATTAATAGCAAATTACTCCCTATTTTGTCCTGTTTAGTATGCTTTTTGATGTTGAAAGTAAGTTGGTAATAACCTCAGTTTTATTGTGTTTCTATTTTAATAAATAAGTGGATTTATGTCTTGAATTTATCCTGGAGAGCTGTGAAAAAGTACTGATAAAGGGAGGTAAATTATTTTTTACTTCATTCTGCTGCAGGATTTTGACTTCATGGTGTAAAAAAGTATATCCATGCCTGTTAAAGTGGTTCATCAAGACTGAGGACTTGTGTTACACACATTTCCATGTTCTTCTGTCTTTGTTGCCTTTTAAAAGTGGGATCTCACACCAGTTATTCACTCATTCAGTCTAATGAATTTTCTTTATTTAGGCCTGCAGAATCTGGATCTATTCAAAGGTAGTCTTACAGTCCACTGCTATTTTAGTCAACTAAAAAGTAAATTATCTCCATTTTTTGTACCCTTATTTCCTTTTTGGTTTCCAGTGAACTGGTTTTAACAGATCAACTTCAAATAAGCCATGAAAAATATCTGTATTTTTAAAATCAGATGACACTACTCTTGAAGGGACTCAAGTGTGTTAACTGTAAATGAGATGCTGGACAAAACAAGAGTCTCAAGCTTTTAGTTCTTTAAGAAACTAGTTAATGTGGTGAAGTTTGAACTATTTACATTAACCATTTTTATTTCCAGGTGCTGATGATATTTAGATTTTATCATTTTAAAATGGATGCATCTGAACTAGTATGAATTTTTCTCCAAAAATCCTTTAGTGCGCTTACAAAAAGTAGTCATTTTGAAATACCTTGTAAAGAAGAAAGGTCATCAAAGTTTAGCTGCTGCTCTATTTCATATATGTGTATATTTTGTTGATATTTCGTGGACTAAGAGAATCTAATTAATTCTCCATTGAACTGGTATCTCTGTTGAAGCTGATATTACATTAATGTAAAGCATAACCTTCAGAGAGGCAATACACTAATGGAATTAAATTAGCCAGGACTGAAACATAACGATCCTAATGTAACTACAGGTCATGAACTGGAAATCTTTACTCGTGTGAATAGTCCTCCTGAAAACATTATTTATAGCTGTGGACATAATTTACACTGCTAAAGTTTAGCTGAATCAATGTCCTGGTCTTAGCTGACAGGACTTAGAATTATCTTACAAAATTAATAATCCACTTTAAGTATACTATTCATGTCTTCCTGTTTTCCAATACCAGCATCAATATGAATCTCTCTGTTCACTAGAGGGTACAGGGAAATACTCATAATCTGATTTCTGCTGAGAAATTGCTATAGTTATCATAGATATCTATAGCAGTTCCAGGTGAAAACAGGTACCTGGAAATTGCTTCTAACTTTGAATATGTCCTTTTGTCTCCCGAAAGATCATTAGGGGGTTTGCGGTTGTTTGGGATTTTTGTTGTTGTTTGTTTCTTTGTTTGTTGTTGTGTAGTGGCTTTGGGTGGCTTTTCTGTTTGTTCTGGTTTTAGTTAGGTTTGGTTTTCTGTGAGATTATCTAATATGGAAAATTAGGCCTTTCTTGTTCTGTGTAACAGTGTCTGTGATTTTCTTTGGAAGGGAAATGAGCAAGTATCATAATAATGTCTTGAAGTTGGTAACTAAGTGGATTAGAGTTATTTACAAAAGTGTTAGTACTTAAGTTCAAACGATATAATTTTCAGGGTACTCCTACTAACAGTTATAATTCTCCCAAGAAAAAAAGCAGTGTCCCCACTTTTAGAGAAAATATTATTTAGGAAAATACAAAATATGTGTAGTTATCATTATATGAGAGTAAAATGGAAATATTTTTTGTTCAAATCTTGAAAAAAATTTATTGTCTTAAACTAGGAATATTGAATAGAATAGAATGTTTGAGCAATGCCCTCTTGAAAAAGCAGCTGTGTGTAGGCCAAGGTGCTCAAATGGACCGGTCAAGCCTCAATCAGCCCTCAGAATTGCTTGCAGATTTTATTATTTCTGTACCATCTGGTCACAACTCGTTCTAACATCTGGAGACATGCCTGCTTGCTAAGTTGTGGCTAGCCAACAACAACTGAGAGGAAATAATTTGGATGGGCTCTTGATGTGCCAATAGGCTCTACGTGAATGTAATTTAAATGTTTTTTTTAAAGTTTCTGCATTGTTACTAGAATGTGAACCGCAGAAGTTACACTTGAAAAATATGCTTTTAATATTTTCTCACATAAAATATATAACCAATTTCCTTATGCCCTTCCTTGAGTGTGAGCCATATGTTAGAATCCTCGTCACAACCATTTTTCTAATATTAGGTAACTATTGAATATTTAAGAATAAAGGTATTATAGTATTTTTAATGCATTTATATTTAATATCTATATTTTAACCTTACAATTAAATTGTGATTTTTGAGGATGGTGTAATAGCAGTCTCTTCCCTCAAATATTATTTTCAGTGCATTGATGCTTCTATAGCTCATTGTTACTGGAATTTAGTGGCTGATTTATGCTTTTATTTTTTTTTTAGGAATGGTAAACTTGTTGAAGAAAATGAAAAATATGTCCTGAGAGGAAGCAATACACAACTAACAATAAGAGATATAAAAAATGTTGATGCGGGTCCTTATATCTGTAATGCTAAAAACAAAGCAGGAAATGACAAACAACAAACAGTCCTTCAAGTTTTTGGTAAGTACTGCATAATATGGTTCATCTTTCCTTTTAAAATGTAAACAGTAAGGAAATAAGTGTTAATTCACAAATTTCTGCAAGGTGCCTACTGATGCAGCAAAGTGCTTTCTGTATGATTGTACAACTTCTTTCCTCCCTGTTGGCTCCTTAAACCTTTACATCTGAATTTCATTTTGAAAAGGTTATCTTCAGCATTTGCTGTTCTGCTGTTCACATATAGAGTGGAGTATTAAATAGTTAATTCAGTCTGGTTTTAAGTTAGAAGTTGGGTGCTTGCAAGAAAATCAAGAGGGGAATGGGGGAAATTCTGAAAGGGGGAAAAGCAGGTTATCTTGTCTTCTAAGCAGTGAGGGTTTCTAGTAAGGCAATGCTATGCAGAGATCTTACTTTTTTTTTATTTATCTTTATTAATGTCTATTTTTTAAGTGTACAATTGCAGATAGCAGTCACAAAAATGTTGTGTGTGCTGAGCTTCAAAGGATAAAAGTAATAACCTCAAAACCCTTATTTCTATGTTCCACCACCCCAATTGTGCTAATGATTCCCTCCTTTACATAGAACTGATAATTTATTTGAGGTTTTGTTGCGATATAATCTAGTGAGAGTAGGTATTCATGAGAATGTGGAAAACAACCCTCAGAATCACTGTGCAAAAAAAGGCTGTAACTTATTTATGAAAAACCTACAAAAATGAATGTGTTGGGGTTTTTTTACATTATATATAACTTGTATTATAGAGAAAGATAATTTCTATTTGAACAGTTAAATGCCAAACTTAGGACAGAGGAAATTAATTCCCAGTTGAAAAAAATCAAATATTTAGTGGTTGACATTAATTCCTAGCTAAAGCTAATAATAATTTATGAAAGTGAAAGAGTTCTAACAGGAGAGAGTAATACATCCACTGTCTCCTCTTTGAGAAACTCTTTATGCTGTTTTGTCTCCAGCTCTGTACTCAGGACTGCCTAATCATTGGGCTGTTGTTCTGAGGTACTTGAGACTTATTCTCCATTTCTTTTCAAAGGAAAGAAGATGAAATAATATCTTAAATTTTATTCCAACCTCATGAAGTACAACATCTTGGTTTGGAAAACTGAAACATTTCATTCAACTTTATTTCCAAACTTAAAAGAAAAAAAAAATAGAAGGAATAGAAATTACTTTATAATTTTAACATTAATTTAGGGAAATTTCTCTCAGAAATAACTGTGTGTGTTATACAAGTAGTTTTAAGTGTGTCTGAAATTTACTTGGTTTACTTCCTTGCCTAGAGCAAGGAGACTTTTCAATGAAAGGGATAAGGAAAAGGAGACACCAGACTTAGAGTGAGGATTTCCTTCATATATTTTTTCATCTTTTACCTACCACTTTTCTGGGGACTCCATGGAAGATGAAATCCTACTCTTTTAATGAATACAATGAGTTGGTTAAATCCATAATGAACCAACACATCCTTAATGTTTCCATGACATCCTAAACTAATAATTTCTTAGGTATTTTCGTTCTTGCATGGAAAATCATTTCTTATGTTTAAGTTTCCACAGAACACTCTAGAGTGTCTCCTACATCTCCATCCTGAGAGGTTGTAGCTAATTTGTAATGCAGTAGGATTTTAATGTCTCCTACAGTAAACTTCACTTTTGCCTCTTTCACACAGATTATGCACTGTCATATATACAGCCAACAACTGCTTATCTTTTTTCCATTAAATGTGTTAAAAATAGATTCAGTCTGAAAATGGCAGGGCAGATGGCTGGTTATTATAGCTAAATAGTACACAAAAAACTTGGTTATGTTAAATTGACCTATTAAATTGCATTTTTCTCTCCCACTTCATTAGCTTATTTGTCTAACATGTCTGCTATCTTTAATTTTAATTTACAATGCAAACTCCTTAGGGCAACGACTAATGTTTCTGCAACACAGCTCTGGCAGTGTTAAAACTCATAATAACAGTAATATAACCATAATGCAATAAAAATTATAGTAACAGTATAGAATTCACTACTTAAACTTTCTGGAACACAGGACATTTGAACAGACCTGTTGATTTCAGTGTCGTGTAATAGCCACATATTTGGTTTCCACACATGACCTAGAATCTTTTGCTTAACTTTTTAAATTTTTTTTCAGGATCAATGCTAAAAACCCTTTTTACTCTGATATAAAATGCTTATTCTGACAGTTTTTCTGAAGCTCTGATTCCTGTGTGGAAACATATAGGCATATGCCCTGCTTTTCCCAGTTCATCTGTATCACTGCTTTTTTCTAAAAAGAGAGAAAAATCTCTGTTTCTCTCAGTCTTTGTTGATATGACTTGATTATCTCTGTCTCTCCTCCTCTTACCTGCTATAGCTTTTTTTCTGTATCATTACCAATTACTACCTAAAATATCTTATCTCTTAATGCTTAGAACTTGTGCTAAGGTTTTTAATTCAAATTCATTTATGTTTCCTACTGAACAGTTTGAAATCCTAGGTATTCATCCTTGAATTCTTTAAAAATGGTCTCTGTATTTTTGTCTATTTGGTAGCTATCACTTTCATTCACACTGTTTTACTTGAGTTTTTCCTTTTTTCTTTTCAGTAGTAACTAGCCATATTTTTAAATTTGTGTGTTTAGATGCATCTAAAGTGTCATTTTAAATTATGAAATACCACATTTTTACATCTATGGACAGCTCAAAAAAAATTCCAAAAATAATATAATAACAAGCAGCTGATTTAACAGTCAATAAATTCAATACATTGAAGCTTCCTACATCTTCTTACTTTCTCCAAAGCAAACATTAATTTCTTCATCATTACTTCTCGAAGGTGATGGCAGTAGTCTTCATTTATGTTAGAATTAAAAATATAATCAGACTAAATGAAAGAAAATTAGCTTTAATTAAAGACATATTTTTGCTGAATACAAATAGTGTTTATATTCCTAGGCTTTTCATTTTGTTTGCCTTAGTAACTTATTTCTAATTCTTTATCACTCAAATACATGGTTATACTTAGTGTTGAGGTTTTCAACAAGTATTCTGTTTTCTGTACTTAGGCCACAGAAAGCTACATCTATATGTTTAATAATTTATTTTCCTGGAAAGAAAAATTATTATTTCTTTAATCAGAATCGACAGAAATAAAAATTTAAAGGGAGTTCTAGTATAAGTTAATTTGAAGTTCTCTGTGATATAGGTGTTTTACCTACATATCAGTGAGAGGGCAATCTGAGTAATATTTTATTATAAAGGTATTTAACTGGCATTTCAGTAAGTTCTGATAAATGACTTCATGAAAAACATGGGGATACGTCAAAAACATTTACAAAAGACACTTTGTACTTAATGCATAGTTTAAATACATAGTATTTTTATTTTCTAGATGCCTTTTTAATTATAATCTGAATGTTGTTTACTGGAAAAGTTTTTTCCGTTTTTTACATTCAAAATATATTTTTTATTTATTATTGAGAAACTATATGCTGTTATTATTTTTTGTTCTTTTTCGTCATCTGACAGATAGGAGGAAATATAATGGACCTCTTCTATCTCATCCCTCTTGTGTTTATTCCAAATGCCAAAATTCAAAACTTTAATGTTAATTTAGTCCTTCAAAATCCATTCATCTTGGAACCAAAAAGGCTGTCTTGTACTTCTGAGACTCGGGTGATGAGTCGTCTAAATGTTTCCCTTATTTTCATTCTTAATGCTGCACTCCTTTTTATTGTGTCTGGAGCATACCTTAATAATTTTCTTTTGGGCTTAGTAAGTAAATTTATATGTCTTTTAATATGCTTTTTGTGGTTTGTTTTGTTTGTTATGAGATGCTATTCTATTCATATGTGGAAGCTTTTCATATAAATTCACTGATACCTGTAGAAGGAGAATGCCATGGATCTGTGTATGGAGCTACCTGTGCCAGCTCCTCCCTGATATCATAAAGTCACCAACTGCAGCTTCACAAAGTACAGCTCAACACTTACAGATGTAATGATGGTGATGCCTTGTGAGGGCTGACCTAGAACACAGACTAGGCAGGAGTAAAAGAATAAAGTTCTTCTTTAGAGATTAAACAATAATTTTATTAAAAAGCCTCAATGGATACACCTTGGGCAGTACAAGAGCCTGGCCAGAGCTACAGCCAAGATGAACCCAAAATGGTCACAAAATGGACAACTGGTCATGAGGTCCCACACTTTTATATGTTCTGATCCATTAACATATTGAAGTTAATTGTCCAATTGCAGCTTGAGATTATGAAGTCCCATCCTTCTTGTTTTTCTCTCTTCCGTCCACCATTGTTTATGCTCTTGGGCCTGAGGTTTGGATCATTTATACTTGGTCCCCAGCTACAGAAGGAATTGTTTTGTCTGCCTACTCTGTGAAGAGAGCTTACTATCCCCTAATAGGAAGCTCAGAACTACACACTAAAGCAGCACAGAATCTGAAAAATATAAGAGCTAAAACCTGAGGCATCATTAAAAGTTCATGCGTTTTCTGCATTCATTTTTTTCTCCTTATTACTTCTTCACTTTTTGGAATACTTATACTTTTTAAAATAAAAAATATCCAATCTGTAAAGACAGTGATGACAGTTGTCCCAGAAGACAAGTCTTAAACTCCTCTGAGTGTGAAGTAGTAATAGCATTTTAACATGTTTCAATAGTACCATCCAAAGAGAGAGACCCAGTTCATGGTGTGCTGAGTCAGGTCAGCATTTCATACTGGTATATGTGCAAATCCTTATCATACAAGGAATTGAATTTCTGAAACCTCATTCTTAGATATTTCCATTAATCAAGTGATTCTTCAGGCAGCCATACAGACATACACTATGCCTCTCACCAATACAAACAAGTTTGCATCAATATCAAACTGTTTAAAATAATTATTTTGATGAAATATAAGCAAGACTATCTCAAGCTTTATATATGTGTTGCTTTCCAGGACTGATGAAACTCTTTCTTAAAGGTATAGCTAGAACTCTGTGAGTTCAATAAATGTGTACCTTTTCCAAGAAACTGGTTGTAAGCAAAACCTTCAGACTTCTGTCCATGTTCATCATAAGCTTTATGAGGAGGCTGTACAGACACAGCAATGAGAAAAATCCAGAATAGTCCAAGGAAGGAATCTGGGAGAAACTTGTTTACTAAGGAAGTGTTAGAAAACTAAAAACCTACCTTCTTGGCTCAGAAAACACACTTTCCAATGAGTAAATGTTGTTTATTTTTTTTTTTTTGCATGCCAAATAATACATTTAAAAATCCTTGTCTAGTAATCATAGTTCATTACCTTAAATAATTTTAATGAAGTTTAGCTCCTTTCTATATTCAAGCATCCTTTCATTTGAGCCAGGTCATTTAGCTTACAAATGTTTCAACTACATCACAGCATCTATATTTCATTTTTTTTGTCTGAAGAAAGCTGCAAAACCCTGAAGGCTTCCTGAATTTGCATTCCAAGGCTCTGTATTTTTAATTGCTTCATATTTTCTAAAATACAAAAGCAAATACTTACTCAGTTTGGAAATGACCTTATCAATTTAGAAAAAAACAGTTAAAAAATTGGAGGCAGGAAGGTGGGGGAAATGACTGCTTCAGTATTTCTGTCAATACTAGTTTTGGCATTTTCAAATACTTTTATTTACATGTACACAAAAGTATTTTAATATTTTCTAATGTCCAAAATGTCACTGAAAAGTATTCAAACTGTAAAAACTTCTAGTCAATAGTAAGTTATGACTTGTGACCTACAAAAATGAATTAATTAAATAATATCCCCCATATGAGCTCTCTTCTTCCAGGTAATAACTGTCAGCTAGATGTATTTGATGAATAATCAGTGCTTATTCCTTTAAATGTCAGGTACTCTTGTCTAAAATGTCAAGCTAAAACTTTTTGTCTTGTAGTGATCCATTTGAAAAAGGTCTTAAAGGAATTCAGAATAAGTCTAAGGTTAAGAATTATTTTTTGTGTTTTGGAACATATATCATCTTGAGAAAATTACATTGTTTGTTGTGTTTTCCAGATGGGGAATTTTTTTTGATGGAAATAATTATAAAATTTGATAATTTTTGGCATGTAACACTATGTATGATCATTCTAAAAAAAATAAAAAGTCTTTATGTGTGTTATAGGTATTTTCTTTTTTCCAGGGATGATGATATATCAAAGTAATGAAAGGATAGAGTAGTTTATTTTGTAGCCAGGTGATATGGCTGTAGAAATAGAGTGCTTGAGTACCAAGGTAAAATATTTCATGGGCATTTGAATGATCCTGAAAGTGAGAGTAACAATTAAAGTTATTTTGGAGTTTAACATAATTATTTTTTGTCTCTAATTCTGGTGGGGCTTTTAGGTCTTTCCACTGACATCCCTTTTTGTACCACAGAGATATTTTGTATTTTCTTGGCCAAATTGATATCCTGATGTAATGATTTGTTTGCTGCCTTCTACTGCACCTGATAAATCTGCATCCAGTTAACATTTCAAGACTTCTTTATCACTCAGGGTATTTTCTTTCATCACATGATCTCATTCACCATAGATTATATGTTAATGTAGCAGGATATTAGTTCAGTGCTTTCTTAGGAAAAATGCTACTTGTTTCTCATCTCTATGCAGTAAACACACAATAGTTTATTCATAATAGTCAAGGGTGAACAGACAGTAGAGAAGCAACAGAAGGAATATGGAGAAAAGGAATGAGAAGTGAGACCAAGAATTGTGTGGAGGGAATGGATAAAAGGTAGGTGATGTGCCTCCAGACAGCAAGTTTGAAACCTGCTTTTATTATTCTTCTTGATGATGCTGAATGCAACATCGGTGAGAGAATCCTTAGGAGCCATAAAATGAAGCAGGAGACTGGACATAAGGAAAACACCCCTCACCAGGACGGCCAGGCAGTGCAACAGGCTGCTCAGAGGTTGTCCACTCTCTCTTCATGACGTTTTTTGAAATAGTGCTTGACAAATCCCTGAACAGTCTGACCTGAACAGGGTCTGTTGATGCTGTGTTGATGAGGGGGCAGGTCAAGAAGCTCTCCCGGTGCCCATTCCAACCAGAATTATCTTTCCCATTTTGATCTATGAACAGAAGCCAATATTGCTGTTCTCCAGAGCACACATTTTAGTAACCCCTATTAGAAGACAGGCTTACATCTCTTTATTTTCTGTTCCGTAAGGAATACACTGTGGTATTGCTTCCTCAAAACTGAAGCTCCAAGAAACTGCTTATAAAATGCATTGCTTTCAACAAACATACTTAAAGCTGATGAAGTAAATCTTAAGAGCTGCCCAGTTTTTATTCACTCGTGTAAATTTTATTCACTGCTTTTGGGTGCAAACATATTGAATCATATTCTTATTACAGGATTACATGTTGGGTTTTCCAGGTGGATGAGTGTCTTCTTCAATGCATAAGGGGAATAAGTTCAGTGAAACTTATTAATCATTATATATAAGGTAATATATAGGACAAAAATAAAATTTAATTGAGGTACTTGAATGTCATGAAAGAGAGTAATATTCTATGCACAGTGCCAATACAGAGTTCTTGTGTGATATTGTACAGATAAATCCTCAATGCAAAAGTATTCACATATAACCAGAAATTGTATTGTATGTATAAATAACCTGATAAGGTACAATATAGATTGAAAGATGTAGCTGATATGTAATTGAGGCTATAAAGTGGAGTAATTTGAAGAATTCAAACAATATCTGGACTTTTTAAAATGTATCTTACTACAAGTTTACTGGGTAAGTAAGGATGAACACCTTTGTATCAGAGGACTCTTCAATTCTCCATGGTGTTAATACCAGTGAAATATGTTTGTTGCTGGGGGGGGTTTTGTTAAATTTTGTAATTAATGTAGGCCAGTGAAACATTGCTAAAGATCAAAGTCAAAGAATGGTAATAATTCCTATTTTTTTTTTCTGAATAATATGCATTTGAAGACAAACACTGGTTATTATAGAATCAAAGAATGCCTGAGATAGGAAAGCACCTCTGGAGACCACCTAGTCCAGAGTCAGAGAGAAGAGATATCTCAGGAGAAGTCTAGCTGGGTTTTGGTCATCTCCAGGGAGGGAGACTCCACAAGCTCCTGGGCAGCTTGTTCCTAAGGGGGGGAAAAAAGATAAATACAGCCACAAAGCCAGACCAGCCAGAACCCATCCCACTCTACCCCACCAAGGGGGCAGGATGTCCATCTCATGGGGCATGCATAAATGGTTGCTGTGCAACCTGAGGTCAGAATAGTTAATTGCTTTTATAGATAATAACATTAAAGCCTTAGTTAATAATATTTAAAAAAAAGTTACTTGACAAAAAAAAAAATGGTTTTAAAGATAGATTTTGATATGACATTCTTTGTGCAGGATCAGTAATGCAATTTGTATTTTTAACAGTGCAGCCTCAAATAATACAACTTAAAAATGAAACCACATTTGAAAATGGGAAAGCAACTCTCATCTGTGAAGCAGAAGGAGAACCTGTCCCAGAGATTACGTGGAAAAGGGCCATTGATGGAATGACTTTCTCTGAAGGTGACAAGGTAAATATATCTCTAATATATAAAAGATCTAAGTATGCATTGTCTACCTAATCTTCTTCTTGTAAGCAGAAAATTAATTTGGACATAGATTAATTCTAGATTCATCTGGAATTAGAAGGAATTGCTATTTTCTAAGGCAGTAAGAGAGACATGGAGATTCTAAATTTTAAATTAAAAAAAAAAAAAAAGAAAAAAGCAATGAAATGCTGAAAGGCAATTCATCTCTGTAGCTTAAATTGTCCTACATAATCCCTACTATTGGCTTCAATTTCATCTTGATCATTATGGCTACGCATAGTCCTGTTTCAGAATATTTGGATTCTGTCCAGTAATCTTCAAAATACAGTGGACCTTAAAGATATTTTAAATTTTAAAAATATGAATAATTTGTAGTTCTTTATTTCCCACTTCCCCTTTTTTCTTCCATTTTTTTCCTCTCTCAGAAGACAAACTGAGCCTATTTTCCCATTTTGTCTCCCCATTTTAATATTTTATTACAAAAGTAAGTTGAGTAGAGAAAAATTGTAGTATGACAATGGAGAAAGTCAGTTAGTGTAGGAAAAGGAGGAATGGTGACATTAGGTGGAAATTAGGTGTAATGGTGAAATGAAAAGGGAATGGTGCAATGCAATTCCTGACCATGCTTATAGCAAGCTGTGTTTCTTCAGAGTTCTTATTTTTCCCTTTTTAATAATTATTTAAATATTTGATCAAGTATTTTCTTCTTCATTTCCTGACATATACTGCAGAATTTCTCTGTAGTGGTTAAAGTAAGAGATACCATCTTTCTGGGTAATAAATTCATAATTTTTATGCTAGGTAATTATGTAGTAAAATACGTTCTTCTTGTATATTCATAGCTGTTGCTTAAAAAACACACAAAGGTGAAAACCTAGATAACAATCATGCCACAAATGGAATTAGTTACATAGTAAGTCACTTAATTTATTGGGAATTGCGTTATGTTAAGGAATTATGTACTTTCATTTTTTGTGTTCTAAAGGAGTAGGTCTGATCTGGTCTAGTCTCTGATGACCTTTCCTGGAATTGAGGGAGTTTATGTGAGGCTCTGTCTACCATTTTCCTGTTCTGTGATTTCCACTTTGGAGCAAATAGCAGTATTTATATATTATTTTTTCTAATAGTTTTGCATTAAGACAAAGCAGTTTCTCTCTTCTTTAAATATTTCAAGTTAAAGGTCATCTTTCTGACTTGCAAAGACTATGCTTTGTTCAAAGGTTACAAATGTTAGCCACTCACTTATGTTTGAAATGTTCCCAAAATAACTTTTGATAAAAGATATTGAAAATGAGAGAAAATAGCAGAAAAAAGCTCAAAAATGTTAGTGCAATTGAAACCTGAAATTTATCCAGTGCTTTTATAAGACAGTCTTATATTCTTAATTCCAGCTGCATGTGGTTAGCCTGACATGTTTGTGGAATATTCTCTGAAATGTGGTTCAACTCAGTAACAGTGACAACCAAATGAAAATCTATATTCACTTCAGTAGGAAGTGAATATAGATTGCAATGGTGTCAGGTGTGCTGACAGACACTATATGGAAGATAAAAAGAATGAGAAGAAATACAGTTATGTGCTTTCCTTTGTTCTTGCCAGAGAAAGAACTCTGTGTATTGCTCATGGGAGAGTTTTTGCTGAATCTTGAATAAATGTTCTGAAATACTGATTATGTCCTTGACCTATAAAATATGCTGCTATATTTGCCCCATGGTCCTCCTGCTCTGAGTTGCCAAAAGCTTGGTTTGTTCTTTCCTACCAAATTAAGTGACTAGGGAACAAAACTGGCAGTGATTAAATTATTGAATAGTTATTAAATAATACAGCAGTGTTTTGCACACAGAAAGAGAAGGAAAAGGAAAATTGAAGAAATTGAGATAGAGCAACATAGAACATAGTCTTAAATTGAAAATATTACTTATATGTGATAACTTTAAAAATAATATCCCATCATGCAACAACATAAATTATGCATAAACATAAAAAATATTTTCTTTATTCAAGGAGTTAGTTAATATTTTGAATTTTTGGGTAATTTTTTTCTTGCTATCTACTACACCTTAGCCATCATTTTTGTTGAAATAAAGGTATCTTTAGGGGATGATTTTTTGCACAGAAGATGGAAAAACAGTTCAAGCAATAATATTAACACAATTATCATTAAAAGAATACGTAAAGTGCTGTTCCTATTTTTATGATTTTACTTTTATTAACTTTAACATATAGCTCCTCAATCATATGGCTCTTATTTTATTAAAATGTCAACGTGGATTAAGAAGACTGCTAAATGTGAGATCATTCTGAGCCTGCATGGATTCAAAATGTATTCTATCCAATCATAGATCTTATAACTGGTACATAGACTTTCCCGAGTTTTGAATTTATTGTGTCAAAAAGAATGGAAAATATGCACCAAAGTCATACATCAAAGAAATAGCCCAGCTGGGCTAAAGGAGGATAATATTAATGAATATGAACTCTATAATTATCTCTTTGGAAAATGCAGCTTTGAAAAAGGATTTTCAGTACCTCAGAAGTTTGTGTTTGAAAGTTGAAGCCAAGTGAGTTCAAACCAGAAGCAAAGAAGCATTTTCCTCTGTTCTTTTATCATTTAGTTCTTAGAACAATCTACCACACAGTGTGTGGTCTCTATTTCATTAAGAATTTGAAATAAAGGGGTCTTTTCCTTTTCTCTGACTTCTCTTGAAAGTTAAATTAAAAGTTTTCAGGGAGGTCACATTAGATGACCTCTGCAATCCTTCTGTGGCTGTATAGCCCATAAATACACGGGGGTGAGTGAGGTTGAATAAATGAATGGCAGTGCGTGCTGGAAGGTGTTTGTCTCACCATTAAAGGTGTAAAAATGGAAATGGAGGCGTAGTCCAAGGCCACAGCTTCATCTGCTGTTTCAGTGTCAAGCTAAAGCTCTCAGTTTGATTTCCTGTGTCCTTCCAGTCCCTGACTCCCCAGCACCGCCTGTCCTTGCTCGGATGTGCCAACCTGGCCGTGCCCCTTTCAGCTGGGATTTGAAATGGCACATTCCCACAGACCGCTGTGCATCCAGCAGGCCTGGCCCTTCTCCCAGTAAAAAGAAGAGGCAGGAGAAGAGTTTCTTTTTTTAGAACAGGAGGGAAGATAGTGATTGGATTCAATTTGGCATAATCAGTTATGAAATGGGATTTGGATATGCGCATACATCTCCACATGCATCCCTGAAGGACAGTACATCCTGATCACTAATACAAAATTGTCACTGATTCCTGTGTGTACTGCAGAAGTCTGAGGACAGAGTTTAGTGCCCCACTTTCATAGTATCTAATTCTAGCAGAAATATGAATGCTGATCAACGTTATTTGTAATTACCATTTCAAGCCCTGTTTTGGAATACAAATCACAATAACAGATGGGGCTGGATATGAGACAGTGGCTCCACTGTATGCAGCATGTGTCCAAAGAGACATATGCTGCATACCCTCAGGAATTTATGATCTAAACACATAAAATGAATGAAAGGAGACAATACAGAGAGGTCCCACTTGCAACTTGTGTGTTGGATTTAGCGTAGGATTTTATACTCTATTTTTTACTGTACTATGTACTCTAGTTCATACAGATTCACTGAATTTCTCTTATATACCTTATACTATTCTCCTTGTACCAACAAGGAATACCCAACCTGTGATTTTTAATTGTATAATTTACACTGCAGAAACTGTTTGAATTCTAATTTCTTAAGTTGCAATAATAACCTGGTTCTCCACATGAAATTTCCTGTGACATTGTTTCTAAATATTGCAGAGTTCTGAATAATAATTTATTTATTTTCCAAGTTTGAATACACTTTGTATTTGCATGCAAATCATAAATATTTGTAGAGTGGAGCTCGAAGAGTTTCTCATAGTTTTTATGATCAAGCAATAGTCAAAGGTAGTCTTTTTCTTTGAAAGGTCAAGTCTATTTTTTCCCAAGCTTATTAACTTCACTTCAGCTATTACAAATGTTAATAAAAAGAATCTGATTTTTTTTTTCACTCCCTGTTTATGCTGGTTTTCCCTGCACACAAAGAAGCAGTCTTACAGTGTTCTGTAAGTTATGTTGTCCTTATTTTTGAAATGTAAGCCCTCTTAAATTCTTGTTCATCAAAGATCAGGTCTTTCTTTGAAATGAATCAGAGAAAATACAGATGTATCTAGGGTATTTTAATTGATTCCAGGAAATATCTTTTATTTTCCTGAGCTATCCAAATCGTGCTCTTCGTGAATAATTCTCCTTTGAATAGATGGAAAATATACAAGACCAATCTCTTTGCTGTATTGGAGAAAATTTTTATAACCTGTTTCACCTACATATTGTGGGAAAAGCTCCTACTTACAATATCACAGAATGTTTTCATTGTTGCAATATTGGCACAGGCCTGCAAACCAGAACAATTTATATAGCCAGCCACAATTGTGTTATGATGCAATTGAAATTATATACAAACAGTTCAATCAGGCATCAAAATTCTCTTCTTTTTTGTTTTTAAGCCTCAAATTAATTTTAGTGGGCTTCACATATTAAGACTATGAAGTTAGAGAGCAAGAATATTGTGACTGGAAGAAGGTAAATAAATGAATTGACCAAGAGAGTCACTTATATTTTAGATAATTAATGCTGTTGAGATATATAGAGGCTTATACCCTTTGCCATAAGCAAATGAAGGGCCATATATGAGCACTGAAGAGTAGAATTTCAAGAGCCATCTGATACATGGAAGTCTGAATACTTTTTGGTGTTCCTTCATCTATCTCTAGTTTTGGGAGATGACAGTATTTGAGCAAGAAGACTGATTTTGCAGGAGTAGGATTGTATTCAGTTAGAAAGAAAGAGCAACTTTCCTGTGTGACTTGAGGAAATAGGAAAACTGTGAGCCAATGTGGAAATTTTCGAGTTCTCAAGTACCTCAATCAGTTGTCTGAGCTCCACACAGTCCTTTAGGTTATAGGATCTGCAGTGATGTGTAAATCAAGACAAAAATTAAGTAATATTGTAATTATTTAGTAATTTTGAGATATTCATTGAATTGACAACTCAGTACTAAATATTAGCCACACTACCAGAGGGCCCTTCAGATTAATTCCTCTTTTGGGATAGAAGGTAAATTATCTGTTATACAGTGTAGGCCCAAGTGCCTGTACAGACACAGAGACAGATATATTTGTGTTGTGTGGATGGCTGACTCTGCTGGTATTACACCAGCTCAGAATTCTCTCATTTCTGTACATTTTTCTTTCAATAAAAATTTATGGTCACTTTCTACTGGGAAGGAATTAAGTAAGAAGAGACAAAGTTTTTGATTATTTAACGGAAACAAAAGGGCAAGAAAATGTAAATTTTATTAAGTCTTCTATATTAAAAGCTTAAACAACCTAGGGAAAGACATTGATTTAAGAACATGACTAATTTAAGCAGATCTTTAATGGGATACATTAAGTTAAGTCAAAATTTGTTATCTGTTCTGCAAATGGATACTCTTTTTCACACCTAATTTATATTTAAATTTTTTAAACTGTTTTATATTTAATCAATTTGCTTCTGTACTACCTATGTACAAAATAGGTATTTTTTGGGTACTTTCTGTAGGTTGCAGTGCTGCATATACTGGCTCAAATAATGCTCTAAAAGCTTGGAAATGGCATTTATTTCCCATGCAATTCTACTTTATGCCATTTAGTTAATCAGTGATGATACCAGGTCTGTTGCACTAATGAAGAATGAAATTATCAGGGAACTTTTCATGGGCTAACATTTTCTACAATACCAGTGCAACTTGGATTGGAATATTCACTCATTTCTTCTACAACACAAATTGATGTTTCATGTGCTTCAGCCTAAGTATCACTTGTGCTTGTTTGTGGTTTAAGAACTTCCAAACAGTTGTAGCTTGTCTGGTGAAATAGAGAATATGCCCCTGATGAGTCTCTAGGTAATACATGCACGCTTTTGAGACTGGAGTCAGCTGGAGTCATTATTTCCTGATGTCTTACAGGACCTTCTCAGGACACTTAAGAAGTGTTGCATTTTCTATATTCTGCTTACACTGAGAGCAAGCACAATCAGTGGCAAAATTTGAAATGCAATGCTGGCAAAAATGTGTTTTAAGTTATTAAAATGTCTGCAGTTTTCCTGACCCGAAAGGCAATTTGAGTACCTGTATATATTAGGGGAACTCAAGTCTTCAGAAATTTTGACAAAGCCAGGATGAAAGCAAAGACCTGTATTTAATTTTTCAATCTCTTGTTTGTTTTTTTAATCTAAACTCTGTGTAAGAATTAGTTCTAAGATGATTTATTAATGTCCTTAGTATGCTTATAAAAAATATATTTTCCTGTCACACTCTTACTGTGCAATCTCTCCATGTGTGTCTATTCATAAAGTATTTTTCCTACTAATACCAGTTCCCAGTTTCCAAACACAGTGCAATTATGATACTTTACCATGATGATGCATCAGTGAATGTCTTGCTAGTTAGGAGGCTGTGAAACTTCATCTAAAGCATTATGCAAAAGTCTTATTTATATACACTGGGAAAAGTAAAGACTTTTGGCACCACCCCTTTCTGACAGCTCATGAAACTCAGCAAACAATATTTCTTAGGACTGCATAAGTGGGAAATAGGTCTGATTTTTGATTCATGGTCAAAAAAACTCCCATCTGTGCATGGACCCAACCTGTGTTACTAAAATTTCTAAGTGTTACATAAATAATGTTATTAGCAATAAGATTTTTTTTTGCCTTTCTATAAATTCCTGCATGTACAAATGAAGTTGTAACATTTGTGATAAAATTGCATGAATTAATAGCATGTAGAAATCTTTACTGCAAGATTTAGCATGCTTTAATATGTCCTACAGGTAGTCTGTACATAACATTAAATTCCTCAGGGTTATATAACTGTGTTAAAGGGCTGGTTTTGACACTTTTTTACTCAGTCCTCCTCCTCCTTTTCTTCCTCACACAGAAAATGATTACTTTCCTCCAGGTCCCAGTCTTCCCTCCCAATTACCTGCATACCAGAGAATTCTAGAGCTGTGACTAACATTTCAGCTGTCATTAATTTATCCACAGCCTTTTCAGTTAATGTGTTATTACAGATCTGTTTCTTCAATGATGTACTAATACATAACTTCTGATAACTTAATAATATATTCAGTTTCTTCATGTGTACAGCTGAGTCAGGAATCCTGCAAGCTGACTGAAAAGAAGAAATAGTCTGGCTTAAAGGTTTTGTTTCTCAGTGAGACTTTCCCCAGGAAAATAATATATGGGTTGCAATCTCTGCTTCCCAACTTGTTTCAAACTCTAGTAGCACAACATTTTTCTGTAGTAGAAAATATCCAAATTAGCTGATATATCCAGAATAATGTTTAAATAAAATTATTTGAAAACATATGCCTATTCAGTTATGTCTGGGTCACCTCACTTTCTCCATTTTCTTGCTACTGCACTAGTTTCCTTTTGCTTCTTCAGTTGAAAAAAGCCCTTCAGAATGATCAATGTTTGTGAGCAAAGACTTTGTGAACTGTGAGGTTAGGATCTGTCCTGCTGACAATTCCCTTCACCTTGTGACTCAAGCTGTGCCTCTTTCTGTTCTTCCATGACTTTCTTTCTCCTAAGGGAGCCTTGTCGCTTACCCTGCAGGTCTCTGTCACAGATTTCCTATCTGCTGTCCAGCCATAATAAATTTAGTAAAATATACATCAGCTTTACAGTAAACTAGGAGGGATCTCAAGCTGCATACAGATATTGAACAAACCAGAAAAATAAATTGTGATTTTTTTCAGGTTTACCTTTTTTTTTCTTCCCTTTTCTTTCTTTTTCTACATTACCCTCACTATATAAGTTATCCCTGCAACTAAAGCTAGACTGTGTTAAAGTTTGAATACAAATTCTGGGGAAGTGAAATTAATGTATATACACATAAATTAAGCTCTGTTTGAAATTCTGGAAGTAGTAGTAGTAATTTTAAAGGTTGTCATATATTACAAAAATATTTTATGGGCAGGGGGGATATACAACCTGTATATATCCAAGAATTTATAAGTCCAAGTGATATCAGTTAAAAAAAAATAAACCAAGCAGTTATTCTTAGTTCAGTTATAGTGACTTGAACATTTTAATTCAAATTATCTAAGTAATAAAGGGGGGGAAACAACACTATAGCAAAAATTTTTGTACAAAATTGCCCTGGTTTTCCTTTCCTTGTTTTGATCACCCAGACACCAGAAGCAGGCTGACAGTGCTTGTTTTTCTTTAAATAAAAAAATAGAGAAAAAAAAAAAAGAAAAAAAAAGGTAAGAAAAGAGTAAAAAAAGGATTGACAATTCATCACCCTACCTTGGGTCAGCTTGAAGTTATTTTTGTCCATTTCGTAGTGCAGTATGTTGGCAGGATTTGTCTTCATGTGTGTCCAGCCACATATTTTTTTTGGTTTCTTTCCAAGTTTTGCCCGTGTTTTCACTTTCTGGTCACTAAAATACACTAAACAACCACCTCCAGTCCCAGGTTACAGTAATATTTGATTGTCTAAACTAAGATACAATTGTATAGTAAAATCATTCTTTTTAGTAGCTGTTTTATGTGAGCTGTTTTAGAGCTGTTTTATTCAATAAGAACATTGTACTTAAAGGTCTTCCTGATAATTTTTCTGGCCTGAATCCATTTGAGTCACCTATTTTAATGGCATCATATCAATGTTGAAGTAGATTCAGATCAGCAAAATTCTTAGAAAAAAAGCTATTAAATACTGTATTTATGAGTGATACAGGATTTATAATTACAAAGTACATATGCAATTATTGGAGTTGTAGTATTTCTGTTATAAACACTCATTTGTGGTTACTGTTGTCATTTGTCATGGGCAACACTAATGCTTGTTCTACTCTATAATTTTATTTGATATGATGCTAATATTTTTGCCATTAAAAATCATAAACCATTTCTTTCTTGTGATTTGCATCATTAAGATTTGTGATTTACACCTAGGATTTGCATCTTTAGCAGAAGTAATCTTGAACGGATGCTAATTATTTTTCTCAAAAGTTTTTCTTACATATTTATTGTTGAGTAAAAACCAATGAAGGAAAGAAGGTCAATTTTCCATTTCATGTCGCAGTAAGTGTTTGGTGTCAGGATTTCATGTGTCATCTCTTTGCATAATGACTAATCTTTGAAAGAAATTCCAACATGAATCAATGAAATATCAGTTCATAATTTCAAAAAGTTGTATGAAGTATTCAAGAGCACATTTTTTCCTGAGACTGTATATGCTGCTAGCAACCTGGATAGAACCTGCTGCATTTACAATCTGCATTCTGTAAAAGTAACTAGTGTGTCTGCAGCTGAACAGAAAATCAAAACATCAGTATTTTTTTTTCTTCAACATTAGGTTTTCTTGTGACTTCCTTGGTGCTACTATAGATCTACTATCAATAGGTGCTTCAATAATTTCTTCTTTGTGGAAAAACACATTCCTAGAAATTCAGGAATTTGCAGCATGCTGACATGTATAAATAACAAGCTGAAATTTTAAAATATCACAAGGTCTCCTGAAGTCCAAGACACTGCTGTAGCATTATTCTGATTCACTGGACATTAAGGCATATGCACATAGCAATACTCTGGAATTTTCTGCTGTCTCCAACAGGTGCATGGATAGAATACATTTACCTGAAGAGAATGGGGAATATTGTGAATATACCATCCATAATCCAGAAGGGAGCTTCCATCAGCTTCTACACGATGATGGCTGTTGTGACTAACAGCCCTTTCTCTCATCATCAAAGGTAGATTTTCAGACTAGGAATTGCTGGTCACATACATTTAATAGGCTTCTGGAATTTTATCATCATTTAGTATCAGCATGTCAGGTTGCAGAAGATCTTATCTTTCATGGTGCTTCAAGAAACATTTTCATGGGCAATTAAGATCTGCTTAAATCTCACATGTAAGAAGCATCAGCCTGAAGAATATGATCTCAAGTTACCTCTCATGGATGAGAACACAACCTGAAATCAGCAAAATTCCTAAAAAATTGTTATTTGTGAAATTCCAAAGATGATTCTGTTAATCGGTATTTGTTTTCTCCTTGAAAATTCAGTAATGTGTACTGGAAACATAACCAAGATAAATAATGATTTGGAAGAAATATGATTTTTTCAATCCTCTCCCATGCAGTATGAGGATCTTCGACTGTGTACATCTGAAACAGGTCCTTTGCTGGAAATTTAAAACACCTGCAGCTTTTACCTAAGTTACATGCTCTTACAGTGACCATTTTTTAGTACATTGCTCCATGTTTTACAAAAGAAAAGCACAGTCTCAATTCTCAGCCACTGTCTTTTCTGTGGTTAATATATCCAGTGCGCCTCCAAAATAATACTAAAGTACAGAAGGTGTCAGAAGATACATTTGGTAAATTTGACAGTCAAAACTGACCTGTAACATTTAAACTATGGACAGTGATGGGATTTTGCTCATGAATAAGCTTTAAACCTTGAAAGAAAAACAAATACAGTATTTCAATTTGTCTAGATTTTGAATGAAGGGATTGTTTTTCTTGCAGTCTTGCACTTGGACTTCAGGGATTGAAGGAGTACTTTGGCAGCCAAATGGTAAACTCAAGGAGGGAAGTCAGCTGCTCTAACTATTCAAGCATATTACTAAAATCCAGCTACAAATGAGTCACCAATTTCTGCAACTGTTCTTACCTTCCGTTCTTGTTTTCAGCCAACTCAAAATGCAACTTTTGGCGGCCCTACAACTTCATTTCATTTGGTTCTACTTTTCCTCAGTGGCAGTTGGAGCAATGGCTGATAAATCAAACTGATCCACTAACCACACCATCCACCTATGCCCAAGTACAACTTTCTACAGTTTGTAAACAAACGACAATTTCTGAGCATCGTAATCAGTGAACTCTCTCCTCCTGAAAAATTACACTGATTTTACTAAAATTGCAGATTGAGAACTCCATGGTACCTGAATAATTTATTCTGTTCCAGAAGCTATCCATGTCTCCATATGGATGTTGTTGTCTCATCACATCCCCATCCACTCTGCAAGTGGAATCCTTGAAATTCAGAGTTATCATTGTTCTGGTACTGCCTTGGGAGCTCTGGTCCTTGACTTTGAAGCTGTGCATAGGCCAGTCAGGTCAGCATCAGCTGGTCAAGCCTTTGGGAATATTCACATCTGGAACTAAAAATTGTGCAAGACATTCAGGAAGCATAAGAATGACAGAAGAAGTCAAGGAGTAGAATAACATATATAGTATGACAAAAACTTTATAAAAAAAAAAAATATATATATGTATTTTTGCAGAAAGTAGCACTGATCTCAAATTATGAAATACCTCTCATTTTTTAATTAGCATAGGAGTCATTTGTGTTTAGCTACATAAGTAAGAATATTACAAGTGCAAAAAAAAATCACTTTTTTTTTTCCCAGCAGATACTTTTTATGTGGTGTCATTTTGGATAGTTTTACTTGCAGACCTTTATAGAAGAGTTTCCTTTAACAATGGCAGAGAACTAGGTTGCAATCAGTATTCAAAATAAAAGGGCTTTCCTGCTTTCTAGTTAAGGGAATGTGCTTTTTATGGGGATAAAACCTCAAAGTGACTTTACCAAAATAAAACATTTTTCAGTCTCTGCTGAAGATTTTTCACTTGTATTTTAGTTTTATGCTGATGATGAAGTTATGGGGGAAAAACCTCCACCCCAAAGCCTCAAAACCATCACTTTTATTCATGATTTCTATGAAATTCTCCAATGAACATTAACCATAAAAATATTTATTTCTTAGATTTTCTTATGAATTCCAAAATGCTGTGAAAATGTAACTTCTGAATACTTCATCATTCTTCCAATGTCTAAGAGTGTAAGGGTCTGTTCTTTTAACATAATTTTGCTTTCCAAAGAATATGTAAATCTGTATGGAACTGTCTTGACTTCAAATTTTTGAGACCTCAATGTTTGTTCATTCTCCATGGTGGGAGGACATACTGAGTAATTCAGTGAATGAGCACAAATCATGAGTGTTGGGCCACAGAGACTATTCTGATAGTCTAGGGGTTTGTTCTGTCCCTTTTATGCTCTTCATCATTATTAAGCAATAAAATAAAAGTAACGCTGCATATTCAATTTTTGTCCCAATATTTCTTCATTGCTGTTTATCATACTCAACTGCATTGTTGTTATGGGTTTTTTTGTGTCATCACATGTCCATTAATTATTTACCCAGATCTCTTTTGTCTAATTTATACCAATCAATCTGCAGAATAGACTCAGGGAACACGACTTTTAGAATTGTTTATTAAGAAGCCATAGTATAATATGCATCATAAGCAATGAAGCAGAACACATTTTAGAAATTTTGTTTGATTTAGTAAACAATTTTAGCACAATAACCTAAAAAAAGTAGAAATTGTCTTTAGTAAATGCATATTTTTATTAAAATTCTAGTAAATTTTTTTTGCCTACTATTGTTTTATTTGTTTTATGGACTTTATGGAACCATCTTAAAATGTTTCTTACCATATTTTTGATTATAAGAATAAATGATATATGAAATCTCCTATTATTCAGAGTATTTATTATCTTGGGTTTTCCTACCTATAAATTGAAGATATATTAGATCATCTACATTTGAATAAGAGAATGTGAGAGAACATAGGAAAATTATACTGAATACAGTCAAATTTTTTCCATCAGTATTAGAAATTCATTAGATAAACTAAGAAGAGATTGAGAAATTACTGTGAAACCTATTTAAGGATATTTGTGCTTATATTCATTATTATTTTCTTGTATAACATCTGTTAGTACTCATATGTATGTTTAGGGATATATGGAATTTATTATGTAATATGTATTAGTGAATTAAAGTATTTGGGATTAATGTTGAACTATGAATCACTAATAAAATATTTACTATTGTATCTATGATTCATTGTCACAGGTTGTTTCACCATTTTAAATGTAAGTTCTTAAGGAACTATTTGTCATCAAGGCAAAACCTGAAATTAAATTTCTGAAGTGTATGTACATTTTAAGTAGAAACAATGTAGTTTGACCATGGTATTACATGCTTCATATTTAAATAAAGAAGAAAATACTCATAACTGGTATTATCTATGTCCTGGAATGTACTTGCTTTATATATATATAAACAATAGATATAGTGCTATATAAATAAGCATTTATATATATGTTTTACATATATATAAATCTGGCTTTGTGTCAGAAATTAGAAAACAATGGGGTTTTTTTAAAGAAAAGTCATTTTAATTAGTCAAGGAATTCCTTCCAAAATCCATGATGTTCACTAATGTGACTTGTTTACTAGCATCATAACTTTTATTTTCCTTTTTTGAGCATATTGTGGAAATAGAATGTTCAGTATTAAAATTGACAGTTAAGTGGTCTAAGTTGCTAATTTTTACCAGTTCAAAGAGGTTTATGTTGGCTCCTGGGTTAGAATTCAGGAATTTTAATTTATGTACCTATGATGAGTCATTTTCACAGGAAACAAAATTCAGTCTACTTGGATTCTTACATAGGATCAGGATACTTTTCTTTCTATAGAAATCGTGATAAAACAGCATGCTTTATTTGACGACTTTACATCAAATATTTTAAGTCTAAATTGTGACGTATTTCCTTTACTAAGTCAAAGAACAATTGTAATGAGTTAAAAACTCAGCCACTAAAACATCATCTGCCACTTGGTGAGTATTGAGTGTAATATGCAGTAAACCCGAGTGTGTGTGTTATAGAATTGAACACAAAAATCTGCCTCAAGTGTAACATCATGCAGTGAAATAGTTACTGGGTTTTCATCCCTTTTCCACCTTACTAAAATGAAGGTAGGTTAACATCAGTTTTTTTAAATTGCATTTTGAGTTTTATTCCCTTAAACAAAAAAAAAAAAGTGAGAGATAACAAAGTACAACGAATTTCCCAAATGTTGCCCAGAGAAGTTGTGGAAATGTTTAAGCCCTGGAAACCCTGGAAATGTTTAAGTCTTGGTTGGATGGGACTCTGAGCAAACTGATCTAGTGGAAGGTGTCCTGCCCAGGCAGGGGGGTTGGAATGAGATGAGCTTTCAGGTCCTTTCCAGCCCAAAGTACTGTATGATCCTGTAAGTAAAGAGCAGAAGAAAATAACTTGTTTTTCGTCAGGCATAATATTTCATGAAGTTTGAAGCATAAAGAAGAGGACTTTTTCTTTATTTTGTTTAGTTTTACCTAATATTTGTATACCCTTTAAATTCAAATAATTTTGTGGGGAGGGATGGGGAGGGGCAAGGAGAGTAATTATGGATAATGATTTTTCATAAAATTTATGTTCTAGAAAATAGAGAGGAAGCATTCATTTTTCCATGCATTTTGCATGGAATGAAAAGGAAATGAAATCCAGAAATTCTAGTTGCATTTATGGTTCAAGTTTTTTTAACAGTTGCAAGATTCTGGGATTTGCTTATTGTCTGAGGCATTACTTCTATCCAGTTTCACAGCTACAGTTGTAAGGACAAGAGACGATGCTGTGTGTAATCTAAGATATAGTGTTGTATGCATGCATTTTTGTTAACAGAATCATAACACAGTGAGTGAGATCATAAAGAAGTTTTGAGTATGTAGTTCACTATTGTTGTCATAATTTAATATGTTTTGTGGGTTTCCCTTGACAATGTTCCTTTAAGCATGTACTTATTTCTTTTATTATACTGCCTAGAAAGAGAACATGTTTTTCTATATTTTTTTTTTAATTTATCTGGACAACTTAGAAGTTGCTTAGCTGTCAGTAATAACTTCACCATAAGTGAAGAAATGCTTTTAGTCATTCTTATTGGTAGTGTTTAATATTTAAATTTTACATTTATATACATATATAAACATATAAAACCTTCTTTTTTCCTGAATCAATGTAAACAGAGCCCAGATGGCCGTATAGAAGTCAAAGGGCAGCATGGAAAGTCGTCACTGCATATTAAAGATGTGAAGTTGTCAGATTCAGGGAGATATGACTGTGAAGCTGCAAGTAGAATTGGTGGGCACCAAAAGAGCATGTACCTTGATATTGAATGTAAGTTCTAATGTTTTGTTTTCTCTTTTAAATCTGTTTTAAAAGAAAAAAAAAGTACATTCTTAATGGAAGGTCATTCTTTTCATGGTAATTCATGATTAAACTTGCATAAATGAAGAAAGCATGTCCTGTAGCTCATTTCCCTGTGGAAGAATCCTGTGTTTTCTGAAGTTAACAGGACCCTTGTTGGTGTTTTGGTGACTTAAGTAGGACACGATTTCTTCTGAAATCATATTCCAGTGTTATTATCCACTAACTTAAGGCTAAGATTAATAACTTTAAATCTCTGAGCAAGTTGAGACTGCTGGGAATGAAAAGTATTCAGTGGGATAAAGTAAGGACTGATTTGAGCAGCAGCTAGGTCTTGAGCTTAACCTTTTAAGAGTCAACAAAAAATTCTTTTTTTGTTTCTGAGTCCTCTGATTTACTAATCCCTAAAATGTGTCTAGCCACTGTTATAACCCCTTATGGAGTTATCATGTTTATTGCAATCTCTTTTAGAGATTGCCTGTATTCCAAGCTCTTGCATTTTATGCAGGAGAGAAGGAGATTTTTTTTGTTTAGAAGAGTCTCATGCTTGAGAAGCCAATCAGAGGATATAAATCTGAAATACAAAAAATTAATTGGGTAATTGCATCTTCAAATTTTTCTTCACGTTCACGGGCAAAGGTCTTCAAAAAATAAAAACTAGCAAAAAAATCCTTCTTTTTTATTTCATTGTTACTCCATTTATCTAGAAATTTCTGAATACAATTATTTTACATCTCCAGTAGAGTTTGCATGAGCCTGTTTGAACTGAGTCTTGGAACGGAAAAATTCTTTCCAGTGGGAAGATAAAAGCTGGAAAAGGATTCTGTGGCACAGAAATAAAAGTAATGATTGCAGACCACAGAGTGATTTCCTGAGGAGTTCTGAAAGTGCCTTCACTATATCTGAAAGAACACTATATGTGTTCTTTTTTGGCAGGGAAGCATTGCATTGTGGCATAGAATATAAATCTGAAAGAAAAATGAGGAATGATCAAAAGAATTTTTAGGTGTTATAAATGGAGAGTTATTCCAAGCCAGAAGACCTAGAAATAAATCCTAATTTGCTATATTTGTTTTATTTAATGCATGCAATGATAACATTTTATATGTATATCAAGGGAAAAATAGATAAAAATGCAAATTAAGTGAAGTTTCTTTAAAATTCTGCTAACTCTCCATATAATAATATGAAATACATGGTTTGATTATAGTTGTGTTGCTGCTGTGCTTTAGCATTAAATATTCATATATTTTGTATTCAGAAGAGAGAGATATATCGCACCACATGTTATGAAACGTGGACAATTGAAATGTAAGGACTTATTAGCAATACAGAATTCATACCAGAGGGCATAATAAAACCTCTGCATTGATACAATACATTATTATAACCTAAGACACCTTTCAGGGTGAAAGTTTTGAGTGATGTGGAAAGAATTTAAAAGTCTTTTTATGGTATGGCAGAATTAATTTTGAATATGTGTGGGAACAATCAAATATAGTATATGAGAAAATGGAATAACTTAAAATCTGAATTTACACCTTGGTGGACACAATTTTTGATACAGCATAAAATTTTTTTACAGTTCTAAAATCCTCTGCAGAAACACAGTTTATAAAGAACATAGAAATATTATTCTACCATCATACATTGTAATGGTTACTTTTCATGTATAAAAGAAGATTTTTATTATTATATTTCTAAAACTGGAGTTTTAAGTTATACTCAGCTGATAGAAAGCTTTAACCTAAATGTATTTTTTTCCAGCACAGGCATTGTTTGACTTACAGAAATACAATTTTCCTCAATTCCTTTAAGTCAAGTAGTTGATGCAAAGCTAGAGTTTCTGGGGTGACATAATATAGGTTTGTCTCATATTCTGATTAATGAGTCAGACAAATTTTTTGCTTTCCTTTGCAAATAACTTTGCACTGGTATATGAGCTTCAAATATAACTTATTTGTCTTGTCCAGGAAAGAAAACACTTTTTTAATGTAAAGAATTCTCCTTTTCTTAAAAATAATGTCCCCAAGAGGAAGTGCCTCTTTTCAGCCTCATCTCCCATCAGTTTGGTGTCTGCCATAAACTTCTGTAACAGACCAGCCCCTATGAAGAATCTTTCAGCACCTCCTTGCCCCATTTCCATCCAATGCTGGGCTGTCCTTTCCCCAGTATGGTCCTGTATGAAGCAGTGTCATGGTTATGTGTCATTCCAGTTATGGGACTTCCTAAACTGCAGGCTTGGGAATTTTAGCAAAAGATTCAGGTTCAAAAAGTAAACAACTCATTTGTATTTTTGTAGCAAACTCTTAAAAATGGGTGGATTCCGTGAAGTCAGTATCGAATTTTGATTCTCCTCTTCCAAGTGGCATTTCTTCATCTTATTAATTGCAGTACAAACAGGTGCTTTGAGGGCTTTTACATTTTGTTCCCCAATTTTTTTGTTTTAAAAATTGCATTAAGCCCTTCAAAATAGTTTACTTTTTCTCTTCCATTAATTCGGTTTTGCTCTCTTCCAAACAGTTTTTGAGAAGAATTTATTCAGGTAAGGCTCAGTCTTGCAGTTAAGCCATGTTAACAGAAATTTTGAATTATCTTTAATAATATTCTCATATAAACCCCCAATAACTATTTTAAAATTTAAATATAAATAGATAAGCAGAATTTAATTCTTAATGTTGCCCTCTAGTTTCTAGATGGAAGTAAACAATGCATCTGTGCTTTTCTGTAAGTAACAAAACTACAGCATTTTTTCTTCATGTTTTATTGCATTTGACAGTTTGTGTAGTCAGGAGAGGAAACTGCTTCCATCACATCTTTAAATGCCACCTCAGTCAAACAGGCCTAATGAAAGCACTGAGCGCTCTGGTGTCACTGTCTCATCCTTTTACTTACTGACCCCTATCAGAGATTTAAACTGGCAGTAGGATTGCACAGAATTTCTGTGCTTTATCCTTATTCTCTGTTGGGCTTGCTCCTGGTGATAAGAGAAGTTCTCTAGAAGAGGAAGAGATTATCAGGTTTGATACCAACTGGGAACAGTTAACCCTGACTTTTATCTGCAGGAAATGCTGTGAAGACATGAATTGCAGGGAACCAGGGATATTTTTTAATATTTCTTCCTACAAAGTTATCTTTGTGTTTAGTTATATTTAATTTTCATTGCATAATGTATTAAAGTTTCCTAAAAATTACATCAAAATACTATTTTAAAATATTATTTATTAATAGTTTTCAATAACCGCAAAATTTGGTTTTAAGTATGAAGCCTAGTGTGTATTGGATGAGAGTAATAATAAGTAATCAATTGAAAAGTGGAATATATGATATGCATGATGGACTATATGATAAGTATCAAGTATTAAGATGTGTCTATAGTTATAATCTACATATTTATCATAGAGAAATAACTATTTTTAAATTAAAAATATTATAGAAATGCATACAAAAGATAAAGCAGGCCATATGCTAAGATGAGGTTTTCAAGACAGCCTGAGGAATTGAAATATATAAACCCTAGTGAATTATATAGTTTTACTATACAAATATTTACATTTCCATGTGGTATTTTTTTTTGACTTTAAAAGCATAATGCAGACCTGGCTAAAAGAAACATTATGATGAGAAAACACATTTTGTCTTGGATTTCACAAATTTTTCACTGCATAAATAGCACTGAAGAAAAATCTTAATTTTTACATGTTCAGTGTGCTGGATCATCTTTCACCACAGTGTTATTATTAGTTAGGGTGCCCCTACATCATTATTAAGTTGGAAAAGCTTTAAACAAGGGATAATGAACAGCATTTCTGATCTTTGAAACACTCTCTATGTGCCTTTACAGCTTTTCCTTCGTTGTGTTCAAGCTGTCATTAACCTGTCTGAAGTTTTCACAGCCCTCACTTAATTTTGTCCTCCCAGGTGCACACATTATGTAAGATGCTGCTGTTTCTGACTGCTCTGTATCACCAGGTGCAAATTCCTTTTGGACAGTACTCCTTTTACCAGAGAAAGGCATTGAGGCACATCCTTTGGAAAATTCTGTTTTCCCATACACTATCCAGGAATCATCCTAACTAAGAGACCTTTTTAGCTGGAATTATCAGTTTTCACATCACTGTTTTAGTTAAACCTCTCAATTTCAGTACTGATACTGCAGCTATTAGATATGCTGGAAGGTCCAAAAATGCCTATTTCCTCACAGTGCTTAAAGAGTAATGTTTTGAGATGGAATAATCTATGACAAATATATTGAGAAATGTGGTACATTTTTGTATGAGATCAGCCATGTGAGTAGTTGATAAAAATGATTTCTTAAAAAAGAATTTCTGAAAAAATGCATTTAAATAATTTTTAGTGTAATACTGGAATATGAATGTTTTCTTAATATTGCTTTTCATCCAAACATGATTTTTGTAGGAATATTCTGTATTAGCTAAATACCAACTTTGAGTGATAAAAATGAAAATAATCATGCAACATGTGCAGTATAGTCTTTACGTGTAAAGAAAACTGTGCAGTATTTATTATATCAATAAGTCTTTTCCTTTGTGTTTGTTTTTTTTTTCTCCTGCCACAATTTGAAGCCAACTTCATTACTGTTGCAGTATTGAACATGATTTCATTAACTGATTATTCTTCTGCTTTGTTGTGTGTTAGCTGTACTGCACTGCAATTGAGTGGGATGCTTTGAATTAAGGCAATTTAATTTTATATCTTTGCAAAAAAAATATACAACTTTACTTAAAAGTTGATTCAGCAGATTAAGCTACAAATTGTATTTACCTTCAAGGAAGAAAGGTTTTCAATTGGTGAAAATGCTACTATTGTGTAGAAGATGTCACAAATGTTTTTACAGCATCATAGGACAGTTTGGTTTGGAACGATCTTAAAGTTCATCCAGTGGCAACCCCTGTGCCATGGGCTGGGACAACTTTCACTAGACCAGGTTGCTCAGAGCTCCTCAAAACTAGCCTGAACACTTCCATGGATGGATCATCCACAATTCTCTGGGAAACCTTGATGTTCTGATAAATGTCACAAAAGGTTCCAGCTGCCTCCTGCTATCATAAATCATGATAAATTCAAACCGTTCATAATTTGCATTTGGTTTCTGTTAAAAGAAATCAGTGCAGCAACATCCCATCACTACTCATAGAATCACAGAATGGTTGAAATTGGGAGGCATTGCCTCTTTCCTGTCACTGGAAATCACTGAAAAACCTGACTTTGTCTTCTTTGCACTTTCCCTTCATCCATTAGTCATGAGGACCCAGCTCTATCCTGTCATCACAGCCAGAAAGCAACACTAATAAATACAAACATATGGCCTGGGAAAGAAACAAATTACAGGAAAAACAATCAAGAGAAATAAAGTATTGAAATAGTATAGAAAAAATTCCATCTTTTCTAATAAAATACTATTGGCTTTAGTTACATTTCTTCCTGTCAAATTTATAGGTTAAAATGAGAAAGCAAAGATAGAAAAGGTCAACCTTTAACATCATGAAATAAGTGTGATAATTTTGACATATTATGAATGTCAGTTGTAAGATTTACCATTTTTCTTCTTTGCACTTGAGCACATGCAGAAAAGGAAGTTTATTAAGCCACTGCAGTGGGGATAAGAAAGGCCACTTCAAGGGGATCAGAAAGTTGAATTCTGTTCAAAAGATCAGGTTTATCACATAAAGTCACCTTCCAAAACCATTTCACCAAACTTCCCATAGTGAAGCAGAGTTGAATGCTTCCATTGTCTTTTTCTGATGTTACAAGAGTGTGGTAAAATGGAGAAATTATTCACCTATATAATAAGTCTACCTATTATTTGGCCCAAAAAGCTGTAATAATACTTTGAAACAAAAAATTCCACACTAAAAATATTTTGCTTAAATATATGTTAATGACTTGTTAAATATGATATTCATATTAGAAATTTCTCATAAATATTTACTAACAGAGATCTCTACAACATGTTTTGGTTAGTCTTGCAATTACATTGCTATAATTTAAAGTAGATTTTTAATAACTTGTTAGCTACTTTTTTTCTTAATAGAAGAACACAATTTTGAAAGAATAAAATAATTTGGGTGGGTTTTTTGTTTTTAATAATTTAGTTATTCATAGATATATATGCCTCAACATCTTTTCTTACTGTCATAAATTTTCACATATGCAACTGTGAAAAGTATAGGTAGAAAATAAAGAAAAGAAAGGAGGAAGAATTTTCTGATGCTTCCTTAAGCATGGTTCTACATTGTCAAATTTAAATATTTACATTGATAATGAACATGATAAATTTTAAATGGTTTCAGAAGTATTTTCATACTATATAAAATTTAAGTCATATTGCACAATAATAACCTGTGAGTGAAAAAAAGGCATCATAGCCTTCTTATACCTCCAAGAGGGAGCCATCAAAGCAGAGTCACAGCATGAGTATTATGAAGAAAATAACTATGTGATATGATGTGTGGCACTTAAATTTGAAACTTAAACGAAACAAATTTTTATAGATTTTATTTGTTGTTTTCTGGACAGTACTGCATGTGAAAATTAAGTAAAGAGATGAAAAAGCTCAGAGTCCTTGTTCCATACAGCAACTCTTGTGATTTGGGAATGTATGAGAGAGACACAGACATTAGGGAATGGAGGGATGATATCAGTAAGAGGGCATCCTGTGGAGGTAAGGGTGACAAGTAGGAAAATATGGAAGGTAAAGACTGGATTTTGTTCTGGAAATGTGATGCACAGGACAGGAAGAAAGATGGGGTTAGGATCTTGGTTTGAGAAAAACATAGCAGTTTTTCACTTCTGCCTGTAAGACAATAATGAAATCTAATATTTGATGGAGAGGTCAGCCCATACTAAATTATTCCAGTAATTCTGTCCTGGAATACATGTAACAACTGAACATTTGGTACAAACTGGCATCATTTGAGAATAATGTGTTAACAATTGGCCACACCTGATAATTTTATTACTACAATGAAAATTGCTGCTAGTGTGATGGATCTGGACCTGTAGGGGGAATCTTCCTGTCCTAGATCTGATGGCCAGTGTTCGTGATTCTCAGGCATACAAAATGATTGATAGATGTATGCAAACACTTTATTTTATACATCACTAGTGGCTTATTTTACCTAGCTCTGTTTTATTTAGAATTTCTCCTCCTAATTTAAACTAATTTAGGTAATTTTAGAGAGATGTATCAATTCAAAGCAGGCATTGCTATGAAATTAAACTTTCTTGGGCTTTAGTTTGGCTTTTGTGGGATTTTTTGTTTCTTTTTTCTTTAAATAAAAACAAATACAATTCTTGAATGTCAAGTGAAATTCAAAGAAAAATAGATACATTTAATTCCTACAACTCTGGCAGCACCAAGCACCTGAGTCATACATGCATTTCATTGCCCAACATTATTTAATGTGCAATTATCAACAAGTTTTTCATCCAGCAAAAAGTATCTTATGGAAATAGAGCAATTGGTATGGTGTTTGAATATTAAAAAAAAATACCCTAGTTAAGGTTTCCAGGAACTAGTACTGCTTGCCAGTAGAAGGGAGCTCTTACTCTTCATAGAGGTAGAATCAGTCGATAGTGCATTGTGCTATTGAATATCAATGTCATATTGTAATGGATTTTTAGAGGAACAAAGAGAATGGGACAGGGGAAAGGAAATCCTACAAAAAGTGTGAGGTTTTCTGCACTGACTTTGGAAGAAACATGTACCTCTCAAAACTTTTGAAATCATGGGTTGAGTTCCAGAAAAAAAAGACTCCTCTGGTTATAGCTAATAATCATGGCAATTTAAAATCAATATATGATGAGTTTCATTTGCTTTTCTATTTGGAAACTTCCTTCCTATGTGGGTCTTGGATGTTTTTCCTTACAGCCACATGATTATGATAGTAGCAGTAAGTAGCTAAAGTTGTCCAATTCTTGTCTTTCTTTTAAGATTGATTATAGATTAAAATATAGTCACCTAACCACATTTTAGAAGTCTTTCTAATATTATTTCTTCTTGCAAATTAATATGTGACAGTTATTGTACTTATCTGTGGAGGTTATTCTACTTTGTATCCAAGGAAGAGCTATTAATTTTAAAATATTAACTATTGAAAAAATATGAGGGAGAAAGTACAAGAGAAAGATAGATGGCTGTTAACTAAATTGTGGCAGAGTTACAAAAAATTGAGGCACTTTTACAGGATCGATGGCAAGGACGGTAGTAGATTTGCCAGAGGATGATGTGGTTTATTAAAGTCCTTGATGATGGGAAACTTATGCCAACATTAATCATTTTATAGCAAGGCTTCCAATAATATACTGTAGGAAATGTCCCAGAGTCTTAGATCTGACAATCTGTCACATATTTTTATTACATGTTCCAGTGGAACAAATAGCCACATTTTTAAAACCTATGTTCTTTAAATTAAGAAGTGCAAATCTGATTCTGCACACCAGTTTTCCTTATAGTTGTCTGGACACATGTACTGAATCAGGTAATTTGCTGTATCTAATTTTGTGTATGACACCAAACATACACCAGAGCTGGATCTTTGTCATCCTTTATTTAATTACTTTCTGGACAAGGCAGGTGATATATTATTCTGTTCTTGAATCACTGTTCCTGGACATTATAGCTAACAAGGACATCTAAATGCTAGAGACAGCTTTCAGGCCAAAATTTGCTTCTCTTAAATAATCTTCTTACACAGGTTATCCAGAACTCATTCTAATTGGGATGCCAACCTGTCAGTTTCTCTCTTGCTTGGCAAAATGATCAGCTTGGTACTTAGCTGATGCTGGTGCCATAACCTTAACTACTCTAAAAGACCATCCTAAATTTATAGTTTCTTACAGAATCCTACACCCATAGAATAATTTGGTTTAGTTTTAGATCTTTGTGATATAGTCTTTGTTCCTTTAAGGCATCTTTTTCATTTGGGTTGCCTAATCTCTCCAAAATAATATTTGATCTTTCATAGTTGAACTTTAAACCTTATGGACTTTATCACATCCTGGCTGCATCCAGAGGCCTGTGACCAGCAGGACAAGAGAAGTGATTCTATCCCTCTACCCAGCTTTTTTGAGACCCCCACCTGCTCTGCTGCATCCAGTTCTGGGACACCAAATACAAGAAAGGTGTGGACTTGCTGGAGCAGGTCCAGGGGAGGGACATGAAGGTGATTAGTGCTGCTGGAGCAGCTCAGCTATGGAGACAGCCTGGGAGGGTTGATGTTGATAAGACTGAAGAAGAGAAGGTTCCAAGGAGACATTTGCAGCCTTTCCATGTGCAAAATTGAGACTTTCTATTTGTAGTGATAGCATAAGGACAATGGTTTTAAACTGAAAGAGAGTTACCAGAAATTAGATTTCAGGTAGAGATTTATTTTAGTTATGAGGGTGATGAGACCCTAGAACAGGTTGCCCAGAGAAGCTGGGGATGCACCATCCCTGGAAGTCAGGCTGGAAATCCCCAGGCTGGGTGGGGCTCTGAGAAACCTGGTCTAGTGGGAGGCGTCCTTACTCATGGTAGAGGATTGGAACTGGGTGATCTTTAAGGTCCTTTCTAACCTGAGCTATTATAAGATATTGTGTGCATCTCTTAAATAATACCAATTGTAAATTTTGTAATTTTTTTGCAGTTTGGGGGGTTTTATTTGTTTTGTTTTCAGTAAAATGCCAAAAGATCAGATATAAGAAATATCCTCAGGGTTATTTTTTTTTTAACAGAGTATATTCAAGCTCCTACTTCTATTTATCTGTTCAGAACTCTAGTAAGTCATCTTAACTTTTTACTTGATATAAAAAAAGCTTAAAAGGAACAGTTCATTTGCACCCTGCATTGAATTTTGTCAGGTGTAAATTAATTCTCAGTTACATAGAAGGTAAGCAGAGCAAATTATTATTTTTAATGGTTCTAATTTTCTAACGGATTACCATTGAATCTTTTATTTTTTAAACAATAAATATATTGAATTTAAAGATGCTTTCATAGAATCACCTTCTCATTTCTTCTTTGTTTTACTTCATTCTCAATTGATAGAACTTTTTGATAAATATTCTGGTTATTAATGTAATTTGTTTGTTACTTATATTATAAAACTGTTTGGATCAGATTTTGTAGGCATATAATATAGTCAGACTTATGTTTTCAAAGACTTGGCTTTAAGCTCTGTTATTTTTCATGATTCTTTTATATTAAACATAATGTGTGGTTATGTTTGATAAATACTAATTCTGTAACCATTAAAGCATACTAAACAGCAGTTAGTGATGAAGAGCATACAAGAAAAAACACATTCTCTTATAAGCAAATCATTCCTTTCCTACTCAATTTTTTAGTTTCATATGAAATGTAAATTGTTTTTTATTTGTGCTGTAAGAATAAAAGTATTACCAGAATTATATTCTGTTTGTAAAACATCACTCCAGGCATCTTAATCTGTTCCTGACTAGGAAATCAAAAATTATCTGTTTCAAGATAATTTCTCTGAATTAAGTCATTAGTACAGTCCTCTTCTTTTTGTACATTGGAGCTCTTAACTGCTGGGGAAGTGGCTGCAAAAGCATTTTTAAACAGGTTTTTGAGAGGGAAATTACAAAGCTCTTTTTTGAGGGGAATGCTTTATAATTGTGAGTTGTATATTTATGGATAGATCTTTATTTGACAGACTTTTAGACCTATTTGACTGTTAACACCTGTAGTTTTGTACAGATGGCAGTCCATAACTCACCTATACTTTTAAAATATCAACAAATAGATATAATAGGCCTCAAAAAATCTACCTTTAGAAGAGTGAGAAGTCTGAACTGGAAGTGCCTATTCTCTTAAATGCTTTTATCTGCAGTATAGAAGTGTACACTACTTTTTCACTTGTAAGTCTTAAAATAGGATATGAGTTTGCCACATGTGTATTGAGCATCAAACCACATAATGGTATCTAGGAAGGAGGATTTCTCAGATTCAGAGTATCCTTTAATCTTCAACATTCATGTCAGTGTTCATAAATAGAGTGAATTTATTGTGAGAAATTGCACATTGGAAGACAGTGCTTACATAAAATGTGTCAAACAATCACATTTTGAACCTCTTAAAGACTCTAATTTCCAATCTGTTTGTTGAACATGCTATTGACCCATCTGTTGAACATACAAAAATAAGTTAGCACAGTTTTCCCACAAGTGATTCCCACCATGAACTTCATTTCCAGAGGAAAAGCCAAGGCTCTGAGCCTTGGTATTCTGAGATTATTGACCATAGCTAACCATAAAACACGTTTATGCAGTTTGCTTTTTTCTTTATATTCTCCACTAGTGCAGGACGTCACACTCTGAAGACTCTTTGATAGTCTGTTCTTTGCATTAAACTGTTTAGCTGCTGAAATATGGGGTATTTAAAGGCCTGTGAAAAACAGGATCGCTAGAATTACTTATTAAAACTCTTGGAGCAGAAAGATGAACTCCTGTGTCTAATAAATAAATTCATAGCTAGGCAGGCTTTAGTTATTTAGATGAAAATGCTTGTTTTTCTACAAAAATAAGGGCTGAACAGTTATTAAAGGATATGCTGCTGGCCTTGAGCAATGTAGCAGCTTTGATCTGTGCTTTAAAACTTCTATTGATAACAGTTCTTTTTGCTCAAAGTCTGTATGCCTAGATGCAGCAGCAGCATATGTCATCAAAAAGTTATGCTTTTTGACAGAGGCACACATAAAGAAATTGAAAATGTGCACTTCAGGGGAAAAAAAAAAAAAGAAGAAGAAAAAAAGCCTGTTGTTTTTAACCATTCCTGGAGCTAAATTTTACTTCATCCTAAAGATACTCAGTTCTGGTCTCTGATACACCTATTAGGAATTTTCTTGACTAAAACTAAGCTATATGTGAGGGGACTAGAATAGATTTTCCAGAGGCACATATGAAAACATTTAAGAGCTATTTATCAAAACATACATACATACATACATATATATATAGGTGTGTATATTTATCTTAGATATTAAAAATAGATACCATTGCAACAGCTGTAACAGCTGTAACTGATAATTCTCTTTTGGAATTAAAGCATTAAAATGTTTCCATGAATAAAGAATTTCCTCCGTGTCAGACTCAGTGTTTGGTGTCTGTTTAATGCAGACATTTCTTGCCATTCTTACAGTAACGCTTGTAAGAAAAACACACACCATCTTTTTCCTTGGCTGTAACTTGATAATTTCATAAGTAACTTATACAAATATTGTCCTAAATAATGTACACACAATATATTTTTTGTAGTAGATAGAATACATTGTAACAATTTTTGGTATTCTTTTGCTATTTTTAAAGTTTTATTTCCACAAATAAACATATCTCTCTAAAAAGATTTCATAAAGTATTATAAAGTTCCAGCCAGAAATGGGTGAAACCATAGCACAAGAAAATTTGAGGAGTGAATGTAATTACTCCATAGCAAAAGAAGACACTGTAAAATCAGCACCTGAACAGACAGTGTATGTTTTTAAGTAACCTCCCTTTTTCATATGAGGGTCTGGCTGAAGAATTTTTCATCTTCAAGAGAAAACACTCTTCCTCATTTCTGAGAGAGCATCTTTCAAGTGATTTCCTAAAATTAAATGTATTTGACAGGTATTCTCTTTCCCAAGTTCAGCTGAAACCATTTAGGAGAGGAGAAACTTACCACGATAAAAGCCCAAGGAACTCATGATTGAATACCAACACTTCCATGTTCTGTGGTAAACTGACACAGCAGTCAATTGAAATTTCTCAGTGAATATGAATATTTGGATATGGGTATCCATTTTGTTTTACTAAACCCGCTAATAAACTTGTGCATTGCTTCCTTTGTCCAGATGCTCCAACATTCGTGTCAAATCAAACCATGTATTACTCTTGGGAAGGCAATCCCATCAATATCAGCTGTGAAGTGCTAGCAAATCCATCTGCCTCAGTTCAGTGGAAAAGAGGAAAATTAGTTTTACCTGTAAAAAATACAACTCATTTGAAGACCTACAGTACAGGAAGAAAGCTGATTCTAGAGGTAAGACTTCAAATGGAAATCAATATGGTGGCAGAACATGATTTTGTTCTCAGTTTGGCAGCACGGTGAGTAGTGTAGAGTGTATTTAAGGCTAAAACTTACAATTTAATAAGTAACATTCCTAAAAAAAGGAACAAAACAACAAACAACTATATATGAACTGATCTATCTACACATTTCTTATGAGTAGTTAGAAAATAAATCTTATTTGAATGGCTTATGCTCAGTTTTCCAACTACACTGAGGAAAAATATAATTTGCATTTCTTGGAAGTAAAAAAATCTATAAATAGATATAAAGTAAAAATATCAATCTAAGACTGAAGATTAAAGTGACTGCCTTGTAGGTGCTTGGTGTTTACAAAAAAGTTTATTATTTTTTGGGGTTTTTGTTTGGTTTTTTTTAAACTATTGTTTAACAATGAAATTTAAAGATGAACAATGTCACTATTTTCCACTATCAGATTTATTCATTTGAAGTTGAGAAGGGTGAGTCAAACATGAAAAAAATGTGTATTTAGGTTTATGTTTGGAGAATATACTATATATATTGAAATAACAATCTGCATATTGGTTAAGGAGACTATAATTGAATTTCTGATTTAAAAATATACATAGATTTAATAAGCAACTAATACATACAAAGTGTATTCATTTTGAAGATTGCTCCCACATCTGACAATGATTTTGGACGGTACAATTGTACAGCCACAAACAGAATAGGAACAAGATACCAGGAGTATACACTTGGTCAAGCTGGTAAGTTAAAATTTTGTTTCCTTTTCTTTAAATAGTTTTTCCAACTTTAATCAACATTTAGTTCAGACACAGTATCCTCGGTTTATTTTATTTGGTGGAGTGTTTGCCAATAATTTAATTGTCTAAGAGCTGAGCTGCAATATGAAGTAAAATAAACCAGTTCCCTCAGAATATGAATCTTCTTTTGATTTAATTTTAAGGCCTTCTGAAACTTGAAAAAAATTAATCTAACCTTTTTTCCTTTGTTCTTACTATATCCTATGTTTATAACAATGTATTTTTATTACTTCAGCAGAGAGACATATGGTTTTCAGGCAGTAGAAGAAGGAATTAGAATTTTTTTTTCCTTTTTCTCCCTCATATTTTCTTGATAAAACAATGACAAGAGACTGAAATATGTCAGCAAAGAATATCTATCTCCATTTGCACTTTTAGTTATTTAAAAGTAGAATTTGACTGGAGTGATAGATTGAAATAATTTATGCTCTGATATATTCTATACCCTATTGTTACAGAATGTCTGAAAATTTTTATGTCCTTCTCTTGTTGTTTAGGCAAATAGAATAATCTGATTGTATGTTTATTCTTTGGCAGAAATAATGATTAACTGAGACCAAATGAGAATTTCTTAGCAGTGCTTTCAATTATATTTTTATGTGGAATGGACTAATACTATATTTTTTTTTTTCTTTCTCATTAAGATGCATATTCCAAGTGATTATGAATGTTTTAGTTGCAAGTTTTGGTCTCAATTTTTTGAGGGTTTTTTTGCTTTGTTTTGTCAATTTTTGGTTTTTGTTTGTTTTGTTCTGTTTGTTTTTGTGGTGGCTTTTTTTTGTTTTGCTTTTGGTTTTTTGGGGTTTTGTTTTTTTTTTGGTTGGTTGGTTGGTTTTGGGGTGTTTTTTTTGGTATTAAAAACACCTTTAGACTCCTACCAGGAAGACTTTTAGGGGAGCATTGCTGAAGCATGCACATCCAGTCACAAGGAGGCTCTCTGATCTGGCCTGCTGCTATTATTTGAGAATTTTTGCTCCATAGGGCAATTATTTTCTTTTGCTGTCTCAGGAATTATAAAGTGCCATTATTTATTAATAGTCTTCTTAGAATTTGCACACAGTTTTAAAAGTTTTTCCCATCATCTCTGTAGGATTCTAACACACATTCCTACTATAATATATCTTTTGGTTTTGAAGAACAGTGAAAAGTGCTGAGCTTCCTACAATAGGAAAATGTGGGGTTCAAATTTATATGACACACAATTTTACATCACTTAGAAGATCCCTTACCCTTCATTTTACAACTTTTTTTGGGTGTTAGCTGTGGTGTGATCTTACCTTCCTTCAACAGCAACATCTGACCACAGAGAAAGAGCTTTTTTTGAAGCCATGGAAATAAATCACAGGAAAGTAAGGAAAATCCCCACTTATGTCCCACTGGGGTCTTAACTCTCAGGAGAGAAAATGATGAGAAAATCTTGTGGTTGCCACTGTGTGCTTTTTTTCATAACTGTGTATACACTTGGGAGAGCATTTCAACAGATATTCTCCAGAATGTTTTTTTTTTTCCTTAGATTTGCAGAATATCTCATCACAATGCATAATACTACATGATGAATATTTTAACTATATATATATTCCCTGCTTTTATAATTTATTAATTAATCAATTTTAATAAAGAATATTACTATTGAAAAGTTAATTGAAAAAACAGAGGATATTTTGCCATTTTACTTCAGGAAATTCACACATGAGCATTTCTTTCTCTGGAAATGCAAGGAAAAACAAATAAGCTATAACAATAGTTTTTGCTTTTCAATACAACTATATCAGAAATTTTATGCATGCCAGTTATTTAAACAGATTAATAGTCTCCACTTCTGCAATGTTTTGATTATATTTTTTTTCAGGCAATTCTTCAGGAAACTCTATGAACACTTTAAAAATATGTATTGTATTTATAAACATAAAAAGAGGAATGAGGATAAATAGAATTATGGGAAGAGATCATGTAAAACATGAGCTATATGGGAATATTCTAGATAATTATATTAAATGCAGAAAACAGAAAAGCACGTTTATTAGTAGTGATAATGAACAAGGCTGGAAAAACTGGATTTGGGGTGTCACTGTGCACTATTATGCACTACCTGCTATGCTCTATTTACAGCACTGTAATGCATAATATTCAGTATCCTGAAATATTGATATTTTTAGCATTTGCCTCTAAATAGACTTTGTTTTTGGAATAAAACCACGAACTTGTAATTCACTGTTACAAGTTTTGCACTTGAACTGGCATCAGCAAGAAATGGAAAATGATCAGGGATATGGAGGATAAAACCACTATAATAGATACAGGTATAATATTTCAAATGCAGCTTTCTCCTTAGTTTTACTTACCTTGGTCACTTCATTCTGGTTGATTAGGAAGGTCTAATGATTTATATTTTCCATATTAAAACCTATAAAATGATTTCATGCATTTAAATGCATCCTGCTTTGGCTTTGATTGTACATACAATTGCTGGGGCATAGAATGCTTTTGCAAAGGCTCTGTCAAGGAAAACAAATGCAATTCCTAGCTGGAAGACAGTTTTAAGCAAAGTATGCTGCTAAGATAAATTTGATCACAAATAATGATAATTTTGCTAAATAGTTTTCTCTTTAAATTCTACAGGATTACTTGTTTCCTCATGTTTCATTCTATTTTCTGCTTTTCTGGATTTCAGTACAATCAAACTACCTTTTTTATTAATTCACTGCTACTTTAAAAGTTATCATACCGTCAAAATTCCATTATCTTCATTCCTGTTGCCTTCCTTAAGCAATTAGACTTATTGATGATTTTAAAAAGGAAGACTTATTTCAGAACTGATGTGCAATTTACAGCCATATTTGTATGACAGAAAAACCATGTCTGTTCATTTGGATTATACAGAGCTACTGAATCAGACCAAATTCTATTTAAACTTTTCAAAACAACTGAGAAGCTGCGAGGTATTTGAGGTTTCATTCTGGAAGGTGATGACCTGCTTAGAAACTTCAGAGTTTTGTGGAAAGCTTAATCAAATGTGCCCATGACCTGACTGTTGTGAACAACTTTTAAAAATAACACATGGGTGATCTCCTTTTTGATTACCCAAGCTTTTAACATGTTATGTGTTTAACATATGTAATGTGAAAAGCACCACAGTCACTTGCCACTGCAAATTAGTTGCTTCATGTCAGCACAACAGCCACAACTTGTATTTTAGAACTTTACTTACACTCTGGTTTTATTCTAAATCAGACTTAAATTTTGGCAAGCCAGATCAGCTTGACAGGTTCCTCCAATGGGTCTCAAAGGCTGAGGTGAGCACAGATATCCCTAGATTTGTCCAAATCTAATTGATGCATAGTTTATGTGAAATATCACTGCAAGGAGCCAGTATGAACTAGAAAATCATTCTTCTGTTTTGTTGAGGCCTCGGTGTAATTATTTCAAATGTGTTGTGTAGGTAAGTAGAAAGACACATGGCCATCAGTAATTTAGGATTATGTTATTGGAATTGGTAATTCTTCCTTGTATTCTGGGATTTAAAAGTCCATAGTGTTTAAAAGTCCTGCAGGAACACTTTTCACTAGACCAGGGTGCTCAATGTCCTGCCCAACCTCGCCTTGAGAACTTGCAGAGATGGGGGCATCCACAGCTTCTCTGAGCAAATGAGAGATGCTACATCTGCCAGAGCTGCATGATTTATCTTTTTCATTTCTACAGGAACATTACAGGGAAAAAAATAAATTATGTCACTAGATACTCAGAACTCCTACACCCCTTTATTAAATTAGATATTCTTTAAACATCCATTGTGCACAGAAAGTCAGTGAATATGGGCAATGACAACAAAAGCAAATGAGGACATGGGAAAGACCATAATTGAACTTCACAGAAAATACACCCTGTAACCTGTTTTATGGAATAAAGACATGCTCAAAATATGAAAAGGCTGATTGACAACTGACAAAGACTACAAAATTAAATCTAGAAATTTACTTCTCTGTAGTTTTGATGCTGGCACTTTGCTGCTGGTTAATGGATGTCCCTTTTTTGCATCTCCATGCAGGTAAAAGAAAATCAAAGTAGTAGGACTTGATTTTCCCCGGAGACCAGTATAATGGAAAATAAAATCGCATTCTGCCAAAAGGCCATTTGTCCCCAAAAACACATGGGCAGACCTAAAATCTAGCTTACTGTTCTAAAACTTGCTGTTCACATAATAGCAGCATCAGCTAAAGGATTTTTATTTAAACATTAACCAAACAGCAACATATTTTCAATAATAATAGGTATGAAACTATCAACATAGCAGCAGTGTTTTGCTTTGTGTGAATGTGTCTTATTTTAATTTATTATTTATGTGTTTATTTGCTAGCTGAGGTCTTGTTTACTAAACAAATGTCTATTTTTCCAGAACTCTCAGAGATTTGGCAAAAGAAATATATGTAGATGCAGTATTGAGGATTTTTCCCATTCTGAGAATGTATAAGCACATGCTATTTCATAGAGATTTTTGACTCCAGAAGTCTAGTCCCCAGCCTCATCTCTTTCCTTTCCAAGGTCCTTGTGCTATTTAGATTCAGCATTTAGACATGGTTGTTTTCAGCCAATATATATGCCAGATGTACAGAAAGAGGAAAAGCTGGAGAACTGCAGTAGTGACATACTGACAGGAGACAGGAGACAAGAGCTGACTGGAAAATCAATCCTGGAGCCCACTGCCCACTCACAGAATCACCTCCTTTTCTCTGTTTATACCAGAGCTGCTAAACTCTGAGAGGGAGTTATTTTCTTCCATAAAGCTATCAAAAAATAGCTTGAAAAGAAAATCCCCAGTGATAAAAAGTGGTCATTTATTGAACAAGTTTGGTCATAATTGAAGGAGACTTTACACATCAGTGGAGGCAAATACGAACTCATAATTCTATGTGTACTTCTCTATCATTTGTGATACTGTTTTTGGAACCAAACCAATTCTATTTAGGCCATTGTATCACAAAGTCCATTTGTGCAAACCAGCATTATGTACTGAGTACAAAATAGATAAGGTGCAATTTTACACCTATTGTTTGGGGATACTATTTGATTTTATTTTATTCTTGTTGTGTTCTAGTGTGGGGAACTGTGAGTTCTTTTAAAAATAGATGATGCAGAATGAAATTAAGTCAACCAAGTCAACCTGGTACCTGAGAACCATTTGGTGGTATGGACAAACAACAAAAAAAGGAGCTGCCCTACTAAAGAGGGCTAGAAAAGACAGGAGGAAGGAAAATGGAAAAGGATGAAGGGGTGGGGGAGGGAAGAGAGAGAGGGGAGGCAGAGACACAAAGGAAGAACCTGGGGGCAAAGCAGTCAGGGACACAGGCAGGCACGAGGGTGAGCAAGAGCCAACGAGAGCTGAGGCCTGGGCAAGAAGCACATGCCAAAGGACTGGAACCAAAGCAAAAAAACAAGACCTAAAAGGCACCCAGACTCAAAAATCCCCAAAATAACAAGACACAAAAAGCCCCAGCCACCAAGCCCCCAGCCAAAAGACAAGTCTCTAAAAGCCCCCAGGAGCTTGTTGAGCACTTTTATACCCCCTGGCTACTCCCAAAATCTCTCCTGCTTGCAGGAGACCATTGGCCCAGTCCAGCCTTCCGCTGCACTCTATTGCTGGAGACCTTTCACCATCTGACTGGAGAAATCTCTCTGCAGACTACAGCATCCTTGGTGGTCTCCTGCTCACTGCCTATCCCATGTGAGGTGTGAAATGTTTACCAGGCAAAGTCTCCCCAGAGAAAAGGCTTTCCTCCATCTTCTCCTGGCTGCCTCCAGCAAGTGGCACATGTGCACCTGACAATCAGTATTGAGACAGAAATCAAAACTAAATTAACTCCCCACAATTCTTTAATATCATACGTAAATATAGTCACATTTTGGGCAGAGAAATAGATGTTGTAGAAAGAAGATGGAGTTTGGCAAAATGTCTGACACTTGTCAGAACTTTTTATGTCTCCAATTTCAAGGCTGAATTTGTGATGAATTTTCTCTTGTTTTAACAGCAGTATAATAACAAAAAAAAGATAGCAGCAGAACTTCCAAGGAAGTATTCTGGAATCTTTGCTATCACTAAGTGATTTTTAAATCATATAAAGTAAATCTCTTCCTTTTTCCACTACTTCGTCCTTCAGTTTATATGTACAAGAGTATATGAATTAGTGATCACTGCCTATAGCTAACTTCCTCTAAGATTAATTTTGTCATTTGGTTTAGAAGGAAAAGGAAGAAGAAAAATCCACAGCTCTATCCTTCCAGGCACAGACTTCAGAGTATGCAGTACTGCAAATTATTCTTCACTCCTGCTGAACATTGATCCACAAACCTTGCAATTCTAACATGAAAATCACAGCAATGCTGCAAGTAATTGCAACTGACAGGGGACAGCTCAAATGCAGGAATGTTTAGCTGGATCAGGACCAGAAAGCTGTATACCTTGCAAGATCAAATTCATACTCATTAGAGAACCACAGAATTAGATTCAGTTCATTATGCTGTTATTGATCTTCATTGGGGAAAAAAGTTAAGGATCTGCCTAGCTGGAAATAGATAGTAGGTATTTTAATATATCTTGATGTTATTTCTAGTATTTGGTTTTGGTTTTCACCAGGAATGTGTCTCATCTATATTTTCTTCAGGTGATTCACTTTCTTCCTTACAACTCATATAGTCCAACTTTGAAAACTGCATAAAATTTACCTGCATGTGTGGGTGGCTTGGAATGTGAGACACATATTTAAAATAGTATTGTGGATGTATTTTACACTTCAGTGAGTTCCAAACATATTGCATTGTGCTAGTTAGACAAACTATCGCACTGGGTTTTCAAAGGAGCTTCATTTCATGCTTATTATCAACTGGAATCATATCTTCCTCTGGCAGAAATTATACTAGAATCTGCAGTAGCAAACATAAGGTTCTTCCTGAAGGATTTCATCTTCCCTGTGCCATGCTTATTATATTTAACCACATACAGGCATTAAAACACAGAGAAGCGTCTCCTTAACATTTGGAAAGCCAAGAACAGAGTGGATATGTAAATAACACATTTTTGATTCATAGTATAGACCAAATAATTGTTCTGATTCAGACAGAAAGACCACAGAATTGCCTTATTAAATATCATCACAAAACTAACATAAAAATAGTATGAATGAAATTAGGTATTCATTCATCTCCTCATTTAGTTTGTTTTATTTTGAACACTTTTAATGAGAGAAAAAGAATTTTCAGAAGTTTAGGAGCTATTTTTAATACTGTAGGTATCCACAGCAGCTTTTAGTTTGTAATTGAACCCAAAGAGCAGTCATCTTTAGTACTGACTATTGATGTTCATGTGAAAAAATAGCTTGTATGTTTTTTGAACATAATTTCTTTTTTCTAAAGACCCACAACTTTTTGACCCATTTAGAAAGAGATCAGAAAAACAGGCCTGTGTTTTCATGGATTCATAACAGACTGGTTACATTTGGTCATTTTCTGTCTGATCACAGATCTTCAATCCCTTTCTAAGAAAAATTTCTTGCAAAATCCCATATCCTGATAATTGTTTTCTGGAATAGGAAAGAGTTTGAATCCCTCAAGCTGAGACTTGAATTCTACTAAAATCTGTAATGTAATGGATTCACATAGTTGTGTCTTTAAATAAGAGATGTTACAATTTCTTATCTGTATAAATAAAATATATGCTGGTTTTAACTCAGTGAACAGCAAGTATTGGAGGTTTCAGGAGACCTGGAATTAGAAATGCCAGTGGTGAGAGGTATGATATTTGCATAAAAACACTCAAGTCTGACAACTGACACAGGCGTTGTTCTGAAAAAAATTAAGTTTCTGATAATTAAGAGGTTACAGAAATCAGTGACTTTAGATCCGACTTGGTAGAGTCCTTTTTTTCTCAGAATTTGTGGCTGAATATGTCATTAAATCTGTTCTTTAATATTTTGTAGAAATTTTTGTCTCGTTTTCATTCAAGTACCAATGCTGGATGAAGCTCAGATTGATTTCTTTTTATTCACAAATGTCTGACAACCTTTGAATACAGACAATATTTTATTTAAATGGTTTATTACCCACTAACCAAATTACACGCTTTGGCTCAAATTCTGGCATGTCCTTACAAAAATATCTTTCATAACATGGAGACAAAAGCAATATCAAATCTAGAAGAAGGTATGCAAATCATTTTCAGATGGATCAGAAAACAAATTTTTAATGGTGTTTCAAAACCATTCTGGTTTTCTTTTTTTCTTTTTTTTTACATCTGGTATTCTGTCCACAGAATTAAAATTCTTCCTATCATTTTCAGTATTCACTTTTTATAATTATAACTCTTTAAAATGTAGGATAATTAACAAAGCTAGTCTTTTGACTTCTGTGTGTTTGATCACAAATCATAAAAATAATATAATATTTCTGTTCTTAAAGATGTACTGACTCCAGTGTTATTTTTTGCTTTTGTTTCATATGTAGCATTTCAACACCTGCAAACACCTGCTTTATTTTCGTAGATTTTTTTCTACTTAGAAAGATATACTCTTGCTTTTGATTTCAGAGAAAATATTTCTTTCAACCTAATTTGTAAATTAATTCTTAAACTGAGTAGAGGATAAGAAACCTTCCATTAATGTATTTTCTTAGTAGCTTGAAATCCAGTCTTTGAAAAAACAAAAAGAGATTCACATATTCAGCTGTGTTTCAGAATTCCATAAAATGGCTAAATTATTTATAAGGTTCTTTGTCATAAGCTTATTTTAAATAAATGAGACTCTGAATGACCTAATTAGCTGTAACTGTTTGTTTTGTTAAATTTGATATAAAGTTTGTTATTCTCTTTTACATAATTATACAGTCAACAGTCTGATCTCTTGCATTTTTATATGATGAAATTAGCTATTAAGAAAGATCATATTATAAAAGAAAGGCAAAAATGGAAAAAGTTTTTTCAGTAATTTAGCATACAATGTGGTTTTCTTACAGCTCTGTAGTAGAAATCTTAATTTTTTTATCTAACACAAATATATTGCACCATATTCAGTATTATTTTTTTCTCCCTTGAAGACTCTAAGGAGACTTATGTGGGTAGGTTATCAGCTGCTTAGGTCTGTCTAGTTGTTGCTGATTTTTAAACTGTGTTTGTACTTTTGCAGATGTGCCATCAAATCCGTATGGAGTACGAGTCTTAGAGCTGTCACAAACCACTGCCAAGGTTTCCTTCAATAAGCCAGATTCACATGGAGGTGTGCCCATCCACCACTACCAAGTGGACGTGAAAGAGGTGGCCTCAGAAACCTGGAAAATAGTTCGCTCCCATGGAGTTCAAAGTAAGTATACAAAAAATAAATGGAAGTATTTTACTTGAGAAGAATGTCCAAGGAAAATACTGGAAGTATTTCTTAACTGTTTCTTAATTTGTCTTAATCCAGTATCTGTATCTCTGTATTAGTGCAGACCTCTCTACACCAGTTAGAAACAGTCCCACAACTTTGTAAAAGTAAACTGTTCATTTTTTTAAAAAAGCAGGTGCAATTGTTATCCATTTCTCATGTCCAGCCAAAAGCCAGCTTTTGAAGTGATATCTTTCAAAGAGTGGAAACGACACTGCATTTGAGAATGTGCATTATGTATGCAGCTAAATGAATAATTTTAAATAAGCTGTTATATAATATTTAATCCTGGGCACTAATTACTGTTTTTGAGCTACTTAGTAACTTTCTACATGCCTGTTAATATTCGAGATACCTGTTTCAAGAGGATCATGTTTGTTAAATAAACATTAAATGCCCTCTAAAAGGGTATTTACTTGCATGTCTCATGGCAGAAAAGAGCATAAGCCTCCCCAAACAGACAAGAGCTCTTTAGGCCCCTGATGAGTTGGGGAGTTCATACAGAGTAATGTTAACTCTTATATCCAAATATGCCTTTTGGTATTTTCAGTGCTAGTTAAGGCAGCCTCAATAGTTTTCTGATTAATACTTCAGTAAGTAAATGGTTTTTCAGCAATCAGCAGAGTCACGGGAGACAAAAATGTTGCAAATGTGTGTTCTCTCTTTCACATACTGTAATACAAAAATTCTGCACTAAACTGAACATGTTCAAAATTACAGAATTATTTCAAAGAAACATATAATGAACATCTAGTTAACATGTTCAAAAAACAGGTTTATAACTCCATATCTTTTGTTTTTCATAACCCAACACAGCGTGTATAAATGTAATTATGTAAATAATGGTAACATTCATATACAGTATAGTTTGAATTTCTTTTAATACTAGAAGATCATTAGATTTAAGATCTAATGTGCCTCTATTTGCAGGGCAGGCACATATTGGTATACTTCTTCCATTTTTTTCATGCAATGTTGCAGATCAAGTTAGAGATGTTTATTCGCATAGCTACTTCCTTCAATGAATTTAAAATAATTTTATTCTGATATGAAAGTAAAACCTAAAGTGACCAGTCTGCATAGTAGGGTGCAGTAGGGTGCAAATGAGTAAAAACCCATTGATTACAGAGTCAATCAGTCAACCACACAGATGATTAATTTCATTGTAAAGCCAGAACAAACACATATCTTCAGTGTTAAATTTGCAGAAAACATAGTCACCTTACTTCCTCTAAAACTTTATTTCCTCTTATTTCTGTTTTTGGAAAGTTTATTAAAAAATTAATGGATTACAGTAGGAAAGATGTGTAGTTTGACAGACCCTTGTTACTAGAGTTGACTGGAGCTGCCTTCTTTAAAAATTCACTTTCCTTTTGAAACTTTCTTTCAGCATTGATCGTTTTTAAGTTGTTGCTCACTTTCGTGATTTCTGTATAACATGAACTGATCTTGGAATCATTTTGGTCCAAGACTTGTTTGAACTCTACAGTTCTAAAATTGGAGTACAGTGACAGGTACAAATACGTGCAGTCCTTAGGCATATGTTATGACCATGAACTAGATTGTGGGTATTTAAGATCTCTGCTGCCACTCCTACTCATATTAAGCATTTCTTCAGCAGAGAACTGTATTACTTCCTGCATACTGTCATATTATTTCCCCACATCCTCCTTTGTATACTCTGCTCTCCTTTTTTACATGGACAATTTTGGGGGGTATACCATCTTGCAAGTATGTGTTTTCCTCCTCATTTCATTGTCTCTTAATTGTATGCTGAAAGGTTTTGTTGAGAAAACAAAATAGGTCATGCTTATGATTTTGGACATATTAAAGATACCTCTTAATAGCATATGTTACGAAAAATTACTCCGAGTGATGACAAAAACTAGTAAATATGCATACAACCTGAAAGGCTATCTTTGTCTACAAACAGTCATGTAGTAAATACATAAATATTGAAAAGACAGTGGGCAATATTAAAAATTAATACTACATTCATAATTAATTCATGTTTTCTGAAATCTCTACTGATATACCCCTGTATAGAATGATTGAGACTATATATCCTATATTTCTCTGAATTGCTCTCTCAACTATTTTAGAAATCAAAAAGTACTTCAGATTGTCAAACATTTACTAAACAGAAGACATCTTGCTCTCATAAATCTTATTGAAGCTACGCTATGTAGTTTTATATGGAAATCAAAAGTGACCTGGTTCTATTTATCATAAGTCCCTGCAGATAGTCTATAATAAGTTGAAAACTTGTTCAATTTGTAAAGTACTATAGGGCCAAACCAGAAACATAAAAATCCAGAACAGAAAAAAAGCTTTTGCAAATGGAGATGTCAAAAAACAAAATTAGTGTCCTGTTTTAAAAAGGAAATGCTGCTAAATTCTAATGGAATCTTTATGAAATATTGAGCCTTTGCATGTTCCCTGGGCATTCAGATGTTTAAGCAATTTTTCTAAAATATCAATTTAAAATTCTCTCAATTTATATTTTACCCTACTTACATTGTCATGTTAAGATAACATTGATATGCCAAAATCTCCAAAATCTCTATTTTCAATTCCTGAAATATTTTTCAAAGAAGCTTTTTTTTAGTGTGGAGGTGCTGTTTTGTATTGTTTTATTTTTTTTCTTTCAGTTTTTTGAGACATTGAGGATACTTTATTAAAGGATAATAACAACTGCATGTTCTTGGGACAGTTTCTGATTGTGCTTAAGTAATGAAGCACCACTTTACTAGAATGCCTCAACATCATCTCAGCTAAGAGGAGGATGTTTAAAATGCAGTCAGTTTTCTGTATTACCATTTGCAGTTGGATCATCATAATTTCCACACTCAGTCAATATTCTTTAATGGAAACAAAACTACTTTTTCCATCTGTTCACATTTTAGGGATGGTTTATGGCTAAGATTCAAATATAAATGCTGTTTACACAGGGACAGATAAATGCTCGCGCGTATCAAGTGGTGGTGCATGCATAATTCATGGGCCATGATTTTTTCCCAGTAGTAAGTGACAAAATATTCTGAATTTTACAGAATGGTTATTTATCAGTCTGATTTAACTCAGGAGGGGTAAAACTGCAGACCTTTCCTGCCACAATGTACAAAATGTGCAAATTCCAAAAACATCATCAATGTAAACAGACAAAAAAACTTACATTCAGGAAAATGTTGTGCCTGGAAGACAGTTAGAATTCCAATACAGGGATTTTCAAGGCTAAACTCTCTTCTGCTCCCTCTCTACTGTGACTTAAAGGAATAATGTAGTTGTCTTCACACAGTAACAAAGAACAACCATAAAGTTATAAAATTAATGAAAAATGCTTTTTAAAATTAAACAAGCCTCATAGAAATGTGGCTACAGAAGCAAGATTATCAATAAAGCATTAAAAGGTGATTAATAGGTATTTCAGAAATTTTTTGAGAAGAATTGCTCCTAATGCTAGCAAGTCATTAATTTTCATTTGGTTATGATTCAATAGCTATGTATAAAACCTTTTTACAACTAAGATTTAAGTGTTCTATTTATATGAAAACCACAATAGATGCTTATCAAAGTTGTTAGGTATTCTTCTGTAATCAATCATCCAGTAAATACAAATAAGTTTAATCAAGATGATTAAGCAGTATGAATTGCAAACCCAGTATGCAATTCTCTTTATTTGCCATTTTCTTAAAAAAAAATCCCTCTAATGATGACTTTTGTCTTAAATTTTACTACTTTGAGCTGTTTTCAGGTAAGAAGAAAATTCTAGTCTTGGAGCTGTAACCAGGAATATCTCTGTTCTCTCCCCTTTGTCTTTTATAATGAAGAAGATTTCATTTGAAAGTCTGTGCTGATTGCAGCTATTGAAGCAGAGCACAGAAAGTGGAGTAATCATCTGATACACCAATTTCAGTCTATTAAGGGACTTAAAATCATAATCAACACTCTCATAATTCAGCAAGAGATCAGGGAGCAAACGGTAGTGAGAATTTTCTGCACTTTTTCAATGCTCTTTTGAATGTGAAAATAGTTTTGTTGGAGGCTACCAGCAAATCCAACTTTCCAGTGGAATTCTCTGTGGACTGGAGTTCCAAGGAGAAGTGGGTAAGCAGGGAACAGTCCCCTCAGGGCCCAGAGATTTATAATTCTGTCAGAAGTGAAAAGAAACCCACTAATCTTGAAGTAGCAGAAATGCAGATAATAGTGGCAAGATTAATTCTGCAAGGAGAGTTTGCATCCTTTCTCCCAGACAGCTGGTAAATCCCTGAGTGTGGGAAGGTGCCCATCCACCGTCAGCAAGTGGATAAGCACAGTGAAGAGCACTCGCCAGGGTTTCTTCTGCAGGCACAAAGAAGCCAGTGACACGGTGTAAGATACCTGTGCTGGGAAAAATCACCCAACCACAATCCTCTGTGCACTTTTATTTTTAAAGAAATGACATTAACTGATTTGTTTCTGTCTAATCGACAAAGATGTCATAAGGAAAAGCATTCTTTATTTGTCCATTTCATGTAATATTGACTTTTCCAAAGAAGAAACAAGATAGTCTCTGAAATTCAGTTCTTCTCATTCAATCACTCAGAAAGCATCACTGGTTTAACTGTAATAAGGAAGCCATTAAGGTCTTGTTTTGTCTTAATAGCATTATAGACATTACTAATTCTGGTTTACAGGCAGCAGATAATGCATTTGTAGAAATTAGCTTTTACACAAATCCAAACCACTGTGGAAGTGGGCTTGAAACCTGAAAAATGTGCACTCTGAAAATATTTGGATGTCTTCAACAGGAATACAAAAGACATAATTTCCTTTGTTCTTCAATTTATAGGTAGCACAGGTAGACAGATAAAGATCTTTTTTTTTTTTTTTTTTTTTTTTTTTTTTTCCAGGGCATTATATATTTCTGAGTGAAATACCAAGAAAAAACTGTCTCTGCCTTTCTAGTGCTATTCAATTTGCTGGTGATAGAACATGAGGAATACATTAAACACAGTCCCATATTTAGATTACTGTGGAAATTCACCTCTGGCATAGGTGGATGGCTGGCAGTCTTAGAGAAGAGATACACATTTGGAGATTGGTGGAGCCAATACACACACCCACACACCTTTACACACCCACACACACCCTCCACCTTTGCTTCCTCAAAACTACTTCTGTTTGGAAATTCTCATATTACAGATCAGAGTTTCTTTATCCTATATCTAAGTATTGATCTTGTGAATTTTTTAGGCAAAAATTTTAATTAATTATATTTTAATTTTTAAAATTCAATTATTTATGTTTAATATAAAAACTTAATAAAGTTGGAATATTTCATAAAGCAAGCCATCTTATTTATTGAGTTTTGAGACACTTGAGAAAGTTTCTAGTTTTTCTGAGTTTCCAGGGAAGTTGCTAATGTATAATGCCTAGATAATTTAGAATTTCTTATATCAGGAACAATTTGTAGCATGAAACAACTGGTTCTTAAAACAGAAATAGTTAATCTCATTTATTTTTCAGGGAAACAAAAACCCAAACAGAAACAACAGAAAAACCACCAAACCAAATCAACCAAACACATATCTGCTAAAAAATGCAAACTAAGCCAATCAACCCACCACCCAAAAATCCAAAAAGCTCAATATCTCTGAACTTTACTGGTATCTCTAGGTTTTGGCATTTTTTAATTAGATATTCTGTTGAGTTTCAAACCTTTTAGTGAAATTATCCCTGGAATTATAATTTAGCTCTTGAAGGAGACCAGCATAAAATAATTTATACAATAGACAAATTATATAAGATAAAGTCATGCATACATTGTCAAACTGTGGTCTAAAAAACAGGAAGGTGTAGAAAATCAACATGTTATAAGAGATGCAATTTTGAATCTATATATCTGTGCTTTGTATTTCAGTGGTCAAGAATTTTTTTTTAATATTAGAGATTCTTCTTTGTCTGGCAGAAAGCAGAAACTTTGCTAATAACATGCCAAGTATAATACTATTCAACAGTAAAAGTCTTACTTGTAAATATATCTCATGCAGTGATATCAAAATATACCAGAGATAATTTATCAACATATATTTATATTTCTTTAGTGAATATTTTATTGAAGGAGTCAATAATTTTTGAAGACTTGTGATAGCATAATCAAGCTATGGGCAAGAAGAAGTGAAATATGTTTTTACAATTTTCCATTTTAAGGCAAAATGAAAGGATGAAAAATATTTCTAGCTAAGAAATGTTTAAATATTTATTCTTTCTGGAAGAAAAGAAAACCCTTGACAGGTGAATAAGTTGTATTGTATTACTTTTCTGAAAAATAAACATAGCATAAAGAAAACATCTGAGCTTGTACAGCATCTTAAATATATGGAAATCGAAGAACAATAAATTTAAAATTTCAGTTTCAGCTAATAAGGAGTTATCCAGTTACGAGCACTAATGCAAATACATGCTTTCAACACAACTTTAATTTTTTTTTCTCTGGGTTTTAACAACTTATAGCTCAAATCTGAAATAATTAATTATTTGTAATTTGACATTCAAATCTCAGCAGGTTCTGTTTACTTCCTTTTTCATCTGACTACATTTCACGTACTTCATGAAATTCTAGAATAATTTAGCTTCCTAAATTCCTAAAAGTCCCAAAATGATCCTTATCATCATCAGCTCCACCCCCACCCCAGGCTGCAGCAGGGCCAAATTCTAAGTTTTTCTGGGGCTTTGCCCTGAGTTCTAAATGTCTCTGTGGATGGAAACTATATTTAGCAGTTTGTTTGTGAAATGAGTGGGGTTTTTTTTCAAACCAGGTCCTTTCTCTACTATTTTATTCACACATATTTAATTGGGCTTTAAGGTGTATTACGAAAGATAAGTGTTCTCTCTTGTCTAAGACATGTTCTTAAATTACTGTGCTGTGTGTTCTGCCTGGTTCTGTTGCTCCTTTTACTACACATGTCCTTAAAGTTAGGGGAAGTTATGTACATGCCCGTGTTGATGAGGTGATCAAACCTTGACGTCCTCTCCTCAGTATTGTGCTATTTAGTTTTGCATTGACTATACCAGTGAGAAGGTATCCATGATCTAGGCAACTCACAAAATAAGTTTAGTAATAAACAAAACATAAACCAGTAAATTTAAAAAAGGTAATCCATTTTCTCTTTTACATTTTATGTATATGTATATGTATATGTATATGTATATGTATATATTTAACATTCCAAACTCTGAAATGGTGTGGTGTGTTTTGGTTTTTTGGGAGGGGGGCAGGGGGTTGGGGTTTTGGGGAATTTTGTTTTTGTCTGTGCAGATCAGGTATTTTTCATTTAAAAACTTGTCCATTTTTAGTAGGCAGTAATTGGTAATATTTTGAAAAATTTTGTGGACCAGTCCTCTTATCAGTTAATATACTAATGATACTACTGATAACCCTAAACTCTTTTTTTTCCTAAAGTAATCAGAGTATTTAGCTTGATTCAAAAATACTTTTCTCAACTTGAAATTAGCTTTGAAATTACTAGAAGGTAAGAATTGCATATAGATATACATATATTATTAAGCTATAGTGTTGTAAGGTGTGTTACAAATAATATGACTAAAATGTGCCCTTTTATTTTTATTTAATCTCAATTCTTTGGATAAAATGGCATTATGAGATTTGCCAATAAAATTTTCAATGGCAAGTTGTCATTAAAAATAAAAAGTGAAAGAATGTGTGTAGTTTTATGATTGCTATAGGGTACAAAGAAATGTGAAGACAAAGACAGATTTTTATCCAATTTATTTTGTGTATATGCCTGCATGTAAGAAAGTTATTCAGCCCTTTAATTGTGTCTCTATACTAATTTTGGCTTCCATCCAAATCTTTGCTGTAAAAAATCTCTTGTGGTTGAAAAGGTTGAACTGTAAAAAAATGTCTAAACTAAATTATATGGATGGATTAGAGAGACTGAAAAGTGAGAAGTGCAAAGGGAAAACTATGTTTAAACATTTCAGGTTTTTATACAGACCTGAAACATCAGGAGAATGAGATGTACTTTTCACATTTAAAGGTGAATAAAATGTCATGAGAAGTGAAGAGAATCCAGACAATTTACTGCCCAGCATGAGTTCATAACTAAGAGCTCCTGAGTTTTATGCAGATGTAACCACTATCTGAACTTACTCTTTTTACCTTATAGTTCTGTGTTTGTAATTGCATTTAGTCAACCAGTCAAAGCTCATTGCACAATGTGATTTATGGTTTTCTCAAGACAAAGACTTAAAAATCTGTAGGAACAACTAGAAGATACTTTGATTGCAAGAGTATGTAGTAAATATTTTAATAAGAAATTAAATGGAGAATCATAATTCCAAATGTATTGTTGTGAAAACTCTGGTCTATTTCTTATTTAGACCTTTCAGTCCTTTCATAACTGCACATTCTCAAGTAAATTTATGGTGAACAGCTGATCTGATGTAAAGGTCTTGCTGACGTGGCTTGTAAAGGTAAATCTTGTTAAGCAAAGAGTGATGCAGTGCAGTATTAGGTATGAATAACTGATAAATGAGACACATGGTGAAGCTGCAAATTTTGCCTTTCAAGTGTGTATTGTATTCATCTACATTTATTGTACATTGCTTGTCTACTTAGAGAAAGATAAAGTACATTTATGGAATATTTATGTGTATATAAACTTCTGCTGCACTTTGTCATACAAAATAGAAAGGTGCTTCAGGATGACAGAGTATTCTTTAAGTATTTTCAAGGTCATTGAAAGACAGAGTGGTTATGAACAGAGCTCTCCTTCTGCCACATACAAGAATGAGCAACAGAACAATAGCATGGTCCTATCTGTATTAAATTTCACTATATCTTTAAATTAATCTCTTTTTCATGACCTTTTTTCTGTCTCCCCATTTTTCTTCATTGGTAAGAAATAAATTATAGTATACAATAGTTGCATGGGGATGAGGAACAAAATTATGAAGGAAAATTATCTCTGCATGTGAGAAGCATAAGAACAGTTCTTGAAATCATCATTCATGTCAGCCTCGAGGTCTTTCTGTTTACAGAGTAGGGAATGTTAGGAAAGATGTATTTGGAATCATGAAAATGGCCTCTGTGGAGATAGCAGAAATCAGGACCTGCTTTATTCTTTTTCTCAAGTGGTGGTAGTTAGGTTTCTGCCAGCTCTTGAACTGGGTAACAGAGCAAGTAGACTTTCTTTTCCTCACACTTTGCATGCTCCAGACTTGAAAAGTGCATGGCCTAGATGGGTGAAAGACAGAAGTCCTGTGTCAGAACCTGCTTCTTAGACAGCTGCAAGGCTGCAGCAACTTAAGTGAGAAAAGTCATACAGATTTTACATATTCTGTTTATTAGTGTTAGGAAGCAGAATTAAAGTGATATTGATAATGTTGGAATTTTAAATAGCAGTCTTAATTGAGAGACAATTCTTGCTAACATATATGAATTTTCCTATGAAAAATTTGCTGCTTCTCTAAGCATAATATTTAAAATATTCATTTCCTGTGCTCTCAGGTATTTCTTTTGCTTATCATTAAAAACTTCTGAATTCTCAATATCTGGGTTTTTTTTCACTGTAATAATACTGATATATTTGTAGTAATGGGCATTTTAGGTCCATTGGGTTAAAGAAAGCCACATCTAATTTGTATATAGTAACAGTAGAGTTTTGTACTGTGAAGAAAGAAAACTAGTGAAGTGAACATAAGAAAACTAGTGAATTGTACTTTTGTTACACAAAACATTTTAAATATGTTGTAAAGCCTCACAGGAAATAAGAAGTGTAGCTGTGTAGAACTTTGCTGACCATAGGAAGTAGATGCAGTTGTTAAAATTTATTATTTTCTTAGACTTTGGGGGCATTTTGGCCACAACAAGCCCCTGCACAAGCTGAGGCAGAGTGGCTGGAATGCTGCTGAGAGGAAAAGAATGTGGGTGTGCTTGTCAGCAGTGGCTGAACATGAGCCAGCAGTGCCCAGGTGGCCAAGGTGGCCAATGGCACCTTGCCTGTACCAGCAATAGTGTGGCCACCAGGACCAGGGCAGTGATTGTCCCCTGTGTGGGTGGATGTGGGAATCCAGGGCTTCCCTCTGACTGCCCTGGCAGGGCTGGGACCCTGGCAGGGGGTCAGGAACCCCCTTGTACAGAGCCCCCAGAGACACTGTCTGTGATCTCTGTCCATGGAAAAGAGTTTTCAATCCTACAGGATGAATTACAAGCTCTGAGTGTTTGATATAAGTAATAATTAAGTGTGGCATGGGTGCAAAAGTAAAATTTTAGGTTTCTAGATAAGGGGTCTAAAGGGGACAAGATGGAGGAAATTGGGTGTGTCTTGTCCTTTTTCTCCTTCTTCATGCCCTCCATGTTTCACTGTGGTGTTGGCATTTTTCTGTTGGTTCAGGCTGGGGACACACTGTTCAACGTAGGTGACAGATATTGGCACGTTATTGTAAATCCAGCACAGGTAGTTTCTGGTATTTAATGTTTGTACCATCCCACTGAGGGCAGAGCCCCACACGCTGCCCTGCAGGACAGAGCTGCGGCAGGGCAGCAGAACATGTTAGAGATAAACAGAATAAACAACCTTGAAACCAGCACAGACGGATTATGGCTTCTTCTTTGGCAGTGGGGCTGACAGACAGAGACTTTCTACAATCTCAGAATCATCAATACCTCAGATTCCAACAGGTGGACACTGGTGTGACCGCACCTGGAGTCCTGTGTCCAGCTCTGGGCCCCTCACTGCCAGAAGGACACTGAGGGGCTGGAACGTGTCCAGAGAAGGGCAAGAGGGGAAAGGTCTGGAGCACAAGTCCTGTGAGGAGCAGCTGCGGGAGCTGGGGGTGTTTGTTCTGGAGAAAAGGGGGGTCAGGGATGAATCTACCCTTCTCTAGAACTCCATGAAAGGAGGTTTTTTCAGGTGGGGAGCTGTTGCTATAGGACACGTGAAAGCACGACATGAGCTGCTGCTATTGCAAAGGTGAAAAAGAGGAAGTTTATTTTCTGACTCCAGCATTTATACTTTTCCAAAGGTGACAGTGGATTGGAGGGTGGACGTGCCACCTCTCCAATGACATTGGACAAACTACCAGTACATCAAATTTCCCCGCCTCTGGAGGAATGCAAAACAATAGATTGTTTACAGAAAGTTGTGTGAGAAAGTTCTCTACAAGAATGTAAACTCAGAAGGCTTTAGAAAATCTTAAGAATCAGAGCAACAGGGGGCAGTCTTCTCTCCCAGGCGATTAGTGACAGGACAAGGGGACACAGTCTTAGACCGCACCAGGGGTAGTTCAGGCTGAACATCAGGAAGAATTTATTTCATTCAAAGGGTTGTTAAACTTTGGAATGGACTACCCATGGGGATGGAGTCACCATCCCTGGAATTATTCAAGAAATGAATGGATGTGGCAGCTGAAAAAGTTGCAATCAGTCAGAACTTGAACTTGATTTCAGAAATCTTTTCCAACTGAAGTGATTCTGTGATTTTTTGGGTTTTTTTTCTTTGGTTTGTTTTTGTTTGTTTTTTTGTTTGTTTGTTTGTGATTTTTTGTTGTTTTTGATAAAAAGAGAATATATTTTGGCCAATAATCAGTGACTAGTTCAGGATAAGTTCCTAATTTAGACCTGAGTTTCACCCAGATATATTATATCAGTCACCAGAATCTTCAGATGACAAACTGTGTGGATTTACTACACCATGAAATAGTGTATACACATTCTACAGGGCTTATCCCAGGTGCACCATGGCAATTAGTCTGGGCCTCATTCTTAGAAGATGCAGCTTTTGTCTGCTGTGAATTCAGGTGAAGCCTACCTCACCTTCTGCTCAGGATCTTTTAGTAACAAAGAATTCAGAATTCATGGATAGAGTTCTGAATGTAGGAGATCATTTTCAAGCCGAACTTTGTTTTGCAAAAAATCGGATGGGATGGAAGTCACAACCAGAGCGCCACTGTAGGAACAGGAGAAAATGTGAGATAGACTGGCTTAGGACACAGTTTGATTTATACAACTGAAGAAATGAGACAGTGATATACCTGCAGCAGGAGTAGAGGAAAGGAAGGTATACATTCATGACTAACTCCTGCCTCCCCCCTCAATGTATACTTCTTTCTGCAAAAATCAAGGTTAGATTCCAAACTTTGATAAAAATACATAATGTTATTGCATACAAGGTAGCCATAAACATGTTTTTATAGTCTCCTAATAAATGATCTTGTTTTATTTTCTGGGTTGTCTCCCATTAACCATTCTCTTCAGACTTGAAAGTTACTCAAAGAGAGAAAAAACAATAGGATAAATGACAGTGTAAATTATCTTAATTAGGGCATTGATTGCCTTTTTGCATTGATATTACAACAGTTATTCCTTTACTACATTTTGTAGTATTTTGTGCTCACTCAGTAAAGTATTACTTACTTAGATGTCTTAATTCTGCTGTCTTTCTGTGTTCATATTGACAATGTAAGTTCGATGTATTCAATGGCCTCAAATTTTTTCTTACAGGATAATTTTAAAACTAGTCTCTACAGAAAGTAAATTTGATTAATTAAAATGCTTAACTTAATCAGGATTAATATCTAGCAGTATAATTTGTACTCCTAAAATTGCAGCAATTATAGTGACATAAATATTTAACAATGAACCCTGCTGAGAACATTAGTCATATGTTAGAAAGCATTTTGAACAATACTTTCCTACTTTCTTTTCACATTATGAAAGGAATATCTGGTAGAAGTCCAAATCCCCATTGATTTCCCTGCATTCATTTATTGTTTCATTAAACTTTTTAGTATAGTCCTTTTCAAGTGTCAGGCTGCTTTTCCAAGAAAAACCTTACTATTAAGAATTGTACTATAGTTTCATAGCAGAGGGCAAAATGTTCCAAGAACCAAGATAGTATTCCCCTTTAATTTGTAGAATCAGAAAATTTGGTTGGCAGGAATATCTGGTATTTATCTGGCCAACCTCCTGCTTGAATCAAGACTATTGCCAGTCCTAGATCAGGTCAGGTGTGGTTTTGTCTAACTCAGTCTCAAATCCCAGGGATGGAGATTACTCTCCCTCTTGTCTTGGAATAACCTGTTTCAGTGCTTCATGTTTCTCTCAGTGTATCCCTATTTCTAATACCTGGTCTGGATGTGCCAAAAAAAAAAAAAATTAAAAAAAAAATTAATGCTTCTAAATGCTGTGACAGGAAACTGTTATCCATCATCGGACATTGTTAAATTATTGTTCAACAAGTTGCATCACTACAAAACACTGACAATGCTGTGCACACACACACACACACACACACACACACACAAAATTGTAAAATATTTCTTAAAACCTTGTTCTAAAACACTTATTAAATAAATAAAAATAAGGACTAATGAATACTGGGAGGAGACCTGACACTTTAAAAGAGGTAATTCAAAGAGCATTTGTTTTTGAAATGTATTTGTATTGTGTGATTTTGAAGCTGAGTATGTATTTCCATTTTTTTCATTCAGGATGCATTTGTTTAGTTTAACAAGATCTTCTTACAGGGAATATCAATTGTTTCAAGCACTCTCTATCCTGAACTTTATATTTAGTGGTACTTAGGAAGTTTTAAATTGCCCATTCTTTATTTCTCCTCTACTTTTCCTCTTCCATTTCCTTCTCTCTTTTCCCTTTCCTATTCTTTGACTTCCATTTCATTTTCCTTTAATATCTACAAATTCCTTTTATGGAATTTGACTGCAGTTTTAAAGATTTGGTATTAGGCAGCTGGCTTGGTCATCATAAAGATAGTCAAAGAAATATATAAATAAAAACTTGGAGAAAGAGATACTAAAGAGTGTGTGTTTGAAATATAAATTCCCTTGTAGTGGTAATGGGAAACAGAATCTGTCAAAGTTAAGATCCTGGTTGCACATGATTGCTGATAGGATGCTAATCTGTACAAGTGGCAGGATTTGTTCATGAAATATTTGATATTATTGTCAAATAAGTATAACAGAAAAACTTGAAGAAGGTATCAAGATAATGTGGTCTATTTTATCATTTGAAGTATTACAAAAATATTTTTGTAAACCTATAGCCTAAAAATGATGCATGCATCACCTTTTTTTCTTAAATACTGTGGAGATGAGTTATTTTATATGTAATTCCTGCAAGTGTGTTTCTGTTCTGAATAAAGCTGGGGAAGGTTTACTGATATGATGATCTATCTCAATAGATTGCTTTTGTTCCAGGAATGTTTTCTTTTTTTTTTTTTTTTTTTTTCTCTGTGTGCTCTGCTGTTTTTCTGATTAAAAACAAGTTGAAGTAAGGGTGTTTTTTAAATAAATGAACTTCTAAAGAAAATCTATTCATTTTTATACCTGAAGTTTGTTAAATGAAGAACCCCATCTTCTGGATTCATGGTGATTCAATATATTATAAATTATGTTGCCAATCCACAAATTTGCTCTTTTCTAGGCACTTTAGTTTGCACTCCTGCTTGCTTTATTTTCATTAATTTATAGAACTGTGCATTTTGTAACTATGATTTCTCATGGATTACTTAATCTTTTCTGACTAGTTTTTTTTCAGTAGAAATAGGTATCAAAGAAAATCCCTGAATAGGGATGCTACTTTTGGTTCAGTTTGTATAGTGATATCTCAAAATTCAGCCCAGTAAAATTAAAAATTAAATACATGGAAGAAAGGAGCTTTACATGGTAATTGTGTTTTAATGTATTATATATTAATATTAATAAAAATATTAAAGCTTTTTTTGCCAAATGCATTTTTAATGTCAGCTACTGAAAAGTGTTTTGTAAAGAAATTACTCATATTAGTGAACATTAGATTATATTAATTATACCTGTGTATAATTACTACATATATAAAAACTACACTGTGTATCTTTATTTATGGGTTTTTATTTGTATTCACAGTTAAATAAATGGCTAATACTTTCATTCCAAACTAATGTAATAATTATACATTATAGTGCAAAGAAATATGGAAATTCTGGGAACAGAACCATTTTATCTGATTATTAAAATGGTGACATTTGTTTCTGTTGTTTTAGGGAATTACTTAAAGTTAGATATTGTCTCCAATTTATGCTAATGATTTCACTGACAGTTTGATTTGCTATCATTATCTTTATTTCGTAGACTGTGCAACTTGAAATATTTTCATTATTAAAGTTCATTTATTTGTGTTAACTGAATTCTGACAGTTATAGCCAGATGCTTGAATGAGTATTTATGAAATTAATTGTTGTTTGGGCAAGGCAGACAGATGGAACTGAAACAGCCAGGCTGTTTCTACAGATGAATTAACATTTTGTCTATTGGGTAGCAAAATCCTTTTTTTAAATTTTTCCCTTGTATTTGTCCCCCGTGGCAATTTCTATCTTCATTATGTCAATATTTCTGTGAGCTCAGCTAGAGCTAACTGTGAGTCTCAGCCAGAAAAAAAGAGATTTTATACTCTTCCTCCTACAGTGCAAACACATAGAATAAACAAAAGAGTTGTTGCTCATCCCAGGCAGACCAATTTTGGGCAAAGTGCCTCATTTTCTGTGACACCTACAAGAGTCTCAGCATTTGTACAGAAAATTATTACTTTATCACCTTGAATTACTCACTGCTGTATGCCATGACTTTTTCTCCTGCCCTTAAAAGAACATGAATCATCACCACAGAGAGAAACCTGTTTAAGCTTCATAAAAATTATATTTTTTTTTTTTTTAATTTTATTTTTCCTCTGAAAGAGATTCAGGTATTTTCAGGGGACTCAGTTTTTCCTTGAGAGAAGTAAAATAATGAGTAATAGGTTCAGGAAAATGCTGTTAAATCAAAACACTCCACTTATTAACATGCCCAGTAGTCAGGGTTGCATTCATCCTCTGTAGTTATATAGATCCAGAATAAAGGGAGAGAAACAAGAAAAAAAAAACAACCCCAAGCCATCCTCAAATTTGTAATGCTTCTTTGACAGAAATTTCACTCTTCCACCCCAATCTCACATATATAGGAAACGAAGATGTTATTTCAGCAACGTCTCAGCTACTTTGTTTCAAAATAAATTTATATCCTTCTTCAGTTAGATCTGACATCCTCAAGGGATTGAATTTGGAACTGGAATGACATTGTTCTATGCTGCAGATACCTCTCCAATGAGAGCAATGTAACAACGTGGTATTTCTGTTAATTAACCTCATATGAGATCCTCTTTGGGATTAATGTAGAGGAATTGTACTGCTAGTTCCCCTAACCTTCTTTTCCTTGGTGATGATTTATGTAATATATCACAATTCTTAGAAGGTTTTTGAGGCAGATTACTTCAGTGAAAAGACAATTTAATATGCCAGACATTTTTCCTCTCATTCTGCTGTAATAAAGTAACATAAACAACCTACCCTGGACCAGAGAAGCAGCTGGGGAATTTTGTTTCGGTTTTACTGACTTGGATTTATGGTACAATTTATTTCACAACAAATCTTGTGTTAGATGTTGCTTTCCCATGGTTCATTTTGACAGCAGTTAAAATTCTGTGACAATAAAAGGAACTTTCCTAGATGAAATGCTTGCAAGCTGTATTTTAAATAGTATGAAGTTTTGCTTTTTTTTCTGACATATTTTTGTGGGTTTTTTTCTGTACTGAGTTATTTTTTTCAATTTATTAGATTTGCTTGCAAATTACAAAAATCTGTATAATAAAAAGGACTTTATACTTAATGTTGCTTAAACTTTAGGATTAACCTATTAACACATAATAGGTTAAACTTAATTTTTTATTCAGTAAGGTTTAATTATTTTCTGTTGTTGTGTTCCTTTTTAACTTCTGGTTGACAAAATTTAAAAAAAAAAAAAAAAACAACCAAACTAGCAACAGTATTCATGGCATATCTTGCCAAAAATATTAATAATTTTGTATTAAAGTCTTAATATAGCATACTAAACCAAAACCTACATACCTGGTAACTTCTTGTGTCATTATGTCCTCCTAGGCTACCTTGAGACTTAAAGCCTCACTTATAAATGGATAATACTAAGCTCTGAGCTGTTGTGAATCATGTTAATTTATTAATTAACTGACTTAAATTAGATAATTTATTTAATTTGGAGAATTCACAAGTAACTGTTCTGCTTTTCCCTCTTTGGGGTATTCCTACCAAATCTACTCCTCAATCTAACCAGTCACTATGTGAATTATCCCAGCAAATCAATCCACAAAATTGAATTATCCAGCTAAAGCTGACAAATAACTGTGATTAGAAGGGCAAAATATACTGATATAACAGCTAAAAGAAAATAGAAAATCTCAAATGATACTTTTAAAGAAAGAGATTTCACCTCAGTATATCTGGAACTTGATACCCATCAATAAATATGCCAATGGCATAATGTAAACATATGGCAGTGGACTGGTTCTTTTCACATTTATGCACTGAATGTGAAAGAAATCAAAATACTCATCATGCCCAGGACTATTTTCCTGTGAGAAAAAGTTATTTGTATATGGAAAGATGAATAAGCTGTTTTTATACTTAAATAACAGATACACACATTATAAAAAAAAACAAAAATAACTGATTTATGAAATATTTTCTTCCAATCTCAACTCCTAGCGAGCAGTGAAATTTTCATTTCTCTTAATTACTCTTCAGTCCTGAGCTTTTGTAACACTCCGTGAAACAACTTCTTAATCTGAATTACTCCAAATATTCTGTTTATTCTATTACAATTGGAGTATGAATTCTAATCCAAAATGGTTCTTTTCTTTGTTTTCAGAAGGCCATAGTTATAATTTTTTCTACATATATAATATATACACCTCACACCATCACTGATATTAAGTGGGTCAATTCCACAAAAGTAATTGCAAAAGTCATTGTACCTAGATGCATAGTGCTGTGCAGGGGATTCTAAAGTATACACTGATTCTTTAAATACTACATGTATAAGTAATTTTATTCATTTCTCTAGGTCCCAGGTGTGTTTATAAAATCAGATCCTTAGGTTTCATGTAGCTAACACATTTGTATTTTTTTAAATATAGACTCGTAGTCGTGCTTTTATGTTGTTTAAATTTTAAAAACATTTACAGTAGCACTAATATTTGGTACGCCCTAAGGTTTCTTTTCAGTGAAATTATTCATCCTTGGAAAGTAATCATGGCTGAAAGGCAAGTCAAATACTGCTACTGCTTAGTTAAGTTTTAAATTTAATCTAAACAGAACTCAATGTTATGTCTCCTAATTCTATTCTTATTCTCATGATGATACATTATTTTTTCATGACATGATTATACTTTAGAGTTCAGTATTTTCAACTCTATAAAATGATAAAGCTAAAACATGCTGGAAGACATACAATTCTACTGCTCTATTTACAGGAAAACAATTATGTTTCAATAGCAAATTCATGCAAAATACCCATAATAAAGTATGAAATGTAGAAGTTACTGTTTTTCCAAATTCATGAAATCCCTGTAGCTTTACATGTAATGGGAACTCTGTTGGACTTCAGTAGAAACTAAAGAAATAGAAATTCTAATAAATCTGCACTGAAAAGAATAACAAAGAGTATGGACAGAAGTAATTATGCTTTCACTGGATATATAACTTGAAGGCTTAAAGCAACTAAAAGAATGCTTCTTTATAATGAAAAAATTAGGCTCCCTAGGACTGTGAAAGATGCTACTGGCTCTTTTTTTTTTATGATATTACATTTCTACAGGACTTGCCAAGTATAGTGGAAGGATGATCTCCCTGCTCCTGCTGGCCACACCATTCCTGATACAGGCCAGGATGCCCTTGGCCTTCTTGGCTACATGGGCACACTGCCGGCTCATGTTCAGGTGGCTGCTGACCAGTTCCCCCAGGTCCCTTTCTGCCTGGGCACTCTCCAGCCACACTGTCCCCAGCCTGTAATGCTGTGGGGTGTTATTATGGCCAAAATTCAGGACTCAGCACTTGGATTTATTAAACTTCATCCTACTGGACTTTGCCCATCGATTCAACCATTCCAGCTCTCTCTGCAGAGATCTACCTTCCAACAGATCGACACACCCTCCCAGCTTAATGTCATATGCAAATTTACTAATGAAAGACTCAATCTCCTCATCCATGTGATCAATAAAGATATTGAACAGAGCTGGCCCAGCACAGAGCCCTGAGGGACACCACTGGTGCCTGTCCCCAGCTGGATGCAGCACCGCTCACGGCCACTCTCTGGGCCGGCCATCAGCCAGTTCTGAGCCCATCACAGAGCACTCCTGGCCCAGCATAGAGTGCTCCTGGTCTGGCACAGAGCGCTCCTGGACCATCACAGAGTGCTCCTGGCCCATCACAGAGCGCTCCTGGCCCATCACAGAGTGCTCCTGGCCCATCACAGAGTGCTCCTGGCCCATCACAGAGCGCTCCCGGCCCATCACAGAGCGCTCCCGGCCCATCACAGAGCGTTCCTGGCCCATCACAGAGCGCCCCTGGCCCAGCACACAGTGCTCCTGGCCCATCACAGAGTGCTCCTGGCCCATCACACAGCACTCCTGGCCCATCACACAGCACTCCTGGCCCATCACAGAGTGCTCCTGGCCCAGCACAGAGCACTCCTGGCCCATCGCAGAGCACTCCTAACCCAGCTGTGGGCTGCAGCTTTTCCAGCAGTGTGCTGTGGGAGACAGGGCCAAAGGCCTTGCTGGAGTCCAGGTACACAACACCTACAGCCTGTCCTGCATCCACCAGGAGTCACCTGGTTATAAAATAAGATCATCACATCTTGTTCCTGCTGCTGCTCAGGGAGCGAAGCGCTTCCCGTTCTCCAGCACATGGTCCGTCCCATGGGAGACAGTTCTCCACTGACTACACCAAACTGAGTCTGTCCCATGGACAACAGTTCTCCATTAACTTCTCCAGCGTGGCCACTCTTCTCCAGGGTCAATTCTTCAGGGACAGGCTACTTCAGCATGCTTCCCCCACGGGGTCGCAAATCCTACCAGGAAACCTGCGCCAGCATGGGCTCCTCAAATGAGTCTGAAGGTCCCTGCCAGGAGCCTGTTCCAGCACAGGCTTCCCACAGGGTCAAAGCCCTCTCTCAGCATCCATCTGCTCTGGTGTGTGCCTCTTCCATGGGCTGCAGGGGATCTCTGTATCTCCATGGGCTTCACCATGGGCTGTAGGGGCACAGTGGCATCTCCACGGGCTGTACCTTGGGCTACAGGGGAATCTCAGTTCTGCAGCAGCTCCTGCCCCTCCTTCTGCACTGAGCTGGCTGCCTACAGGGCTGTTCCTCTCACATCCTCATCCTGCTCTTCTCTGGCCACAAATACATCAATATTAAAAAATAATTTTTTTCCTTCTTTAATATGCTATCACAGGAAGCTCCTGTCACTGATGGGCTCAGACTTGGCCAGCAGTGGGTCCAGCCTGGAGCCAGATGGGATTGGCTCTGTCAGACATGGGAGAAGCTTCCAGCACCTTCTCATAGAAACCACACCTGTAGCAGCCTCGCTACCAAAACATGGGTGTGCAAAACCAATGCACTGTGCTCACAATCAGAACATAAAATACCACTCCCCATCAAGGGCCTTAATTGCTACCTGTGGCTTCTCTAACACTGATTTCACTGTTCCTGCAGAACTATGACTTGCTCAGTCAAAACAATGATTTTTTGCAGAAGAAAAAAAGGGACTATTAGCACTCAACAAAAAAGCTGATGCACTATTATAAAACCAATGTACTGTCAGAATATGAGAGTCATTAATTTACAAGTGACGAAAGTAAATTATGAAATTGTCTTATGGGTTTTTTTTTTATAAATATATTACTTCATCAAATTTTATTCCTTTTTTTTTTTTCTTTCTTTCCTTTAGCTATGGTTGTTCTAAGCAATTTGGAACCAAATACAACTTATGAAATCAAAGTAGCTGCTGTAAATGGAAAAGGGCAAGGAGAGTATAGCAAAATTGAGATCTTTCAGACCTTACCTGTCCGTGAGTAATACTTGTGCTGTTAAATGAAAATTATTATTATTATTATTATTATTAGAATATCCCTAGATTTGAATTATGATCCACTGTAGATAATGTTTCAGGTTTTCTATAATCCACTTACCAGTATATTATACCAGTTTTTACATTGTTTCTCAGAAATCATGTTTTGTTATGCCACCCTTACTTCAAGAAGCATGAGTGTACTTAAATTGGAGAATTTATTACATTATCTTACATTTTTGAGATTCAGAAAAGCCTTTATTTCATATAATGGAGCACAAACCATGAGAGATACTAGAATAAGGAATTTTTCTCATTAACGCTCAAGGTATTATCCACACCTAAGAGAAGTGAATTGGCCATTTCTGGAGACATTTCTTCACCAAACTATGGTGCTATTGTTCTGCAATTATCAAGCATCAAATAGAAATCTTAACCTAAGGAAGAAATTAGGAAAATAAATTTTTTTAACTATGACTACATGCAAATGAGAAATTCTATGAAACCAATTTTGTATTTGTAGTAACTGTAGGCCAGAGGTTCAGATTAAAATATTAAAGGCAAATAAAAAATATTTTTCTCAAATTATCTTTAAATAGAAACAACAGTAAATAAATTAAATACATAGAGAGAGAGAAAAAAAAAAAAAAAAAAAAAAAGCCAAGGAACTACCAGATGGCAGTGTACAGTAATCAAACAAATGTGTTGAAATACATCAGCAGCTACTGCCAGACCAGTCTGTCATAAATCTCTTGCAACTGAGCTGTTTCCTGAATAGGGCAGTACTCAGTGTAGCTAATACTGGCCCTAAGGGAATGAACAATAAAAGTAATGTAACTGCAAAGAACAGAAAATATTTCTGTGATATTATATTAAATTACATTACATTACATTATATTTATTATTGTGTTATGTTATATTATATTATATTTTATTGCATTATACGTTTCTTCTGTTCCAAAACATCAACTTGGCAGCTTTCAAATTTCTTTTTCATTGAAGCATTTAGATATTCTAAATATATTCTAGGACAGATAAAATTATTTCCTATTATTCCTATCAGTATGCTTGATGAAAGAATGACAGAAACTGAAAGATATTATACATCTCTCTCTCTCTCTCTCTCTCTCTCTCTCTCTCTATATATATATATATATATATATATATGTATGTATGTATAATATGTATCTTTCTATCGGATAGAAAGCTAGAGAAGTTTTATGTTGTGATCTAAGTAAGTTTATCCTTACTTTAATAAGTACTAAACACAATACAATTATTGTTAAAGAAACAGTATCTCTGGGTAACTGCACGTTCACAGATATTTCAAAGATAAGACAATTCAGTATGTTACTTTTTAAAAAATTTAATGGGCATTGCATATAGAAAAGCTAATATGTGAATTTTTGACTAGGAAAGTGTCAGAAAGTGGTTGTTAATCTTTTGATTGAATGTTTAAGACTACCTTTTTCTTATTATTATAACTAAGACAGTTTTAGATTTGAAAATATTATTCTTTGCATTTACTCTTGATATTGACTTCTTTAAGAAGTTGTTATTCTTAGATAACTTTTACTCAAATTTGACTTGGTACATTTATTGGAAAATAAATTAAGTTTAAAAACTGTATTGCAATTTAGAAATCTCACATAGGATTAAAGGTTATGCTTAAGTTATGGATGCTTACTTGTAAGAGAGTGTCTTTTAAACTTCAGTATGAGCAGCAAACTACCAGCCTTGCTGAACTGATAATGAAATTATTTTGGGAAGAAATTCCATTTAAAAGTGTTGAAAATCAGAAGATCTCAAAGAAATTAATATTTCTTTCATACTTCACATAATTTTATTTCCTTGTATGAGGAATCTACATTAGAACATATTTCACTCACAGTATTTAACATTCTTATAAAGGCTGTTTTCTAGTGCATGGAATGGTTATATTTAATTTGAGATTTTGATTACTATTATTATGGACAAGTTCCTAGCTGTAATTTAAGAGTTATCTCACTGCTGATTTATTATTATTATTGTTGTGTACTGTTTGTTTCCTTATTTAGGGGAGCCAAGCCCCCCTTCAATTCATGGACAACCAGAGAGTGGCAAGAGTTTTAAACTTAGTATAACTAAACAAGATGATGGAGGTGCCCCCATACTGGAATATATTGTCAAATACAGAAGTGTAAGTATTTCAGTTAATCAAAATAAGTGAATCGTGCATGTTAATATGTGTTTTTAATGCAGAGAAAATTGTTGATATTATTTGAAATTTACCAAAGTTGTGTGCATTTCAGAAAATAATTAAAAAAAAAAAAGGTATGGTATGTTTTCTTCTGGAACTAAGTTGCAGCTGAAGCATACAAAATAAATATTGAAAAAAAAACCCGAAAAAGCCTCCAGCTATTCCTAAAGGTATACTGCAAATTCATGTTATCAAGAAAACTATTTTCTTTTTCAATTGCATAGTAAAAGTGGGACACTCGTGTTCTGCTTTTAAAAACACAGTATATTAGCAAACATTAAAATTACACACTTTTACACACTTAAAGGTTGTTTGAACAGTAAATTTTTAATCTATTATAAATGCATCTGTATTGATAGAAAGCTATATTGGAGTGCTCCATATCAATTGTAAATTACATTAATTAGCTGATCACATTTCATATTTGCCTGAATTCCAAGTCTCATCTTAAAAAAGCCGTTAACACATTGTTGGGAATTTCATGAGTTCAGGGCATATATCTGTTCTTCGACAGCCATCAGGCAGAGGTTATTTGCATTCTGCCTTTTAGAAAACTCTGTTTTGATGTTCTCTCATCATCTGGCAAGTTTAAAAACCAGGCTTTTCTGTGGTATATAATATATTAAAAAAAAAAAAGTTGTGTGTTTTTTTTATTATTATTAATAATGTAGCTAAAATACATTTCCTGATGTACTGTGCTTAGAAATTATTGGATTGTAGCTGCAGAGTGGGAAAAAGTGATGTGTTTCATTCCAGTGTAAATTTTTAAAACTGTCCTTGTGTAGTACTTTTATTGAGTAGACCCATTTTACTGGAGTGTTACAGCAGAATTTCATGTCCATGAAGAGTCTAGAAAATTGGGAATGTAACATTGGCTATCTAGACATGTTAAATGGAAGGTAGTAAGGACTGTATTTATTCACAGAAAGAAGCAATTTTTGAGAAAGTGACTATAGAACCTGTTGGAACATTTCCAAAAGGAAAAGACAGATCCTTAACTTGCAATAGGTTTTTGTCACATTTCCTCATGTTTACTATAATGTAACTTTTTGGTTATAGTCTAGGGATTATCTGAATGCTAAACCTGGGATGTAAAATTATTGTCCTATGCTAAATAGAACCAAATAAGATTAGTAGCTCCAAATTAATTGAGAAATATTTGATAGCACTCTTCAGAGTAGTCTGGGGGAATGACCAAAATTTGTTCTACTATTACTGATTGCTAAATCTTAATTTCCATCCAGTGAATACATTGACATAAAAGAAAAGTAATAGCAAAGAAGACGAAGGTAGTAATATATGCAATACAAGATAAAAATGGAGTTTTGCAGGATTGAACTTCCTAGTTAGATTACTGTGCCTTTAAGTATTTACCACTAAGTACAAAATACAGTTTGAATATAATGCATTCATGCAGTATATGGAATTTAATCTATTTTTATGATTAAAATAAGATAAATTCTTTTGGTTCTATCACAAAAAAATTTTGGAAATCTAATTTTGATCTTGTGTTTTTACTAACGTACAATATTACAGTATGAAAGGTTACTTTTCCTGTGTGGTGTTGGAAGGTAAATGTGCAGTTTAAGCAGTAAGTGGAAACTTAAAAGGTTACTGAAGAAGATAGCTTTTCCTTGGACCTCGAATCCTAAACTCCTTGAACTTCCAATTGAAAAAGCAATTTGACTAAATAAAAGGACTTTCTACAACAAAAGAAGCAGAACAATTTTTTTGGTGTTTTAATCAGCAAGAATGAACGCTATTTAAAGTTCGTAATTATCTGTTCCATCTTCCCCATTGGTAGTGTTTAATTAGCTTTCCTGTAACTCTTGCCAGCCTTATTATTAGCACCTGGACCAATGTATTTGCTTGCATGTTTCAAGAGCATATTTGATAACAACTCATACATCAATGGCTTTTCCTTCAGAAAGTTAATTCACCCATGTATAAGTTTTATACAGATTTTTTTTTTAACTGGAGGAAGTACAGCTACAAAAAAAGAGTGTGGTGAGGGGAAGAGGGTTGTTTTTATTTTTCCCTGGCAGGGCAAATTTTAGCGAACATTTGGAATTAGAACAGAATAATAAAAATAACTCTCTTTTATGATTATTAATCTTTTGATAGAAGCAAGAAAAAATTACTAAAGTGACAGGTTTTTACAGGCCTAAAACTTGTTCACCTGTTTTTGACCTGTGACAGGGTTACTATTAATGCTGTGAATTTTGGCAGATAAGAGTTTGATAGTTTATGTGCTTTTCTCTGAAGGACATTCTTTTTTGACTGTGTTGATGTAGGACGTGTTAATTTTGTTCCTTTATGGTGTGTTCTGCAAAAAACTTTATAGATATAGTATATTTTAAAGGAGATAATTTCTCATTTGCTCCCACTCTGAGATACTGACCAAGAAACAGGTAAATGATTTTACATCTCTAGGTTCCAGTCTACCTGCTGGATCCTATGACTTTCTGTTCATTTTAATACCATGTTCATTACCAGCTGTTTTGTGCTTGGTTCCGTATATGCCCCCGAACTTTTTCACCCGTATTACCAGACCAAGAAATCCCCAACCTGATGTAATTAATTCTTGTGAAGTTGCTGCTTTAAATGATCAGATTTTCTTCTGTGAGGATTTCTTGATATTTTTTTCTGCATGCTTTCAAGTCAGTGCGGTGTCTCCTGTCCATTTTTTCATCACAGGGACCACCATAATAAATCTGCTTATTATGCTGTCTGCTTTCAGCTCTACAATTTAGAGAAGAAAAGGGAAGGGTTGAAGGGGGTTAATCACTTTTTCTCACTTTTTATGAGATCCCAGAGAATGTGATTTTGGATACAATGTAGAATGACCATTAAAGAAAGAGATGTTATTTTCAGACTAGTAAACTGCTGCCTAAACAATGGCTTGGCTTTACTTCTACTGTTGTCAGGTTTGCCCTCAGTTTTGAGAAGCAGTCAAGTTGTGGTACACTGGAGTTTTATACTGCTTTGTTTAATTTTTGATTGGTTTTGTTGGTTTGTTTGTCTCAAGGGAGGGGGTTTTGGTTTTATTTTTTTCAGGGTACTTAGGTGGTTAGGTTACAGCTGTCTTAAAAACCTACTTTCTTAGACTCTTAAATAAATTTGACTGATGCTTATATTATGAAAAAAAATATGAAGCCAAAACAATATAAAACCAATATATACACATTTATGAAATAATTATGTGAGGATTTTTTTGATTAATTTTGTTTTCTGTTAATATTAAGACTGAAGAGTAATAGAAGTGGGCAGTAAAATCCCCTGAACTGCCAGTCACTAGCTAGGTTATCAGTGGCCTTTTGTAAAGGAGTATTTCTGGATAATATGAAACAAAGTAAGATGCAAAAAATAGAATATTTTAATCTCTGAGGTTGCAGATCCCATCACGCTTTCTGCAAATGTGCATTTGTTCCTTGATATTACTGATTATTGAAGATATTTATGTTAATTCATCCCCCAAACTAGACTACTATGTGTAATTTAGAAATTTCATTCCTTTTGTTGTAGAACTCTGTGCATATGTAGAGCTTTCTATAAATTTTAAGTATTAATAATAGAACAACTTAATAATGTACAAAGTGATCTGTTATGTTTCTTCTGCTCCTTAAGCTACAATTGAAAGGGTCCTATATTAAACAGGGAGATTTGTGGGAAGATTTACCTGGCAGACCCATGATTTGTGTTCTCATCCCTCTTTTTCCATTTCTATGCTTGCAGTAAATCAAATGTGGACAGATTACTGAGCTCTGCTTAGGGGAAAGTACTTAATAATGCAATATAGCTGAAATAACAGCTATAGTGAAGGACATAGAAGTTATTTTCCTCTTTTTTTGTTTGTTTTTGTTTGTTTCTTTGGGGTTTTTTGGGTTTTCTTTTTTGTTTTTTGGTTTTTTTTTTCCTTCTTTAAAAAGCCATAAACAGGCAGTACTCTGGAATATTTAATCTCTCTCTCTTTAGAACACACCTTGCTTTCCAGATACTTCATTCCTCTGCCTCCTTACTTGTATTTGTTACTATTTAAAAAAGTTTTCTGTCTTTGGACTCAGGGCTTGTTTAATTTATTTATAAATTTAATTTATCTCAATTTACCCATTTGGTTTCAGTTTCAACTAAATTATGGTATCTCTGGCATAGCATATGCAGGTATCTTGTAACATTTCAGCTCATTCATGATTTTTCATCTGACCAAATTGTGAAACACCTGCCTTTTCACTTGTTCCTCTGTCTGCAGGTGTGCACCTTTATTCCATTCATCATATAGATTTTTGCAGTTTACTTTCAAAATATCCTCATATCTCTGTTTTCAATACTGTCTTTTTCTGCAGCAATTGTATTAGCCTGCATCTTTAGTTTCCAACTTAGTATAGATTTTATCTTTCTGTGTTTCTGAAACCCTTTGGAATTCCCTAGTATCTTCAATGGCATCTGTGCACAATACTGAGAATGTGTAGGGAACTTCTGATTCATGTTGCTATTCTTTGAAATCTAACTGCATTTTTTCTAACTCCTCCCATTCCTCACCAATTTAAACAGACTTTAAAATACAGTGCTACATAACACTGCTATTCTTCATATCACTGAGTATTTTCATGTGCATATTGCCAACAGTATTAGCTCCTTCTATTTCAGCAGTGGTATACAAAAACATATTTTGTAAAAGGAGTTTAGTATAGTGAGGATGTGAGTGGATTCACCCAGGTGATTGCAATAGAAAGTATCCATCAGGATATGGAAAAGTATCCTTTACAGAAAATACCGTTTTCACTGTGTGATGAACAAACTGTTTTTACTCCAGTCTGTGTGGGTTTTTTTCATGATTTGTAACTGACCAACAAATCTGATCTTTTTCATTTGTCTATCACTGCACCAAGTAGGAAGTTTCACCTGGATGAAAATATTCCTGAAAACAAGTTTTGCTGGATTTTAATCATTGTCAGAACTATCACGTGACAATAACAATGCTAACACAGACAAAGCAAAAAAGTTTATGAAAAGGCAAAATCAGTATGGAAAAATTGTCAGCCATCTTGTTCAAAGGACAACCATTAACAGTGAGCAAGAATCCATGCAGTCCTACCCTTATGAGACACTGAGGTACAATAGCACAGCTCAAATATCTTTTGAGAGACAGATCCTGGCCATCCAACCCCTAAGCAACACAGACCTCCTCCTTCCTATTACTAATTGTGTAATTTCTACTTGTATAAAAAAGTAAATGCATTATGCATTATGCACTGAAAGTAGCAATTGCAAAGGTAAGAAATCCAGATATATGAAAAGCCAGAATTAAGATTGCAACCTAAGTCCTCATTTGTTCTCTTTTTATCAATGTCTTAATTACCTGAACTATGAAAAAGTACGAGAATCCTTTTTTGTCTAGAACACCATCCTGAAGGTTTGCATCTATCTTCTTACAGGTGTAGACATATTTTCTCAATGATGTTTATATTCTTGCATACAACCTGGCTTGCAAAATGTTCCCATATTGCTACAATTAGTGTATATTTTGTTAAATAACTAATGTGTGATATAAGCACTGCTGGACTCATGAACAATTCAATAATGTGTTTAATGGCAAGTTTGTTTGAATGAATACTGATCAAACTGTAATTGATATGTCTGTATAAAATAAACTTCTTACATAATTTATTTTTAGCATTTTATTATATAAGTAATTAGCCGGCCGTTCTATAAAATAAAACTCAGTATTTGAGCAAAGAATAAATTGAAGCCAAAAAGTTTAAAAGGATTGACCACAAAATTCTCTAAATCCACATTGCAGAAACATGATAAGGAGTAGTCAAAATTACAAAAAGCGTAAGTATTCAGAACTCCAAAATAAGATCAGTGTTCATAACCTCTGTAAAAGGCAACACCATATCTTTGTGCATCATGTACATACAGACTTTAAACTGTATATAAATGATATATAAATAATACAAGCATTTGGGAAAATTGAAAGAAATATTTTCATCTTTACAGAAAGATAAGGAAGACCAGTGGCTAGAGAAAAAAGTACAGGGTAGTAGAGACCACATCATCTTAGAGCATCTTCAATGGACCATGGGATATGAAGTACAAATTACAGCTGCCAACAGACTGGGTTATTCTGAACCAACATTGTATGAATTCAGCATGCCACCAAAGCCCAATATTATTACAGGTAAGTTAATTTCATTGTTTTTTTCTCTCTATGAATTATTTCCAACTCACTGTGTATAGTTAGCATAACATAACTGAAGTCTTAGACTGGAAAAATGTGAGACCCAGATTTTATTATCAGCAGAAAATTGATTCAGGACCTTTAAATGGTACCCTGTCTCCTACTTTTCTCTTAGTAATAAGATATTTTTAAGTCTAGAAGAAATATTGTTTCTTCAACCCTGTTGATGGCAATAAACAAGAAATGCTGTATTTAAGGTACACCTGGTTTTCAAGTTGCCTTGTACTGCCTATTGTCTGGCTAAGCCATTTGTTTTCTAGAATTCTTGATTTCAGTCCCATCTCTACATGTGCTTTGAGCTATACCTGTAATGAAGGGATTTATTTTAGTGTCTGATGAGGTTAAGTCTTCAAATAATCTTTTTAGATAATGTCTGAATGATTCAGGCTAACATAGTGACCAAACAGTCTTCTATGAGGCTGATTTACAACATTTGAAATCTATAGAAACTTTGTTCATATTTTTGAGTCTGTAAATAATAATATTTTTGAGTCTATATTTCTAGTTAAGAAAAACTGCATTTTAATTAAGAGTGAGTGTATGAGTTTTAATGCTTTCTAATATAAAGCTTTATTTTGATGCAACAATGAAAAATTATTTAATTAATGATAAACCTAAAATAAGGTATTTTCTGAAGTATTATGGGTAATTCTAATTTTTATAAAGAAAATACTATGAGGAAAATATTTCAAACTTCTAATTAAATAGATGAGCTGCATCTTTAATAATTATTTCCAAATCAGATCAGTATCATCATTACCACTTGAAAAACCAAGTTCTAAATCCTCTAACATAGTATTTTATAACTGCCTTTTTAAAAATTGTTACTGTATTAGAATCAACAAAAAACTTGCCAAATAAATACAATGGCAGATATATAAAAATGTAAGCCACATTAATACCTGTATTTCAATCTGAACACCTGACTAGCATTGATAAAGTGCCAATGGGCTGGAATGAGTCACGGACTAGTGTGCTTTCATTGAATTTTGAAATAACTGGCTATTTTTTTCTTGTCTATTTTATGTTTCCTTCAAGTATATATTCAGAAAAATTATCTCAAGATCTCTGAAAAATTTTTGAATATTCCATACAAGTTTTTTTTTTTATTATTGAATGCATCCTTACCTTTTATTTATTGAAAAGAAAACACATTTGTAATTCATCCATAGACTCAGATTCAGTTCTAGTACAAATATTTGGTTTATGCACTTGAAGTTAAGCTGATTTGCATCTTGATTGAAATTCAGGGTCTCAATAGGTTCTGTGTACTTGTTTTTAAACAGGCAGAGCCTTGTGATTGCTATCATTCAGAAATAAAATTTCCCATGATTGAAAAAGAAAAGTGAAAAAGAAATTTAGGGAAACTCATTGTCCCAAGGTAACAAAAATATCTGTCAAGTAGAAAGTATAAACTTACTTAGGGAAGAGATAAGGCATTTTTAAAGATATTGCTTATTTTGCCTTGTATTCTAACTTTAGCCTTTTATAATTATGTAAACTATTCTGGACTATTGCCACAGCTGCTGTAGCAGAGAAAATTAATTCTCCTCAGTAAATGATAACATAGGTGGTCTCTAGACATTCAAGTAAAAAGTAGTTTAGTTAATTTAATTTCAGAAGGAAGAACACTTCTCTCTAAAAAGAGTTGTATAGGTTCTTAGGGGCTTTTTCCTTTCAGTACTCTCACATAACCTCTACGTAGTTATAAGAAGTCTGTTACACTATTTAACTTCAAGTCTTCTTTATAAGAATCATTACTGCAATTATGATTGTGGAACTAATTAGTTTCCTTGACAACTGCTTTTTCAAAGCCTGAAAGAGAGTGTGAAATTCTCATCATAGGAACATTCTGTAGGCGATTTTTAAAAGTATGTCAAAAGTCATTTAGAATCAGTGGAACATTAGTCTTCATATTCATGAGTCAGCATGATTATCTTGTTTTGAAATGACATAATATTATAACTACCATACAACATTACATACATATATACATAATGCTGCAAAAATGTGAATGTCATCCATTAAAACATAATGCAGTTTATGCATAAAATGCTTAAGAGTAAGCAGAAATATTCTTTCTGATGTCAGTTAACTCTGATGATGCCCTATTTGTTTGAGGCTTTGGTATAAACAGCTAGGTGTCTACAGATAAATATTAAACAGGACATAGGCACAAGAATAAAACTGGGTAGACGAATGAAATCTGCATCATTAGCTACAGTAATCGAGGTTCCTTTCATATTATTAATGTAATTATTAGAAAAGCCTCTAAGACTCCTGAAGGTGTTAATCTATATTTGCCCAAATTTGTGGCACTTCAGCTGAACTGAGTGTTTATGTCTTGTCCTAAATTTAAAGAGAAATAAATCTGTAGACCCTATGGATGCAATCTCATGAATATTACTTATCTCAAGCATATCTTGTTGGTTTACTACATATAACAGAATACACTGGTGAAGTGTATGCAAGCTAATGCAATAAATCAGAGAGGCTGAAGCAAGACTAAAGGGAGATGGAAGCAAGGACATGTTGGCTGTCCTTCAGTGGGTGCTTAGCAGGGAAACAGGAGTATTCACAGGAACTAAAACCTTGCTTCTAAATTCTGCAGAAGGGGCTTGTTTGTGCTTTCCAAAGCCATTGGATATCAGGCAGAAGTACTAATCCCTAGGGACAGGAGCTGGAAGCCAAAACTCTACTTATGTGAATATACAGCTCCTGTGAGCACTGCATCCACAGCTTCTGTTTCCCAGGGAAGTGTGCAAGTACCAGCTGCTGGCTGCGAGTCAAACCCCATGATAGCACAAGATGATGATCTTCCAGTAATAGTCTTAGCTCTGGGAAGGAGCTTGAGGCTGCTAATTGATCTCTGGTATCAGGGAGGTGCCTAAATGAGACAGACATTCCTTTAAATTTTCATATGGATGGCCTCAGCAGCCTCCAAATGTAGATCTACTTGTTTCATAATGTATATTCCTAGGCCTGTAACACAGTGTCCATTCACCGAGCCACTCACATTTGTAATTAGTTCCTCACAAATTGTAATCCTTTTAATGAAATTTTCCTGGTTTTCTAAAGGTTTTATCAATAGAAGCTTGCACTGACTTTGAGAAATGCCCAACAAACCTTCTTAAATAATTTTGACTTAAATGACTGAATGTATAAATGTATTAATGTATATATATATTAATATAATATTATACACACACACACACACACACACACCATTTTCCTTCCTACTTTTTAAGGTTTATTTTGTGGCCACAACCATATATCTGTATTTCACATTTCACTTAGGCATATGGACATGAACTCATGCTAGGAGAAAGAGTAACACAGTCTTAAATGTAGAATTTTATGTGTTCCAAAATCTCGCTAGGGATGTCAGTTAGCAATACTTGCAGGCAGGTGCCACCCTAACCTCAGTGTGTTTGCCTCTGATATTTATCACACTTTTAGTGCTGATTTGTAATGTTTTATAAATTTTTCTTCTGGGTTAAGCTTTTTGTCCTGTGGGATTGTCAGAGGAACTGTGTGCTTTATCTCTTTATCCATGTTAAGAGAGCAGGGACTAACCTCTGCAGCAACAAAAGCCCCTGGGAACAGTTCAAGTCCTTGAGATCCCAGTGCTGACTTCAGCCCACTTGTAGGGGCAAGAAGACAGAGATCCTGTCTTTGCACCCCACAGCTGGTACAAAAGTCTCCAAATCTGTTGTCATCCTGAACCATTACAGTTGCAACCTAAAAACACATGTACAGGTTTATACTAAATCTCAAAAGAAAATGGAAAAAAGGTGTTAAAAAAGATCGCTTCTGCAAGTGTTAAATATATTTTCCGGAATTACCAGCAGATTTATGAAAGTGCCATTTTCCAAAGGCTCTTACCCAGTCAGTGCTGTTACTTTGAAAGGCCAGTAGATATATTAAAAAAGGTTGCAAGTTGTGTTTTATCACAGTTTTTTTTCTTCTTCACTAAAAGTTAATAACTTGGTGCAATAACGGGAAAATGAAAAAAACATTTGGGGAAAACAAGACCCTCTTAGATCCATTTTTCTTACTTTGTGATATTGGTTGTTTGAGGGGTTTTTGTTTGTTTGTTTGTTTCCAATACTGCATGAACTTTGATAGTAATTTTTTATTTCCATGCCTGAAAGTGTTTTAATCCTTTGAACATCTCATCAATTTTTTTTCCATGCCTGTGTATCACTACACTTTAAATCACATAGTGGGAGGCAAAAGAGGGACAGTAATATATAGTATTTTTTCTCATCACCACCAATGTCAAACATGATTTTTATCAGTAGATTTTACAAAAATACAATGGAATCTGCAGTGGTCTTGATGTGAATGAAAAATCAAAGCAGCTCTTATCATTGCTTCAAGTATGTGTGTATATATTTGGGGTTGCATTTATGTATATACATTTTATGATGTATTACTAGAGCTTTTGAGCTATTTGGACAGTGATTTGTTAGACTAGAAGCTTCTGGTTTTGCATCCAGAAAATCAAAATTACTAATTATAGCAAAACAGAAACAATTATAGCAAAACAGAAACAAGTTTCCCTGATTCTCACAGTTTTCTTTCAGGGCGAGTAATTTCCTTGAGTTTTGCTCCCAGCCAAGCAATTAGGTGACCTTTTGAGGATAGAAAGAAATGCTATATGATCCCATCTGTGTAGCTGGGGAAGGTTTTTGTTCCTGTCGCCTCTTGCAATCAAAGAGCGTATTCCTATGTCATATTTCTCTCACGCCCCTTCAACCCATGGGCTGTGTGGGTGCCCTGGCACAGCCTCCCCAGCTCTGAATGGCATTGTCCCCCTTCTCTGAAGGGTTGCCTCACCCCTGACCATGCATTCACTAAGAGAAGCCAAAAAGCCACCTTCCTCCCTCAGGTTCTGTTCTCCACCACAAAAGTATGTAACATTCATTGACTGACCATTCCAATGGGCAAACTTCCAGACTGAACAGATCTTGTGTCCTTTGAAACAGTTTTCCTAGATTTTAGTTCATTTCATATCTGTTTGAAATCAGATTTTATGTGATTACAACCAAGCCTCAAGGTCAGTGTCCTGTGAGAGCAGGCTCTCATGATCAAGGCCTCTGCTGTCATTTCCATTAACCTTTTTTGCCTCCGTAGCTGCCTCTTGTTAAACTTGGTGTTAAAAAAAGACCCCCAGGACCTTTTCTGATAAGCTGCTTTCCAGCTGGGTGGCCCTTAGCTGTGAACTGGTCACCAGGAGCGTTTTTTCCCGGGGCAGAGGTTTGCACTTCCTCTTGTTGAACTTCCCAATGTTCCTGTCAGCCCATTTCTCTGGCCTGCTGAGGTCCCTCTGGGTGGCAAAACAACTGTCTGGCTCCTCAGCCACTCCTCTGAGTCGTGTGTCATCAGAGAAGTTGCTGAGTGTAATCTGTGCCCCATCCCAAAAATCATTAACGATGTTGAACAGAATTGAAACCCTTATTGACCACTGATTTGGCTCTTAGTACCTATTCTCAGTGTGAGGAAATGTTATGTTTCATCATTAAAAGTTAAATTAGGGGAACTGTGGGGACCTTTAGTCTTCTTTTGTATTCTCTTTCCATAGAAAAAGCTTTAAAGGCTGTCAGTAGGTACTTGATCCAGGACCTAATGTCATCACTTGTGGCTTACAAATTGCTCATTTAAATCTCTATAAAAAGAATCTAGAATCTTTCAGGATTGGCCTGATTTTAAACCTATGGTTTGTGAATACACTGCCTTTCCATCCATGTGTGTGTGTGCATGTGTGTGTACATGCCCAAACATCCATCAATTTGTGGCTTCTGATAACTTTTGAATATGGCTGAAAATATGAAATTTGTCAGAGAATGAAGACTTCAAAATTAAAACATTCCTGTAATTTCTTTCCTTATAAAGTCTTATCTGAGAATAGAAGTAAAATTATCTGTGGTGCAATAGGCAAAACATAATAAACCCTCACACACTTCTAACAATTGGAGTGATTTGGAAAAGACCAGGTGAAATTTTCTGACTCTTGATCCTTGCACCAACCTGGACAGCCATCGTAAATTTAAACCACAAAAGAAAAAGAAAAAACACTGAAGAAGTTTGAAAGATTTTCACAGGTAAAATTTCCTTTCCACAGATCTGAAATTTTAAGTCAAGAATTAGTGTCTCTTTTGTACGATTTTGTGCATTGCAGGATTTCTCAGACTGTCTCTACAGATCTGACTAGTTAGGGTTTGAGCTAAATCTAAAATGAAGAGCAAAATGCAGGAGTCAAAAAGGAAAGCCTGTGGAATTCCAGTCTCCTTGGAGCTCTGATCATATTCTCAAGGCAAGGAAGAGCTGCTGCATTATCCGTGTGAAGTTACCTGACTCATTTTCTCATAGGCTGAAGGATATTTTAATTCCAAAATAAGAATTTGAAAATGAGGGCTTTTGTCTGACTTTTGTTCAGATCATAATCCTGAGCTGAAAGTGTAAATTCTTCAGCCAATATTGCTGTGATGGAAGAAATTTTTTTTTTTATTTTCTGAAATGAATAGAGAGATTAAATGTACCTTTGAGATCTTCTTTGAGAAAAGTTGGTAAGACTCACACCAATCAGATTAATTCATATCTAAAACTTCATAAAGATAACAGCCTCCATTAAACCTGTTTGGTTTTGTTTTGCAAGCCAGTATTAAAATTTGCTGAATAAGCCATTTCTTATCAAATCCTGGAGATGATCATTTTTGAAAGTGATAAGGCGTGTTCTTGCTCTAGGCTAAAACCAACTGTTTGCTCCACTCCTGAAAAGACTAAAGTCATTACATGAAAAGGGATAGAAATCCCTCAGTAAAATTGATAGAATGTACTTGATGTGAACCAGAGAGAGAGAGAGACAAAAATGTTTGCACCATCAAAGATTTTAACAGGAAAAAAATATATTTTTTAATAAAATCTTATTCTTATCGTACAGCTATCATTGACTTTAACTACCACTGAATAGCAGTGAAGCAGCAATCAAAGAGCTATTCTGTATTCTCAGAATTTCCGCTTCATAAGGAATTCAATTTTTTTTTCTTTTATCATATGAATTTTAGTTGCTTATCTTTTAGAATGCCATGAGGAAAAAAGAAAATCACTATAAATGTTGAATGTTGAAATGCAAGGCCACACTTTATATGTATGGTAATCAAATCCTTATTATTTGTTGCAGGTAATTGCTAGCATTATGATGCTTTCTAATTAAAATATCCATGAGTGCCAATTAAAAGATGAAATGCTTAGGTATATTCTCTAAAAATATTTAAAAGCTGAATTACTGAAGTAAATGTGGAAGTTTAATGTGCTCAAGGTTTGTGTTTTGTTTTTTTTTTTTTCTCTATGAGTATAGAAACTTTTTATTATGAGTATGTGGACCAAACTATTTAAGTCTTAAGAAAAAGAATTGGTTGTAAATTTTGAATGACTTGAACACAATATGTATAATTGGAAACATCACAGTAGAGATATGGGTGAGGATAGAAAAATGTCCATAATTGTTCTTAGTTTATTTCTATTGCTGCCTTTTCTACTTGATAGTGATCTACATATGATAGTTATCATGTATGTATTTGTGCAATAACAGGGGCATTTGTGAGACAAGAAAATAATGCGTTGGTTAAATATTATGCATACAAAAATATATTTAGCTTTATGGTTTGCTTCCATTACAATTTCTTAAATCAGTTTTAAAGTAAAGATTTAACCAAGGTTATTGCTTATGCTGCATAAAGTTTAATACATTTTCATTTCTTTTTAAGTCTTTTTCAAAATATTAATTTAACACTGGTATTAATCAGTATCAGAATAATAATTGTGTCACTAGAGAATAAAAATCTAGTCAATGCATAAATTTGACTGTATTATTTGCCAAAATGTGAAATTTCAATATAAATATTTGTAGAAAAAATATATTCAAACTTTTTTATTGTAACCAGACATACTGTGAGGATGTGAATGTCTAAGAAGCTACTTTGTTCCCACTCTAGTGTCAAAGTCAATATTTAATTACCAAGCTGCATGTGCTAATTGCATGGGTCATTCATATTTTAATTGGATCTGTGTCCATATTATTGAAGCCAGTTTTCATGGTGGCGATTGTGAACTCCTACAATAATTCAGGAAGAAGATGAATTAATTAGCAAGGAGAAACAGATAAACAAGTTTGTCTCTTCTTGTGTATGACTGAAACCTTCTTTTTGCATAATTATTGACACAGTTCTAGTTTCTCCTTTCAGCCTATAGGCTGGTGTTTCTCCTGGCTTTCAATACTCCTTGCTTTATATAGTCAGTAATCACTATTTCTGATAGTTACTGGACAGCTACATGGCAGTTTTGTGAGTTCCAAGTACTTCTGACATAAAAGTCAAAATTGTATTTAGGTTGTGCTTGGCTGAATGGTCACAAGGGGAAGCAAGAAGCATGCTTCAGGTTAGGCACTTAAATAAATTATTTTAAAATTAGACCAAAACAGTTTGCTACTTTGGCTGATAAGGAGGACCACATTGACTCTATGGAGGTACATCTTTTCCACAGTTTTAGTGCTAGATTATATAGATCTGGCCAGGGTACTTCAATGGTTGCCATTCCATCTGTGCTTTAATCATAATTTAATGTTACTGTTAGAGTAATGTCTTTCAAGTGACTGTCTTTGGCACAATGTAAATATTTTTTCTCTTTTTTCTTTACCACTGTCTCTTTTTTTTTCCTTTTGATACTTTCCTTTTCATGTTGTCTCAACTTTCCACTTTTTTTTTCTAAAATTTACTTTTTTTTTCATACTCTTGATTTTCTATAACTATTCTTATCCACACAGACAGATGCTGTGAAGCTACTAGACGTGAAAATGGAGGCCAGTCCCTGCAGCTGAATGCTGCTGTTTTCTCTCTCATTGTAGTCTTAAGTTTCTGGTGCATGCTCTTATACTGTTGATGATAAGGCAAGAAATATGTATTCTTCCTATCTCTCCTAATTTGTTATTTGCAGGAAAATAAACACGGACCTTAAAAAATTTGTACTTTTCTATAGTTCTTCCAAAGTTTCCATTCCTAGTCAAGATCCTAAATAGTGTAATTACTTCAGTCTGTGTGTGTAAAATTCTTCACTGGGCTTTTTGGAAGCCTGGTGAGTTTTGTGACAAATTCAGCAGATGATGTTTGACACTCCAGTCAGACGGACCATGGGGAATCTGACTTACTGAATTTGGTCAACATGATTTGATTCTATTTTCTCAACTAGATTTTGATTATGAGAAATTCATGCAGAGACCTTACCACTGTCAGTCACATGGCTTTCCAGGTACACCACCAATTCATCTTTCAGGAGAGTATTTTCATTTTGCATTAATCTTCTGCAAAGAGTTTTCCTTTCATTGGTTCCTTACACAAGGTACTTAAAACTTTATACTTAATAAAAATGGTTCAAATCCAGGCTGGATGGAGCTCTGAGAAACATGGTCTAGTGGAAGGTGTCCCTGTCCACAGCAGAGGGTTGGATGATCTTTAAGGTCCCTACAAACCCAGGCCATTCTATGCCTCTGTGAATACAGACATGTTTTGTACTTCCTAATGGATTTTAACAAGCATGTCTTCTCTAAGAAATTATTTATTAATTGTTTTAGTTGGTAGTGTTTCATTTCAAGTACTTTTCTGTTCCTCTCCACTGACATGCCTCAGAACACAGGTCCCTGCCCACCAAAGTCACTTCTTGTGATTGCAGAGGTGCCACATTTCATTTCATTCCATTTCATCTGTAGGACTTGGAAGCTCCAGGGGCTCCATTTTGACCTGTAGTAAAAATGGAAAAAACACTTTTTTCCTGTTTTATGAGTTAAAATCATAGAATATGAGCTCTGCAGCAGTGTGTGCAGAACCTCAGGAAAAAGATTTCATTTAATAAGAGTCCATATGTATTTTATTTCATATAATTGATTCTAAAATTCATGTAGTTGTCTAGGTTTATGGTTCATTTCTCTGTTGCATACAGAATAACCTGAGAAAGCAATGCACTTTATAACTAAGGCAGAATTAAATATTTAAGACAGTTCCCTTCAAATTGTTACTAAATATAGCAAACATGATAAATTAACTGTGTATGTTGAGTTTTTCCTCCTTATAGTCCATACCTTTTGGGATCTAAAAAAATTATCTTACAAATTGGAAAACGATTGGTCAAAGTTATCTATATAGCTTCACTCAGTTGACGGATTTTCTTATTTCTAAGAAATATTGCTAATGATGATTTTTGCCAATTTTGAAATATTTTTGAAGTCTTTCCTTTAGGAAATCAAAATAAAACCTCTCTTCATCTAAACAAGCTAACAATCATTTTAGAAAATTGGACTATGTCACACGTAAGATGCCTTCAGTGTGTAAGTCTACAGATAATTTATTGACAGAAATACTTTTCAAAATAATTCACATACTTAGTGTAATGAAGTAGCTGGAACTGAAAAGATTGCTAGCTAGAAAACAGTTTTACTGTGATCTGCAGATAAGTTCTCACTGTAAACTCGAGACACTATTCCATACATGGCCCTTGCTGATGTGTTCTGTCACTTTGATTTAATATCATGACATTACTTTGAAATTAATTACATTGATGAGTGCCTGACATAGTGTGGTAGACAAAGACATTTTCTCTTCTAATTTTGTAGGAGTTGAAACTTTGGGTTCCTATTAAGGGTCAGTCAGGTGAAAGCCCATTTTTCCATGCACAAACAATGTGAATATATATATTGACTTTGTAATTTAGTTGTATAGGTGTTCTTCCAATATATACTATTTATTTTTTAAACAATTAAGTGCTTATTGAACCAAGAGACATAATAGAGGCTAGATAATATTTTTAATGAAACCTTTCTTTTTAACTATGTTATAGTGGATTTGGAATTACCAGCTACACATAAATTACCAAAAACTTTCAGATTTGAGAAAACATTCAGTTGATCCCTCTGTAAGAAAGGCACCACACGCACATAATGGAACAGAATTTTCTCTTGTGGACACGTAGTTGCTGTTCTGAGCAGTAAAGAAAATCAAATTGCAGATGCAATCAAAACTAATGAGCACATACCACTGGATTAAAGAGTCTCAAGTAACACTTATATTCTCTCATAAACTGAAAAATAAAATATGATCTTAAAGGTTGTACAGTCTGATCCTAATATTTACTTATTTTGTAGAGTTTTTCTAATTTTCTGAAATTTGAAACCTTGATGCTGTTCTACTAAATGTTGTCTAACGTTTTCACCTTCCACATACTTGTCACTGTTCTTAATTTGTTTTAATAAAGCAAGACGGGACACTACTACAGGTATGCAAAAAGCAGAAAAATGAAAATTCGCATGTAATTTTTCTATCCCAGTAAGACATTTGAAGAGCTCTTTACAGGCTATAAATTTATTGTCCTAACAAGTTATTCTAACATTGCAGATAAGTACATAAGAAGACAAGATAGGAATTAGGGCACAGAGACTGATTGACTGTGAGTTCTCCAAACATACTGTGAAGGAGATAATGAAAAGCCTTGAGAAATTTTAGAAGCTAAATATACATTATGAATGACAAATTGTCTTTTATCCTCAGTGTCACAATGCCAGTGGGATAAAGAGACAAATTTGGATCACTTATCACTTATCTTTTTCCAACTGATAGTAACTTCAGCTGGAAACTACATAAAGTTGCTCCATTAAGTAAGAGAAATTTTAGGTCTGCTCCAATTTAAATTATTCAGTGCTTTGTATTTTGGTGTTATCAAATACTTTGAATGTGATCCTTTTCTTTTGGCCTTCCTCTTCCCATCAAATTCCAAAGAAAATGACTTAAGCCAATATTGTGGAGATTATGTGACTGCAGAGCCAGGCAGTTCTGGGCAGTGACCCAAAACCTCTGTAATGAGAAAGATAAAGTGGAAGAGAATAATGTCCTTGGGTTGTCATATATCTCCTCAGATGAATGACTAATAAAGCTTTGTTTGTACTTCTCTTTATGAGTGTTTCATAATTGTATCTTTAAAAACAATGAGAGTGAGATTATTTCACAGTATTTTGTGCAATCTGAGTATTCAGAAGATTTTGAAATCTTGGCTTCTTAAAGACAAGAATGAGGAAAAAATGAATAAAGACATGTTCAAATTAAATTACAATTCATAGGTATAGACTGAACAGCTTAAAATTGTAATTTAAACTCTATTAAAATGATAAATATGTCTTCACAAATTGAATTCAATATACTCCTGACATTAGTATTTAAATGTTAGATAAGTAAATTTGTTCCTGTAAATGTTGTAATTGTAAAATGGATTTTAGGTCTTGTGACTGACAGTTTAAAATGTTACAATTTTTTTAACAGTCACATATTTTGAAATGCTAATATTAAACTGTCTGTAACACTGAAGTCCTATAATATTCTATGCTGAGCTTATGCCTTAAATCCAAATTGGTGGCACAGAAACTTAAAAAGGGTAATGATTATTCTGTGATATAGCAGTATATCTCTAAGGAACAGTATTTTTTAAATGTTCTGATTTACAACCTTTAGAGTCTAAGGCTGGCTTCTTTCCTAATCAGATTTTATTTGTTGTCTTTCTTCGTTCTGGAGTTTTGACAAGTTCCTAACATTTACAAATTGTTCACAAATCAAAGTATTTACATAATGCAACTTCAAATGCGATCCTTTTTTTTACTGCGGTAGGGTTATTTGAATATAAATGGCTGTCTCTCTAAACAGAAAAAATATTGCCCAGAAATAGACACACATATTTCATATATTTGGTATAAAATATATCTTCTGAATGGTTTTATTAGATGTACAAAACATACTATTACCAAATAACAAAATAACACTCCATTTAAATTTTTGTGAAAGTATGAGGCCAAGCAGTGATGCAAAAATATTATATGCATGTGAAAAGTATTTATTTATTTAAAATATTTATTTAAGATAAATGAAGATGTTTATTTAAGATCAATTAAGATGTGGTGATTTAATTATACCCACAACCTTATGACCAATTTTCAGTCAGTTTTCAGGGTCTTACCATGTACTTTCTTTCCATCTTGGAAGCCTCCATAGGCACCACTCAAATGTGTATGCAAATGTGAAGTTAACTAATGAAGCCTGAAAAAAAAATGTTGTTGGGGTGTTTTTTTGATTGGGTTTTTTTTGTTGTTGTTGTTGTTGTTGTTTTTTTTAAGACATATTAGATATTTGTGCACAATTTGTGATTGTGCTTATAGTTGCCAAATTTCTACTTGTTGTCCAGTATGTTGATGTTTTCTGATTTTTCATTTTTTCAGGAATTTTAGGACCAAAGGAAAAAATGAAAATATTAATTTTAGGATGCAAATTGAATGTTATATAGAGAAATGGAGCTTCTGAGGTCTACAATGATATCACTGAAATCTTTCCTATATTTAGGGCTCATTTATGCTTGTCACATTTATTTATCCATTAGTTTTATTCAGGCATATAAGGAATATTTAGTTTTCCATTGCTACATATTTATCAGACATTATGTATAAGTGATGGAAAATCACCTTTTCCCTTTAATGTCAATGGCATCTTAATATAAAGCTGATGGCATCAAATACCAAGTGTAGACATGGATCAATTTTGCCTATTTAGAAACAGTAGCTGTATGTAGGCTGTACACTTGAGTGCTGTGCTAAGTTTAGATATTTTACAAAAAGAACGAGGAACTGAGGTAGGAATATCCATTTTTGTTCATTTATTATAGGGTCTGAAGTCCCAAGAAGCTGTGGTAGTCATGCTTGCCACCATACTACCGTTATGTTGTACAATATTCCTATTAGCAGTTCTGTACATTTATTTTACATGATTGACATTTTTTCTAGTGGCAATTTTCAGTGTATATTTTATTTACATAAGATTTTTTTTTTAATGCATGTATTAAATTCTCATAATAGAAGCAAAGTAAGTCTTACTCAGTGTATGTTGCCAACAGAATTACAAATGAAAATTCATACAATGTACTAAAAACAAATTCTGTGAAAAATATTGAATACACTGCAACATCTGTAAGTTTCTGTTTTCAAAAACAGTGTGAGAGGCAAGGAAAAATCTGGAATTAAAGTAGTTAATTTTAATTTGTGAAACATTTCTTATTTTTATCTTGTTCATAATTCACTACCATTTTGCTCCACTGATTTTTTCATGCATGCAGCACTTGTTGTCATCTCTACTTTTTCCCTGAAGAGTGTGTGCATGGTGTAACTGTGATGTCCCTCAGCACCTTTCCAAACACAATGTCAAGAAATATATGTAATATAGCGTGTCTTTCATCTGTTGTTCACAGTTCATTTCGGTTCATGCAACTTCTGTCTTCATTTTTTGTAATAAAGAAAACTGACTTAAAGCATTACTATCTGTATTTTCTTTATTGCTGTTAAATGCTCTTTCTTTTCTTATACTATCTACATGATGTATTTTGTATCTGCAGAGATAATGTTTAGCATTGGATGTACATTTTATTCACAGTGTTTAATCCAATAATGAATATTAAAGAAACCCAAACTATCAAAATACCAAAAAACCAAACCAAAACAAACAAACCAACAAACAAAAAAATCACCCCACCACAAACATCAAAGTTACTAAAATTAAAATTTGTGAATTTTAATTTTTGTTTCATGTTGTGTGGCTGCCATGCTACTGCAGCAGTGAAGAAAGTATGTGGATTGTCTGTGTAAATATACCGCCTGAGCTTGATCCATTCTGATTTAATCTGCCTGATTGAAGTTGTATCCCCAAAGGCAGATGTTTTAAAACTGGCAAAAGCTGGACTCTGCTGGAAGTGGCAGTTGTAGTGGCCGAATATTTTAAAGTAAAAACATGCACCATATAATGGCAGCAGTTATAATATTAAACTGCTCTTTTTATAGCTAATGCTATAAAATAATTGTATATTTCAAATATTCCAAGTACTATTTCTTAAAATTGTTGTGTTTGAATTTACATGCATTGTAAAGAAAATGCTCTCAAACTTGAAATATTTTCTCAATTTAAATACAATCCTGAGATAGTTTGACTCTTTTTCAGATCTCCTGGCTACAATACCCTACTTAGGGTTGTCATCCACTATAAAGATGCAAAAATTTCTCATTTCTCTGTGGTATATGCACAGCATGGTTTTGAATTCTGCTAAATGAAGCAATTAAAATAATTTATCCTTTTATGTAATAGCAGTACTGAAACCACACATAAGTGTATGTTCTCAATACTCACATCAATCTTAATTAATCTACAGAGGTTCTTAGAAACTCCTCCAAGAGACGTGTTCAGTAAATTTGCTGTCAGTTTGAGTGGGGGAAACTGGGACACAGAAACTTATTTTCCCAAGTCTGTTGAAAACCAGAACCTGGAAGCTGTGGTGATGCCATGAACCCACAGTGCAGCCTTTCCCTCTCAAGGCACAGGAGGACTGGGATCTCTCTGCCTGCTTTTTTCTGGGGCTTCCCATGGAAGGAGACAATGCTAAAAAATTCCCTTTACTATGATGACTGAGTGAATACAAAGAAAAAGCTGCTGTAGCTGAAACTGCTAACTCTTTAGGTGTATTAGAAATGCTCCTGATGTTTGCTTAGGGATAGTTTGATTATGAAAAGGATCTCTTTTTAAAAACTTTGCTTAAAAAAATAGTAAATGACAATGCCAGAGGATATTTTCACAACACAGCATGCTTTTTTATAGTAAAGAAAGTGTTTTTTTCTATCTTTTCCCTTATTATCCCTTAATGAACATGGACAAGACACTGTTCCCAAAAACACTCAAGCTACTATTTACATTACATTTCTTTCATTTAGCTATTGCCTTTATGTCTATTAAGACACCTTCCTATGAAAAATGTTGTAAAGGACCATTAGAGGAAACATGAACTCAAGTCCTACTTATTCAGTATCCTGAGAGAGTCATAATAAAAGACATTTTTGTGTAAGATTTAAAGAGGAAAATCCATTTCAGAAAACTTGTTGGCAAGAAGGTCTCAGCCATAATGAAGAAAAACTCCTTCACTTAGATACGCATCAGAAAAGTACAACCTTTTAGACACACTTATTTCAGTGGCTCACATCTGTGTCACTGATGGTCCCCATGGCACCACAGGCTCCTCTGGCTCACTCCAGCTCAGATTTCATCCGAGGTGGAAGACAGTGAAGATCTGTCACTTATGAGTAGAAGAAAGTTAGAGAAAGCCAGTAGTACTGTCCCCTTATTTTTCAAAGTTGTGTGCCAAGTGTATCTGTCAGAACACATTACTCGGTCATACAGCTCAGAGCACACATCCATGTGTTTGTCCACTGCCCTTCAGCAGTATCTGTCCTAGCAGAGAGTTATAGGAAAAACCAGTGAGGAAGAAAAAGAATTACAATTAATGTCGATGACGGCCTTGTTAACATCTTTGAGTATTAAAGAATGGGATAGAAAAGAATGCACCTTACTGTCACATTGTCTTTTGCATCAAACAGTCCCCCAGTAAATGTTGCATAGAATCCTAATGATTTCTTGTAAGCTGATGTTGCAAATGTAGTGATTTTATTTCATTTTAAGGAAGACATTATGCTTCTGGGCACTTTCCTGGCTCAAAAGAAAAGTTTTATTGATATAAATGCCAAAAGCAGATCATGCAGCTCTGGATGTGGCAGCTAAAGTATTGGAGCTTCTTTGGGTAGCAGGGAGGGATCACTGGTTCTTTACTTCTTTTGGTCATGACCTGCCACTGATTTACTGTTAACTGGTAGAAAATTTTATAGAGCAGTTTAATTTTTTGGTACTACATTACGATTTTTTTTGATAAAAATTTTTGAGACCTATATTTTCTGTATTTTTAGAGGTTTTGAGTAAGTAAACGCATTTTCTAAGACTTTGAATCTAAGAAAAGTTCCAGATCAGATATAAAATCAAAGTCAATATTCAGAGGCACTGCAGAAATAACCATCATGGTTGGGCACATTTTTAAGGGACAATACAAAAGTTAGTTCAACTTGATAAACAAGAATGTTTTTTTCCTGCCATGACCCAGTTCAGTATTTCAATTTCATCCTCTATTTAGTTTGTAATTTTCACATTTTTACATTGGATTGAGAGCAGTTTACTTTATCTTCTGACTGTCTTGAAAGAAAGGAAAAACATGTATCATAACTCTGCACCATGCATTTGTAGCAGCCAAGTATTGCCCTGTAAACTAGGAAAGTATTTTATATCATTGCTTTTTTTCCTTAAAAACTCAAATTACTATAAAAGGGAGGTTTTGGTAATCATCCACCTTTCATGTTAACTTCAATCCTTGCCTTGTAAGGAGAAGGGAAGGGAATAATGCACAAGAAGTTGCTAACGAGCTTTTTTCTCCCCAACAAAATATCACTGAAGATGTGAAAAAGATGTGTGGACATCACACAGAGTGCTTTTTATAAAGCTTGCAATTACTATTTTATTGCAGCAGTAATTGAATATATACAATGTGATTCTGTAAGAGCACAGAGAAATTCTGTCACCTCAAAGGATCCAGGTTCATGTAACATCAGTCCGAATATATTGAGGTTGCATGTTTTGTTCCTGTGCAAAAAAAAACCCCAAAACTCTTCATTCCTCTTTCTGATCAAATAATGATTCCGGCAAAATTGTTCAATTATCTCATTAGAAATCATTAGAAACATAACTTATTTAATAAGGACTTTAATATTGCCAAAACTTTTGATGAAATTTGGATAAAACAAATTGCTTTTAACTTTTTTTTAATTTATTTTTTTACATTTCTGGGAGTTTTTGAAACTTATTTCCATAAGTATTCATAGATGATCATTTATTTGAAGAAATCAATTAAAAAATTGTCTTTAAAGTTGTCAGTTTCCTTCATCATCATGGCAAGGTATTACATTATTTGTGCCACATTCTGTATTTAAAAAATGCATATCCTTTAAAATTTAGTATATTTTTAACAAATTCCAATTAAAACTCATTCAGAACTATGGAACTTATACTTCCCTGTTTTTTGCTTTTTAACAAGAAGTGTTTTAAAATTGCTTAAACAAGAAGTGTTTTATAGTTAGATGATTAAGTCAGGTGCAAAATAAACATTTTTAAAAATTTCTAAGAGCTGATTCATTCACATTAACATTGAATTTTTATGATTTAAACTGTTTTTGTTTAACTACGAAAATAAAAAGGTATATAATGCATAAATACTTTGTTATTTTAGAGTACAAAGTAGAACTTCTTTTTTGAGTTTGTTTGGTACATTCTGGGAAACTGTAAAAACCCCAAATATTTAAAATAGCTTCCGTAACATAACTATAATAACAATAACAATATAAAAAATTAATTTAATTTAAGGCAACACTTTTTGATTACAAAGTTGCTTTCCAAACTTGTTGGGAATGCTGTTTGTAGTATGGCATTAATAGTTCATTCAGTCATAGAATTAGAACTCCTATTGATATCATAATATATAAAGAAAAAATACATATTGTTTTGAAATTACATATATATTAGAATATGATTTTTGAAACCAGTGAGGACAGGCTTTAATCTGGTTTAATAGTTATTTGGATTAGTTTTACAGCTGACTTTGGTGGAAGCAGATAGGCAGTATAAAATCAAAGCAGTTTAAAAAAGAATAGAATTAAGCCACAGGTAAACTTCTAAAAAATCATTTTATAAGTTTTCATTAAGATTAAAGATAAACCATAACACAGATAGATTTAAAGAACAAGGCAGTCCAGTTTCTATCTGTTTTCAGAAGAAGTACATAAGATCCTCAGGCAGGTGAGAAGGCTGATCACAGCCGTGCTCCTCACCTCACCACTGGATTTGGTGACCTTACTGTCACCCTTTAGGTGCAGGAGATAAAGGAGAGAAATGCTGGAAAAGTGTTGACAGTTTTAAGAAATCAGACTTACAAAACAGAAACCTACAGGAACAAAAGAGTTTCAAGTAGGAAAAAAATTACTTGAACCTGGCAGAGAAGTAGCAAGGATGGGGAATGCTGAATGTAAAGGAAATCATCACCCATGAAGAGATGGAGAAATATGCAACAATCAAATACTTGTGTCTCAGAGTTCTCACCCATAAGAAGAAAACTAAAAATGAAAAACCAGTGTTCCACACAACTATGGAAAAAAGGAGCAATATTGTAACTGTAAACATTTCCCTCACTCACCAGTGAAGATACTGTGTAGTCATTTCTGTCACTGGATCACTTAGAATGAGAACCTTGCCATTTCACAATATTCCAAGGACACTGAAATTGCTGTTCACAGCAGTGGAAAATGTATCTCTTCATAGTAAAAACTTTTTATCACTGTATTAAGAAAAAAACTCCTAAAACTAAACCAGTAAAAACCCCCGAATTTCTTTCAAAATTTGTATTAAATGACCCTAATTTTTCTCCTTCACATTTTAGTTGATGGATGAGAAAATACAGAGTCACTGTATGAGGTTTCTAAAGCTGACTATAGAATTTACTGGTATTATAACAATTGAAATATATGAGCTTTTTAATAAACTGGAATTAAATATCTACTTGTATCTTCCTGGCAATTCATACTGCTCAACAAAAATTACTGAAGATTACAAAGGAATTCACCAAATATGTGGGTGGATATAGGCAATAAAGTAAGTTTTGGAAGATGTATTGGAAAGTATAATATTTCAGTAGCAATTTTGTTGTTTAAAACCCCAAATTAATTTTAAACATCAACTTCTGACATTGGTGATGGGGCAATGCATAAATGATATATAATTTCATTGCTGCACCATTATTTTTATAATTTATGTAGTGGTTTCTAAGTCTTTCTGAAGAAAGTAAAATAACTTTGAAATAATATCTTTCTGTTTTCTGCTTATCCATCCATGGAAATATATACATTGAATTCTAGCTTGTTGTATAATAGCATTGTGAAGATAATTTCTATAATAAAACAACCTATACAATAGACAATTGAATGAAGTCAATTGCTTAAGAAGTAAAATGTTCTCCTTCTTTTAAAAGAAGTTTTTAATTTCCATTTTAGAGTTCTAAACAAAACTAGACAACGAATATATATGTATTGATTTAGAATAACTTTCAAATTATATTTGAAGCAGTAAAGATATTATTAAAATTATTTAAGCAGAAATATGAAAGTTTAAATGCTGTACTTAATCTGAAAACAATATACAGTGTATAGGGGAGTTGGAAGAGAAAGAATAGGAAGATGATATTAGTAACTCAATTAAAATATTTATATTGTATTAAATTATCTAATTGTTTGGTGTCTGTTACAAGAGGATTCAAGTAATCTCTGGTCAGAATAATCTTGTTCTTATTTTGGCAACAGGCAGAGCAGCAGATGGAAATGTCCTAGTGAGTGGTGCTGACTCGGGCATTGCTCCAGGATGTGGGACTACCAGGGAAGCAATGCTGGTGTGCAACACCCATGGGCAAACTCACCCAGTTCCACTCCCCTGGGGTTTACTCAGCACAGTCTCACACCAGGAAATTGCCAGTGGCCAATAGCTGAGTTAGTTTGGAATCTTCTTGAATTAGCTGGGTGCATAAACCATTTTTTCCCCCTAGACAACTATCAGATACAAATCCTCTCCTCTATAAGCCTCATCTGTGTTCACAGACTCCTGAAAATCACATTATTCAAAAGGGTTTGTAGCATTGTTATCATGAGAATATCAACAGAGGCAAAACGTTAAAATGTTTTTCCTGAGATTTGTATGAAGTAAAATTAGCTAAACATCAGCTCTCAAAATTTAAACACAGAAAGCAAGATCAGGTGTGGAGTATGTTTATCTTGAAGTCTATGATTACATTTTCAAGGTACAAGACTAAACAAGATGAGTCCCTAACCCCATAATCATTTGATGATATGCATATTTTTCACCATATTAAACTATTTAAGACTATGTGTGTGCAACTGTTTGCAGATTAAATAGCTTGAATTAAGTAATTTTTCATTATAATTCAGAAAATTACAAGAATAAATATTGGTTTGTCAGTCTTTTAAACCTTTCAGTAATTCTGCTTATCACCAATGCTAATTTGAAATGCAGAAAAGATAACTTATATCAATGTTCATGTTGAACATTGAAAATGTTTTCCTTAGGCTGCTTATTGATACTCTTAGTCCTGAAATGTTAAGATGTGATATTCTTTGCTATTAAATAGTGCCATTTATGTTTTGTGAACTTACCGGAATTTTGGCAATCAGAAAATATTATGCAGAAGAAATGTTGTTTTTTTATTATTTTATTCAGACAATATATGCGTAATCATCAGGGCTGCTTATTTCCAATATTTTCTGAATGGTTCATTCCTCAACATTCATAACTCCCCTGATGAACAGCTTAGAAAATTATATTTTAGGATTAATGTTATTAATATCTCTTAATTTTCTTTCCTTGAAGACACTCTTTTTAATGGTCTTGGACTTGGTGCTGTCATTGGCCTGGGAGTGGCAGCCCTTTTGTTAATCCTGGTTGTGACTGATGTTAGCTGCTTCTTTGTACGACAATGTGGATTGCTCATGTGCATCACCAGGAGAATCTGTGGGAAGAAGAGTGGTTCAAGTGGAAAAAGTAAAGAACTGGAAGAAGGAAAAGCTGCTTACTTGTGAGTATTAATCATGTGAGTTGGAAACATTCTTAAAAGAAAAGGTGTCTGTCCAACTTACATTAACTTTATGGCCATTTTGTGGTTTTACAAAGGGAATTAATAAAATGCTTCTACTACTTAGCAAAGTGATTCTCTGAAGTGTGTGAAGTTGTTTATTGCCTTTAAAACTAAAGTTGAGACACAAAAAAGAAATATACTGTAGCTAAGTTTAGGATGACCTCTTTGTCCAGCTTGACAAAAAGGAAATCAATTGTAATTCAGTACTAGTTGGAGACACAGATTTGGTTCATGAGAAGCAGGTAATGGATCATTGTAACTCCATTTCTGCAAATCCATCTTTGAGCTGCTAACACCCAGAAACTTGGCCTATGGCTGTGACAGTGCCAGTAAATCCACAAGTGCAGGACATGGTATTATAGAAGATACGTGAGAGATTTTTTCTTCTTAGATACAGCACTTGATGGAAAATCTTGATTCTTGTCTGTGGACTTTAGGAATGAAAGATCTTGTCGATTTTTTTTTTTTTTTTTAATAGGAGTGCTGAGTTGGATATTGGTGAAATGGTGGTGAGTGATTGTTCTTTATAGCAACAGTCGATGATTGCTAAACATGAGTGGGAAATAATCAATACTGATTCTCACAAATACTCTTTTGTAGTGGCTACTCCATCACACAAATGTGAATGAACTGATCATTGATGTGAAAATATGGTCTCTTAAATTATTGAAGTGTATAGTGAGAGCTGCGGTAAAACAGTTCAAATACTGACTACTTTAAATAACTACACTTTAGAGATTTAGTGACATTTACTGAGTTTTCAATAGGTAAACTAGAAAGAAAATTACATTTGGTCCTTCATTTTAAACATTTCCTTTTTTTTACTAGAAAAAAATATCATTTTCTCATCCCGTTCATCTGGTAGGCAACTTACACATGCACTGTAATATTTGTGAGAATGCTGTCTGCGTGTGGTTTAAATAGCATTTGCTGGTCCAACTGCTATGTGCCTTTCCCAACACTCAGGCTTTACAGTTAATTATCCTTCAGCTTTCTAGGTCCCATCCACTTTCAGATGGATGTAGAGCACACTGGATCTTGCAGTCCTCATTATTCATAGCTGAGCAGCTGAGCATAATTGCCAGTAGTGGAGGTGTAAAGTGTATTTTTGGAATTTAATTCTGGCTATTTGCTTTCAAGCTGTGTCTTTCTTTGGTAACTTGGCTACACATCTTGGTTGGGTTCTTCTTAAAAGAGGTGCCATTTCAGAAACAACAGCACAGAACAAAACCAGTTGTGAGAGGACACAAAAGTATTTATAATGCTTCTAAATAGAAGTAATGACACAAACTAGCTATTTCCTAATTCTCCACATCCGACAGTGAGAGAAAGACTAGCAGTGTTTTTTTCCATCCTGTGAAGCCAGCCTGTCCAGATCAATAGAATCAAGATGTGAAGCTTCTGGCGCTGACTCAGCTGTCCTTTCCTATTGAGCACAGCACCTCAGTTGATGCTTAAATTTCTCATTCAAGGAGTGGCCAACTATAAACTGGTGTACAGACTCTCCTAAATGGGAAGACCTTAGGGAGATAAAGTTGGAAATGTCACTTGACAGCAGTTTATACCTTGTTATCAACATCTTATTACCAAATGCCATGCTGTCCCAAAAAAAGAATCAAGCTGGTCTGTTGATATTAATTCTTTTGTTGCATTTCTTTTGCAAGAACAACTATGTTACTCAATCATATTTCTTTCCTTGTCAAAATGGTCTTCAGTCAGTCAGACCTTAAAATATTTGGGACAGTTCTTATTTTAGCCTTTTCTCTGCATTAATATACTGTCAGACTAAACTCCCAGGACAGTCTTGAAGAGTCAACATTTAAATTTATACCATGGTAACTGATATTGCCTAAAATTCACTGACATTTCTCTGTTTTAAATATGCCAGTTTGTATTCTGGATTTTTGGATGGTTTATGATATGGTTCTTGGTTAAATTTTGATTGTAGGATATATATATATATATATATATATATATACACACATATATACACACACACATATATATATATATATATATATAGTAAATAATTACGTGCTCCATATAACGAATGAAGATGACATAATCCATGTAACACACACAGACACCCATGGCATAATGGATTTTCTACAAATCACTTTCTCTTCTTTAAAATTTGAAATGCTACAGTTTCTACCTTCTGTAAATATACATGACTGCTGGTCACAGGTAACATCTTTTTTAGTCCTTTTGTCATGCAATGCTGTTTGTAAGACTGTAGATGTATCAACAAAGCAAGAAGAACTCACCAATCCATCTGCCAGTCCAACTTAGATCCCTAATCTTTTCCCAGGTATGAGGTAGCCATGAAAATTAAGTGCATTTTCTACCAAAATGAGCTTTGTATCCATTTGTGTGTCTTAAGTGTCACTTGTAGAGATAAATAATCACATGTAATTTTGGGTTTTTTTTAAGACAGAAATCTTTTAGATTTCTATCTATTAATTCTTCTTCACGCTATTTCTCTAATTGGGCTACATTCTTATCAACCTACAAAGATTTTCCTTGAGGATACCTGTCAAAGGACAGTAGGGTTTTCCTGGTACTTTCTGTCAGAAAAGCCTGTTTTATCCATGATCTTGAAGAAAAAATATGAAAATATGAGACGTTAATTAGAGAAGAGTTTAGCCAGGTCTTAGGTGTGGCCTATAGCAGTCTAACAGCTCCCTACAACATCCCAGTCCAGAAAATAATCTCTTAAATATAAAAGTAATTGTTGATCTCTGTAGATTGCAGCTGATGCTGTTCCAGGATATAGGAAGAAAATATTTGCATCAAAATAGGGTTTTTTTGGTAAACATATATATATAAATATGTGTGTATATATATATATATCTCAGGTATCATCTGATTAGCCTTTTGAGAGCAAAATTGTTTAAAATTTAATTATTACTTTTAATAAGTATTGTTAATTAGTATGTATTTTTAATACTTTGTGGCAGTGAACAGATATTTCCAGAACATGTCCGTATTTCTGAGATCAGCCCTGCAGAGAAGGACTTGGGAATTCTGGCTCATGAAAATCTGGACATGAGCCAACAGTTTGTGCTCACATCCCAGAAAGACAAATTGTCCCAAGCTGCATCAAAAGCAGCATGAACAGAAGTCCAGGAGAGGTGATTCTGTCCCTCTGTGCTGGTGAGACCTCACCTGGAGTGCTGCATCCAGCCCAGCAGTCCTTGGTAAAGAAAGGACATGGATTTGTTGGATCAAGTCCAGAAGAGGACACAAAGATGATCAGAGGGATGGAGCACTCTCTGTGAGATCAGGCTGAGATAAAGATTTTTCTGCATCCTTTTGAAAATAATTTATGAAAAAGATGGGAACAGACTTTTTAGAAAGACGAGGGATCATGATTTTGAAGTGAAAGTGGGTAGATTTAGATTGGACATGAGGAAAATCTGTTTTACAATGAGGGTGGTGAAAAATTTCAACAGGTTTCCCAGAGAGGTTGTAGACATCCCATTGCTGGAAACACTCAAAGTCAGACTGAATGAAGCTCTGAGGAACCTGATTTGGTTGAAAATGTCCCTGCTAGTTGCAGGGGCATTGGACTAGATGACCTATAAATGTCCCTTCCAACCCAAACTATTCTATTTTTGGTTACCAACAAAATCAAAATGGCAGTACTCACTGCTCCATCTCCTCATAATTAGTTGTTTAATTAGCACAATGTTTATATATTTACTTTCATTGTGAGAGACTAGCAGTTCTTCCTCAAATAGGAGAAATATGATGTAGAAACAGTTTTTTCTACCAGCAAAATCAGAAGGCTTAGATTTTTACTGCACAAGGGCTCTTTGCATCAATGGCAGCTGGGGTTGTCACAACCCCAGGAGATTAAAGAACACTTTTGTGGTGTATATACTCACATAACGACTCTAACGCTGCCAGAAAAGTTCAAGTATAACTAGGCATCAAGTCCTATCGTTATTTTACTAGGTTAGGGAAGTTTACATCTATTCCCATGAAGAAGCTGTCACCTTATTATTATTCATAAACAAAATGCTCTTTTGAGATGCTAATTCATCATGTTTACAGAGTTAGGGAAGTAACCATGGATACAGGATGCTTTGAAGACTTCAAGGAATTGGGAACACGCTGTTAAATGTGTCTTGGTGGTGTTAGTCACTGATAATTAGTTCTGCCTTTTCTTTGCCAACTTTTGAGAGAAGGGATCTTAGTAATTCTTTATGTGCAATGTACATGGTTAATGTGATGATAAGAGACATAAAACTCTTTTAATAATTTTTAGGAAAGATGGATCAAAAGAGCCAATAGTGGAAATGAGAACAGAGGATGAAAGAATTACCAGCCATGAAGATGGGAGTCCAGTAAATGAGCCAAATGAGACAACTCCTCTCACAGAACCAGAGTAAGTAGCCTGACATTCCCTGGAGTTTCACACAAGCTGATCTTGGCTGTGGACACACTGGACTTCCCACGCTCTGAGGGGAGGCACACAGCATTACCAGATGGTCTGCTGTGGCAAGGCAGTGTGTGAGTTTAGGGTTTGTTTGATTGGTTTCATTTTTACAGTAATCAATCTAAATCATGGTACCTCATTGACACTGGCTGAGCACAGCAGTACAAGGATTTTTTAATTTGGTTGCACTTTGTCTTTACCACCTACCCAGAAATTATTAACTACCCTGTGGGAACAATCTCCTAACTCTCATGAATGACCTTAAATTGAGTCTCACAGGCATCTTCACACACATCCTGAAGATGGGGCACAAGGATACTATGCTCCAAAAACCTAGATCCTCACTGGAGTGGCCCCCTCCTGCTTCCATACATGTAACTGAGAATTTAGTTCAGTATTTAAGTGCACACAGTGCAATTGGATTATCGTGCTGAAGGGCAGCCTCTGCTCCATTTCCTCATCCCCCTTTCCTGTCCCTGCAACCTTCTCTCAGTACGGAAACCACAGCAGTTTGCAGCCATGCTCACAGGCTCTGGCTGCCTTCTGAATAATCCAGCCAGCCTTGTGCCCAGGGATGAAATTACTGAAGACACCCCTAAATTTTCTTTGCTTTGAGCCCAACACTTTCCATGTGTTGGGAAAATCTCCTATCTCATGACATCTTCAAGGCATCAAGGTTATGAAGATTATTATGTAGTAAATACAGAAATTAACCTGTAGATAATTTTATTAGATCATAGTTGTTCTTTAAAAGGAAGTGTTCTTACAAAAGTCTTTTTATTTTTTGAAAATAATAAGAAATTTCATTTTTTTGCCATTATGTAAAACTGTAAGTAAGAACCTTTAATTAAAAAAAAAAAGGTTTGCTACCAGCTGCCATTGATATTTTTAGTAAATAGGGAGTTACGTAGCTGCACATTAAGCTATATAGTCCTTTGAAGGAGCTGTGCACAAAGAGTTTGAACTTGTTAATGAAATAATTATGCAATCTGTTGAGTGACTACTGATATGTTTGTTCTTCATATTAGAATTTATAATCAGGGGCACAGTGGAAAGCTCAGAGTTATCTAAAGAGTCAGGGGAATATAGTTGTAAACATTGTACAAGTCCAGCAAGATTTGGATATGTTAGTGGGTAAAGCACCAGGTCCATGTTTGTTCATTATTCAAGACTATTTTTAGCACTAGATCTTTCAAATCAGATACATATTGCAGGAAACATGATACCAGGAAAGATCCAGTTAACTTCTTTCTGCTTCTCACAATCATTAGGTCAGCTGACAGGAGTGAAATATGAGAAAGTTGAAATCAAAAATATTTTATTATCTTAGGGGAGGGGGAAAGAATCAGTCCCCACTGTCATGACAGAAAAAAAAAAAACACAAAAAAAGCACCAACAAAAAGCCTTGAAAAACTAACTCTCAGGAACAACTGGTAAGTATTTGATGGGCATTATGCCCTTGGAAAAATAGGACTGCTAAGAGAGAAGAATAACTATGACAGTTGCCTTCTTGGTAATTTCTTCCCTCACAACCAATGGCAAAAGGCATCAGCAGTCCAAAGCACAGCTGTACAGAAGTCAGCTAAAGATTTGGGACAGTGTCACTTGGGAAACTAAAAATGAAAAGAGATGGTGCAATGGGGACACCTGAAGGGCCATTGATGCCAGGGGAATGTGGAAAGACCTTTGACTCAGACACAGGTCATACCCAATGAAACAGAGAAGCAATATAAAGTGAGATGCAAAAAGGGAAGATGCAGTAGAGGAGAAATCAATCTCTGTCGAAACTCAAAATGTCCTTCAGACATTTTTGGAGGTTCTGGGCCCAGGTCAGAAGCATTTGAGACCCTGGCAGGCGGCTGGAAACAGCTGTGATTTAGGATTTGATCCATGGAATGATTTACCAACTTTTCAGGAAGAACAAGAAGTCACAAAATTTAGATATTATAGTAGAAGTAGTCACAAAGTAAAGGGAAGAATTTTTTAGTGCTGTACAGGGGGGTTTTGGTTTTGGTTTTTTTACATGGGGGTCAGAGGTTTGAAGATGGAGGGATTTTGGCCGGTCCTGTTCTTCCTTTTTCTTCTTCCTTACCTCCATGTTCTTGGTGATGCTGGCACTCACAGATTGGTTTAGAGTAGAAAAGCACCATTTAATATAGTAGGTATTGGGGAAAAACTGTAAACATTTATCATGTAATGTACCATATAAAGATAGCAGCAGCCCTGGGCAGGGGGAGAGAAGAAGCAGTCGGGAGTCAGAGAGGATGTCAGGGTGTGTGTGTGCCTCTGCCTGAGCTGTGAGCAAACCACAGCAGCCAGAGAAGAAAATCTTTTAGATAACTTGCAATAAACTACCTTGAGACTGAATGACAAGAGACTGCTGAGCCTTTCTTTGGAAGCACGGGTTGGAGGAAAGACTTTTCCACCACACGAAGCCACCCAGCAACCTAGGGTGGGCTCTGGCAAATCTCAACAACACAAAAATACATTGTCAACAACAGCCAGAAAGACACACGCTGGGCAGGGTGAGGATGACCAGAAGGGATCTTGGAGGGGAGAGCTTAGCTTGCTGGAAAGAAAATTTCAAGGACATTTCAGGCAGGCAGTGAAACAAGGTCAGAATCATTATGACTAATTCTGGTTGTCTTAAAGGTATACAAGATAAACCTTGGGATTAAATTAGATAAAATATTTTTAATAATTATTGAATAATGCTGAATAATAGCAAATTACACTCAGAACTGCAAATGCAATTTAAGAAGTTTTGGGAACTAATTAGTAAAGAGATTACTTCCTCCTCTTACAATAATATTCTTTATTATATTGCTCAGTCTATTATTTGGCAAAATATTTTTTACCTTACCTCAGATGATCCTTGTCAAAGCCACGTTTGGAATCCACATATGACAGATTTGCTCAAAGCACTTTACTTGCAATTCAACAAGTTTTAATCATGCTGGCAGGAAGTCATTTTAATCTGCGCATTTCATATCACACTTTTGTAATATGACTAAAGTACCACATACAATGAAGTACAATAAATATATTACTAGTCTGATATTAATATGTTTATAGTATTGGTTGAGTTTTTCTTAGTATTAATGCAGTTGGGTGAATTCCAGTTTCAAAATGGAGTCATTTTTCTATAAAATAAGAAATTAAATATTTAAGTTAAAGTTTTGTGTGGGTATCAGCAAATGTTAGGCCACATGAAGTGCTAGAGGAAGTTAATATTATTAATAATTGATAGCAGTCAACATCTGATTAAAGTGAGAGAACTTTTTGTTGGGTTTTTGTTGGATTTTTTAAAAAAAATCTTTTTATTATAAAATGAACAAACATTTGAAAGGATTAGTCTGCTCAGTTGAAAAATATAAAATTCTTTCTAATAGATGTAGCTAAAGAATAATTTGATATAAAAGAATTCATATAATTAGAACACTTAAACTTGAATTAGTTAATTAATAGAGGAAAATTATTTAATCTATTAATAGAGATTAAATATGTATTTAAAGAAAATGGGAACAAAAATTCCAAAATAACAAAAGTGTTTTCATAGGGAAAAAAACAATATCTAATGTTAACTTACATTCATAACTCACACCCTATTAAAAAAAAAAACAAAACTCAAAACCACAAGTTTTAAAATACAAAAAGGTTTGAGAACGGTGCATGGACTTTGTGATGAGGAAGGTTTTTATGCATAACATTTTTTACTTATGTACAGCTTTTTTAGAGTTGTGGTTCTCTGCTTGCATGTAAAAGCAAGGCTAATTTTATCCCATTGTTTTCATGAATATGGATTTCAATACCCTTCCACAGAGTTCTAGCAAATCTTAGTATTTCAAATATTTTGTAACATGGTCTTAATCCACTTAAATCAATTTCTATAAATTTCCACACATGGTTTATATATTCTGTTGATTCCCCAGTTTTGCTAAATAATTCCTTCTTTACAGCACCATCTTTTGAGAAATTACTCTCCTTTTCTTAAAACTACATTAAATTAGGTTTTGGGGTTTTTTTAGTACTTGTTTCATTGGTTTGCTTAATCAGATCTTTGACACACATACCTGCCTACCAGAAATTCATCTCGTGAGCTGCTCTTCCTCTGCCCCAGTGTTTTACCTACTGTTAAAAATAGATTAATGTTCATTCTGTTGTTTCCATTCTTTCAGGCATCTTGCTGTGGGCTGAAATCTGTTTCCTTTGGGTTTGCCATGAGAAACAGACAATTAGTAGATACCTCCCTCTGTGCCCAGAGCCAGACATCTGATGATATATCCCATGTATTTCACTGTAGTAGAACAAGTTAATCTTGGATTTCTCTCAGATACATGTTGTGCTCATTGTTTAACCTCTGGATGAACGGCATATTTCTTAGTTCATTTCAAACAACTTAAATTTCATAAGACTGGGAATTCAGGTATTGTTTTATTTTACTTTCTGGTATTAAACACTGCCTTGAAATAAGACATTCCTAAGAGAGTCCTCAGACAGGTTTTGAACACTGTATTGCTCTTTGGGAAATTGAGTCAAACAAAGCAGAAATTTACTGAAACATTTAACAGTTATTTTGAATAAAAAAGGTATATGCATACTATTCCCTAGCAAAAAAACAGAAAGCAAGCCCAAACTGGAATCACCATTAAGAGTTATTATGCCCAGGAGACAATATTACAGGAACATCTCAGTAAACCATACATCTTTTTGACAGCTATATTTTTCGACAGCTAATTACTGGCAGAAGGGAATCAATGATTTTTAAGACCTTTTTCAATGAGATCACATTCAAGAGGGTGGGGACACTTTTGCCAAATCTTCAGTTTTCACTAAGTCTTAAAAGAGCTGTAAGTTATTAATGAAGCTACACTGTATGATCCATGAAAATTAAACTGTAGAACTTTGTAATGATAACTTCCATTACCTGCTTGCACTATAAGAAATTCTTTACCTATGTCTTGGCATAATTTCCAATCATAGCCATGGTTTTTTGTATGTTGAATTTACATTTAGAAAATACATTTAAAAAGTTTAATCAAGATTTAAAAGTCAAGCAAAAAGCCTGACTGCAAATGTTTCACAGTATCTTTCACAGTAGGCAACACATACCTCTGTACTGTCTTGGGTCAAGTAATTTGACTTTTTTTTCCTCTTTTGTCTGATTGAAGGGCTGTATTTTGAGTAGCACCAATGTTCTTATCATGTGATTTTTGTGGCTTTATAGAAATGGAAATAGTTATATGAATCTCAAAGTTAAGAATGATAATAATATGAATCTCAAGAGTTAACAAAGAATCTCAGTGCTCATAATAAAATAACTATACATTACTTTAAAAAACCTATTGTTCTACACTGTGACCTATATGAACCATATATATGTTATAGACTTAAATTACAGATTGTTTTATTTTTGTGTTACCATGATTCCTCTTTTTTTCTGATAGGAAGCTGCCACTAAAGGAGGAAAATGGCAAAGAAGCTTTAAATCCAGAAACCATAGAAATCAAAGTTGCTAATGATATCATCCAGTCAAAAGAAGATGATAGCAAAGCATAAACTACAGCTGTCTGGAAAATGCATTTGGATTGAAATAATCCCGCGACCAAAACTTTACAGCTGACCTTAATTTCTTGGGAAACTTAAGCTTGGAATTGTTAGTACATGTGTACATACGATGAAACAGTTTCTGTCTACAGTTTTTTCTATATTTTTCTTTTTGTTAATGGTTTTAGTGTGTAGTTTTGCTGACACCAAGTCCCATGCTATAAATCTGAAAAATCTGCAGAGAAAGAACTATAATTTATTATATGACAAAGTGTGTCAATTTAGAATTAAAATTCTAAAGCACCCCTAACCAAAAACAACACATCAGGCCTCTCCAGTTCTTACAGTGCAAGCTACATGCATAAAGTGCCATATGACAATATATTTATTTCCATTTACAATAAAATTAAATTTTAGGTTGCCTTAAAAAAAAAAAAAACCCTAAACCAGTTTCAGTATAATGTTTAAGACCTCAGCTCTAGCTGACACTCAATATTCCTTCCAGCTGTGATTATCACTTGAGGCAATCAAAAAAGCAAAACTCATCAATGGAGAGCCAGGTCCCACTGCAGTTTCTACTGGGTTCTTCAGTAAATAAATAATTTTTAAAAACTCTAAAAATCTAATACTCACAATATACAAACTCAAATAAAATTGGCCAAATATTTCCCAACACTCTATTGGCTTCATCCTAACTATGAGAGAGTGACTCTGAATGGCTCCAGGATTTTCAATGCTTCAAGTTTTCTGTATAAAAGTTTTTGAAAGTTACATGTGAACTAAAATGCATCCGAGGAGTAAAAAGAAATCTGTTTTTTAGTCATAATCTTCACTTCAAGTGAAAACTTACAATATCTGTCCCAATATATTTATACATGCAGGGTTTTCATTTTATTCTTATTTCAAACAATTTAGCTAAGGGATAAAATTGTGGTTTAGTAAAGTAAACACATTTTCTCCCCAAATCAGTATATAAAATATTAAACTTGGCCTTTTTGAATCAGGACTTTTTCCTTTATGATTTCATACCTTTTCTCTTAAGTACAATGTAAGAAATGATGGAAAGGGGATTTTGTCTAAGCAGTTAGGAACAATTTTATATTATTAACTAATGCAATCTTATATTCAACCAAATATGGTTTTTTCCATGTCAAGCTTTCTTTAAGATATTCCTTTTTATTATTCTGATCAACATTCCTCACCAGGAAATTTCACAGATTTATTTAATCTGAAATTCATTCATATGAATTTTTCATTGATTTAGTGGTGCCACTAACTGGAGCAATATAGTTTGTTTCCCTTCTAGCATAGTGTATCCACACCTACCAAACTCTTCAAAGCCTTGCTTTGAAAGAAGTAAATAAACCATATAGAAAACTAGACTGGAAAATTCTACTTGTCAGGAGTAACTGGTAGAGTAAGTTGTGAATTTTCCACATCTAAGCCATGCATGAGGTTTAAGTGTACTTTTACTCATCAAATTGTGTTTTCTCCATGCTATATCTGAATTTTGATCATATTTGAAGTCTTGGTACTTTATGACTTTTGTACAGTAAAACTGAAAGCAAAATGTAAAAGGATCTCCTCAAATTTGAGGAAAATATCATAATGACCTTCTTGTTAATCCAAGTTTAAGTGCATTTTAAAGAGATGAGAATACCTTTATATTTAATTCTTAGATCTTTCTTATTTTTCAAAACCAAGTTATTTAATGAGTTTTTTACAACTTTTCATCACTTTGAGAAATACCTAAAATGAACCAAGGAGTTGAGAATAGAGGCATATACCTGGTGTGGCTAGGATAGGAGGCCAAATTCCCACAAAATCAGTACCAAAGTGAAAAATATGGGTAAGAAAGGATGGCATTATGGGTTGAAAGTCATGGAAGATAATAATTGAAAAGTGCTGAAAAGAAGTTTCTCTAAATGCTGAGACTGGGTGAAGGAAAGACAAAGATGTTCCTTATGAGCTCTCAGTGTTGCTCCCACATACTGGGCAGGCAGTACTACCAAGCAGCTGCTTGTCTATCAGATTTCTGATAACTTCTAATCAGATTTCCTGATTTGTTCTAAGCACACAGCAAGCAGGCCTGCTCCTAACCTATAATTAGGAGAACAGTTGTCTCATTTTTCTATATGGATTTATAGTCTTTCCAGAAAGTATGTAATTGCAGCTGGGCTTTCTTCTTCTATCAAAATGCAAAGAAGGAATCTGGACAACTCCAGCAGCTGAGAATAATGTGGTTGGTGTGGCTTGAACATCCCCTCACACAAGATATTTACCAGGATGAGGATGCAGATGGTAGACATAGTTTCCTCTTCCACCTGCTGTGACAAAGTTGGATGGTACCATTCAATCTTCTCTACGCATATGGTGTTTTATCTGAAGCTAGCCTGATCATTTCCACAAGAAGGTGCCTATACCATGTAGAAGAATTAACAGTGTCTAGGCTCAACTGCAGATGCATTTTAAATTTTGGTACTTCTTAGTTGAACTTACACAAAGAAAACCCAAAAAACATGGCCTAATGGTTCTATATTGGTGGGGTTTTTATGGTTGTTATTTTTTTTAATTTCCTGATATGGCCTCTAATTACAGTGTGAAGGGATTAGAAGATTTAGGAGGTCTTGTCAGCACATTTATTACTAATACACCTGTGCTACTCTTTACATGCAAAATAGATTGCAATATTATTTCAATATGGGAAGCAAAATCATTTTCTTCTATACTGTATGACAAATCAAAATCTGTTTCCAGGAGTATTTAATTTCTTGCTGTTATGTCTCTTGGCAGTTGATCTGTGTGAGGGCTGAGAATAAAACAGCTCTAAATTTCTGATGGACTATCCAAGCACACCTTTTTGGTCTGTGGATTAATAGGTTATCTCTTGTGCTTTAACTCTTTGCTGTGCAGGAGAAACCCAAACTCTCAGTATGAAAGAATGCTGAAAATCACTGGTATTTCAAAATAGTTACAAATATTTCCAAATGAGGAAATAATTTGCGCATAGTAATTTGTAAGATATATGTAGAACTGGAATAACATTTGTTTATTTTCTTTTCCTATTCTAGATTTAAAAAAACAAAACAAAACAAACAAAAACAGGTATCTGTATAAATGTCACTTTTACTGTCTAAAAGTAATTTTAAGTGTTAGTATGAAACGTCAGAAGAGTTGACAAAATATAACTATTTGTAAAAGTAATCTGAATTGTTACACTAACATACTCCAGGGACTAAGGTGGGAGGGAGCCATTGAAATTAGTAATGAACAAAATGTGACAGTGACAATCTCTTTTCAAAAAAAAAAAAAAAAAAAGGAGCACAATTAAGTAAAATTACTTAAAGCTCCTTGGGTTTTTTTTTGGTTTTTAGTAGACTTGAGTTCTGATTTACCACAATAATAACAAATTTTTAATTAATATTTTACAATTTAGTAATCAAACATACCCTGGAGAGGTTTTTCTTGGTTTTGTTTGTTTATTTGCATTTTTTGACTTATAAGATTTTTTTGTGGTTGCAGAAATATTTGCTATTCTGGTGATGCTAATGCCTAATGTGACAAAGATTAATTTATTCAGGCCTCAGTCTTGCAAGAAATTTTGTGTGGTTGAACCCACCCCTTATATGGCACCGCACTGACATCAGTGGGGTGGATGTGAGCAGAAAAATGGATGTACTTCCATGAGAGACCTTGCAGGATTGGGCCTACTTTCTATCTCTTCATAGATATCTACAACATAGTTACACCGTGGCCATCATCTACAAAGGCTGTTTGACATCAGCCCCTGGTACAGTAAATTCCAACTGCTGTCTTCAGCCTCTGCATCGATGCTCATCCAAAAAAAAGCGTTTTTTTTTTTCATGATGGTAATTAGTTTGATTATTTATTTAAGTGCCAATCATCAAACTGTAGTATAATCATCATGCCATTTTTTTTCTGTTTCCTAGACCAGATAATGGAAATGTATTTGTGCCTTTTGATAGCATGCCACTCTGCTTTATTAAAGAAAAATCTTCAATAATTTGTCTACAAAGCCTGTTTAAAAAAATTGAAAGCTTTACTGACACATACTTTTCTGCTCAAATATTCTCAAATATTCATATAAATCAAACTGAAGGTATTGTTTTCAAGTAACAAACACAAAATATGCAAAAATCTTTTGAGATCACAATTCCAATGAGGGTCATGGTAGGTGTCTTACTGCTGAAAAGTTTCAAATAGATGGAGAACATAGTGGATGTGTAGGGGTATTTTGACCAATTTCTCAAGTTCAAGAGTCAGATATAAAGTCTCCTTAGTTCTATTTAAGTGCTTAGACCTAAAACATTAAAATCTTTCCTCAAATCTGAAAGATGATATGGAGCATCTTCCCACCATTTTACCTCTGGAGATAAACTGGAGAGAATGTTCATTTCACATTCATTTGCAGCCTCACCATCACTATGTAAATTGTTGTAGGAAGTAAGATCTTTGTAGAATAGTTGTGTCCATTGGCTAGTCACTCCTGATTAAAGGACCTCCAAAAAGACCATTTCCTGAGAAAGCTCAAGACCTCTTTGATTTATGGAGGGGTGCTAAGAGCGTTGCATAAAGAGTCACAGTGGAATCCAGGTCTCAATCCAGGCCTCCAGGATTTAAGACACAAACTGATTCCAGCAGGACCTGCATTTTATTCATCCATCTCAGTGAGACTCTGCAGGTCCTCAGCTGATCGAGTTGTTTTTGTGAATCAGATTTCCAGGCGTAATTGGAACTCAAATATCCTGCCATGTTCCTACTGACATTTTGCACAGAGGAGGTTTTTCTATCAGGAGTTTTCACTGATCAGGAAACGGTGATAGAATATCCAATGACAGTTTTATCCCATACATTACGATATGTCCAGAAATAAAACAGCTCTTTAAATAACTCACTGAGGTTGCAATACTTCTTTAGATGACAATGAAAACATTCTAAGTAAATAATGCTCCTTCTTAAATCTCCTTGTTTAGCTTCAGATAATCTTTCTGATAGACGAAAAGCTACCATGGTTAAATAAACCTTTTTAAAAACTCTTCACCCCTTTTCCAGATTTTTTCCTTTTTTTTTTGAATTTGTGAAGTACCCTGTCCACTTGACAGCAGTTTTGTAAGTTTTAAGTGATCTTCAGTATTTCCACTGCAGATATGTGTTCTTACATCAATTTACTTGGACCTGAGCCAAAATAAGCCTTACAAATTTGGCTTTGGATCGTGTTCAGAGAATTCTCAGTTTACCTGTCTATATTTTCTCTTAAGAGGCATTGAGATCCTCATAATGTTTGACTTTCAAACTTGAATATTGGCCATTTTTAGCCCAGAGAAATGAAATGAATATTTATTGCCAAATTTGTATTGGCAGCTTTTAAGTCACAGGTGAGATGGGGAGCGGGTGAGGTGACCAGATGTGGTGCCGACAGAGCTCAGGAAAGCGACTGCCAGAGAGAATAGGTGCCAAAGAGTGAGCTAGGAGAGGGCTGGGAGCATCTCTCCTTGGCACTGACAAGGGAAAAGGGAGCAACTGAAGCAAGGGAGGCTGCTGAAGGGCACTGCCAAAAGGCAGGGTAATGAAAGCTCTGAAAACCAGAGAAGACGAAAAATTAACCCTGCCACGTCCTTTAACTCCCCCATGAAATTAGGATACAGTCTTTCAGATTTTCAGAAAAATTCAGGGTTGGAGGAAGGGCAAGACAAACCCTCAGAGTCTCTATATATCAATGACAAATATACACTAAGAGTTTTGAACTACTTAGACAAGGTTTTAAAAGGAGAGAGAAAAAAGGCTTTCCTGCTACAATGAGCAGTTGGTACGTATTTGTATGCTGTGTACAGTATGAGCTAAAGCATACCATATATTGTTTTTGTTATTCCACACGTTGTCAACAGCCCACTTGCGATATCTGCCACCTGAATTATATACTGATAAGTTAGCTACCACTGGAGCTAGTTTGTTTATTGTTTCAGAATCTTATGTCCCTATGAAATGATGTGTGTATATATATATATCTCTATACTGTAAAAAGAAGTAATATCGCAGATGCTGGTTTTGTATTTATGAAAGACATTGAAAGTATGGCTTAAAGTATATCAATTATTTGTCACTCTTCACCATTTGTATATTAATAGTAAAGATACTTTTACTTTAATGAAGTGTTGCAGTTACATTTATTTTTGCTAAGTGTCTTTCTGTCAAGATGTCTGATTCATTAGAAGTCTCATTTCAAAAAAGAAACATACCCCTTATTTTATCCCCATTATAGAAGTACTGAATAATGCTCGCACAGACCTGCAATTTATTACTCTCTTTTCTGTCAAAATACATCTATTGTTAGGATCCTGAGTCTCCAGCTCAGCTTGAGGCCCATTATGATCATCCCCAATAGATAAGGTACTGATAGATAATTTTTTTTTTCCAAACAATGCAAGCGTGACATTTTAGAGGTATTTAGTTTATGCCAGAGAAAAAGATTATATTGAAAAAAAACCACCTTATTTTGCCAAACCTAGAACCTTCCAAAAGTCTTGTAAATGAGTTGGCACCGCCAGGAGATGATGAAAACAGGTTGGGCGTGGTCTGCAATGAAATGGACTTTTACTGCAGTGCTGTGTTTTATTCCACTAAAGATGGAAAATGGGCAAAGCACAGGCCAAAGCACAGCTGAGAATATATCTCAGGCACTTCCCTGAAATGGCAGAGGGATGTCTGTGGCATCAATTTTACCACCAATAAAAATAAGTAACCCAAGAGAAACTTGCTAGATTGTGTATTCATGCCTAAGAAGAAGTTTTCTGAGTGTAAACTAAGCTCTAAAATACCACACCAGCCTAAGAATGGAGGGGCAGTACATAGGAGTAGTATATTTTTCACCCAACAAAGTCTTCACAGCTTCATTTTCTTCCTTCCACAGATCCTTAAGCTCTGCTACTACAGATGTCTTAGGCATATGCTTCCCAAAGTGTCAGTAGCAGCATTAACAATTAGCAAAAATGTCTCTTTCTATTGAAAAACTGAACATGAGGGAACTGCTTCAGTGTCCTTTCAACATCAGCTTGTCACTGAAAAGAAAAATCCCCAGACATACTGAAATTATGCACAAATTTAGTTCAGATCTCTTGAGAGCAAATCAGTTCAGTACACTGGCCACAACAGAGGTTGCCCCTTTAATTTAGAGATGAGTATTAATACAATTATTGCAAATTGCTGCTAACAAAAAGGTAATATAAGACATGTTCAGAAATGGATTCAAATTTTTAAAATTTAACCTTGTCAAAATATATCATGGTCTCACATATTTCAGACGTGATACTCAAAATACAAGATAAAAAAATTATAGTCAGGTACCTTGATACTGAAAATTTGTTTATCTGTGTCATTCCTAAATTAGACACAGCTAGGACTGCATGAAGAAGACCCAAAGAAAATGAAAAAAAAAGTGTCACACTTCGATTCTTGGCAAAAGATGATTAACTGTCTCATTTGAGCCCTAGCAGATCCTGAAAAATAAGCTGTATTTGTAAACTCATTCCTATGTGGAAAATGCTTATTTCTGGGAATATGGTTAAAATTTCTTTTTTGATTTATTCAACACTTTCTAGAAAAACCCAAACCTCTAAACTGAGCATAGTTTTAGACTTTAATTTCTGTAAAAATCCTTGATGCAGCAAAAAGATAAAACTGTCTTTGATAAAACAAAGGACTGAAACCCATTCACACTCAGTGCCAGTATAAAACAATGTCTGGTGTTGCTGAGAAAGCAGAATGAATCACATCTGTCAGGAGTGTGATCAGGTCAGGCACAAATTTGTAGAATTCTTTCAGGCAATCTGATCATAAAGAGAACAATATGTTTGGAATTAAAAAGCAAATCTTACTCTACTAAGCAAATGTCATATTTTAGGACTAAACTGGGAACTGAGAAATGATATCTTATTATTTTAAAATTTAAAAAGTAGTTTCATTGTCATAGAATACAACATGATAAATAAATTTTGACACTTACTTTTTATCATAGATCACGAAAATAACACTTCATCATTAACTTGTATCTGAACGCCTAAATAATCTTTAATCACAAGAAATAGAAAGTTTCTATGTACCACTATACATTCTCCAAAACCATCAGAGATAAACATCAGAATTTTTTAAAGAATTGTTTCCAAATTGATTTATGAGTTACAAATATCTTTAAGAAAAAAAGAATTTGGAGAAAGCAATGACATTTGCACATAGTGTACTACAAATTTAACTGACAAGGCACTTGCACTGAAATTCCAGCTACTGTGTGATAAGTAGCACAGAATAAAAGTGATGAAATATTTTAGAGGTCTCCTATGAAAAACTTTTAATGATAGACAAGTTTTGTAATGAGGCCATTCCCTAATGGGATGTGTCAATTGTTGCACTGAAGTCATGGTTCTGCCCTTCTTGGAATTCAAGACATACCCATTTGCAGCATTTTCTTCTAGCCTTCTTTCCGTAAAGTATGTACTCAGTAGAAAGTTAAATCTTTTGAAAAAATAAAGGCATTTACTCTGTAAAATGTGATTTTTTTTTCTTTGCATAAAGGAAAACAGACAAAAATCACTTGTATAATCTGGTGATAGAATACTCAGATATTATTATCACTGCCATGCACATATGTTGACTTGTGTTCTTCAAGTCAACATAAACTCCCAAAACTGAAACATCCTATTGCTAGCTGAAGGATCCATGGTCTTGTCTTACACTACAGCATCCATATTTTTTGTTTTTGCATGCAGCAAACATGCTGCAAATTTGACCAAAGAAATTGTTTAATTGTTTTCTGAGAGTTTGATTCCAGCATCAGACGAGGAATTCTGAAGATACCACTCTCTACTTGATGGATGTGGGAATAAGAAGGAAGCAGTAAGATAGAGGCATAAAAGCCACTCCATCAATTACTGATGAATTTGCTGTTAACTCTGTTAACTAAAAATATCCATAAAACCCCTGAAGCAATTAGAAGCTAGTATTGGATTTCTCTGATGTTGTTGAAATAGCAGTGTCGAGGTGCCGTAATGTCTGGGAACTCCTTGGCACGGGGGTGTTGGGTGACCCACGAGGGGTGTGGGAGGCTTTGGCAGCCAGGGCCTCTCCCACCATCCTTATCCCAGGAACAAGACAACCAGGACAAGGAGGAGGAGTAGGTGAGACAGCCTCATCTCTAGTGATCCCATAGGGCTGATGCAGGGCTAAAATCAAGCCAGGATGCCCCTGGTGTTTGAGTGAAGCTGAGGTGGGGACAGGGGTTGATGGCCCTGGGAGGTTGGTTGATAGGAGTTTTGGGTTGTGGATAAGGTGGGGGAGCTCCAGGCCCAGTTGAGGTTCCCAGAGCTTGGAAGGTTAAAGAAACACTTCACAAATAATTTAATCTATTCTCAGATTGGGTTTAAAAAAAAAAAAGTGGGGGCTGGAGATAGGTATTGGTTAAATGCCCACTGCCACCATGTTAAAGCAATAACATATTGATTATTCAGCTGTTTCCGTTTAAGCACAGTTCTCAGCTGAGGAAAATATAGTGCTACAAGTAGACTGATCATACTCTGCTGATTGGTTTTATTTTGTATGAGATTCTTGGGAGATAAGGTCCTTGTAGTTTGTAATTTGTCTTAGGTGAGAGAGCAATGAGAAAGGCTGTAGCACTGCATTAGGGGTCAGAGGGTCTGATTTCCATTTTGAGTGACAGTTGCTTAGATTGAGCAAATCAATTGACAGGAAAGTGTACTGTTTCTTTTCCTCTCCTTGGCTATTGTTTGTTAAAGATTTATGGACCCATTTATCCTAGTGATTTCAGTGAGATCACTCTCAATAAATATAAGAACAAGCATAAACTTTGCCAGATTTTCACCTTAAATTAAAAGATGGTTTTGCTGTGTTTTGTGACACAGCAGAACACAGCTCTTCTCCTGCTGCTTCATGGAGTTTGTGTGTTTGTGTTTGAACATATTGGAGCATCCAGCTCTTGCAATACATGTGTTACTGAGCCCACTTTTAACAGCTGACTTGGTACCACTATCTGAGCATGAGAGCAATAGCCAAATCCTGAGCACAAATTACGTCCTCTGTAAGATATTTAAGTGGCAAGCTGTACAAATTAGAACTATTATCAATAATGGTGATGTTGTTAACTTCATCCCGAAGAGTTATGAATTCTTTGTCAAATTATGAGAAACCGAATGCCTGTGCTTAGCTTCCCAAATCTCTGCTGCATCAACAAGTTATGCTGCCTGTTGAGACATATTCCTCTGAAGTGCTGGCAGTAATTTCTATGTGAAAGGACAGCCATGAATTAAATTATTGTTCAGAGAGTAGAGATAATATCTTCCTATACCACCTCAACCAAATTTCCCTGCAAGTGCTTGAGTAGCTTAACAGACAACAAAAGAAACACGAACTTATCCCAGCTAACCTATTTTAAAATTCTTTGCTATCTGTAATAGAAGAATTAACATATTCAAGGATTTTTTTTCTTTACTACACCTTTTGAGAGCACCTTTTGAGGCGTTAAACAAATGCAAGTGTGGTGTTACTGTTTTGCAGCTGGCTGGTGCATGTAACTTGGCTCTTTCCCAGAGGTAAGTACATATGTTCAGGCGCTGCTACACCTTCAGCATTCTGACCTGTGTAACATCATATTCCTACAGTGCTGAGCACAAACCCCAAACTTTTCTGCTAACAACACATTTCCTTCCTCTCAGACTCTATTTCTTTATTTCTTCTGAAAACTGCATAGCACCTAGGTGTGCTCCCAAAGCACTTCTGAGATGAAATTTTTGCTTAGTCCAGATGAATTATAATCTCTAGATTTTTTTTTGTTTTATGGATTTTTTTAGCGTAACCTTAAGGATGGATTAAGCTCAATTTACATAATTGAACATTTATTCTACTATGTAATTTTTTCTCTGTCAAGCTTGAATATTAAAAAAAAACCAAACATGAGAAGTATAGTGTGTTTTCCTTGTTCCCTTCTCTGTGCACAGACCTTTTATTTGGACCACTTATGGATCTGTTGACTGATGAGCCTGTGCAATGACCTCCTATTCTTCCTGTATTTGTGGTCATGACTCCATTGCTTCAATTTAAAAAATGTGTCAGGCAGACAGGTTGTGTTAGAATTTTTGTGGTTTACCTCACTCATTTAGCTGAGCAAACAGCCAGATGACAATGACGTCCTAGATAATCAAGTATATCCATCTATAGAAAGTTTTGGCTGTTTCTTAGCAACTATTCCCCAATCCAGAACTGCCCTCTTGTGCGGCTCAGTTGGGAAGGAACTGGGTGGACTGGCAGGCTTTGTAGAGTTTTACCCAATTTGAATGTTTGAACAAACTTACCTGTTGGAATATAGTTGATTTCTTTTTAAACTGATTTCAATTTATTTGGATCTTGCTTGACGTGTTTACAGAATGACCATACAGTACATGCATCTCCAAAAACTCTTTACTACAATAAAAAAAAAACAAGATTCTAATTTGAATGGCTAATTTGGTAACCTTTGAACATTTGTATACTTCCTTTTGTTAAATCTCATTCATATCACTTCAAAATAGTTGAGACCGGGCTGGGATTTTATAGAAGCAAAATGGACTGCCTTCCTGTAGCAAAAAAATTGTATTTTTTTGTATTTTTGTCTTTGTATTCCATTGCATTTAGAAATACAAGATACTATAAAAATTAGTTTCAAATCATATTAAAATTGATTTCTTTCCTATGTTTTCCTTATAGCCAAATTGATCACTGTTTAATTGCCTTTTACAAAGTCTGTTAACATGAGGTTGTCAATCTCTTCTCTGAGTGCTAGCATAAATAACCACAAATGTGTTCAAATCTAGAAATTTTCCATCTCAGCTGCAGTCTCTTCTCTTAACTCCCTTTGAGCTACCATCACATGGTGCTGCATTTAGTTCTGCAAGGAGTAATACTTGACTTTAAAAGAAATTTCGGCTTCTAAAGACATACCATACATCTGGATTTAATCAGTTATTTTTGCTAGGCTCAAAACATAATAGCAGTAGAACTTAAGGTTTTATTAGAATTGATTTGGGATGGATGCAGATGACTTACACACAGCCTCTACACACAGCTTCTCTTCCTGATTTTTATGGTCCACTACATGGTACTCTGCCACAGTATGAAGAAGTAGCATTTTCTCAAAGCAAACATTTATACCTTTTTAGATACAGGCAGATAGATATGGATTGTTTGCTTTGATTTTTTTTCTTAGAAGTTTAATTTCTTCAGTGAGATAAATACCTACCTGCATCGCAATTAAGATTGATTCATCATTTGCTACAAAATATATCAGAAATAAACATCATAATTGCTTCCTTTTCATCACAATATTGTACCAGCTTGACTTCTTTTGCCAGAAAACCGCCTCAGACCATCCAGAACTGCCAAAACATCTGAGATAATACACTTTAAATTACAGTATTATAAAGCTGAACCATCTGTGCTAAGGTTTTGAGTGTTGTGAGGGGATGAAAATAGGAATAGGACAAATCCCAGATAGGTTGTTACAAGACTTAATATGATATATGTAAATTGAGTTAAGTCAGTCCCTGGTATGGTTAAATAGCCATCACAGAATTTGCCACCTACAATTAAACCTAAAATTAGAATGACTATGTCAGATATGCTGTGGAATCCACAGAAAGTAAAGGGAGGCAAATTGACTCCACTGGAAGTTTTACCAAAACTTTGCTTTTGTGGTGGAACCCAACTCAGTCCCCATTTAAGAACTCTTGAAGTAGGCCTTTTGTTATGCTTTACTCTACAGAAATAGAAAGTATAATGGACAATCTTCACTATCAACACTGATTCACCATGCAGGTTTTCTCTTATATCTTCCGTTTAACTTCAGCAGATCTATGTTTGTACACGTATAACCCATCCCCAAGAACTGCATTCTGTCTGAGCTTCCTCTTGCACTTGGAGCAACAAAGCTGGTGCAGAAAATGAAGCGCTGATACCCCACAGCTGGTGCTTTATATTCATCTGTGGCTTATAAATAGGTCTGTCTTTCAGTGCAGCTCTTGCCTAAGACTTCTATGTACACATATTTTGAGCTAGGTCTGATATATTTGTTAAGCTAAAATTAATATACTGATATGCAAGAGTTAATATAGCAGCTAAATTAAAACCATGTATGTAGCATCCCATGAACTTTCCTGCCTCAGTCAATTCCCAAGTCCTCGACCCTGGCAACGGCAGTAACTACTTATAGAGTCAGTCCTCCTGAGGGAAAAAGCAGACTCCCAAATGGACTTCTGTGTCAACTTCCCCTGCTTTCTCCTTTCCCTGTCCCCTCACTGGGTTGGTATCCCTGGTGGCCACCCCCCAGGTTTGGTCTTCCCCTGGAGATCAAACCCCTCTGTCCAGTCCTTAGCTCTGTCCCCAACCCCTTCCCCTTCTTAAGCTGTCTCCTCCACGTGGTCCCCCTCTTTTTACCTTGCTGGGTTCCCTTCAGCCACATGTGATTCCTTCACTGGAATAAAACCCTGCAAAAAGAGCCTTTCTTGCCTCTATGGCTGAGCCAGCTGCAGTGATGTTGAGTGAAGGTCTGACTGCATTGCCTGAAGGTTATCTCAACTTGCTTTTCTACAGGAGAGGCTTGTTGGGGACCGATTATAGGCAGCAGCAACCACTACTCCAGCACTAGTGATTTATTAAAAAATATGGATATTGATCTAGTACCGATATCCAACTGTGATGGACAAAAACTCTCTAACAGTATAAAGTTAGAAAGTGTGTGTTAATTGAGACACCAGGCAGCATGTGGGGTAGTTCCGAAATACACACCATGCCTTCCAGGTGATTACAGAGTCTTTTTATCCATATAAGTATTGAATACACAAAATACAAATGCATATTCATAATTTTAGTACATCCCATTCCTCGCTTTGTATGCTAATCACTCCAAAAGCTATTAAGCATGCATAGTTTGCTCCTCGAAATGGGTCAGTTGTCCCTTTCATGGGGAGGGGTCGCAAAATGAGGAAGTAAATGAAGTCTTCCTCGTTCTGACCTTTCTACCTTTTCAATGCAAATATGACAAATGAACTCTCGGTAGCACTCCCATTCTTGTCTTCAATTGGTTTCAGAACAGAGGAGACCCACAATTGTCTTATGTTCCTAAAAGCACTTTGTCAGTTTCTATATTCTTCATTATAAACCCAGCTAACTAAACATTGTGCTGACAAGCAATCAATTATTAGTTAACTACTAACTCTTAACTTCATCAAGGCCTACTAATTTATTATTATTATTTTAATTAACTCTAGTAAGGCTTATTTCTAACTAAAATCTTAGTTCCTCTAAAATCTCTAAATTCCTTAAAGTTTACATTTCACTAGCATTTTTACATGTAGTTTGTTTTTTTTAACATTCACTAGAAGGATTTTTTACCTTTTGTTAAAGATAATTAACATCCTACACTTGTGCAGAAGCATGGGGAGGGGGGAGGGATGAGAGGCTGAGTAGAGGAAGAAGAAAAGTTTTTACTGCCTAGTTAGTTATTATCCTAATTACATTCCTGATGGCTTAAATAGCATTCATTGTATACACAATGATAGCCAGAGATACAAAAAAAATTATATTCCATGTGTATTCTGTTTATGTAAAAAAATGAAGAAGGAAAATCATGGAGTAAGAAGGCAGAAGGAAAATCTGGATAGTGAGCTGCTTCCTATACGAAGGAAGTTCATTTTAGGGTTTGTTTTAGTTCTCTTCTCCCTTTTAGAAAATAACCCCTTCTTCTGTGATCCAAATTAGTGCTTGTTGATTTGGTGTGTGATTTAATATGTTAATGAAGAGAGGATGATAAGATGCCACAGCCATTAGATGGATCTTTGAATGGGTAGGGGGACTCTAGGTTTAACTGGTAGCAGGATTGTCCATATCCAGCTCTTTCTGAGCTGTAAGTTAATCAACAGAAATTCCTTTTCTTTGACACAGCTGCTGCAGGAACTCTAGAGAGTACCAGGGCAAGTTCTTTGGCTTTGCTCACGTTGCAGGGAAGGTGGTTGCTAATGGCTCCACACATCCTATAAGTAGGAAAGATCCAGTCCCTGAAGTGACTGCTCAGAAGTGCACATGCTGCGCCTGAAAAAATTGCTTCCTCATGTGTTGGGCATTTCAGATGATTGTTCCTCTTCACTTTGGGTATATTTCAGGCTGAGGCTCTGCAAAACCGGTGTTCCACATGCTTGTTCTCAGCCTGTCCAGAGGCAACGCTTTCCTCCATCCTGATTTTTGATGTCAATCCTTGAAAAGACCTGTAAATAGGCAGGATAAAGAGGTCTGGTTTGAAGTTGTCTTATGTTAATGTTTTACACATATAACTCAATATCTTCCTTTCTTTGCTTTGAAACTTTTTGTTGATTTCTCTCTTACCTGGTATTATTTGGTCCTCATATATACTTTCTCCAGCAGGCAATCCATGCTGTCTCTATAACCTGCTTTTGGGTCTGCATTTTTTTCTCTTTTCCCCTCAGCTGAGTAGCAATCCTCAGGAAGAAAGACTTGAGAAGCTCTGATTGCATATATAAACACAAGCATGTCTTGTCTGTGCACAAATGTATGCTTCTTCTGTTTGCTCTCACAACTCCTGGTCAGTAGTCACATCACAGAGGTCACATAGCAACACTTTGACACAGTCTAAGTGTTTACTAGCTGCTAATAAACTTCTGTAAATTTTAATCTGCAGTATGAGGAAGATTTAATGAATATGTATGTTTATACAGCAGTTTAATGGCAAAGTTTTCCTTTCTGGGTTTGGTTGAAGATCATTCCAAGTATTTGATGTATAGTCTGAAATTCAAAGCAAATGCTGTCTGCAGACTAGATTTTCTATTCCCTAATGGCACAGTTTCCTAATGGCATATTCAAATATCACTGAAATAAAAGAATGCAGAAGGGAGGTTTTGCTTGGCTTGCTTTACAACTTTTTTTTAACAGACTAATTTAGTCTTCCAGAAAGAAAAATACTAGAATGAAAAGTATGTGATAAGGAAAACACACACATATGTAAGTAACACTAAGCCATGTGTCTCTAGCTGTGTGTCTTAAAGTCCTCCATCAGTTTGCTAAATGCATAAACTCATATTTGAACTTCAGGAGTCTCCAGAGACACTCAGTTTCAGTGCACTTAGAAAGTCACCATAAACATACAAATATGAGCCCTCGACTCTCAGAACTTGGTGGCTAATATCTAATGAATGATTTATTTGATGAATGTTTTACCTTTTTTCTTTGTGACTTTATCAAGGGTACAATATAAAAGAATATCTATTTATTGTTCAAAAATGTTAGGTTAATGAGTTTTGCTGAGATACCTTGCTCTGTGGTAAGGTGAGTTTCAGCAAATTACATGTATTAGACAAGCTGGGCTGGATAGTACAGACAGAGCATAAGATTAAAGATTACTTGTAATATAAAAAACGTTTTCTTTTTTAACCACTAGACATTTTGGAAAGCATGCCAAAATTATATATATAACAAGAAGCAGAAAAAATTACTTTGGCCTTTTTTAGCTGTGAGTTTGGTTTGTTTTCGTTATCCAAGATAAGAGCAGGTTGGTTTTGTTGGGGTTTTTTCTTTCTGTAATTAGAAAGAGCAGCTTTTTAGATGGAAAAATAACACAGATTATTTAAAATATCTCTTAACAAATTATTTTTGTATTTAAATCAGCTTTGTTTTTTTCTTCATTTATTATTATGTTGCAAAATAGCTACAAGTACTAGTTATAATATGGTGGATTTTTTTTTTTTTTTACATTCCAGAATGCTGGTTTCAATGAAACAGCTGCTATTAACTCCATCAAATGCCCCAGGAGGTCCCAATTTCCTGAATCCATAGCGTTTTCATCTAAAAGGCACAGAGATACAGTACTTTTTCCTGTCAAATGGGGATAATATTGTTCTTTAATGGAATAGTGACAGCCTGGGGTCATCACTTTTAACATAATGCAAAATGTATAATGCAAAACTCGCCTGTTTTCAGATATTTGCAGGGTTTTTCTGTGTTTGAAGCTGGCAATATACACAGTAGAATTTCCAATGGCAAAATCAACAGCATATTGGTGTTAACCCCCGTTCCCCTCTCAGAGTCCTTCACCTGGCATTTTTTAGAAACATTGCATCTTTTCATAGTTTGACTAAAAAAATTTTAAAAAGAAATAGTGAAATATACATCACACATATACAATCGTTTAGACCAAAGAAGTATGGACAGGAATGTCAATGCAGTAATAAAAGTTGCTGTGTTTAAGGTCTAAACTTTCTGCATGGCCAAAATGACGAGAATAACTTTTAGAAATTACTCTTAATTATGCTAGTTTAATAGAGTCTGTATCCTTATAAATAGTTTTGACCTTAACATAATATTTAATTAATCTACTAAGAGAGGCTTTACTCAGTTTTTACATAAGTGTCCTGTGATACTCTATGCTAAAGTTTTTATTTTCACCTCTTACCTTATCTCGTTCTTTCCTCTATCTATAGTTTATTTCAACTAACTAGTTTCTTTCTAATGTTAAATCTAATCTTAATCATATTATATCCAGTTCTCCCTCGTGAATAACCCCACCCAAGTTCCAGTTGGAACCTCTTTTGTGATTGTGTAATTAGAAGTAATATAATCCTGTAATTTCTACCACTTGTATCTTTCTCATATCGTCTGACTAAAATAACATTGTTGATTTGTCCCTGACATTCATTATCTCTTTTCTATACTTTTAATCTGCTTTTTTCATTTATGTTTCATAGTGCTGTAGCAGACATGCCTTTCCAAGTCCTGTTTATGTGGCGCAACACATACTTATGTTCCCTTGAATGAAACATTTCTTGGAAGCCTTCAATTTACTTTGCCCATAGGCAGAAATTATAGAGGTGATGAAACTGTGATACTTCAGTGTTTAGATTTCAAAACACCCAATTTGAAATCTGCCTGGAATCTGTCTTACAGCAGACAGAGATGGAGCTCTGAAAAACTGTTTGTCTTCCCATGTCAATTTGCAGTTCTACACAAGCTGAAGTGAGTTATTTGACGCAGTGACCTTGAGTTACTTGTACGATTTTATTGACAACTTCAGCTCTTTGCTGAATCTCTCTTTATTTTTATTTTTTACACAACTTCTGGCTGTCCTTGTTAGGATACATTAGTGTCAAACTGAGGAATGCTGATTAGAGAAGACAAGTCACGTACCGTGAACAGGCTTACTATCACAGCCCCATTTAAATGAGGGCATAATGTATTTTGGCTTTGTGGAAAAGATACAAATTTGGATCTCCCTTTCTCGCCTCTTCCCCCAGCCTCTTCTTGGATAAGCAGTAGTTTGTTCAACGAAAAGTAGTAGTGAAAATTAAATGTCTGGCAAGGCTGAAAAGAAGACTGCACAACTAGGCTTGAACTCAAAGCAGGACATCTGAGAAAAATAGATTTCTTCTGAAAGCGTGCATTAACTGAACCTCAGACCTCTGTGAATAATTCTTAAAGAAAATAGACTAAAAGCTAGTACCTGAATAGGAGGTTTATTATTTCAATAAAATTATAGGATGCCTATGTAAAATGTTCAAAGTATGAGAAATTTTCCTGTGGTTTTTTAAAAACCCTTGGGATGACATAAACATGCAAAATATTCTATACCTTTGCTGCTTAAAATTGAGAAATTTAATGGTGATATTTTAACATTTTTCAGAAAATTAAATTAAAATAAGATAAAATTGTACTAACTGAAGGGAAAGGTGAAGAGTAGTTACGTCCAAATTATTCTGGGCCATTCAAATCTCAGTGGTGTGCTTCTCAGAATAATTCATGCACACTTTTTGCAATCATCTTGGTTGTACATGGGGTGATTTATTGCAGTGCTGCACCTACAGATAAAATTGAACCCTGAAGAAAAGTGTTTCACAAATTATGGCTTTAGTCATGATACTCTCTACTTTGATTTTGATGGGGGGGAGTAGCAAATGTGTGTATTCCCAAAGAATAAGAATGAATTGTGTTAGATATTGCTTACACATGCCTCAAAAAATGATTTTTTTAAAAAAATCATCTTTTTAAGAGCCCAGTTTTCACAAGAAGAAATTCTGTATTTTTTGGATTTGTCTCCGTCTGTTCATGGGTTTGCTACTTGTGAAATTTATGGGTTCGGTATCAAAATATAAAAGCATCTGCACATACTTAAATATATGTGCTATACCTCCTTCTTTGCTGACTTAATATTAAAACTCTAAATTGACCACTCTCTACTGGTTGAGGCATAAATAACAAACTGACTATGAATAATACCTGTCAGTATTCACTGGCATGCATAAACAAAAATAAATTTGGGCTTTTCCTGACAGTATTCAGAATTCTTTTCCATAAAAAGCTGAGCTATAAATTAATTTAGAAGAATTCTTCCTTTAACTCTTGTGGTGAAGGTGGTTGTTTCAAATTTGCTGCTATAATTCGAGTCTTTAAAGGAGTCAAAACCAAATACATTTATTATTGTAATTTTTCTGTGCTCTGTTAGTGCATGGAGGCTTGGGAAGCTGCATAACTCAGCCCCATTTTATCAGATATTGCTCACACATATCTTAAAAGAATTATTAAAAAAATAAAAGTCTGCTTATTTAAGAGCCCAGTTTTCACAAGAAGAAATTCTGCATTTACTAGGTATGTCTCCATCCATTCATTCTTATGTTTGAGATTCAAGTTAAAAGATCTGTGAGCCACATACTTTTTAAATTTAAGATTGCATGTGATTTTACAAGGAAAGAAATCTCTGTCTTATTTTGTCCTTAAGAAAATAGTTGTTACAAGTCTAGATTCTAGTAAGATATGATATCCCAGCAGGAATTTTATTGGAAAGTGTGGTAATTCCAAGGTGCAAGGTAATAGGTACTATTGCTGTCGTGTTTCATTCTGATAAATATATATACTTAACTTGTGTTGTTACAGTAAATACACATCTTCAGACCTGCCATTAAGGACAGAGTTTATCTTTGTTGTTCCTCTTCTGATCAATTTCTTCTCAAAAACCTTATTTTTGTAAATTCCTGTTTAGGCAATTTTGAAAAGTAGTCCTCATTTTCAAATTGCAGCTTCAGTCGTATTTATTGTAAGATAAAAATTGAAAAAATCCCCAAACTTTGCTAGACCATGTGTTACTCAACAGTTTAATAAAGTTAGGTAAAAAAATGTGTATAAAAGGAGGTTTCACGGAACATATATCTACTTAGCTAAGGTGCCCCAGAGACTCTTCCTGCCTTGTATCTTGTTTACTTTGAAAGTAGCTGCTTTATATGCCTTGATCTCAACGTGGCAGTATCTCCAAAAAAGTAAATGAACTCTCAGGTTATTGGATTCCAAATAATTATGTTGTTACCTTGAGTGACTGTTATCTTGTTAGGCTTGTTAGGCTGCTAGGGCTTGTTTATTGAAGCAACTCCTTCTGGCCTCACATACGGTTGGGAGATTATCTCCATTTAGGAAAGTGCTCATGTCAGTATTCAGAAAAGCATGCAGAACATGACTAAGAATATTCCTGTACCCTTTCCCTAGATTGGAATGATTCTGTGTTATCTCATAAACAGATAATTAATAAATTTTATATACAAACTTATTGGACCTGGAGTTCGTATACAGTCATGTCAGTGAGATGTTTTGGTGTGGTCTCCAGTAGCAGCTGAGCATTCATACTAAAAAACAAAGCAGAAGGAAGAATGAATGCCCAGAAGCCTGTTGATTATTCCTTTTCTCCACATACTAACACTAAAAAAAATGTTTCAAGTAAGAAAAAGATGTAAAACTTTTATCATGAGGGCTATGATACATACTGATTGAGCGGCAATTTTTCTCCCCCTATAAATACTTTAATTAAAAGGAGGTATTTGTATAGTTCTGCAGTTCTTCAAAGTTTTGTTAACTTTGAGCTGACTTTCATCTCTGTTCAAGTAAGTTCATCATGGTAATAACATTTTATAGCCTTTCCAAGTTTTCATTTTCACCTATTTTATGAACACCTGCATAACAGCTTAAAGGGCTCATATTCTTTGCCAAAATGCTAATCAAATAACTCTTCTATTATTAATAAAAAATGTAGGATTTTTTCCCCTTTAACTGAAGCCTCTGTATATATGTATAATGGATTTCCTGGAGGAAAAAAGGATAGAAGAGTTTGTAAATCCTTCTCCTAACTTGTTAATGTGGTATTTCAAAGAATATGAAATCCATGCATCAAAGCATGTAGTATGTGAGTTTAAGCATGTACTTATGTTCCTTTATATTCTGAACAGTACTAAAAAAATGAAATTAAATATATATTTAAGAGTTTAAATAAGTGTTAAATCACTGTTCCCATTGGGATTACTGTTTTGACAGGCAGGCTGTAATGATTAAACACCTTGCTGAATTAGAGTCTTAAGCATCTGCCTAATTTAAGCAGTAAATCCTATTGAAGCAAATGAGTCTTATCCTGATTAAGACTCTTACTGAACTGGGTGAAAGTGAGAGACAGATAATCCTGAGTAACTTCAAAAGCCTGGCAAGCAGGCACTGAAACTAGTTCAGAAAGTGAAATATGAATTATAGCTCCCCAGCTAGCCATGTCTAGCACAAATTCCAAATGGTGCCAATCTATTTATTTAGCAGATGAATCATGCTGGAGAACAGCTGGAGAATAAATCTATTAAAGCAGGTACCTGGAAAGAGCAAAATCATGTTAACATGTAAATGCTGTCAGGGCAGGAATTGGGCTGTGCTGGCTCCCAGGGGTGAGGGGGCTGAGTTGGGTTCCCATTGCCCAGACTGTCTCAGTCCAGCTCTGGGAATGCCACTGGGGAAGGGAGGGGTGACAGCCCCAGGGATGTTGGTGGCTGTGGGGGAGCTTTCACCTCTTCCCTGGGAGAAGGGAGCAGGCCATAATATGTGAATGTATGCAAGACTGCTGAACTGGCTCTGACAAGGAAAGGATGTCACCCCCATCATTCCACCTGCCCCAGAGAGAGCTGAGGACCTTCATGTGCCTGTGACATTCCCCAGCTCTCTACTTCAGGAATACCATTGGACCCACACAGGCTTTGGGAACACAGGCATACTAGAGAAAGGGAGGACTAGGAATATTTATTAATACAGTTATACATAAGTATACACATGACATTTTTAACCACTGAGAATTTTCTGTATTTGATTATTTGGCCCAACTGAATGCCAAAACATTCACTAGGCTGATAATAAATTCTTGGCTCCACATGTGTAGCATGCTCACTTTTACTCATATTGAGATTTTGAGTGTGACAGTCCCTCCCAGTAGATGTTGGTAATGCACATTTAATTGATTGCAATCATGCCTGAAAAGCACCTCAATCCTGATTCAGAGGGAAAGTGGGGAGAAGCCCTGCAAATTCAGATTAAAGAAATTAAAACTGAAAAGGATGTGCCATTGCCTGATATCTTATCTTCTGGTTTTTAATGTTTCTTTTTTATTTGCTAGAGAAGACTACATTTCAGCTGAAGTCTGTCAGATATCTAACTACCCTCTGAAATAACATTTTCCATAGCTGCTTTATTGTTTATTTGGATTTCCTAGGAAATTTAAGATGAGACACATGTTTTTGGTAGCTATTGCTATTGTTTTCTGTTCTCAGAATGACATTAGCTCTTATAATGTAAAACTTTTGGGTTTTTTTTGTTAAGTGTAGTTTTTGGGGGGTTGGTTTTTGGTTTGTCTTGGTGTAGAATTTGGGGGTTTTAAATTTTTTTTTAATAACTAAACCACAGTTGTTTTTGAGACTGGATATGGTTTTCTTTGTATATGTAAATACAAACAGCATCTGTGCATGGTGTTCAGAGACCAGTCTCACTGAAATAATCTCATTTGAGAGTTCTCAATATTTTATAACTTTTCCTTCACCCCAGAACAGGAAAGAGTCTTCTGGTCGTGAGGATTATTTTAACCTAGATGTTTTAATGATCTGCTCAATAGTTCAGCCCCAGAAAGAACTGGGGTATTAGGACTGTTCTGTATTAAAAGGCTGAAACAGCTGTGGTATTTTTTTTCTTGGCTGTGTGTTTATCTTTGCTTCTGTGATCTGGAGCACATGGAAATTCCTAAAACCATTTTAAAAGTGGCTCTTAGGAATTCTTTCATTCTATCAAAAGAAGCAAAGGTTTCATCTTCTGAACTCATTTGCTTAGAGAGAGATCTCCTTCTATCTAATTTTCCTGCCTCAGTATGTGATGTTTAATTGAACATCTGGAGGAACAGCATGTCCTTTCTCCCAGGTTCAGGTTGAGGACTCTTATCTTGCTCCTGACAGAAAACTTGAGTTTCAAGTGTTTATATGCGTGCTCAAGTTCTCTCCCATCCCGCTGACAACTGATTGTTCCTGTGTTAAAATTAATATCATGCTTCCCATCAGGCAAATTTAAAAGAGTGGACCTGTTGTTATTTAAAGTTCTGTATGAGTATTAGGAGACCAAAGGAAAAAACATTCAAAGAGACAAAATGAACAGGAAAAAATGTTTTCACCTTTTAGTGGTGGAAGTACACCCTGGTAAAAGCTTATTTGTATGTATTACTGATAAGGCTCTTGGGAATAAAAGAAATACCATTCAAACAATTCAGGCCTGCACATTTCTTTTATAAACCTATTTTGGAATTTTATCATGGATGATGGCTTTTTTAAAAAAGTTATTTAATATATGATACTACTCTGAAGACCTGGTTTAGCATTTTTTTCATTTTTGGAATGACAGAATGCATCTGAAAAGGGGAGGAAATATTGGTTCCAAATTGGAGAATGTGGGGTTTCTTTCTGTCATGATCACATAGTGAAAAACGTGCATATATTACTGAATATAGGTAAAATAAGACCAAAAGTACCATTAATCTCTCAGGTCAGAGGTAAATATACCAATTAACAAAAATATCATTAACTTCTCAGATCAAAATTAAATATACCAATTCCAGTTTGCCTTTTTTCAAGAAATTAAATTGAGACACATTGACATGCTTTTTTCCCACCATGTAACCCACTTTCTGGAAAAAAGAAATGAGAACTTCCTGAACTTAGCTCTTATTGGAGCCTTGCATTTTATTGTCTCACTGTCCTTGTTTTCTTCTTCCATGAAATCAAGTTCTATTTCCTAATTATGACAGAAAGAGAACAGCTGAGCTATTACAGGCTTTTACTCTTGTTGGATTTAGCAAACAGAGTACTCGATGATTGCAGCAGATGTCTCTGATTTTAGCCTTTTACCTCTTTCCATGAAGCAAATGTTAGGGATGATCATAACCTGGAGATAAGCCCACAAATACCAGGAATGATGCATTAGGATGGCCAGCAGCCCTAGGAATTCAGCCATTAATCTCAACAGCTTAATTTTCTGATCAGCCACGCTCACTGCATGTTCAAATTTTTTTTTGGTTTATAGCATATTCTGAAATTCTCCGTCCTGATCTGTTGCTCTTCGCTTTCCAGGATTTCTTCATTTATGTCTGAAGGCATTTCTTCATTTATGTTCCTCAGTCTGAAAAGACTCTCTTCTACCTTTGTCATCTTTTGGGGACACAGCCAATTAGATTTAAAACTCACCCAATTTGTGAATGACATGAAGTTGCATGATGGTTACCATGGAGGGAAGGGATTCCATCCAGCAGGATTTTAACAGGCTTGAGAAATGGTCCCATGTGAGCCTCATGTAATCCAACAAGGTCAAGTGCAATGTCCAGCACATGAGCTGGGGCAGTCTCTGGTTTACAGACCCGGAGATGGATGGATGGATGGATGGATGGATGGATGGATGGATGGATGGATGGATGGATGGATGGATGGATGGATGGATGGATGGATGGATGGATAACAGCTCTGTGGAAAAGGAGTTGGATACCCAGGTGGAGCTAGCAGTTGGTTAGTGTAGCCCCACAGGTGTGTGCTGCTGGCAGGGGTTGGGATGTGTTTTGTATTTGCTGGAATGATTTCAGCTATCTTGGAATACAGAGTTATCTACAGCAGGGACCCCAAAAGCTTTTTTCTCCTAGTACAGCCTTCAGGAGAAGTGACAATACCTATGTCTTAGTGTCCACTGATTAGAAATTAATACACAAAGTAAGCATTCTAAGCTCTTGAAAGGCAACTCCTGCTCATCAAGTAGCATAAAGTCAGCTGCAGGGTTTTGGCATTGTTGTGAGTTCATACTGCTTGCAGGCAGCTCGCTGCCAAACATCTGCTGTGATAGATCGAATTACAGTTACAAAAAGACCCAGTTACAAAAAGTGCTAAATACTGTTTTGCACTAAGCCTCCATTGTTTATTAATGACAATTGACTGGATGAGACATACAATTTTGTTCCAGGTTATTGTTCCTAAGAGCATAACAGCCACTCCCCAGTTTGCTGTGGTTCTAAAGGAATGATATGCGTACCACGGAAAGCTCATGTGGAACATGCTTTTATTAACAATATTGTATAAGGGTGTATATGGTCATTTGATTATTGTTTCCAATTTGGAACTTTATGGCTTCTTTTTAGGATCTGAGCAATGCTTGGTTTGGGGTTTTTTTTGTTTGTTTGTTTTTCTTTTCCTGATCATAAGGCTTTTGAATCATCAGATTCCCCAGTTAGTATTTACTAGTTGTCTTGAAGGATTTTGAGATACAGCATTTCTTTCAGGTTCATAAATTTCTGTGGCTCCTTAGAGGGTAGATGTTGGTGAAAATCTGAGTGTATCAGTCCTTTAAAGTGTAAGGGTAATGAAATCATACTTTTCATTTTTCTTCCTGAATATTTATATGTGGTTTTGTCCTTTTCCATTTTTTGTGCTCCTTGTTAACTTCTTAGTATTACCACTGACACCTAGGTCTAGAAATAATATTTTAATAGTCTTAGTCTTTCTTAGTCTTGACCATTTCTATTAGGCTTCTTCTAAAAGGCTTATTTTTAATTCCAACATTATGACTTCCATTAGTAAGGGGTACAATGATGAATAAGTTTAAAAATTAATCAATATCATTAATCCATGGCATGTAATGCAAAGAGCTTCTTGTGCTGTATGTGTAACAAAAACTGATGTTGGGAATAAGATTCTATGGAAATGAATCATTCAGGGTATGTTGTAAAGGATTAAGATGTACCTAGAACCTTTAAATGTGATATTGAAGGCCAAAAAAAGTTGAAAGATGGTGAAAATGTACCATTTCTAAGAGAAAATTAATTAGGTCTTCTTTTAACTCAAGTATGTTTGAAAAGGACAAAATAGAAACAGATAAAATACTAGCTGTTCATACAAAAGTGCCCAATAGTAAAACTTTACTTGCTAGTAAATTTTTTTCTTTTGAAATAATAGTTTAACATTATTTTCAGGAAAATGTATGCTCTCTCATAAATTTTAGAGTTTGGGTTTTTAAAAAATTTTAAAGCCAAAATAGAAGTATTTCTAATTCTTCTGTTTTGTGAGGAAAAATAGCAATCTTTCAGATACCTTCACAACTGTGTGTTGCAATAGGTGATGCCGGCCCATCGTATACTAATACAGGGAAAACACAATAGTGATGCTGCTCTCATTTTGTCAGACCTTTGGCTGCAAAATAAAACTGTATTACAGAGAAAATAATGTTTGTTGGCAAGGACTTTTATGGGGAAGAGGAGCAGATTATAAAAAAGATGAAAATTGAAGAATAGACCTGTCTAATGCTTTGTGTGCGTTTGTGTTCTCTGTCTCCAAGAATAAAAAAATACAGTGAGAAGAGCTGTGCAGAAGGGAAGAGGTTCACATATGAAAAGGAAAGAAACCATCCCTCACTGTCTGTTAGAAATACTTCAAGAAAAGTGTGACTATCTCTAAAGGGAGTTTTAGGTACTATTGGCAGTGAATTTTTTGCAAAGAAGCTTCTTATTTTCCCTGTGGAAGCATATCTGAATTTAATCACTTTGGTAAGCAATTGATTTCTTTTATGGGCTTTAATTCAGTATGCTTTATAGATCCAGACCTTTCTTCCTCATGTGAGTTTTGGCTGGCTGAGGCAGGAGAAATTAGGCCCTAAAATACCATGATACCCAGTTTAAAGGGATCCTAAATCATGCAATAAAAGCATTTAGAGGCTCATGGTCTCCATGGCATGCATATGCAATTCCCATAGATATTAATGGAAATTATTACCAGTACTTTCAAGGTCAGGTTTGTATTAAATGCTGAGTCATAACCCTCAGAGTGTCTTTGAACTTCAGTGATATCTCTATGACTGAAGTTAGTTGCCGGTAGCTTTTTACCTGTGAAGGACAGACAGTATAAATTACACGGTTTGAATTGGGTTGTGTGTAGATTTTACCCTTAGGCAGCAACCCTAAGCAGTAGTCCCTGCTATCTATAGGAAAGTGAGAGGCACTTATGACCATTCCCAGGATTATCCCTCTTTTATTAAATTCTTGGAGCTTCTAGGCAGTCTGCAAGCTGCTCTTGTAGACCTTTCTGATACAGGTGAATCTGCTTAATTTCTGGGATTCAATTCAGTGCTCAGCGAGATGAATGGTAAAAATTTGATGGTTATAAGTATTATGCTTGTGAAAATGGCAAAAATTCAGGAGCTGCTGCAGTGAAAGCTTTTATCTGTGGCTTTTATTGTGTGTGTTTTAGAGGAGAAACACGCAGAGCTGTCAAGACTAGTGCCTTCAACCAAAATCATAAAGCATTTTTTCCCAGTTTCTAGGATAACAAAGCAATGTGGGATATCTGCAGTTGTTTACATTCACTCTGAACTTATTTATGCCACCTAAATACATTTCCAAAATGTATTGCTTACTGAAGACTGACATTACCTAGTATATCCATACAGCTGAAAACAGCTTTTATTAGATAAAAAACCACTATTGTGCATTGTATTATTTGCCTAGGGCTCCTGAGATTAGTACCACAATTCATAATGCAATGTAGAGAAAACACTTTTGCAGTCAAAGCACTTTGGCTAGCAGCACAGAATTAAAAGCAGTCATTTTTGGTGACAATGCTTCTATTTGACACTGACATTTCTGGAAAAAGTCTTGAGTGCCCCCATTCCCCCAGCCTTCCAGCAAAAATAAATTCTAACAAAATGAAAACTTCATTTTATAGTTTATTTCCATACTTTTTATTGCATTTCAGCAGTTTGACTAAAGAAGAAATAATCTTATTTTGGCAATAAGTGCCTCCTAGTAGCCAGTTTGGAAAACTAGGCACAGCACTCAGATTAGTTGTATGTATGTATAATTCATCATACCACAGGGGCTGGAAGGTAAACCCATAGCATTAAAAACAAATTTTCAGTAACTATTATATTTTAAAAGAAACTAAGACTCTTGGAATGCCATTAAAAAAGGAAGAGCAATGATGAAAAGACAGTTGATGTGCAATTGTGAAAAGCCAGTGGGAAAAATAATTAAATACATAAACCCCATCTCCATTACCCCCTACACTCTAGAATCTTCACAGTAATTGTCAAAAGATTCTAAAGAAGAGTTCAACCATGGGATAGAATGAAGGAAAAATGTTTGACTTCTCAGGAAGTATCCAATTATATGTTCTGCTGCTGAAGAGCTTGATGCTGAAGACTCTACAGATTGTGGCACCATTGAAGTTATTGAGAAGTTTATGTGTGCAAGATCAGGAGAAATTTGCATCTTGATTTTTAGACCCTGTCTGCTGGAGTTGAGCCACTGCCAACAATGGCAGCATAAAAGCAGCAGAGACGAGTTTACCTTGAGAAACAACCTTATTTCAATCTAGTTATTGGAAGTTTACAGTATTTCACACTTCAGTTCAGGTCTATAATCAAGTGCTGGAGAAGGAAATGTTTGGCTTGCGCTTCCCTGCTACCCACAGGAGAGCCTGAATGTGGTTCAGATTTTGTAATGAGCAGGGGAGATTACTTCTGTTAACAGTTTGAAATGGTGGGAAGCCAGTCTAGCTTTTGCATTCCTTCACAGAATAGTTAAGCATGTTTGGAAATATCCTATCTTGCTGATTTACATTCTGTGTAGGTGACACAGATAAAATAGTATAGGATAAGGACTTGAAACATTACAGATTCTGTGTGGATGTGTAGAATGCACTATTACACATTTATGCACTTTGTATGTCAGAGTTAGCTGCTTGCATAGCTTTTGTGTTGGGCACATATTTTAAAGCCTTAATTATACATGGTAACCCAGGAATAAATTTTTTTATTGTTCTGCCTCTGTACAAAGGCTATTGAGTCCTGACAATTCTGAGCCACCCAAACATTCTTCTGAGGAGGATAAATACAGAGGGGGAAGGATAAATTAAATGAGACAGTGCTTTAAATGTCAGCTGAAGAAAGAATTGCATAAACCTTTTGGTTTGTAATGATATTGTAACAGCCTAGGAAAAGTGCTTATGTACCAGATCTTTCCTGGTGTTAGAGGTTCTGTGTATAGGTGTCAGACAGCAAACTGCATTTTTACGGTGCAGTTTGTTTTCTGCCACGTCTGTCTTCTGTTTTCATACTGAGCTAAACTCACAGGAGGTGTCAGAACAAAATCTTGTACCTGGCATAGAGCTAACGATAGGGGATAGTCTAATTTTAACTGTCTATTCAAAAGAAGTATCTTTTGGAGAAAAAGATGGGTATTGCCCTTTCTAGTTCCTGCATAGGTAACACTTCAGGCTCGAACTTGAAAATCAAGCAGGCAAGAAACTGTGATCTCTCTCATCTACAGAATTTCCTGAATTTTGACAGGTCAGCTGGAAGGATTCACAGCCATTTTTTAAAAGGAAAATAAGATATGGGTAGGTGTATATATATTCTATTTTTATGGTACTTTGCGTAGAGTAGGTAACTTACACTGGAAGTTACTGACAGATTTCAGCTGGTTTTAATGGTCAGAATACATTGCTTAATAAATGGAGAGGTACTGCTGAGCAACAGTAAATGGAATCTTGTGGCACTTTTGATTTTGACGATGTAGTTATGTGCTGATCTGAGGGATCAGAGCAGGGACCAGGCTCTGCTCAGTGCTGCCCAGCAATGGGACAAGAGGCAATGGGCAGGAATGGATGCACAGGAAGTTCCACCTGAACATGGGGAAGAAATTCTGCACTGTGCAGTGACCAAACACTGAAACAGATCACACAGAGAGGGTGTGGAGTCTCTCTCACTGGAGATATTCCAGACCCATTTGGATGCAACCCTGTGTCATGTGCTCTGGGATGATCCTGCTTAAGCAGGGAACTATGACCAAGTATGGTCCCTTCTAACCTGACCTTTGATTCTGTGAGATTGATGAAGACTATGCACATGCAAATTTCTGATGGAAATGTAGTAATCCTGGAAAAGCCCACCACAAATTCATTTGCAAATGTCCTTGCATTATTTGGGGAGGAGTAAAATCATTGTGCTCTGAGAGATTTTGATGCTTGTAGAAGAAATTTTTAAAAGAAATCACTGAATAGCCTAAGTTTTCTTGTTGTAGAAATCTTGGGGGAATGGGACATGACCATCAAATGTACTAAATTATCCAGTCCTTTGATATACACAGAAGAAAACAAAAATATTCTGTTTTTTTTCAGTCTCCTGTCATTGTTCCCTTTCATGGTAGTGATTAGATCAGAGTATGTGTGGCTGTTATGTAAGAGACTTAGGGGAGCTGCCTGTCAAGAGATGAACTGTTGAACAGCAGAAGCAGTCTGAGTGATTGAAATGCACCCTCCTGACTGTTGTAGAATCACCTTTGATTTGGGGCCATAAATAACCTTTAAGAGAAAATATTGAAAGCATTTTTATAAAACAACATAGCCCTTATGCCATCTGCCTTGCCTGTAACTGTTGTTGCCATGTTTTTAAGATATGCTCATAGTGATGTAGTTGTGATCTCTCAATATTGCTTTTCAATTTAATCCCTGTCAACTTTTATGCCACATGTGCTGATCCTCCACAAGCAGGCTGTGTTTTACCTTCCTGGCTCATCTAATGAGGAAACTTAGGCAGATTAGCCTCAACTGGATTATTAATAAGGCTTGGAAGGATCCAGCCAGACTTTGTTTTCCTGACTGATGGTCCCATGCCTGCCCCTCCACGTTCCTAAGGAGGATGTTTCTTCCTTTCAGCTTCCTGTTTGGAAAAGCTAATTGTGGGTGTAGCTAAGCAGTCACCTAATTTCTTGTGCTATTAATGTGTGTTGAAGTGTTCAAAGAGGAGCTGTTGTGGCACTGAAAAAATGCTCCTCTATCTTTCATCTGAGTAGGGTGTGCAACTTTACTGCTGACCATTTTTAACTCAAAAGGCAGACTTTGTAAATTTTGAAATAGGGAAAGAATCTCGCAGTGTTTATACCTCAGGTTGTGGATGGCCTTTTAGGGCAGCTTAGCAAATGTACCCATGTGTAAGAAGCTTCAGTGTCTGTTTTAAATATGTTCAAGAACTAAGGGTGTTTTATGAGTTGAAATTGTGTCTCAGAGGCTCCTTCTGAGTTCTGTGATCCTTGGGAATGAGGGTATAATTTTGTAGGGAAGCATTCCAGAACCCCTCCTAAATACCCTCATTGATTTGAGAAAGGATAAATACCAAGTGCACATCCTTCCTAGAAGCCTTAGACCCACTCTTGGATCAGAAACATTGTCCAGTGAGTTACCCATCTGAGTTCTCATGTTATTTGGGGAAATGGGGGAAAGCTGAGGACACTGTTTCAAACACACTGATAAATTCTGGTATTTGAAAAGCCAGGGAAGGCTAATTTTCCAGAACAGAATATATTTGTTCTGACTGTATGCGAGAAGTGATCAGTGGATAGAAATTCTGTTTAGGCAAGAATTCTGCTTGGCAATTCGGGTTAATAAAAACACACATTATCAAAACAGAGCCGTAATTTTCTAAGATAACGTGTAAAGAGTCAGCAAAATTTATAATTTTCTTTCATATTAGACCAATATCTTGCTTCATTCTTCCCCTACTTAATTTTTTATTGATCTTTAGTACTTCTCTAAAGAGGCATCAACCTACCTACATTTTCATAGCAGAATTGGTTTTTAATGTATTCCCAGTCTTTGATCAACAGTGGTATTCAGCAGTCATGCAAGAAGCATGTGTTTACTTTGAGTGGAAGAATTCCAACAACCTTTATAAAGGAGTGCATTTCAAATATCAGCTGCTGTGCTTGAGAGCAGTGTGTTTTGGAGACATACCTAAACCTAAGTGGTCTCATATATCAAACTGAAACAAACTACATATTTCAAAATTTTCAGAGAGAATTTTCACAGTCCTGTGACAAAAAAGTGGCTTTTAGTTACACAAGTATATTTACTGAGGGGAAAAGAATTATCTTACAAGGCAAAGTTTATTTTTTATTAATTTCAGTTGTTTTCACTTCCCCTGTATTTGCTATAGCAGCTGAAGAATGACAGCATATGTTTTATGTATATATAATGTAGGTATATGCTTGTACACTCATCCATGGGTTTTGAAAGACTGACTAAAAATTAGTAAGGATAAGTACAAAAAAAATTGAGGGCAGCAAGATGTTTTTTTTACTTATATTGCAGAAAAATTGTCCTCTGCAGGTTATGAGTTTGCTTAAAATATATATTTGAGTTGCCTTCCTGGGAGAAGAAAAGAGCATGGTAAATTTTAGGTACATTATGTATTTTCAGGTGTTTGTGTCCAGATTGACTAATCTGTAGGCTTTCAGAATGAGTGAAAATTTCAACTGAGGTGACTCATTATGGGTTTGGACAGTTCTTTAAACATAGGCAAGTTATGTTAGATGAATTCTGCCCAAATAGTAGAAGTGAACAAAAAATATATATGGGTAGCAATTTTTGTGTGGCCCTTTATAAAGACTACTTTTTACTGTAACACCTTTAGTATGTCACTGGAGTTGGAAATTTTCAGGAACACACAAACAGTCGCTTTATCTTTGAAATTAAAAAAGAAATCTCATGAGATAAGCCAGGGCAAGAATTTTAAATACCTTCAAAAAATCCAAGAATGAGTAAGTTTGGAAGGGACCACAGTGAATCATTTGGTCACAGTTCCCTGCTCAAGCAGAGTCATCCCAGAGCACATGGCACAGGATTGCATCCAAATGTGTCTGGAATATCTCCAGTGAGGGAGACCCCACACCCTCTCTGGGGGATCTGTTTCAGTGTTTGGTCACTGCACAGTGCAGAATTTCTTCCTCATGTTCAGGTGAAACTTCCTGTGCATCAATTCGTGCCTGTTGCCCCTTTTCCCATTGCTGGGCAGCACTGAGCAGAGCCTGGTCCCTGCTCTGACCCCTCCCTGCAGGCATGGACAGACACTGATGAGGTTCCCTCTCAGTCTCTTCTCAAGTCTGAGCAACCCCAGCTCCTATTTCTTCCTATAGAAATGCATTTATTTTTGTGTTGGACAATGGTTTCTCATTTTTCTTTTAAGACTTATTCTTTACCTGTTTTTTTTCTGTATGCATTTGAGAAATTTTTTGATGCTGTGATTTGGTAAAATAGCTGAGATAGTCCTGTCTCATGTATACAGTGTCACAGTGGTACTGCTGGCTATGAATTTTGTAGTCCTGAGTAGAAGCGACTGACTCTAACTCTGGAAATGCCTGCAATGCTACAAAATGGAGCAATTAGTTGCACTGTAGCCCCTCTTGATTTGAAGCAGGGCTACTATTCAGCCTTTCCTATAAGAAAAGAACATGTGAAAATTTTCCTACCAGCCTTATACCAAGAGCACTGTGTTTTGAGGTTTTCCTCCATTTGTTTGAAACCTTGGAGAGAAATGGAATTTGAAGGAAACAAGCCCAGCACATATTGTGTCCAGGTTTTTATGGGCTGTCCCATTGCTTCCTGCACAACATAAATTTTTTTCACTTACAGCGACAAAAGGGCTACTTTGATATGCATTAGCATCACAGTCTCTTGAAATTTTCTGACAGACCAAACCTGCTTTATAGACATAGTTCAGGTAGCTGGAATTCTGGAAGGTCTAGTTCTATCTTTAAATATTTGAAATTTAAAGAAAAAAGTTTTGTCACGAGTAATATTGATGATGTCACCAATGACCTGTCAAAAAATAATGCAGGGCATGATAATAGGAGTGACCTGTTTTCTGTGTTCTCAAAGGGCATTTGTTTCCATTCAATATTAGATGTAAGAGTTTTTTTGGTATGAATGTATATGTTTAGAAATGACTTGTTGAAAATCAAATTGTTTCAAGTATTATTTTATGATAGAAGGGTTTTTTTACTAATGAGCAGTTTCTTGGTTAAATTCTGAATCTCTTGCATAGATTTCACATGTATTACTTGATTTTTGGTGTTATAGAATTTTATATTAATTGCAAATATGCACACTTTTTTTGGGGTTTTTTTTTTTCCTTGTCTCTGAAGAACAGAGAGGCCTCTGAGAATTCTGAAAAAAAGTAACCTTTTTTTTGTAGTATTCTTAGGAGGATACTTCCTGGATAACTTTTAAAAAGATTAATTTCATTGGCTTACCTCCCCACAAATGCTATTTTAAAATTCAGCTTCCTGGTAATACCAGAGGCTCTGTTTCTTCCAGATAAGCTGGCTTCATCATTTGGGAGAGCTAGACATTAGATCCACCTATTCTTTGACATTCATTTTCCAGCATTCATCTGCTGTCATTCATCTTCATCACGGATACAGTGGCCTTTTTTAATGCTAAACTATAAATTGACAAACAATTTGGAAGCTTGCACTTCTTAAACCTTTTCAGAAGTAGCACATCATAAATTAAAACACGAGCAGTTCCACCTGAACATGAGGAAAAACTGCTTTACACTGAGGGTGACAGAGCTCCGGGAGAGCTGCCCATGTAGGAACAGAGTCTCTCCCTCTGAAGACATTCCAAACCTGCTTGAGTGTGTTCCTGTGTCACCCGCTCCAGGTGACCCTGCTTTGGGCAGAGGTTGGACCGGATGATCTCCAAAACTCCACTGCAACCCTAACTATTTTGTGTGCTTCTGTGATTCTGTTTTCAAGTTTTAATGCAAAGATGTTGTCAAAGTTTAGGGCAAAATTTGGAGGAAAACCTCCAAAGGGGTTCCTCTAGAAAGCAGATTCAAGTGGCCCCTCCCCCAGCTGGTTCAGGAAAATATTTCCATGGAGAAAAGTGGAAAAAAACCCTGTTTATTTAACAGGCAAAGCATTCACCAGCACAAAAAATGAGCATTAAACAGTAAAACCTCTTCCTGCTCCAAAAGCGATGACAAACTCAGAAAGTCTCTTTGTGGGCTGTAGCTTAGCTGATTCAGTCTCTGATCAGTCCCTCTGGCACTGGAAATGCCACAGCCCAAGCCCGACAGGCCACAGCATGAGCTGCTGGTGCTCTTCTGAGTTTTCAGTCCAGAGCAGGTTTAAACAGTTCCAAGAAAAAAAAAAACAAACTACTGTCCAGGGAACTTCTCTGCCTCAGCTAGCTAAAACTAACTAAAAAGCAAAAGAGAGCTCTGTCCCACTGTCTGTCCATTCTGCAGACAACACCGTCCAAGAGCAGGAATGTGGAGGAGTGAGTGCCATTTCCAAAAACAAACTGTGCACTTCTTGTTCTCCGATTGCTTCTCAGAACCAGTCTTAAAGGTGCAGGACTTAACATCCAGCATGAACAGAACAGACAGCTGGGGATACAAGCATCATAAAGTCACCCCAGGACAGGTGTCCATAACACATCTCTGGAGGCATCAGTGCAAATTACTTAAAGCTGACGAGATAGACACTCCACATCAGCAACAGCCATGAAGATGTATGTTCTGTTTGGTCTATCAAAAGCATAAACAATTATGGTGGAAAAACTGAAAACTCATGTAATAGTGCCAAAAATAACTGACCTTTATGGGCAGGAGAAAAATCAGTAGGTATTTAAATGGGTAGATTTGAACTAGTCATGGGTGGGGGGGAGGGTGGGTGGAGGGGGTGGGCACTGTATATAAAGGTGTAATAACAAATAAATCTTAAGTAGAAGGATACAGCTTCATGCTGAGCACCTGTTCAAGGGCAGATTCCTTAGCTCTGGTATTGGCATGCACGGGGAGCACCTACTCAACTGGTGTTACCCAAACTGACTGAAGTTACCCTGTTGACTAAAGAATAGAACCGTTGTTACAGTGCATTTGGTTTCTTTAATGAATCAAATTATAAAATGCAAGAAAATGTTGATTAAAATCATATCAGGACAGGTTAGAACTCACCAGTGGTTTTGGAGAGTATTAGACATCTAGAAAATGCTCAATTCCTACTCATTATTGCTGTGGTTTAAACCCAGACAGCAACTACCATATAGTTACTTGCTTCCAACACCTTCCTGATGGAATAGGGAGAAGAATAGAAAAGGCAAAACCCAAGGCTTGAGAATAGAAAAGTTTAATAATTTAATTATTATTACTATTATGTGTTTTTGTTGTTGTAATATTAGTAGTACTATTAATGGTAGCAAGAACAGTAATAACAATAGTAATAATAACAATAGGCAATTAAAATGGAGATATTAAATAGGAATAAAACCCAATAAAGGCTAGTGGTGCACAACACAGTTTCTCACCACCCACTGATGGAGACCCATCATATTCCTAAGTAGTGATTGGACCTTCTTGGACAGCTTCTTCCAATTCATATCCTGAGCATGGCATTCTGTGTTATGGAGTATCCCTTTGGCCTATTTGGGTCAGCAGTCCTGGCCATGCTCCCTCTCAGCTCCTCGTGCACCTGCTCCCCAGCAGAGCACGAGACACTGAAAAGTCCTTGACCTAGGTAAGCACCACTCAGCAACAATCACACAATCAGTGTGCATCATTCTCATGTTAAATCCAAACCAGTCAACTTCTAGGAATAAAATTATTATTGCCACCAAAACTAGGACAATTATAAAAAAAAAAACCCCAAAAAGCAAAACCCAAATTAAACAAACAAATAAAACCACACATACATCCCTTCCCTCCAAATCACACACACACACCCCGCCCCAAATCCCAAACGAAACAAACAATGGAAAGAATATGAAAAAAAATCTACTTTATCATCCCCTATGAACAAGATAGAGCTGGAATGAATTTGCAATACGTCCTTTTCCATTGATTTCCCTTCTTTCCAATAGCTTCTCCATTATTCTTTAAGACTGACCTTTCAGTAACATGTTAAAGCAATAATAGTTCAGACAGTAAACATGGGTTTTATGTAGCAACAGCATTCCTCATTCCACTACATTTCTACCTTACACAATATTACCTCTAGATGTCAACAGCTTTAAATTATCTACTGTCTGCAGGAAATGTTGATATCCACACTAATCCTTGAGAAATACAAGGTAGCATATTTTCTGCATTATTTCAGTGTCATTCCAAAGTAAGGTGGTATGTTGTGATTATAACCCAAAGCATAAATTGTTACATATGATCAAAATGCCAGGGTTTATGTTACTTTTTCCTTTTATTTTCTTCCCTTCGATTTCTAATTTTTGTCTTTTTTCTTTCTTTCTTTGGAACGAACCTGAAGCTGCAATACAATCTAAAAGTTTATAAGCATCATGCAAAATTAAAGAATACACTTAATTTCAATTTGTACTACATGCATGATCCCCGGAAACCTAATTTATGTTACTCAAAGTGGTCTGATATCATCAAATAAGAGAAATGTCTCTGTGGAGCATTACATAATGCATAAGACACAGATACATCTGTGGAAAGGCTAAGTAATGATAAGAAGATGATGCTCATCCAGGTGAGATGAAATAAATGTTCTCTTTCCTTGAGTGGTGGTTAGAAGCCTTTACTGGGAAAGAGGGCACACCTCTACCTATCTGCTTAGCCCATCCCACTTGGATTCTCCATTACTAAGTGACATAGTTGTGTCCTGTCAACCCAGCTCTGGACTTTGCTGTGGGATGTTCTATCTGTTCTCCTCAAGACTGACATTTCTGATCAATATCAAATTGACTTCACTTCCTATAGCTGCTCCATCTTAAAACTACCCCTAACACAGTACCCATAGGGAACAGAAGTTGTACAATATCAGGTACAATATCATATTAAAGATTCCAAAGCTCATGTGTGTCTATACACAGCTCAAACCACTCATCTTCAAAAATCATCTCTCATTCAATACTTTCAAACAGGGGATTACAACATAAAATATTTCTTAAAACGTATTTTATAATGCATAGGAATTTTTATTTATCTCACATTTAATATTTCAAAGGAGACTAAATTCTGTAGGGAATACTGACAGGCACAGAGTAACTCATTTGTTCTATTGGTGACTAATTAATAAAACCATCACTCAGTTAATTTTTTAAAGGACCATTTACAATTACTCTGGGAAAGCTTGTATGTTATCTCAATTTGCAGTTAAAATGCTTATTACTGAACACCTACTGAAAATGTTCACTTATGCATGCAATATTCATATACACAGATAAAGACCTTCATACTCAACTAGGACATATGAAAGAAGATAAATGTATCTGCATATTATTCTCAATTAGAAAAACAAACCTCTGTTTGAAAATATGCTTGTTAGCTGACAGCTTCTGCTGCTGATTTCTGAAATTTAATCAAAACAAATTGAAAAATGTTGTGATGCTTGTGAAACACCTGGGAAATATTTGCTATTAGGCTTTTGTCTCACTGATCTTTAAAATAAAGGTGTGCATCTTTTCTAGGCTACTATTATTATCATTAATCAAGAGATAGTTTAGATTGTGCTCGAAGCTTCTCTCACTCTAAAATTTAAAAAGAATATCACATGTTTTTTTCTTTGTGCTGCTATACACAGTAACCAATTACTGTTCCTCACAATGACAAGTACTAATTATATATGACTTTTTGGAGGACACAGGCTTTACAGCTGTCTGATTTGGCACCAAGAATCTTTCTGTTCCTCCTCCATCTACTACCCTTTGAGACATTAAAAATTATGTAAAGCTGGAGAAAACAGGTGAAAATTTCCTCTTAAAACAGATCTTTCCACAGAGCCTGAAAAACATGCAGCTCTTATTATCTTTTCCTGCATTTTCTGCCCCTGCATTTTGTGGCTATTATCCCTTGTGACAGACCATGGATAGAAATACAGAGCACTATCAGAGCATGTGGGGCTCAGTTCTTCTGTGTACAGAATGACTTTAAAAATATTTGACTAAAATACTGAGATCCTTAGTATTTTCTGCAGCTATGCCACTAGTATGTCACTACAATGTACTACTGTGTACTTACACAGATGTAGCAACCATTTAATCTCTAAATTCACATTTGATAACTTATTTTTCAGTAATTCTGCACTTTGTGCTTCAATATTCCACCCTGGGAGTTTTGCCCTTTCACAGAGTGCCATTTCACCATCTCATGAGCAAGACTTCTCCCAACTCCCACATCCTCAATCAGTCTTTCCTTGTTTTTAATACCAGTTCTAGCAGGTTATCTTAACCCACAGGCTGCTCCATCACCAGCGTCAGGAATGCATTCCAGAAACCTTCATAGTTTATGGTCCATAGCCAATGCTGCCTCCTCTAAAAGATATTGTGGTGGTTTAAAACTTATCTTTGCAAACAGAAAAGAAAAAAAAAATTCCATCACCCCTTTCAGAATCCATAGTTAAGTCACTTGCAAACTGAAGCTCCTCTCCACAATTGTATCTTTGAGATTATACAGGTGATTAAATATTTTTAAATCCCTACACATGATAATTTTAAATTATGTAATTAAGGAGAATGGTGTAAAATTGTTAGACTTTTTGCATTCAGTGTACAACACTAAAGGGTAAAGGAATAAACAACATAAAATCCTGAAAAGAACCATTTTAAATGTATTAGGCAAAGAAAATTGATTGAGAGTTTAACAAACTATATTCAACCTATTGCCTAGCAAAACCTACAGCAGAGGGGCTGAATCAAGACACTATTCATTTTATGAAAACAACTTAGAATACTCTTACTAAAAGAATAATTATGATACCAAAATACAAAGCTTGAACATTTACAAAATGAATGCTTCTATATTTATATACTCAGATGAGCACTGTATCTGAAATATTTTCTAAGCAACTGCATCAAGCCAATTTGTACCAAAATCCATTTAAAAAAATGTAGGTTTTCCATATATTTGCTTAAATGTTCTTGTGTTTATATTACTAAATGTGTACATATGCTTCTATACACACATGCAAAAATCTTTCAGTTCATCATTTCAACTGTATATATTTATTTAAAAAATATATATCATGCATTCAAAATATTATTTGTGTGTATAAATCGTTAACCAGAGTCATTTGTCTACTTGTTAGGATGTATTTGTACACTGTATCAGGAAACCCCACATTTACCAATTGCAGGGAATTATAATTTTAAAATCACTATGAATTTCCTCAGTTAGTTACTATCTATTGCCTTCCTCCATCTTTAGAAACAACCACTAAATTTTCCAAGTGCAACAGAACTGTTAAAAACCATTAGAAAAAGCAATTTGTAAATTGATGTCATAAGGTATTTACTTGAAGGCAAAGATGAGCATAAAGTAAAAATACTCTTACTTTTTTCCTTTCTTTTTATTTTGTAGAAGTATTATTTATTATACATACTCATAGTCTAATAGGTTACATATCAAGTTTCAATTAGAAATAATTTTTAGAAAGAAGTTGCAGGTCCCTTAGGAAGTTGATATAAGAGAAAAAATGAACATGCAACCAGAGAATCTTCTACCAATCCACCCACAGCTAATCAAAGTAGTGTGTATTTTCCTTTCAGAATACAAAAAGAATTCTGTTAATATACAGACTAAGACTTATGTATAATATGGTACCAAAATAGTAAGTTTTTCTTCAGACAGTAGGTAATTTCAGCTATTAGAACTGACTGCTATTGCATGATGCATTTTAATTGCATTTCTTTAGTGAATGCAATAATTTATGTTCATTTTTTAATTCTGTTACCCATTTAAATGTTGTCTATAGGTCTTGTCCACCACCATTATCAGGTCTGCCCAGGAAATCTATTGCCATGCATCATTTACATCAATATTGCATTGTAAAGTGTGCAGAACTTTAGACATAATATAGATTTTCTTTTGCCCTGCATTCAACTTTCTTGATGAGAAACACCAAGATACAGTGTGGTTGCTCTTGCAGAATATATTGATTCTGAGCTCCCATAGCTCAGGTAATCCAAGAAAACACCCATTCATCTGCAGGTGGCCAATGAAAAAGAAAACTAGTGGTGTTTTGTCTTGCCTAGGACACAGTGACTGCCAGCCTGGCTGGAACACCTCAGGAGAGAAATATTTTCGAGGTGTCACGGAGTTCAACTGAGTGAAAACAGAAGTTATCAGTCTTTCCAGGATTCCTCAAGTCAGTAAGAGAAAGAAAGCTGGCAAATCCTAGCTGCAAGGATTCCAGTGCATCGCTGTCCTTTTGTGATTCAAGGAGAGCACATAATATACATGCTTTGCTATATTTGGCAGTATTCTGTAACCACAAAAGTCTAATGGAAAAACCTGCCAGTCAATTTTCACATGGGGCCTGAGACTGCCTAGAGCAAACAGCAGAAGCCTTAAGAGACAAAGTAAAAATTCCTTACAGCATTCTGATTAGGCACCAGTGAACAAGAGCATCAAGCAATAATTTCTTCCTCTTCATTCTGACCGGGCACACAGTGAGGGGAAAGCTTTCACAGTAACTGACAGTGCCTTCAACAAAGACCTGAGGAAGAAGGAAAAAAAGATAAATTTCAAAGGGCTGCATTTCCAGAGGTCCCATCTTTCCCGTTTCTAACTGCATGCTCACTCTTTGGTTTGCAAAGAAAAGGGGAGAAATCAGCACAAGTCAGTGCTGTAGACACAAAGTCAATTTTTGCAAATGGTAAGAAGCAACCCTAGCAGTAGATTGTCTGATACTGCACTACCATGAGTATGGGTGTTGTAGTCATGCTAAAAAATAAAGTGTGCATGGCATTTTTCTAAGGACAAATGTAAGGTTGTTTGGAGTGAGGCAAAACTATACTAAATTATGATTCATAAAGAGATTTACTATTCACTGCTTTGAGATCAATAAGCTCAGAATTTCAATTATATTTACTTCGTTCTAATTTTGACGTACAAAATCTCTTTTTTTTCAAAAATAGTGAGCTTTAGAGTCTGATGTGAAGACAAGTTCCTAATTTACAAGAAATAAATATCTTAATGTAATTTTACAATGACTGGGTCAATTTTACATAATTGGATATTTAAATTGGTCTGCATGAAGTTTTAAAAGAATTAGACTTTTAGTATCTGTAATTACAGAAAAAAAATCCTGAATTTATGAAACCTCACTGTCAAAATTTGTTAATCATCTATAGCAGGAACTGAAAGAATTTCAATTCTGAATTTCAGTAAACAGTTGTTTCTACTATTTCTTTCTGGATTGAACTTGTATCTGAGCAGGAAAGGAGTGTTTTACATAAAGGGCACTACATCACTTATTTTACTCAATCCAATGTTTCTTATGATCTGCAAGAGGTCCCTTACTGATACAGCAACTGTGTTCTTGAAGAGCAAATACATAGCCAGGTTATTATGCTGTCTTTCCTTGTCTTTTCTATAAGTAATTTATGTTCTCAGACCGCAAATCACAGGGATTATGGGGTTTTTTTAATCCCACGACCAACTAGGATAAATCAGAAAAGAAAACAATATTTTTATTCACGTGAATGTCCCTGGACAATCTCGTACTGGCCAGAAAGCATAAAGGCCTTCATTTCAAATTGTCTGACAAAGAAAATGTGCCAGTAGCCCCACACTCCCTGCTCTCTTCAAAATCCATCTGTTACAACAAACACTTCAGTATTAACATTCATCCTACATCTGTTCTTTTTTGAACTTCTATTCCTTTGAGCTTTAGATGTTGCCTATAGGTTGAAGAATTTTCCACCTTTTCCCTATCTTCTTCCACTCTAATTATTTTAAAGATCCATACACATTACAGTGTTATGTAAATAATTATCAGAATAAAAAAAAAAAATCAGAGTGAATATTGTGTTTACAATCTGTATTAATTGCCCACAAATACACTTCTGCCACTGAGTATGAGCAGAGAGGTATTTTTTTGCTTCCATTTTGGGGCTTCAAATCTTTCTAAAACTATTTGCAAATACATAACTCAAAGGAGTTCTTTTGCTGTTGTTTTAAACCAGCAAATTTCAGGAATAATTTTGGCTGTATTTCAGATTTTTTTGAATATAAGTGCTTAATTTAGGAGTAAAGGATTTGGATACCTGTACTTAAAACACTCAACCCATTTCTTGCTGAAGTTAGTCTACTCAATGCACTCTGATGAGTTGCTGTGATAGTAAACAGATTTCTAGGAAGACATTTTATGTTTTCCCTTCTAAAATTCTTTCCATGTCCACAATTCCTGCTTTGACTGGCTGATAACAACAGATGGTTGTGATGGCTTCCACAGGCTTAGCCAGGCTGCAGAGATGGGCCAACAGGAACCTGAGGAAGTTTAAAAAGGACAAGTGCAAAGTCCTTCCCCTGGGGAAGACACCAGTGTATGGAAAGTGGCTTTGCCTTGGAAATCCTGGTGGGCACCAAGCTGGGGACGGAGCAGGAATGTGCCCATGTAGCAAACAAGGTTAAGGATGTCCTGGGCTGCATTAGGAGGACAGCAGGTCAAGAGGACACCAGGGGATGTAATTCTTTCCCTCTACTCACCACTTGTGGCAAGGCCACATCATGAGTGCTGGGTGAAGTTCTTGGCTCCCCACTGCAAGGGAGACATGGACATACTGGAGAGAGTCTGGCATTCAGAAAACTGATAGACTAGAGCACCTCTCCTACAGTGAAAGACTGAGAGATCTGAGGTTGTTCAGCCTGGGCAAATAAATGCTATGGGGAGCCCTTGGTGGACACAAATATCTGTAGGGAGAGTGAAAAAAATGGGAGCTCATGGCTCTTCTCATGGGTCCCAGTGACAGGACAAGAGGCAATGTCCAAACTGAAAGACAGGAGGTTCCACCTGAACATTAGGAAACACTTTTGTTCACAGAGTGGGTGACCAAACACTGGATAAAATCACTCAGGGAGTTTGTGGAGTCACCTTTATGTTATTTTGAAGATATCTGGAAATGATTCTGAGCATGGTGGTCCTAACTGAGCAGCCAAGCTGATCTCCAGGGCTGCCTTCCCACCTCAGCCATTCTGTCATTCTGCGGACTCTGATCTACAGGACTCAGCCACGTTGCTGCTTCTAACGAGTATCCAAACACATGCCTGTGGAAGTTACTTCTCACACAGCATTTCAAACAATACATGGTGTTATAAAACAAGCTAGAAATAAAGTAGGATTAAGCAACCAAAATCCTGCTTGACTATAACTTGAAACCATAGAGGACAGAAAGAATAAGTCATGCAACTTTTTGGGATTCAGATACAAGTGCTTCTAGGATCCCAGTGTAAAGGCTTCCAAGTAGAAAGAATGAAATGTCCAAAATAACATCCAGGAAATGGTAGAAACAAACATTTTTAATAAAGACTTGAAATTGCTGTGTAAGATGCCAGGTTTTGTTAGTATCTATTGACAGTTTGAAAACATACTCCAAAGTACAATTTTGTCACAGGAATCTGATGAAAATATTCAGTGTCATAGAGGTTGCATAAACAAATGAGAAATTGTTTTCTCAAGTGAAGAGTTAGAAAGAATTACAGTTCACTGTTTCTTTTCCACACCCAAAAGCAGTAGCACTTTGGCAGTGAAAACACTTTCCTCCCAGAGAAGGGAGACTACTGTCTACAGGACTTCTCCAGAACTTAAAAGTTACCTGGAAAGCAATCTAAAATCTGACTAACACCTTGCAAATTACACATTTTTGCAAAAAAAAAAAAAAAAAAAAAAAAGAAAAAAAAAAAAAAAGAAGTGCTCCTTATATGTGAGATTGTTGTCTGGGTTTCAGATTGTGTTATGCAGCTGCCAGTTTTCAGATGTACCCTTTATAGAGTTACCTCCTGATCTGGCTGATGACAATGTGTTATTGAACATGAGTGACAAGTAAAGGAAAATAATAAAAAAATATCTAGCAAAACCTTGATAACTAGAAAAATATCAGGGCAAGAAGGGAGAACTAGAATTACTGAACACTTTTTAACTTGTTCTATAAGTTCAGTACAGTACTATTTATGAAAATCTCTTCCATGACAAAGCTAACATACAGAACAGCATGTGAAAAAAAAACCTTCTAAAACCTGATATGTGGTACTGCAGCATAAGGCTACAGAACAGCTTCAGTAAGAGACTGATCAGGGCTTTCTTTTTATTCATATATGGTGCTTCATCCTCCAGGTTGTGTGGGCATAACAGAAGTATTATCTTACCCAGAGCAGGACTCCCAAACCAGTAATTTGTGGAGCCTTCCCGTTCTGAGGAGGCTGTAATCTGATTTTAAGGCTCCTCCCATGGGACACCTGATAAAAAATCACAGCCCTGGGTCTGCTTTCCTCTCTACGTCTCTGCTCTGCTCTCAGCTCTGGGTTCTCTGGGCTTTGCTCCTGGGCTTCTGCCCCCTGCTCCCCTCGGCACAGGTGGGGCAGGAGGGAATAAAATGAACTCCCCTGCTAAACAAAAAAGAGCCTTGTCTCATCTGATTTCCCTGCTGCTGGAAGTGGCCTCCCTGGATCATGATCATCCCATGCTGCTACAATAATTGATGCAGGGATGACTGCAGCATTCTGCTTGTTTTATTCTGAGTCATGTAAACAATTACCTAAGTCAAGCTGCACGTTTTATCTAAACAACAGGAACAATAGTTTCTGTACACGCTTGAACAGAGTTCAACCTTTCCCATACCTTGCTTTAATTATTATGATAAAATCTTTACAGTTGTTACAATCCCACTAAAATGCTGTTTGGGATCCCACAGTGAGTTCCTCTGGGCTGCAAATCTTCATGAAAACCTCATGCCCAATTACACACCAGTGAATGCTTTTGTTTGCACTAACATTGATCCACCACGATGTTAAACAGAGAGCCTCATGTAAATCTGAATTTTACAAGTACTTAAAAGATATAAACCCCCATTTTAATTTGCTAGATATCCATATTTGACAGATCATAAGTCAAATATATTGCTGGTTTGGATTTCAAATGAACAATTTCTTAAGACACCTGATTTCCATGGAACATTTCTGACTTTGTCCTTAATTTTATGCCTTTCTCTCCCCTCATTTTCCAGAAAAGTGCAGAAGAATTTTATTAATCAAAGGCCTACATATTTTATTAATCAAATGGCTACTGTGATAAAAGATTCTCCAGTAAGTATTCTGCTAAGTCTTATTAACTCATATAGTTTAAATTAGATAGTTGAATATATGCAACCATATAACAGCTGTTTGTCAACTGTCGGACTATCCCTTGACTTTCTTCTCAGAAACCCACTTGTTACACTGATGACCATTTGTAGCTAATAGCAATAATATAAGGTTTCCTGAAATTCTTTCAACATGTGCTCTCTGGGGGACATTGAAATAATGAATGTGAAGTAAATGAAAAAATTAATGTTATCAGTCTTTGAACCCATAGAACTGTTCATTCATATGTTGCAGACCATCTGAGGAACAGCTATCCAAGCATAATGAGACAACAAAAGATTAATAAATTTTACCACAGGTTTGAGTAATCTGTTTTGGTTTGTTTTATGGGGGTTTTTTTATGTAGCACTATTCACTGATCAATTGGCTATTGCTTTTAAAATGTACTTATCTATTAAAATTAACAAGTAAGAAGGTATAAATAAATACTACCCAGCAATGTGGCCTCTAACAGGAGGCATGCAAGTAATCCCCTGGGTAGCCAAGCATTTTGTGGACTCTGAGGACATACTGTACTTCACAGGGGGTTTCTGTGAGTGCTCAGGACCAAACAGGCACATTTTTACACTAAAAACAATTCTGTGTTTTAGCTGTGTTGCAGTAAACTCAATGCAGAAACACTGACACCAGCTCTTCAGGAGCTGCAGCAGACAGTTAATAGAGGCAATGATGCAGGCAATGATAGCAAAATTAATTTTTCTTTATTCATATAAGTTTTTATTTAAAGCTATATCAGCACTTCAGCTGCTCTATATTATTCTGAAGTATGTAAAAAATGCCAGCTTGTTAAACTGGCTTTAAGTTGCTCCTCATTTGCAAGACATTGCAAATTTGATGTATACAGTCAATTTTTCCACCATTATCCATAACACTGATGGATTTCATGTGGCCTCCTGCATTTTACTGCACATCTGCTTCATTAATTTCTCCTAAATTCTCAAAAGCTTAATAGAAGATTATACATATTGTGCTATTTTCCAGCCTACTTTCAGCAAACTGAGAATTGTTCAGGGCTTATTAGAGGGGAGGAGGGAGAGTGTTTCTCCTGTAACAAAAGCTGTTGAACAGGCTGCCCTAAGAGGTATTTTTGTCCATGGATGTGCTTTCAATCTGCTCTGGGCACCCTGCCCCATGCCCGTGTTCTCTGAGCAGAGGACTGGACGAGGTGAAATACAGAGACACCTTCCATTTTTAAAATGTTCTGTTGGTTTGGGTCTGTAGATGCCACGAAGCTGTCTAATCAATAGAGTACAGTGAAAATGTGGCATAATAAACTGTTCAGTCAAATAAATGACAAATATAAAGCATTTTTTTATCTTGTTAACATCCATTTAAACAAGAGAGCAGGTGACAGTTGGAAAATAAGATGCACAGAAAATATATGCTTAGTTTAAACTTACTTGTTTGGTTGGAGGGGCCACTTCTGGCTGAGACATAAAACATGGAGCAGATGTTATGACAGCATTTATTTTTATTGATATTCCAAAGATGAATCCATAATACATTCCCATGGCTGTATTTCTGTTGATGGTTGATGTTGAATTTATTTCTCTTCCATAGGTTCCCTGCTGCTTTTTATTATTACAGAAAGTGCTTAGATAGGGGAATAAGAATTGCCCAGAACAAATTTCACCAATCTGGACTTATAGTACAAAGAATTTGACTATTACACGGTGCTCTGCCAGTAAGGTTTTAAATCAATGAAATACCTTCTGAAATCAACACCAATGTTTTTTCTATCTCAGTTTGGGAAGTAGAGCATAACCTATATATTCCTAATCTGGTGAAGCATATATACTGGTGACATACACAAAATAGGGATTTTTTCTTTTAGGATCTCATTTTTCTTTCTTTCTTTTTTCTTTCCTTCTTTGATATTGCTAATTTCTCAGCATATTTAAAGAGTGGTTTTGACTTCTTTTGGTTCAGAGATTTGTAGTGTAGATCTAGGACTAGAACTGACTTGTGCAATACAGGATCTTGACTCTAAAACATCGTTCCCCTCTTTGGTTGGAAGTCTGTATGTCTAAAATAATACCTGTTGGAATGTAACAGAATTCATTATACTGGGAAACAATATAATGTTTGCACGAATTTCCAAAAATGGATATTTCTTCATTGAAGTTCTCACTCAGGATATGGAAGCAACTGCAAGGTCTTTGTTTCTAGTATTCTTATTGATCTTTTATTTGTTGGCTAAATTACATGTCTAATGAAAATCTGTTTCTATGTCAAACTAAAGACTTTATTTACATTTAGTAACCTTTACATTACTGAATCCTGATTACCTGATGTTTGGTCATGATAAATGCTTCAACTGATAAACAGAATCTTGATTAAGAAATTTTAAGAAAACTTTGCTTCCAAATTCTTAAAACCTAAATAGTTTAGCTGTATTTAAATGAATTCAAAATATAGGAAAAAAAAAAGAGAATAATCTACTGAAGAACAAGGCTAAATCATAACCCATTATAGTAATACTAAGGTAACAGTTTGTCATTGATCAATTAGTTGATAGGGCAGGAAATGAGAATATTATTATCAGCTAAATAGTTGAGTGCCTTTGTTTTGATCACAGAAAAAAAGCTTTGATAGAACCAAAATAATTTGAAAGCTTTAAAATGTCACACTTACTGGCTGAAACAGCTTCACAGAAATCACATTTCATGCTGTAATCTCAGTAGCTCTCTTTTTGGTGTTTAACATAAGAATTTCAGGGCCAGCAGAACTGGCCTTGGGAAGCCTGACTGGAGTCTGGAAATACCCAGATACACTCAATGTTTTTACTCCAGAATTAAGCACTCACTTAATGCATTTTCTATTTCAGACTAGTGTGCACATTTCCACCCCTGTAAATGTAAGTTTATGTTTCTTTAGCAGCATTTGTGGACCAGCTGCCACCTCTAGCCAAACTTATTTATTTACAACAATGTGATCTTGGATTCAGAAGAGCTTCTGCTATTATATACTCTTCAAGTAAATATTTTGGCTGTAAAATATCCTGAAATCACTCTCCCTAAAAATTTGAAATGGCAGAAATAAGTCTTAAAGCTGAATCTTGCACCTGGCAGGAAAAACATTACTTAAGTATTACATAAGGGATAACATTTCTATCTGTGAAACAGTGCACGCCTGATGACATGAAAGAAAATACACTCTGTGTCATAGATTAATCTCCTTTAAGAATTAAGCAATGTTTTAAACTCTAAAGAAACACTGTAGGGTGATAGTATATTTTACTTGAATTTTAAACTTCAAAACTTTGCTTTTCCTCACTCTTCAGGAAGATTTACCATTAGTTGAAAAAGAGGAAAAATCATAATTGTGAATATTCACCTTAAAAAAATGTGTAAATTATGAAAAAAAAAAAAATAGTGTCTTCCTTTTCTTAATAAGAAGGCTTTCTGCTTTTTAAAACCAACCACTACTTCAAATAATTGAACTGGGGGGAAAAAACAAAACATCACACCACACTGCACTGAGATAAATGAGATTTTGGAGAATTTATCTGGCAATGCCAATGTTTTAATGTCATGTAATTTAAGTGCAAAATATTACTTGAAGATTGATTGCTTTCATGTAGTTCCAAAAATTATCTATGTCCTAGAGATTACTTGGGATGAATGTATCTTAAGGAGTCTGTTTTCTGACTTTCATCCTACAGCTGAACACAGAAATACAGGAAGTATAGTGTAAGTCCTGGAATAATGAATGTCATGCAGATGTTTTGGTAAGGATTTAAAGGTTTCTAAAATCTGTTCCAGGAAACAAAATGTTCATCACTGAAATATAACAATTTATAAAATTTAGCATTACAAAAGCCAGGCAGTGTCACGTGTTTTATATTTATATGCATTTCATTTATTATTTGTGCTTATTCTGCCCTAAATAATAAATTCAGGAGGAAAAGTAGTTTCATATATTTTGTACCCATTGTTTCTAAAACTATTTTCTTTTAAAATGGAAGCTACAGGCTTCACCTTATGATTATGTGTTGCATACTCAAAACTGGGAAAGAGCTTATGGCATTCTTTCTTGGAAATGATATTAAAAGTATCATATGGTTAATTTAATAATTGAGAAGTCTTAATCAAGTGCAACTTTCTTTAAAATATCTTTAATGTGGATAAAGAGTTGAGTACATTCATGTGGATGGTAGATACTACAGCAGAACACACTCCCAAGGTTCAGAGCAAGGAAAGTGCATTAAGAGAATTATTAAAAACCTTATTGGAATTCTTTCCATACATTTACTTGGATTAGAAAAATTTGTAAAAGTGGTAGTTAATCTTTTGGGGGTAAAAAACTACTTTTGTACTTAATACTAATAAGAACTTATTTTCTGATGAGATTTGTGTGTTGAAGTAAAGAAATATGGCCATGCAAATGCCAGTGCTTGTCCTTGAAAACAGGCATGGGTTAAATTTCACTGAAAATAGGATGCTGAATATAAATTGAAATAATAGCATGATGTACTGTGCAGATTTTATTTGTTCATGTGCATACAGACACTTGAAATCTTCAGAGAGCAGAAAAGTTATTTCCTTGGGTTGGTGTGGGATTTTCTTTTCTTAGTAAATGTATATTTAATATGTCTGCTTTCCTCTGTTTCCAAATGGTAATGCTGAGGGAATGGTTTCAAACTGAGAATGGGTTTCGATTATATATTAGGAAAACTTCTTCCCTGTGAGGGTGCTGAGGCCCTGGCAGAGGTTTCCCAGAGGAGCTCTGGATGCTCCATCCCTGGAAGTGTTCAAGGCCAGGTTGGATGAGGCTCTGAGCAGCCTGGTCTAGTGAAAGCTGCCCCCACCCATGGCACGAGGATGTGGAATGGAATGAGCTTGAAGGTTCGTTTCAGTCCAAATAATTCTATGATTCTGTGATTAGTTTTTGTCCTCAAATGCTGGATAATGCCTTGACTACCACATTCTTTTAATGTACATATACCAGGGACAAATCAATCTAAACATCTGTAAGGAACAGTATGGTATTGTAAAAACTGATGCTGACTGGAATATGTAATTTTTGTTAGCTAAAAGTAAAATAATGTGCTCTTTTCACCTGACACTTTGCTGACTAAATTGGTTTGAAAGTGGTCATTAAGCTTTCCAAGGACAGAAATATTTTAAAGATTATTAATCTATATTCAGTATGTGAGTCTATGTGTAACTCTGCAAGTTGTGTTTTGTCTCTTATTCAGTGAAATTTTCTAGAAAAATTGGTAACAGGCTCAAAAATTCATATGGTTTCTTTCTTTCATTTGATTGTATTTTCAATACAGTTAATCTTTTTTTCCATCCAAGATTCTTCTGTTGCTTGTACACAACTAATATGACTGAATTATAGAATGTACTGATGTGAATTTCACACTGGTGTTCTATATCTTTCCTCCAAAAACCTCCTAGCAGAATGTGATGGGTCAGTCTGACCTACTTTTTGTATAAAAGGCTGATTGCTAAAAATTACTAGCAGCAGTGGACAGTCTGTATTTGTCAGATTGTGTCATCATAAATGTGTTGTCGAAAAACTCACCAAAACTCAACACTTGAAGCATGACAGACTTCATCATGAAGTGCACTTTCAGGTAAAAATCTGAATTACATTTTTTTCTTTTTCTTCTGCTGTTGCCAAAGTGGTTTCTTAGTTATTATGAGCAATTTTGCTTCAACGTGGTAGTTGGGTTTAGATTTTCGTTCATCAAGAGAAGTCAAATGCATTGAGGGTTTTGTTTCAGCTTGTCAAAATGCTATTAAGAAATAGTGAAAGGTAAAGATTTTACTTGAAGTTGCTCCAGACAGAAAAGGTCCTTTCATCATCAGTCTGGTAACATGGAGCATACAATCCAACTATTTGCATTCTGCAGTAAGAAAATACCTGTATCCCACTCTTAATAACGACAATATGTAATATGTGAGATATTTTTACATATATAAATGTAAATCCGCATGTGAAGATGTAAAAAATAGGCCTGGTATCCTATTACAGGAGAGTTGCTGTAAAGTGATGTTGGACTTAGTCACGTGGAGAGAGAAAACTTGGCAAAGCAATCAGATTTCTTTCTGGTAGAACGAGGTGGAATAGAATGGAGATCTTTACCATGGAAAGAATAGTAAGTACATGAATAAAAGTAGAAGGTGGGAACTTAGAAATGAGTCTGACTTCAGGTTCAGTAGTTACTGCTAAATTGTGTATTCATAACAACACATTTCTACTTACACTGTAAGTGATGACTGCTTCACTGAATTCTGCTTAAAAACAAGATTGACACCAACTGGTCTGTGACAGGCTGGGCTCCTAAGTTTAAGTCACTGAGATTTCCAAGTGTTATATTTCATCTTTTCTAGCAGTTGTCTGTGTTGTAGTAGTGTGTTTAGGTTTGTTTCTTGTCTGTTGTGGGTTTTTTGGTATTTTTAGGAAAGGCAGCTTCCCTCTTTTGCTTGGATTTTCTAAAATAGAAAATTTCTTTCAGTGTACTTCAACACCAGAATAACAGGACCACAAATAAAACAATCTTCATGTTTTTATTTATGAGATGATGTACCAAAATTGGTTTTATGTGTACCTTAAGCATATACTAATTTTTTAGCTAACCTGTTTAAGTGCTTACATGGTTTCACACAATAAGTTTTGAATACTGAGTGTGCCCATGGAGTGAAATGTTAACGAGTTGCTTGGTTTTTTTTATGTTCATCAGACTTCACTTAAGCATTTTACAGACTGTGTGTGACTAAACACATATTAGATGGTGGCAATTTGAAGTCTTGTTCAGTGCTTGGATTCAGACCTGTGAAGGCTAAGGCATTCCTGGAGTTGATTTTGGATGTTAAGAACTTGCATGAAAATTTGGAATACCTTCTGTAATGCCTCCTTTTGAAAATAAATGGTTTTCTAATGCTCTCAGCTGGTGAAATAGGTCCCTGAATTGATTTAAAAGATTCTTTTTGCTTAATAACCTACAGATTAATTGAGAGTATAAGATTTTAGTCCTTCCCTTTCATATGAAATCTTCATTTTTGTCTTCCTTGTGTATTTAATTTTTTGTCCACATTTCAGAGGTTACACACACAGTTCAATAGTGGCTGAAGACCAAACGGGTTTCTTAATACACAAACAGTATTTTGGTAGGCATTTACTTATTAATGCTTTATTGGGTCATAGTTTATTTCCTTATCCTGCAATCATAGAATCATAGTATATGAGGATTTAGAAGGGACTCACAAGAACCATCAAAGTCCAACTCCTGTCCCTGCACAGAACACCCCAACAATCCCACCCTGTGCCTGAGAGCATTGTCCAAACCCTTCCTGAACTCTGTCAGGCTTGGTGCTGCAGCCACTGCCACAGGGAGCCTGTTCCAAGTACCCAACCACCCTCTGGGGGAAGAAGCTTTCTGAACATGCAACCTAAACTTCCCTTGTCACAGCCCCAAATGTTTCTGAAAGCCTAATTTTGGTTACATGTGTGCTAGTTTTCTTTGCACCAGGGAAGAATATGCAAGGTCTAAATAGAAATATGTCTTTGAAAAATGTGTCTTAGGATATCTATGTAATTTTTATGTCAAAACTTTCAGTCAGGTACTGAAACTCAGTTCCCTTACATGATCTTTAACTATGGAAGAACATTTTTAAAATGTGAAAATTTTAGAAAACTTGCATCCTGAACTTTTAAAATTTTCTCATGTGGAGCTACAGTTCAAAGTGTGAAAAGTTTTCTATGCCAGTTGGAGCCCCTTGTGAAATTCCATTGCCTAACTCCATGTCCTTTTCTGCAATAATAAAAGCTGTCAGATGCATTGTCACAGACAGCTGAATCTCTCATCTCCTGTGACATACATTGTTTTGACTTCATTTGTAGCATTTCCTAATGCTGGAAGAGGGGAAAAAACAGGAGACAGGCACACATACAGCAAAAAAAGCTACATCCTCCTGTTCCTTTTATTCTATGCTTATATGGTGGCATATTTGTTTTGACAATGGCTAAATACAGTTCTGGAGAGTCTGGAGAAACGTTTCATATAAAAATATAACATTATTAAATCTTTCATCCTATTGAGGGTTGCATTTCTAATTATTTGCAGATAATAGTAATGTTATACTTAAAAATAATTATTTTTTTAAAACAAAAACAATTATTTATTGTGGTTTATAAGCCATTACAGGCTGCTAGTTAACATTTCCCTTATATCTTCTCTGAATGGAAAATGGAGAAGTTTTGAGAAAAGTACTGTGAATAAATGCACTTTACATATGTGGCCAGAGATGAAATCTCTGATTTCAGAGATTCCTACTTGGTTTCCAAGGCACTATTTGAACCAAATTTTTCACTGCAAAGATCTCACATACACAGACATTAACAGGAATAGTTTCTCACCTCTGTTCTTAATCTTCCTGTTCCTGATGTTGAGTCAGAAAATATTTCACAAAAGTATTGGACTGTCCCATTGCCTGTTACATTCTTCTGAGTTTTATTTGCTGAAAACTGTTGTGGCAGATACTTCTCTGCACCTTTGCAGCAGTTGTCCTGAGATTGGGAGAGTTAATGATGTTCAACTGACTTAATGACATCTTGTTTAGCTGGATATGCAAAAATTTTCAAAAGCACCTAGATGGTGATCTTTGTATTTTTCTTGTGCTTTGCATATCTGACCTTTTCTGAAAAACTTATGCCTATAAAGAAAAACAAGAGATGAAACAAAATGAAAGTAGGCACATGAGATTATGGATCCACAAACCTTCATATAGTACTATCTTTATTGGTGTGATTCATGTTGCATCCTAAAGAAACTTTGCTGTTTTCTCTTGTTCCTTGCTTGCTTTTGAGAGCTGATTATTCACAAGGAATAAAGGAGCATTGGGGATCTTCATCACCCACACAGGTTTTCATTTAATGCTGACCACAGACAATCAGTTATGTATTGTTTTTTCCACTCCTTCTAATGAAAGGAAATAAATGGCTTTCCTTATTAGGGCTGATACATTTTCTAATCACTGAAAAAAGGAAGAGCTTCTGAGAACTTCAAAGTATCAAAGAAAAGCTGATTAGCCTTAGCAGTTCAGAAATAAAATGTCTGTGCAAAAGGAGAGGATGCCACAGGTGAATGACTTGAAAGAAAAACATTAAACTTAATGTAGATCAGTATTTAGATTATAGTTGAATAGGTGATTTCACTCTAAAGAATCTTTGCTAATATCATTGTCACTTAAGATATCTTTGGTAATTTAATATACAAAAATTTGAAAATTTGTATCATAGAATGGTGTTTAAGGATGGTGTAAGTGGTCAAGAGTGGTCACAATTACTCCCACTATGATCAACTGCCTGACTATTTGTTGACTTCTTGCCATATAGACTTGCTTTTAAGAATACATTTAGGTTTTTTGTTTTCGTTCCTATTCCAAATTTTTTTCAGCATGTCACTTAACGAAGGATCTAAACAGAGGTCTAATAACATCCTGGGTTCAGGACTAGACTAATGGGTCTTTGACAAACAAATAGGAAAAGCCCGAGAACATCAAGAATGCATGTAAAATGGTAGCATATGAGAAAGAGAGAAATATAAATTATTAAATATACAAAAGTATCGCCACTATAAAAAGAAAAAAAAGGTAAAAACAACCCACTAACACCAACCATACAACAATTGCCAGCTTTTTTGTAAAGAAGTGGGATGTGTTTAGCATGCTTAAAGGAGCATGTGTCAAAATTTTGTCAGCTTGACACATGCCCACAAACTGTTTGAACAAGCCATATTAATTCGCTTCTTGGATTGCCCAGCTTTTTTTATAAAGTAGTTTGTGTGATTTTTTCCCATTTTTTTCCTGCCTATTTAGTCCCAAGAGGAGAGACTCCTATAAATCATGTGATGTTTTTTCTACTTGTCCAAGACTGATGAATAGGCATTTTCAGCAATCAACTTACTTGGTCTTATACCTAGAAATTTAAATTATTTAAATGGGTTTTTTTTTGGTTTTGAGTAGTAACTTCATGTTTAATTCCAGGTTTGATTACTCAAACCACTGGTCCCTATCTAACAACAGCAGAGCCAGGCCTTCTAGAAGAAACTTGTCATTAATGTCCATTAATGAATCTGTGGTACTTGAATTTGTCCAAACTCCTTTTGAACCCTCTGTTAGAGCCTAATTTAGCAACATGACAGAAGGAAGACCTAGAAGTTTAAGGCCTGCTTTGTAATACTTCTTAAATCTAGTATTAAATACCCTTTACTTCCAGCCTTGCATAACTTGGTTGTAATAATTTTGCATTTGCACTGCATCTTCATGTTTTTGAGGAATTATCATATTCTCTTCAGCTTTGTGGTCTTTGACAGGAAAGATTCTAGACCTTTCTAGCTTTTCCTCATGAGGAGCTGCTCAAGGTGCATTTTGACATGGACATCAGAACTGTTTGCAGTGTGGTCTTCTGTGGTTTTGTTCTCCCTGTATCCTTTCTAGTGATGCCCAAAGGGTTGTTGGCTTTTTTGCCTGCCACTCTACCCTGACCAAAAGATTTCATGGAACTGCTGGCAGTGACTCCAGGACCCAGAGCTGTCTGCTAGTTCAGAGTTCAGCTTGCTTCAGACCATTTGCTTCAGACCATTTTTGCTTTTTGTTTGCAAACTTGCACCTGTTTACCCTGAAGCTCATCTGCCATCTAATGTTCACACTCTCAGCTTAGTGAGACACTCAGCACTGTTGTAGCATCTGTCAAACTGGAAAAGCTTATTATTGTCAGCAGGCTTGGAGATCTGCACTTCCTTTTTTGTCATGAAAGGTGAATAAAATTAGTCAATCACAGCACTGATGCCTGGAGGGCCCCAGGACTGGCTCATCTTTATACTGAAAAGGGAGCATCAAACTCTTCCTTTTCTTTTTCTCTGCCTTAATTAGCTTTTTATTTTATGAAAACATTCCCAGTCATAAGGTAGTTCAGTTTCTGTAGCAATTTGTGTTGAGAAACCTTATTGAAAGTGTCTTGAAAATTCAAATATGTTATGTCTGCTGGATGTGGTTATTGATTCCCTTCAAAAATCTGCCAGACTGCTGGGCTAGGATTTTTCTTCACAGAAAGCCAGGCTGTTCCCTTCCAAACAGGCTGGTTTTGTTCAGGCTCAGTGACTGTGTGTTTTTCTGTAGACTCTCCTTCTCAATATCCATCTTGAAATGAAAACCAGACTCATCAGCCAGTAGTTCCTGGAATTGCAGGAAAATCCAGGAACATCTCTTTTGGTAGACAAAGGTTACCCTGGCAAGCCTGGTAGTCTCCTGGCACAGCAACAGCTTGCACACCTCAGTCTGTGTTCTTATACTGCCACATGAGTTCCTTCCTGTGTGAGTGCTGTTATTCTAATATGTATCTCACTTATTCATTTGATTTAATAATTTATTTTCCTTATGAAAGCACTAGAAATTGATCTAGTTCCTCTGCTCTGTCTTCATCAATGAATACTTTGGGAATCTTGAACTGGAGTAGAGCACAACTTCTCTTATGTCCTGAACATTTCAGAGTGTGTCTTCTATGTTTTTGTCACATGTAGTCCTGACAGATCCTATCTTTCTGATTTTGAAGTATTTTAAAACTTCATAAAATTTCCTTTTAACTGTCATGCTGCGATTAAAAATTGGTCTATCAGTAGATTAAATTAATGTTGTTTCATACCAAAATACTGGGGGGAAATATTAACCTCAATACAGCGACAGGACCAGAGGGAATGACCTGAAGCTGTGTCAGGGGAGGTTTAAGTTTGATATTAGGAAAAGATTCTTCACCCAGAGGGTGGATGGACACTGGACAGGGCAGTGGTCACAGTCCCAAGGCTGACAGAGCTGAAGAATCATTTGGACAATGCCCCAGGCACGGAGTGTGACTCTTGGGAAGAACCAGGAGGGTGGCTTGGGTGATCCATATGGGTCCTTCCAACTCAAGATATTTTATTACTCTCTGAGGAAGTCCAGGAGAGAGATTCACAGCTCCAATTATTGAACCTCTGGAAGCTGTTAGATCATATCACTGCTGCTTGTCAAGAGTAATATAAACATGCCTGGTGACTTTGAAGCACCACACATTCAAGTCTAAAGAAAAACTAGCAAACCTGTGGCATTTTTCTGGCATTTTTCTTCTCTAAGGTGGAAGCTCTGGAAGAGCTAAATGAGCACTATAAAGCCCATTAGAGAAAACAACCCCTCAGGAAATCTAGGAGAGTCAGGAAGTGCAATTTCAGCCTAAGGTATGAAAAGAAGATTAGTCATTAAAATCGGTTGTGGGCATAAAATTTTGTCATATTTTAACTGATTTTCATGGGCAGCTTTTAACATACTTTATTTTGGGAAACAATTTTAGTTTAAAAAATGCTTAAACTACTTTTTTTGCAGTTAAATTCTAGCTTTCTTTTCTCTGCCTTTTCCCCCCTTTTCATAATAGTTTTGATTAACTGCCATCTAAGGGTAAATACTGGAAATTCAGATGAGTAATCCCGTGAATAAACATTTGTCTTGAGCATTATTTAGGATGTTTTTTCTTCAGGGTCCTCCATGCAGATGTCAATTTCTACATCTTTAACATGTCACTTCTATGCCTGAAGGAATTTAGATAGAGACCTAATGTTTTCTGGGAAATTGATGTTTCTATTTCTACTCCTAAATATTACAAATAGGCATTCCATGTAGAATAAGTGTAGAATCACAATATGAGCTATGAGCTCATACGAAACTTTATGAAAAAGATAAAATCAATGGATCAATATAAACTTCCCCTTACCCAAGTATTTTCATCATTTTTTCATCTCAGCAATGAGAAGAAAAATCCAGATAATTTTTCTAAAGAGCAGCTGTTTAATTACAATAAGACTCAAGGCAGTGGAGTCTGAGAAACCTCCACATATGCAGCAGTAGAACTGTACAGCATCACTGTAGCTGTATAGAAGTCCTGTGTGAGACACTTGTGGAAATATGTTTATCAGGGTTTTTTTTGGTGTAGTCAGGATTTCTAACTTACTGTAACTGATGTGTGATACTTTTCCCCTGATGCTCAGAATACAGCAGGTAATACATTTTTCTGTGTCTCTCCTTGTTGAAAAATTCAGGTAAATTATAATTCAGGTAACTGTCTTGGAGCAGTAACAAAAAAGATTTATCTAACCTTATTTTGTTTAAAATTATCCTGTACTGTGTTATATTTCTTTTATATTTAAGAAACAGAAAGGAAAGATTTTTTGCCTTTAGAAATTCTGTACTGCCAGAGAAAGGCCAGTCACACTACATTAAGTAGTGGGTCTCCTGTGGCAGCTGCACACTCAAGCTGCAACTGCATACAAATGAAGACAAGGAGAAAATGGAATTTACTGGCCTGAATTCTGATTTCTAGGAATTGCCCCTACATTTGCTGAGCTGGCACCTGTCATGGGCTAATATAGCTTAACCAAGTCAGGATCAAAGGAGCTTAATTAATTTAGTGATTTATTAATGATTCATAATTAGCCAGCAATCAGTGAAATACACATTTGGGATCAATATGACTAATACAACTGATGAAACAGAATACTAAAGACTTCAAAAGCATTAATAATTTTTACATATTTAAAATACCCTTTTGCAACTAATCCTTGCATTTCCAGGCACTCCCTTTCCCAAGTGGTGTGGGTTCCAAACATGCACCTTTTTCTGGGACTGTGGTCACACACAGCTGCAGGACATGTGGGTGCTTCAGCTTTCCAAGTAGTTGTGCTGCTTCCTACCAACAACGTCAAAAGAGAAAAGAAAAAGGAAAAAAATATGGTGGTGCATGATGTTGACACTGTTAAGAGGGTGGATTGGAGAAACACCAGAACACGATTCTCAGTTCTGCTCAGGATTTGGATGGATGGCTTTATAGAGATTGTATGGCCTTCTCTAGAATACTAAAGGTTCCAAGCTGAGCTCAGTCCTGCAACCTGAAAAGGTTAGAAGGGAAAACATTGCCTGTGGTGCTGAGACTTCTGGTTTTAAACTGCCCATTTCACAAACCTGCTTAAACAAATAGCAGAGTAACTTTCCAGAAGGCTCTGGCCTGCAGGATCTCATGATTCTGGTATGGCTGTTGCTATGGTTTACCCACCTGGATTTTGGCAATTCTTCATCTCCACAACATTTTTGTAACCTTGTTAGAATCCAAGAACATCTGCAAGTAGTTTCTGTAAATTAAATATAGCCCAACTGAATAGATAAACTATAGACAAAAAAGTAACTTTTATAGGCCAGAAATTTTTATTTTTAAGCTAATTTAGGTTACATAAAGTGCAAGTCTTCCGCTAATTAATCACTGTAAGTAGACATAATTGTCTTTATAGATATTGTGAGTTAGACAGAATTGCTTCATTTTTTAGTACCTAAAATCTCAAGAAAAATATGAGATTGCTAAAGTTCGGCTAGCAGTTCTGCATCTATAAAAAGTATATTGCTTTTCTGTGCTGTGCTTGGTTATAACGAGCAGAGATATTTTAAATTTATTCTACCCTTTCATCTGTGGTCTCCTGTTGTTATTATAATAGTGTATTAACACACATTTTCCTGCAATTACCACATTTAATTTTAAATATGCCTTCTGACATTTTCTGCCCTCAGTACAAAATAAGCTCACTTCATCTATTTGATTTGCTGACGCAAAGTACACAAAATATATTGGATTTTCTTATCTGAACTTTTTCGTTTATTTGCACATCAAAGAAAACACCTTAAAATGTGACTAGAATAACCCTGTTTGCTGAAGTAGGCAACAAAAGCTTGAAAACATTTGATGGGAAGTGAAGAATTGCATATCAAATGTGTGATTTGAATATTTCTAATGCTGGTATTTCTGATATCCTGCTGCTTCAAACTTATTAAATGTGTTATCCTTCAAGGCCAAGATAACAAGAGACAAAATATGAAGCAAAATAGAGTTTTCAGTATGCAGGAGCATAATTTTGGATACATTTAAATAAAAAGAACTGAAAAGTTTCTTTGGGTCCCTCACATAAAAATTATATGAGCTGTAATGGGTTTAGGTAGGAGGATGAGATTTTGGCCATCTAAGAAAGGTGATACAAAAGCCCACGTATGGATTCAGCTACTGACTCAAAATACTGACAATCATGATGGTGATTTGATGGCTAAATATTAATATTTTAGTAGTACTAGGGGCTTGTATAACAATAGATAATCTTGGTAGTGACCCCCGAGGGACAATGCTCATGGTTTCCATTTGGACACTGAGCCATGGACTATAACTTGCTCATCCTGCCAATTCCTTACACATCCATCAGTCCACCCATCAAACATGTTTCTCAAATTTATACATAAGAATGTTGTGGGTAGCTACCATCATTACAGAACTCCAGACAGAAGCCATCTGTACCTCTCCTCTTTCCTATGTAGTCACTCCTGTGGGAACTCAAAATGTCCCTCAGACATTTTTGGAGGTTCCAGGCCCCAGTCAGAAGCATTTGAGACCCTGGCAGGCAGCTGGAAACAACTGTGATTTTGAGTTTGAGTAGGAATGATTTACCTACTTTGCAGGAAGAACAAGAAGTCACAAAAGTTTAGATAATATAGTAGAAGTAAGTTACAAAGTAGAGGGAAGAATTTTTGAGTGCTGTACAGGGGGGTTTTGGTTTTGTACATGGGGGTCAGAGGTTTTAAGATGGAGGGATTTGGGCCTGTCCTGTCCTCCCTCTTTCTTCTTCCTTCCCTCCATGTTCTTGGTGATGTTGGCACTCACAGGTTGGTTTAGAGTAGAAAAGCACCATTCAATATAGGTAATAGGCATTGGGGAAAAACTATAAACATTTATCACGTAATGTACCATATAAAAGACAGCAGCAGCCCTGGGCAGGGAGAGAAGAAGCAGTCGGGAGTCAGAGAGGATGTCAGGGTGTGTGTGTGCCTCTGCCTGAGCTGTGAGCAAACCACAGCAGCCCCAGAAGAAAATCTTTTAGATAACTTGCAATAAACTGCCTTGAGACTGAACAACAAGAGACTGCTGAGCCTTTCTTTGGAAGCACGGGTTGGAGGAGAAGTTTTTCCACCACACGAAGCCACCCAGCGACCTAGGGTGGTCTTTGACAACTCCAGCACAGAAGGTCACTTGGTCAGGGAAATAGTTCAGTTCTGTATTTATATTTTTGAAAATATCTTGTCAATCATTAAGAATTGCTGTGTTATTATCATGAAGATAAATACAGTTCAGTCTGTAAGCTTCTTGGCTGAATCATATTAATAAATTAATTGGAATTTTAGAGATTTGTGAATGAGTAATATTTTATTGTAATAAATGATCAAAAACCATCCAACAGTTATAGGAGGCAATGAAAGCCATACTGTCACTTCTCTTTTGAGGTTTTTCTTTGAGCCTGGAATCAAAGTGATATATCTGCTCTGTGTGGACTATAGATGATTTATGATTATAGGCTTTCAGGACTTTTCTGAAAAGTTTTTTATTAAAAAAATAAAAAAAGAGAGGGTGCTGAATGTCTTCCCTGAAAACCACTGTTAATGTAAAATATTCTTTTTATGGCAAATGTTTCATGTTACAAGTTAAAAAGTAAAAAGAAAATTTACTGTTCTCTCATCTTCTGAAAAAGATTTTGATGTTGAGGAATAAAAGATATTAAAATATATTTTAAAATGAGGACAATTAAATGCAGCATCTTGAGTGTTAGTAAATTAGATGTCAAAAATTAGCCCTCTTAAATAAATTATGAAAAAGTAAGAGTAAATAAAAAAATAAAATAAAAAGTGTCTTTGAAATAAGGTTTGATTAAACAAACCCACTTTAAGAAGTTGTCCTGTGATAAGCTTATCTTTCTAAACTCCTAAAATATTTAGCATCCTAAAGAGTGAGAGCAATGAACTTCTTATGAAGAAAAGTTAAATTTTATTGTTGATGCTATGACTTTGTGAGGATTGGTAGCAAGATTTTACTAGTCTAAGCCGGATTTTACAATTTTAATATAGATACATATCTATAAAATAAAAAACAACACCCTTTAAAGAAGACTTGGTTCACTGTCCTCCATTGAAAACAATGAGAGTTACATGTCCAGACACAAATACTCTTTATTGACCTATGAGCAGATAAAGGTAAGAAAATGACTTCTGGTCACTTCCAGCAGGACCATCTGACTATAAATAGCTGGAAACAGTCTCCTTATCTTTCTGTTTCTTTAGCCACCAACCTCTCTTCAGCATCTTCATCATGGTGTGTACGTACACAGAAGCACCAGTGTTTAGGTAAAATAAATTTCTTTATTTGAAATGTGCATAATCGAGTTTTCCACAACCAAGCCTTCCAAAAGATTAATCCTGGCAGCTGTGTGGTTGAGCTAGGACTCACAAAAAAAAAAGAGGAACAACTCTGGATTTACTTCCCCTTTTTTTACAGCTGCAGGGATGTTTTTGGTTTTTTTTTTCTGGAAAACTATCCTTTACGTCAGGTGAGTTAGTCCCTGATTACTGTCTGGGTATAATAGAGAATGGCCATGTTCAGTGTGCTACTACTTTTGCTGAAGTACCGTCTGAAAATGTTTTTCCTCACATTTGCTAATATGTGTTTATATGAGCTCTCTCAGTCTCCAAAAGGACCAGAATTAATTTCCTTTAATGGCTGATTCAAAAGTCCAACATACATGTAAGAATGTATACAGATTGAACTAATTTTAATTAAGGAGTTTTGTTGTAAGGGGGTGGAATGAATGGGCTTTAAGGCCGGCTACTCCAAGTACAAATTGAATATTTGAAATAAAGTCTGAGGATCAAGACGTACTAGGGGGAATCTAAATGATGATTGAATAAATTCCTTTAATTATAAATAATTTTTGCACAGTACATCCATGCCCCAGTGTACTCTTTCTTTAACATTTGGAGTTTTATAGACAAACAGTGACCTCAAACCTTTGCAAACAACACATTTACTTCTGACTCATATATATGGCTGTATTCAATTAATTTACTTTCATTGACATTACTGTCACATTGCAGTACTTTTCCTTTTTTAAAGTTACCTAGAAACAAGGTTGAAGAGCCTGGAGGGCTTTTAACTGAACCTACTGTTTAGTTATGAAATGTGTGGAAGTAAAAATGTATTGATACATTTGGGAGATAAAGAAGATACTCTGAAATTGGTGCCAGTGCAGGTCTTTCAGCTTACCCAGCTGCTCTCTGAGAATGAGCACAGAAAGATACAAATATTAATTGCTTTCACATTAGGGATAATAGCAGCATTAAGAACATGACAGATGTTTTTTCCTGCGTATCCAGAGCGGTTTCAGTTTATCAGTTGGGGATTTTAATGATAATCAGTGTTCTAAACAGTTTCAGAATCGTGACCCCAAAATGCTCAGTATTTCAATGTTGGTTTCACTTACCAAGAATTTCAAAAACACTAGTTTTAGTTATTCCAATATTTTAGCAGGAAATTCTCAAGAAGCTGAGGTCTGGTGATTCATGGCAGTATTCATCGGTAAGCATGTAAAAAACCCTGTGCAATTTGAAGACTAAACAGATACCATAGTTATGATATAGGAATGTGCAGTTTGGAAAGCAGGAAAACAACAGAAGGGCTATAAACATAACTTTCTCATCAGTCAGAATTAGGAAAGGGTTGCAAAAACTCATGCAAATATTTATGCAGAACTAGTACAATTTCCGTGTGATACCTACTTAATGAGGTCTGGAGAGAAACTGTCCAAATAATAATCCATGTACGCTCATTATCAGTGATTAATATGGAACATTTCTTCCTTCCTAAAAGTGACATTGCATATTAGTATAGTGTTAGAGTAAATAAATCTGTTTTCAGAAGCATAAAATATTATCCTGAGGTTTTTCCACCCTTCACTCTACGGCAAAGTCATATTGGAACACTTGCTTCCCCAGGTGGAAAAAATTATTTGGCTATCCAAATGGCAGAAAGTTAAGTGGACAACTATTTTAAATAACAGGACTTAGGATAGCTATTTACCATAGAAGCTCAGATTATGTGTCAGGAATGTCAGCACTTGGCTGTCCAGGGGCAGATGGTGATGGGCACTTCACTGTACAGACAGCAAAGGTTGAGAAGTGCTGGTTTCCTCCTGACAGAGGAAGAATCACAAAGGATTTGTTGCACCTGTAGTGAGGTGTGGTACCTCCTGAGTCTGAAAACCAATGAAAGATCCAAGCAGTGCTCAAAATACCAGCAGTGGAAAAGGGATGCTGTTACCTTGGGTTCTTCCAGCCCCTCTCCTTCAGAATATTTGGGCTGGGGCTGTGCATAGTTCCAAGCAGTTTTGGTGATTGTACTGTCCTTGAGTAAAGTCTTCTAAGGGGAAATTACTGGCCTACAGCTACTTGGGGGGAATTTATCAATCCCATTTACACAAAGCTATGAACTTTGTACAATGAGTTTATCTCTGAAGTCACACAAGCTTATTCTAACTAGCTTTAACCAGTTCTCAAGCAGTCCCTGACAACTGCCCCCCTCCCCACCTTGGTTAGCCTAAATGAATCCATTTAAGTGTAGAGATGTTACTTCAAAATAATTCAGATGTAATTAAATTAGATGGTTTTTAGGTATTTGTCAGACTATTTCAAGAAAAAAAATATGAATATGAAATATGTACCTTTTAGTGAAGCATGACTGTATTCTGGTTTTGTATTTTGATTACAATGCAGTGCTAAATAAAATCAGGTGCTAAAAAAATGTTCCATATTTATCCAGCTTCTAAAAAATACTGGTATTTGGAGGTTTTTTTAAAGCTTTGTGTGAGTAAAGACCATATAATTCAGCATAGCAACATTTATTTTAATTCTCTTTTCAAATTTATACTCTGTATGTAGTGGCCTTTCTCTTGAGGTTTTCATGTGCCCAGGAGGGTAGTCTGTCACCTGGCTCTGAGGACCATTCTATGAGAGCAAGGGCATGGTAAAGGTCACTCTTATTCTGATACATCATTACAAAATGTAGTACTGTGGTTGTTCTGAAGCTCTGTAGGAAAAGGCTAAAGCAAAGTTATGAAGTAGGAGTATCTCTGAGCTATTTTAATTTCTGCAAATAGCAGAAATCCTACAAAAATGGTGTTAGTCTATAGAGAATTTGAGAAAAGAAAGTCAAATAACAGGAATTTCAAATAAGAAATTTTTAGTGGTTCTAACTAAACTGACTCTTAGGTTTTAATAATGGATAAATTAGAGAGGAGTTTCAATTCCGTTGAGTATGTGATCTCTGAGAAAGGAATGTGTAGAGTTTACTCAAGTTTTTTGTGTGACTTTGAGGTTTCTTGGTTGAGTTGAGCAACAGTTTTGTAAGTATGTTGGAATGAGAATTGTGGGAACAAGTCAGATAGATATTAATGAGTCTGTTGAC